>NW_027555625.1:207963793-208569626 GCF_003287225.1 Phascolarctos cinereus
GTTCACAACTCTACCCACAATGCATTAGTGCCCCAATTTTTCCATATCTTCAACATTTGTATTTTCCTTTTCTGTCATATTAGCCAATCTGTAGCTAATGAGGTAGTACCTCAGAGTTATTTTAATTCGCATTTCTCTAATCAATAGTAATTTAGAGTATTTTTTCATGTGATTATAGATAGCTTTAATTTCTTCATCCGAAAACTGCCTGTTTACGTCCTTTGACCATTTAAAAATTAGGGGATGACTTGCATTCTTATAAGTTTCACTCATTTCCATATGTATTTGAGCAATGAGGCCTTTATCAGAAACAGTTGTTGTAAAAATTGTTTCCTATCTTTCTTCTTTTGTTCTAATCTTGGTTGCATTGGTTTTGTTTATGCAAACCTTTTTTAATTTAATGTAATCAAAATTATCTATTTTGCATTTCATAGTGTTCTCTGTCTCTTGTTTGGTCATAAATTCTTCTCTTCTCCATAGATCTGACAGGTAAACTTCCTTGCTTTCCTAATTTGCTTATGGTATCACTCTTTATGTCTAAATCATATACTCATTTTGACCTTATATTAGTGTACAGTGTGAGATGCTGGTCTAAGGCAGAATGTTTCCTAAAGAGTCTGTGGATATCCATGCCAGATATCATTAGTTGCCCCAGTGGTTTGCCATTGCATCAATCAGTTGTCAGGCTTTTAAAGTTGTTTTTCTTTATAACACTGATAAACTCCTAGAAAATGTTATATTTACTGCATGGCTCCATTTCTTCACCACCCACTGTTTCTTCTGCTCATTGCACCTCTCTTTTGTCCTGAAGATTCAGTGAAGAAAGGTGGATTTCAAGAACTGTTTGAGCAAAGGAAAAGAGGTAGCCTTTTATTTGGGCAGGGCCATCAGTTCTAGGTATATAGGAAATGGCTCAGAAATAGATTTTAGTTTATTCCATTTCAACATGCATTTATCAGGGTATTTGTTAAGCAATAGATTTGGAATCAGAGGACATAGATTTTAATCTGTGTTTTGTCATTTCCTATGTGACCGTGAGTGGATTATCATGATTCTTCATCTGACTTCTACTCTATCATTTTAGTGAACCTGCTTCCCAAAAAGTCAGCATTTGCTTCCTTATTGCCAAGTCCAAAGATATGAAGACCTGAGTTCAAATCAGGCCTCAGACATTTAGCTATGTGACTATGAACAAGTCACTTAAACTCTGTTTGCTCCAGTTCCCTCAATTCTAAAATGGGGATAATAGCATCTACCTCCTAGGGTTGTTATGAGGATCAAATAAGTTAATAATTGTAAGGCTCCTAACATATTGCCTGGCACATAGTAGGTGCTTAATAAATGTTTGTTTCCTCCTTATTAAATAGATTTTATCTTGGGACAGCAGATTTTAAAGGGTTAAGAGAAAGGATGGGGAGGATTTTTCATGCTAAAACTCTATAGCAGGTGTGAGACAAGGAGGGATAGGAAATTCTAAAAAAAATGAAATTTTGAAAACACAAATAATTTCAATTAAGAAGAAATGGGCAACCAGTTAGGGTACACTGGGGATTCAGAAGGCAATTTCAATCTAAAAAACTCTTGTGTAGATGGTAGAAGCAAGGGCAGGTAACTAAGGATGAATATAAAAGTGTGACACGTCCTATAAGAATAGTGTCAGGCATGCTAAAGCTCAGAATGATAGTAGATTGGCAATGAATGTATTTTTAGTCAATGTTCAGGAAAAAAAGTGAATCCAAAAAGGGACAGGACCATTGCTCAGTGTCCATTAGAGCTACTAATAATCAATGGAAAGAATAACAGAAATATTCAACTCTTATTTTCCTTTTTTATCCCCTTTTCTGCTAAGGACAATGTCATTTGGGCTAGGGAAAAAATAGAGTAAAAATGACTACTGAGGAATTAAACCTTTTGTTTTTACCCTTGTATACCTAGATACTGCTGTAATGCTTTGCACAAACAAATATTTAATAAATGTTTGCTACTTGAGCAAATTGAAGCTCAAGGGTTAAGTGACTTGTTAAGGGTCACATAACTATTGCAGAGGTATTAAAGGGCTGGACTAGTATTTGGGCCCAGGTTCTCTTTTACTCTCAATGCAGTACTCTTTAGGACTATCAGAATAGGCAATATAGAATGAGCCCTATTTGTATCATTGTGGTGATACTGTTAAAGTAACACACACACATATACATATACACACACACACACACACACCCAAAATAATAATAATACTAGTAATAGTAATAATAATATCTAACATTTATGTAGGCTATATAAGCTTTGGGACTTTCAATATCACAGGATCATAAGCTACACTCCCTTTATTGGTTACTGAGCTTTCTCAACAGCTCTGAGGCAAAGTGGAGGATACTGAAGTTGACAGGTTGTTTTGAATAACTCCACAGCTAATGTTCCTTTTCATCACATGATTAGCTGACCAGCACCAGTTACAGAATGCCTATGCATACTCCAGTCTTTCCAAGGGATTTTTCTGATGTACTTTGTCCTAGTGATTCTCCTGGAAGTAGCTTTCTAGTGTCCTCCATGTGGACAACTGACATCTTAGGTGGTGTAGACCTGTACCAGACCCTAATTACACAAGGATGTGTAAGGGCATGTAAACACATGCCCATGTAGATTTTGTGTGCCAAGGCTTGTCTCGATGTGTCTCACAGGAAGGTAAGGATAGATGTTTCTAGTGTCTCCTCTTCCCACTGTTCTCCAAAGGAGATTTTTATTCCTGCAAGGAAAGGAAGCAAGAGGTGAGTCCAGAGGCCCACAACTCTGCTTTTTCTAAGAGAAAAGAAGTGCCAGGCTATATGTCTATTTGTTCTCTTAAATACTATTAATCTAGGGGAAGTAATTTTGAGGTTCAAGTTGCATTCCTGTTATGTGTATCTTTTAATGGGAAAAGGAGGCCCCAATCTAAACATCCAAGGCTTGAACTCCTTCCCACCAAATGCCAATTCCACAATAAACACATGTAACAAGTAGCAAATAAACTCATTTATCAAAGTTGATAGCAAAACAGAAATCAGAGAAAGTATACATAGGAGAATATATACTGAACAATACAGAGTGAATGAACTCTCCCATTAGGAGTGAAATTACTCAAATAAATTAAGAGAATCTCAGATTTTACCCAAAGGGAAATTCCCCAAAGTCTCTAGTGTAGCAGGTTGAGGATGGGGATGTGATAAAGATTGTCATTTCCTCTAAATGTCAGCTTCTTTTCAGAATCTTTTTCTCCCTTCAGAGTCTTGAAGAGAGGTTGGAATGGTGCATCTTTTCTCTCAAAGCTGAAAGTCTGACCAAATCTCTCTTCTCTTTAGCTCTCACCAACTCCTCCCACCACTCACACAGGCACAAGGCATTGAGTAATTAATCTCCACCAATGAAGAAAGAGTCCTATGCAATTGGCTCTTTGAGCCAAGGGTTACAGATGATTTTGTAAAAAGATAAAGGACTCCTATCAACTCAGAGTACCTGAGCTGAGATTCATTTATTCCTCTAAATAAAAATGCCCTGGAATTCAAAACTTAACAATATTGCTTAATAAATTTTCATCCAAAGGATTAGGTTGGGTGACCAAAATAGTCATGTTCCTATGATCTCAGCTTATTAAACTTGACCTAAGACTTCCAATAAAGTAGAAGGGAAAGTTGGAAATTTCTTGAAGGACGGAAGCAGGATAGCACAAACAAGCCTGGCTGTTTACATAAAGCCAATTCAGTCACATTTTAAATTTTAAACTATAGAACACATTATTTATTCTAATTTAGTTTTTGGTGAAATCTTTTGTTTTTATATAATCTACGTTTCTCAATATGTCTTTTTCTTCTTCCTCTATCCTAGAGCTATCCCATATAACAAGAAATTGAAAAGAGAAAAATATTTTTTTTGCCAAAATAGCCAACACTTCAAAAAATTCTGACTATATACAGTGTTCTTCTACAAATTCTGATTGTATGCAGTGCTCCAAATCCATAGTCTCCCACCTCTGCAAGTTGAGGAGATCCCTTGTCTTTCCTAAATGAAAAATGAACCTTATCCCACAAAGTCATCCTTGGGCTCTATATTAAATGTGATACTCTCTTCTCTAACCCATCCTTCATGCTGTGCCAAACGTACCTTCTTTATTACCAGAGAAGTAGCTTAGTATAATGGAAAGAGTGCCCAGTTTCCTTATCTGTGTCACTGCTCTGTAGTGGCTCCTATTGCCTTCCTAGTTAAACTCATCGGATTCCTTAACCTGACTTGCGAATATGACACCATCCTACCTCTGCAACCTTGTCTCATGTTATTATCCCTTTGTGTCCTCTATACTAGAATCAAACTTGACTCTGCAAATATCCCTTGGATATTACACATGCATTCTTGCCTCCATGCCTACATCCATATCTTACCTTGAAACTATTCTTTTAAGAAACTTTTTCAAGACATGAGGACACTGTCCAGTGAATTGTTACTTCAGATAAAACTGAAGATGAAAAAAAAGTTATAATACCCATTAGAATGCAAGTTCCTTGAGAGTATGGATGGTTTCATTCTCTGTGTTTCTATCTCCAGCACCTAGCACAATGCCTGAGACATAATAGGTCTTTAATAAATACTTGTTGATTGATTGATTAAATGCATCTTCATCTACTACTAGTGCGCTATGTCCAGGCTTCCTCCTCTTCACTCCCACTGCCTGTTGAATTCCTACTAATCCTTGGAGCCCAACTCTTCTTCTAAAGCCTTTAAATATCAACTGTCCTAGGAAGACTTCACTGATCTCTACAGTCATCAGTGACATTTTTTTTCTCTGATCTCATATAACATTTGACTTCTGCCTTTCTACTGTACTTATAATGTATTATATTGTAGGGGTTTTTTTGGGGGGTATGTGATGCTCCCCTGCTAAATTGTGAACTCCATTAGGACAGGGACCATGTCTAGTTTAAAGTTTGTGTCTCCTTCAATGCCTAGCACAGTGCTCTACATACTTTAGGCACTTAATAATTGCTTAATTGAATTGATGATATTCTATAAGTATATGATAATGGGAATCCTTTTAGGTTAGACAAGATGATAGCTGGCATATTTTATAACTCCAAAATTCTGTGATTCTGTACTTTTGGAACATTAAAGAAAAGATTAGATTTTACTTTGAGATCCATCAATGTATAAGTAATCCTCTAGATGAAGTAATAGAGTGTTGGAGTTGTAGTCAGAAAGAATTGAGTTTGAATCCTATTTCAGAACTTATCAGCTATGTGACTCTGGGCAAAGTCATTTAACCTCTCTGCACCTCAGTTTCCTCATTTATAAAATGAGCATAATACTAGCACTTACCTCACAGGATTGTTGTAAAGATAAAATGAGATAATATATGTAAAGCAATTTGCAAAGCTTAAAGCATTGATATTAAATATTCTTATTAATATTTAACATAGTAAATGTCATCATTATTATTCTCCATTGTTTCTTCTAGATTTTCTTGTAGGTACAAGATTGGGGAGAAACTCTATGATGTTGGTTGGGGGTCTACTAAACAAGAAGCAAAACAATCTGCAGCCAAGAATGCATATGAGCAATTAATATTAGGCAACAATTCACAGGTATGTTACTTTCTCATTTCTTCCTATCTGAATTCCCTTTAAAGCTGGTTTGAAGATAAAATTTAACAGAAACTCCAGTGAAAGTTTTAAAAAGAATGTTGTTCTAGGTGAGCTTAGGTCCCTGCACAGGGCAGAGCATGTTCCCATTTCTGTCCTCTCTCAGAATCTTTACACAGACTCTGCTTCATGCCTGGAATATCAGAAAAGACAGATAGGAATCTCGATAATAATGAAGTTGGAAGAATATGATACACTGAACAAAAGGGGGAAAAAACAACCATAGAATATGTCAAATGGTAGTTATAAGGCTTTTCTTGAAGAGAATGGAGCTCGACTCTCTGAGATGACAACTGGTGATGATGTGGACCCACAAGTGCCATTAGCTGAGAACTTATCTAATAGGAAGGAAAGGAAGAAAAGATGAGTGGTGGCAATTGGTGATTTACTGATGAGGAGTACTAACACAGTTATTTGTTGACTTGACAATAACTAAAGAGATGTCTAGTGTTTTCCTGAGGCCAATAGTATGTTCAAGAAAACTTCCCAGGCTTGTTGAACTGGATGACTACCTATCTCTGGTGACACATGTGACAGAAATAATACTGCTCAGATGGACCCTGGGATGCATAGTTAATGATCATACTAAGAATTATGAAAATTTTGGGAGCAAAAGAAGAATTTTCATTGTTCCTACTAATTGAAAGCAACAACTTCTGAAAAAAAAGGCAGATTTGGGAAATTAGTGTCTAAGATTTAAGAGGATGTCCTAGAATAAATTTGGATTTCTAAAGGAATGACAGACTTTTGGCCAGGGTTGAAGTATAGCTCACCAAGGCTGATTAATAATAATAATAACAATAATAGTTAGCATTTGTATAGATAAATATTATCTCATTTTATCTGAGCCAAAAGTTTTTGCCTGGAGCTTTGCAAATCTAAACAAAGTACTTGAACCTGAAGAGGAATGGAGGAGTAAAAAAAAAAAAACTGCCTGTGTATAAAAACATGAACACTAAGCTAGATAATACGGACAACGGCTACAGTATAGACAGAAGAAAAGCAGTAGAGATGCCAAAAATTTATGGAAGATAAAATTAAGATCCAAGCAGTGGCCTCAGATGACTATACACAAATATACAAATAAGAGTAGCAAGCAAGGTGAACTAGAGATCCTAACTCAAGAAAGCAAATTTAATTTTCCTTGAGAATTGGTGGAATAACACCCATAACTGGAATATGGCTTTGGAGGAGTATGTTTTATTAAAAAGTTAGCATATTAATAAATTCAACATGGGTTAGGATAGATCTGTATATTGAGAAGATATGTACTCATGTGAGGAATTCCAGGAACCTGAAAGAAAAAACATGGTTAAGAGCATTTGATTGAGTATAAACCGAGGAAGAAATTGCAGCAATATTGTCACTAGAATATCCATTTTTTTGTTCTATGTAGTTAAACTCAGATTTGCAGGATAGATCACCCTGGGCTGCATCTTGAACTCCAAGGCTCTTTGAAACACCTTGTTATATTCCTTCCTCCTTTTTTTTAGTGGGTGTAGAATAGTCTTGTATTGTTCAAATGTCGTTTCCTTAGAACTTGTTTCTGAATTGAATTGTTAAATTTAACCACTGCCATCTCAGAGTTTGCAGCCTTGAGTTGTTGGGTTTTTTTTTTCCTAGAGGCAATATGTTAATTCTTTCAAATGGAACTTCATTTTCTATGTTCAGAAATACATATTATTTCCTTCATTATGGTGTTAAAGCTTTTTGTCCTGTCATGTTCTTCTGGAAGATAGATGATTCTTAGATGGTCTCTACATACTCTTCTTTGAAATCCATGTTTTGCTTGTAGACTGAGCATATTTTCTTTTAATATTCTTGTTTTTTTGCTTTTCTTCTTCTAAGTTGTCCTTCCCTTCTGTAGATTTGCATTCCCAATCTATTGTTTTCTGTGTTTCTTTGGTGAGGCTTGCCCTTTCGGATTCAAGTTTTTCTATTTTGCTCATTATTTTTGCTGTGCAGGACATAAATTCTGCTCTCATAAGTCCTTTCTCTTTTAACCCACTCAGGAACAGCATGTTGTAGTTACATGTTCTCCTCGAATTGCATAGGGTCTTCCATCTCGTCAAGTGTTGGATCATTTTCCTTCATTTTGTAGTATTTATTTATAGATGCCTGAACTCGTTTACTAAATCTGGAGGCTATATTTACTTTTCTTGTTACTGTTTTACCTGTTGATTTATCTGTTTAGTCAAAGTCATTGAGATTTCTTTGGTACTTTCAGTCACCAGTTCCCCCCCACCCCTTATTACCTTATTGCTAACTTCCTTACTCCCTTCCCGCTGTGTGGGCTGTTTGTGACCCCCTTGTAATAATCAGTCAGAGACTTTTCTTAAGAACGGTAAAAAGGAGTTTTATTGCTTTCTCATGAGAAAGGATGCTCTCTGTGTGGCTCAAGATGGTATCAGCGAGAAAGTGCAGGGGCGTATAGCTCAGAACAAGTTTATATAGACCCTAACACGGGAACCCCACTGGCTCTTCTTCCCATTGGCTGGGCTTCGGAGCTCACAGTCTAAGCACGGGAACTTCTCCCCAGCAACAAGAGAACAAAGGACAAAAAGAGCAGGAAACAAGGAACGATTTGCTTAGCAGCTAGGGAGGGGGCCTGAGGACGGATAGAATCCAGGTGAGCAGGATGGGGCTCTGTCACCTGATCTACTTGCGACACTCTGCTTTCTCAGCGAGGCAGCTTCTGAGCAATGTAGGGAGGGGTCAGCGCTGATCCTACACGGAGGGGGCTTCGCTATTTCAGCATTCCATTCACTGCTGATTGTGGGTTCTTTGCGGCCTGGATCTCAAAGCATCTCAGCCTCCTCCCATGTTGGGCAATTCATGGTTCACCAACTTAAGTCTCTGCCCCAACTGAGCTTTGGGTGGTCAGCACTAGCCCCACCTTGGTGGAGTGCTATACAGCTCCCCACATGCATGATGTCCATTCCTGGTGACCTGCCTCTCACTGTTTCTTAATTCTCTGACTTGACATCAGCAGTTCAGAGCCTACTTTTCCTGGCACCGGCAGCTCAGAGTCTGTTTTTCCTAACATTGACAATTCAGAGCCTGTTTTCCCTGATACCAGCAGTTCAGAGCTTTGCAGTGCTGGTACTTCCAGGTTGTAGCCCCCACCAGGCTTTTGCTTCAGAAGGCCTGTGGCCCAGCTGGCTGTTGAGACCCAAATGAACTTCCACAGCCTTGAGCCAAGGTCTCTGTAGCACTGGAAAGAGGGGGTAGAGAATAGGGTGCAGGGGTTGATTTTGATGTAAGCCTGTACCAAATCTTTGGGTCTGTTAATTCCGCCTTCTTGCTGGCGGTATGGGAGGTGGGAGAGAGGTGCTGAATGATCTCAGGGTCAATGAGCATCAATTCTTGCTGTGTTTTTTTTTTTTTGAATTTTTATTTTGGGTTCTAGGAGTCCTAGACCATGGAACAGCTGAAGTTGTTTTATCTTTGGTATATAATTCCTGATTTGAAGTGGCTTGAGAAGTCATGGGGATAGAGAAAATTTCTAGTCCTCTGTCTTGTTCACATGACCCCAGAAGTCCCAGTCATGTTTTGTACTATTCATGCAGTCACCTTATTTAGGGAGGAAAAACTTTGAAGTGTGAAATAAGTCTTCTAAAATGTTTCTTACTTTGTAGGATATGAGCTCTTCAGTGCCATCTGAACCATCTCAAGATTCAAGCATTTCAGAAAGCAAAACAGCAGTTAAAATAAATTATATTGATCCTCTGAACCAGTATGCACAAAAGAGGAGAATCACTTTGAACTTCCCAATAGAAATGAAATCAGAACCTAGTGGACTTCAAAGGTGAGGGATTACTTTGGTCCTTCTATTTATTTAATGCTTGCTTCTGTCTTATCAACAGTATATATGATGTTTCTTTTCATGGTTTATGTTTTAGAAACTGTAAGGATTTTACTCTTTATTTTTTACGATAATGTATGGAAGGACTCCACAAAATCCTACTCAAGTGCTTCACTGTGGCTTGGAGGTTCCCCACCTCTGCCCTAGGTTCTCAAAAGCTTTGCCAGCAGAGTATAAGCTTTGCCTGGTTCTCCCATGCTGGACAGGCTTAAAATATCACCCTAGTAACAGAATTTGTTTTTTGATGACCAACCTAGTTAATTATGGAGAGGCATGGGGCAGCTAGGTGGCACAGTGAGTAGGGCATTGGCCCTGGAGTCAGGAGGACCTGAGTTCAAATCCAGCCTCAGACAAAACACTTGTCACTTACTAGCTGTGTGACCCTGGGCAAGTCACTTAACCCCAATTGACTAAAAATAAAAAAAAAATAACGGAAAGGTATATCAACAGAACGATAGATACCAGATGGAGAATTTTTTTTGGTGGGGGGTTGATGGGCCGTGGAAACCAATGAAACAATGAAAAATTTTTAAATGGCCCTCATTCCTGGATGGCTTCTTTCTGCTTCTGCAGTGTTGGGGGCATAATGGTGGGAAAGGTGGCTGAGGGTGCTTAGAACTTTTAGACAATCTTCTGGAATGTAAGCCTAGCCCTCTAACCACTTTACCACGCTACTTTTCTTAAAGATGCCCAGGGTTTGTTTCCCCTAGGTTGGTGCATTTGTGAAGGGCAAATGGTTTGGTTACTCAGTGTAAGTCCTAGGGTTCAGGACCTACTCAAATTACTCTTGAATCCTGGAAGAGTGGCATAACTTTTGGTTGGACACCACAGGTACCATAGCGTATCAGTTGAGTCATAATTAAGGGGACCTGGATATCACTGTCATAGATGGAGATATATCCTCTTTGTATCTTTTGCTTTGATATCAATAAGTTATAACTGGGCAAATTCCCATTGAGCATGAGCTCTTTTTCTCTTCCTCAAATTCAGAAATGGACTATCATAATAGAAAAAAGGAAGAATTATAGTAAATGACTTTCTTAGATGAATCCTTGATCTGTCAGTGTAGATACTTCTTCTGATCCAAATTGCAATCCTTCATGCCTTCACCTTTACGTAGATGATTTTTGTCCTTTTGCTTCCATAAATCTTCCCAGAGAGCCATCTGAATGTGCTGGAGGTCATCCTCTGGGTACTATTCTAAGGTTACCCCATGTAGCACCTGGGTTAGTCTATCTGCTGTACCTCCTTCTCATTAAATGACAGTCTCCACTCCCTTATTGGTCAATTGTGTATGTCCTTGGTCATATGCCTTTTATACCACTTCTTGTACAAGCAAATCACCATTGGCAAAGTATTGCAGCCTGTTTACACAACTGTGCATCTTTCCATTGCCCGGTAATTTTGACTCCTTCAAGATCATGATGTTTCATAATTTATAGCCATGTAGCATAATAAGGAATATTTTTGTGTATAAAAAGATGGTCTTATGTGGCAGCAAGCAGCTTGGGTTTATTGAAAATCCTGGGCAAATTAATCATAACTGACATAGTACATAAAAGCTTGCAAAAAATTACATGCATTATCTCATCTGATCCTCAGAAAACCCAGTGATGTAGATATTACACATTGTGACCTAGTGACCTAGCAGTTTTGTTGGACTGGGAATCAGGCTGATCTAGGCTTAAATCCTGCTTTAGACACTTAATAACTATGTAAACCTGGGGAAGTCACTTAACCTTTTCTAAGCTCCAGTTTCCTGATTTATAAAATGGGGATAAGAATAATGCCTACTACACAGAGTTGTTGTAATGACCAAATGAGATCATGTGTTAAAATAATTTGCAAACCTCGAATATATAAATAGGTGCTATTATCAGGCAGTATGGTATAGTGAAAAGCACTGGATTTGAAGCCAGAGGTCACTGGTTTCAGATCCTACCTTGTTCACTTATTACCTATGTAACCTTAGGCAAGTCACTTAACCTTTTGGTGCCTCCTTCATGAAAGTAGGGGGAGTTGGACTAGATGTCCTTTAAGATTCCTTCCATCTCCAAATCTGTGATCTTGTTATTATCCCTCTTTAATAGATGAGGAAACTGGAGCATTGAGAGGTTAATTGATATGCCTGTATTCTAACCAGTCATGGACTGCACATATGGAGAGCTGATTAGGAAACAACAGTTTTGTCAGTATCCATCACATCAATAATCAATTGTATTTTCTGTCATGTTGCATTGTTTTTCATGGTACTTTCTGATTCTCCTTCTAAAAAAAGGTATTCAGGCTATAATATACACAACCACTACACCAAAGTAAACAGAGTCAACATAATTCACAACCACCATATGAAGTAGGTACCTCATTTAAAAATTTTTTAAAATTTTATTTATTTTTAGTTTTCAACATTCACTTCCACAAGATTTTGAGTTCCAAATTTTCTCCCCATTTCTCCCCTCCCCTAACCCCAACATGGCATGTAAATTGATATAGGCTCAACATATAAATTCATATTAAACTTATTTTCACATTAATCATGCTGTAAAGAAGAATTAGAACCAATAGGAGAAATCATGAGAAAGAAGAAAAAGAGAGAGAGGGAGAGGGAGAGAGAGCAAATAATGTGCTTGAATCTGCATTCAGATGTCACAGTTCTTTTTCTGGACGTGGACAGCATTTTTCATCATGAATCTTTTGGAGTTGTCTTAGATCCTTGCCTTGCTCAGAAGAAATAGGTCTATCAAAGTTATTTTGTTGATGTAAGCAATAAGGGATATAAATTTTCTCTTAAGTATCACTTTGGCTGCACCTCCTATACTTTGGAAGGTTGTCTCATTGTCATTTTCTTTAATGAAATTGATTGTTTCTATGATTTGTTCTTTGACCCACTTATTTTTTAGGATTAGATTATCTAATTTCCAATTAATTTTTAATCTCTTTCCATTGTCCATTATTGAATGTAATCTTTATTGCATTGTGATCTGGAAAGGATGCATTTACTATTTCTGCTTTTCTGCATTTGGTTGTGAGGTTTTTATGTCCTAATACATAGTCAGTTTTTGTGTAGGTGCCATATACTGCTGAGAAAAAGGTATATTTCTTTGTATTCCCATTTAGTTTTCTCCAGAGGTCTATCAAATCTAACTTTTCCAGAATTTTATTCAGCTCCTTAACTTCTTTCTTGGTTTTTTTTTTTGGTAGATTTATCTAGTTCTGAGAAAGGAAAGTTGAGGTCTCCCACTAGTATGGCTCTATTATCTATTTCCTCCTATAACTCATTCAACTTCTCCTTTAAAAATTTAGATGCTATACCATTTGGTGCATATATGTTTAGTTTTGGCATAACTTCATTGTATTTCATTGTCTATGGTACCTTTCAGCAAGATATAGTTTTCTTTCTTTATCTCTTTTAATTAGATCTATTTTTGCTTTTGCTTTGTCTGAGATCAGGATTGCTACCCCTGCTTTCTTTGTATCAGCTGAAGCATAATAGATTCTGCTCCAGCTCCTTACCTTTACCCTGTCTCTCAGCTTCAGATATGTTCCTTGTAAACAACATATTGTAGGATTCTGGTTTTTAATACATTCTGCTGTCTGCTTCTATGTTATGAGTGAGTTTGTCCCATTCACATTATTGTTGTAATAACTGTGTATTTCCCTCCATGCTATTTTTCATTTGTTTATCTGCCCCCCTACCCTTTCCCTCCTCACAAGTGTTTTACTTCTGATCACCACCTTCTCCAATATACCCTTCCTCTTATCAGTCTCCCCTCCCCATCTATTATTTCCTTCCTTTTTACTTCCTTGAGATAGATTTCTATATCCAATTGAGTGTGTATGTTATTCCTTCTTTGAGTGAATTTTGATGAGAGTAAAATTTAAGCTTTTCCCACCACCTCCCCCCAATCTTCCCCTCCATTATAATCGCTCCTTCATGCCTCTTTTATGTGGGATAATTTACTCCATTCTATTTTCCCCCTCCTTCCAGTACAATTTTCTTTCTCACTTTTTTTTTGGATCATCCCATCAAAATCACCTTATATCCATACCCTTTTTGTATGTATATTCCTTCTAATTGCTCTTATAAAGTTCTTAAGAGTCATAAATATTATCTTGCCATATAGAAATACAAACAGTTTAACTTTATTGAATTTCTTATGTTTTCTCTTTCTTGTTTCTTTTTTGCCTTTTTATGCTTCCCTTGAGTCTTGTATTTGGAAGTCAGATTTTTTATTAGCTTTGGTCTTTTAATTAAGAATGCTCAAAAGTCTCTCTTCTGTTAAATATCCATTCTCTCCCCTTCCCCCCCGAATTATATTCAGTTTTGCTGGGTAGGTGATTCTTGGTTGTAATCCTAATGCCTTTGTCTTCTGCTGTATCATATTCCAAGCCCTATGGTTCTTTAATGTGGATGCTGCCAAATCCTGTGTAATCCTGACTGTAGCTCTGTGATATTTGAATTGTTTCTTTTGGGCTGCTTGCTGTACTTTCTCCTTGGTCTTTGAACTCTGGAATTTGGCTATGATGTTCATTTTCAGGTAGTAATCAGTATATTCTTTCAATTTCTTTTTTGCTTTCTAGTTCTAATATATTGGAGCAGTTTTCTTTGATAATTTTTTCGTAGGATGTTGTCCAGGCTTTTTTTTTTTTTTTGATCATGGCTTTCAGGTAGTCCAATATTTCTTATATTATCTCTCCTGGATCTATTTTCTAGGTCAGTTGTTTTTCCAGTGAGGAATTTCACATTTTCTTCCATTTCTTTCCCTTTTTAATTTAATTTTATTGTATCTTGATGTCTCATAGAGTCATTAGTTTCCACTTGCTCAATTCTAATTTTTAAGAAACTATTTTCTTCAGTGGTATTTTGTATTTCCTTTTCCATTTGGCCAATTCTATTTTTAAGGAGTTGTTTTCTTCCATAAATTTTTGTATATCTTTTCCTTGTTATTGACTCTTGTTTCATGATTCTCTTGCATCACTTTTATTTCTTTTCCAAATATTTCTTCTACTTGTCTAATTTGCTTTTAAAATCCTTTTTAAACTCTTCCAGAAATTCTTTTTGGGCCTGAGACCAAATTACATTTTTCTTTGAGGCTTCACATGTAACCATTTTGACATTATTTTCCTCCTTTAAATTTATGCCTCAATCCTCCTTGTCACCATAATAACTTTCTATAGTCAAGTTCTCTGTTTTTGGTTTTTGTTTTTTGCTCATCTTTTTCTGCTTTTTTGGGGGTTTTGTTTTTTTTTTTTTTGGACTTGGTTTCTTTATGTGAGGGTTGGGCTCTGGTCCTACACTGTCCCCCCATTTTGTGCTAGTGCTCTGGGTCTTACTGATGTCTTTCACTGAGCTTCAGGGCTTATCTGCTTGCTTTCTCTGGAGGGTAGGCTTCCCTTCTAGCTTGTACTGGGGGTTGGGGCCTCCAAGTTAGCCTCCCCTGGTGTAAGATTTAGTTGCTGGCCTGCTGCAAGGTAGGGAATTGCTGCTGGGTTGCTATGGTAACAGAGTTTTTCTGGTGGCTGGCCGTGGAGGAGGGATGTTGTTGCTGGTCTGCCCCAGGGGTGGGGCTCTGCTGCTGGGTTGCCTTGGAAACAGGGTCTCTCTGATGGTAGGACCCCAAGGGCAGGGTCTCACTGTTGGCTAGCCCTATGGTAGGGCTTTACTACTGGTCAGCAATGGGATCAAGGCCTCACTGGTAGCTTGTGCTGGGAGTGGGGTCACTGGGATGGGACCTTGCTGTCCTGCAGTAACTGCTCGCTTGCCTAGGGGGCTGCTGGCCTACAGGAGGGGGGGGATCTCCTTGGTGGATTGCCCTAGGCTTGGAGCCTTGCTGTTGGCCTCCTGCTGTGAGGCTGGCTGCTGCTGCTGCTGCTCTTGGACCCAAGCTCTCCTCCCACCCCAGTGAGACAGACCTTTCCTGCTGTGCTGGTAAATTGCTTCCCTGCTCCTAGACCAATTCTGAGGCAGTTTTCTAGTTGTTTGGAGGAGAATTTGGGAGGGCTTCAGAGGGTTCCTTCCTCACTTCACTGTCTTGGCACTGGAAGTCTTGTAATCACATTTTAATAATGCACAGAGGGCTTCAAGGTAAGCAGCACAGAAAGTACAGAGACAAATGATGAAAAAAAGATGGCAGATGGCATGGGGCCAGGGAATAGGAGGTGGAGGAAGATAGGCCTGTAGGAAGAGCATAGGGAGGGTGAGAGGCACCAAGAATCACTCACATAGCCGTGGATTAGAGTTGGGAGCACTTGGAAGCATGGACCTGAGGGAAATGGAAGAATGTTTGGGAAGCAGGCGTTAGAGGTCTCATTTTTATCGGGTTTTTTAGGGGGGAGGGGAACAGGCTAACTCTTACCTGTGCCACTTGGAGTTAGTTTATCATCTCAGTGTTATTGGTAAAACTTTTAAGTAGACATGTGCCTGTCATCTCAAAGTTATCGGTACCATTTGGTATTCTCCTGGTCTTACTGTAGATATCTGGAACGTGTCTGAGATTTACATAGCATAGGAGCAGTAATCGCTGAAGGTAAAGCCTAGATGGCTTCTCCTGATTCAGCACAGCACATATCACTAGCATGTGATTTTGGGTTACTATGTGATATAATTTGTAAATTATGCTCCTTTCATCCTTGGACAGATTGTACATAACTTCTAGGCTCCTCTTTGTGGTCTTACTTCTTGCTATTGCCACTTTATACTGGCTACTTATAAACCTACTATACCAATTAGAAGGTGGTAGGTGGTTGGGGGACCAGAACAAGATATAATTTTAACACAGTTATTATTACCTCCTCCTAACTCTCCCCTCCCCCCTCAAATAAAAGCCCTCCTTTGGAACAAATAAATATAGTCAAGTAGAACAAATCTATGCATGGAATGTGTCTGAAAATACACTGTACAGATTTTTCTTAATGGGAGAAGGTAACAATGACCTTCCAAGTAAAAAGACAGCCTAATGGTATAGTAGATAGAAACCCCACCACCACCTCCCCTCTCCAGAATCAGGAAGACCTGAGTTCAAATATGACCTTAGGCAATTACTAGCTGTGTGACCCTGGGCAAGTCATGTAATTACTGTTTGCCTCAGTTTCCTTGTCTGTAAAATGAGGATAATAATAGCACCTAGCTCCTAGTGTTGTGAGAATCATATAAGACAACACTTTCCATATATATTCTCTGATTCACGTAACTCATTTGACTGGGGAGAACTATGGATACTGCCAGGTAGTCTGAATACCAGATGTACTGTATTTGGCCCCTGTGCATATTTTCTATAAGTGGGATTCACTGGGGAATTGTTGGAGCTGTTGTCTATGAGCCTACTGTAGCAGCAAGGTGCTAAAACTCAAGGAGTAAAATTATGAGGAGATATAAGTGACTGCTCTTTCTCTTCCATTTATGTGCTGGGACTCCTTGCTACCCCTTCAGAGGGTTCACAGATTTGAAGAACTCACTGTGGAATGTATTTTAACATGAAAAGTCCATATAGTTTAAAAAAAAAACCAGGTTACCTATTTATAAAGAATAGTACTGATTATAGAGGGGATTCTTATTCAGATATGTGCGATCCAAATGACCTTTGAGATGAAGTTCCTTCCCTATCTAAGAATGCTGTGAGTTTGTGAGTAATTAATAAATTACCATTTTATAAGGGATGCTCTTTTCAGGGGTGTTTACACTATATAAGAATCAGTTGAAATAACTGGGTTATTCATCTGATTGCCAGCTTTCTAATGAGGAGCCTCTCCATGTTTATTTTAGCTGGGCCCAGAGCTAGAAGGGCCCTGTGAGGTCATCTAGTCTACCTCCATCATTTTACAGATGAGAAAACTGAGGTCCTGAGAACTGAAGTGACTTTCCTATCATACGGTTAGTAAATAGCTCAGTAGGGATTTGAACCCAGGTCTTCTGATGCCAAATTGAAAATCTTCCCATAATGCCGTACTGTCCCCTTTCCAGCATGGTAGAAGCTTCCAGAGTTTGATCTCTAGTGGAATAGCTTTCTAGAGCCCAGTCCCCTCAGTATGGCAATGAAGCTTTAGAAGTCTTTTAGAGAGGTGAAAGACAATATTGAAATGAAACATCCAAAAATGTTCATGGGCTCAAATGACTGACATAAACCACAATGCATTTCAGGTTGTAATTTAGGCCAGATTTTGATCAGGAATATATTCTCTTCACTAAGCCTTAGTTTTCTTACCTGGAAAATGAATGGGCTTAATTAGAGATCTCTGAGGTCCTTCCAGGACTTCAGTGTTTCTTTGGCTCTATGTTGTTTGGTTGAAGTTTTAATTTATAGTAGCTGATTTAGCAAAACCATTCTCAGAGCCTATGTTAAGTAGGTTGCATTTTTAAAAAGCATTAGATCTTGTTTTTGATACATATTGAAACTCAAATAATTTTTTTCCTATTGTTGTTTATTCTAGTTTTTCTTGTATCTGCAAAATTGGGGACACATCTTATGGTCCTGCTACAGGATCTAATAAGAAAGAAGCTAAACAAGCCGCAGCTAAGATTGCATGTGAGATGATGCAGTTAGTTGACACTTCACAGGTAATTAATTAGCCTTTTGGGCTTAATTTTCTTGGGCACAAATTCCATCTTAATTTGATTTGAGACTGTTGCGTCTTTGATGCTATAAGAAGTTCTTTTCCAGAGGGATGAAAACCCTCCTTCTTATTCCATCTTCTGTCTTTGCTAGTTACACATTTGTTCATACATTATGTATGTGGCTAAAAATTCCAATAGCTTCTACTGGCCAAAAGACAGTGCTGATTTATACTTGCTGGATGTGTCGTAGTTGGGATTTCATTCACACTCATTCACGTACTAGAAGGCCTTACAGCTCTCAAATTGTGATTCTATGATTTACAACTCCAGATCAACCAACCAGTTGACCAATGATAAAGACTTTTGTAAAGCCTCTGCTTTTACTTGATACTGTTAGGCAACATGGCTACCATACCTTACATTGATACAGCTTTGTAGAACAAGAATTATACATAGTTCTTTGTATTTCTCCCCCTTTTAGAAAATTTATTCAACACCTCCTTCTGCATGTGCCTCTTCAAGGACTGATTCTAACAGAACACCTCCAAGTTCATCAGCATTGTAAGTATGAAGCAATACTTACTGTTCAATGAATTTTACTTGCTTGACTGTCATAAAGAAAATATTTATTTTTAATATTTGGCTTTTTTCCATGCAGATATTTTATTTTCTTTTAAAAATTCTTGTTTCTTTAAATTCCAATCTCAGACACACGATAAAATGAACAAAATATACTGAACAGCTAAAACTGTGAATCTTTATTATATAGAGCTTGCCTTTATTTTTAAGTTTATAAAAATTGATTATGTAATTTCACAGTTGTCCTACTTGTGTATGATTCTTTTATTTTGTTCTCATGGTGTGTCATTTCAAAGATCAGAGGTCTTAAGTCTTAAAGTTGTTTCTTTTTACAATGTTGTTATTGAATAAATTGTTCTGGTTCTGTTTACTTCACTCTTAATTAATTCTCACAAGTCTTTACAGGTTTCTCTGAAACCATCCCTTCTGTCATTTCTTAGAACAAATAATATTCTATTATATTAAAAAACTAATTTTTTTCAGTTATTCCCAATTAATGGGCACCCTCCCTAGCTACCAGTTCTTTGCCACTACAAAAAGAACTATTATAAATATTTTATATGTGTGAGTCCTTTTCCTCTTTCTTGATCTCTTTGGGGTCTACACTGAGTCAAAAGGAATTGTTGAGTCAAAGGAAAAGCACAATTTAGTGACTTTTGGCCTTCGTTCCAAATCCTATACCAGTATCGTAAAGAATGACCATAGCAACCTTCTTGTATTTAGAATATATTTCTTATGGAGAGGAATTCCCTGTGCCAATACAGGTCAGCAACTTCTTCAGCTTTACTAGGAGTCTTAGAGAGTTGCTTGAAGGTACCAAAAGGTTAAGTGGCTGGCCCAGGGTTACATAGCCTGCCTTGATACATTTTCTTCAATTTTTTCAATCTCTTGACTTTGTTTTAATGTTTTTGATAATAATATGATAGACTTAGCTCTTCTCCGCAATACAATGATCCCAGACAATTCCAAAAGACTCATGATAAAAAATTCTATCCATATCCAGAGAAAGAACTATGGAGTCTGAATGCAGATTGAAGAATACTGTTGTTACTTTTTTCCCCATGTTTTTTCCCTTTTGTTTTGTTTCTTATTTTACAACATGACTAATCCAGAAATATGTTTAACATGATTGCATGTGTATGACCTATATCAGATTGCTTGCTGTCTTGGGGAGGGGGATGGGAGAGAGTAGAAAAATTTGGAACTCAAAAGCTTATAAAATGAATGTTGAAAACTATCTTTCCATATAATTGGAAAAAATAAAACATTATTTACAAAGGTTTTTTTTATATCACTTCATAGTCTATGGTAGCTTTTTAGCAAAATGTAGTTTCCCTAAGTATCTCTTTTAATTATGTCTCTTTTTGCTTTTGCTTTGTCTGAGATTATGATTGCTACCCCTGCCTTTTTTTAACTTCAGCTGAAGCATATTAGATTCTGTTCCAGTCCTTTATTTTAACTTTGTGTGTATCTTTCTGTTTCAAGTGTGTCTCTAAGAGGTAAAAACATATTGTTGGATTCTGGTTTCTAATCCATTCTGCTATCTGCTTCCATTTTATACATGATCTCATCCCACTCACATTCACTTACTGACTTATGCAGTACTTACTAACTGTGTAGTACCCTTCATTCTATTTTCTTTTATTCTTTCTTCTTTCTCTCTTTTTATCCTGTCCCTCCTCAAATGTCTATTTTGCTTTTAACTATTGCCTCCTCTAATCTCCCCCACCCTTTCTCTTATTCCCTTCCTCTCACTTTCCCTTGTTGGGTAAGGTAGATTTCCATACCTAACCGTGTGTGTGTGTGTGTGTGTGTGTGTGTGTGTGTGTGTGTGTGTGTATTCCCTCTATGAACCAATTTCCCTCCCTGAGTA
This sequence comes from Phascolarctos cinereus, assembly GCF_003287225.1. Classification (NCBI taxonomy): domain Eukaryota; kingdom Metazoa; phylum Chordata; class Mammalia; order Diprotodontia; family Phascolarctidae; genus Phascolarctos; species Phascolarctos cinereus. The sequence continues at coordinate 207,984,325 of NW_027555625.1, forward strand.
CTTTTTTTATGTGAGAAAATTATCCCCATTCTGCCTCTCCCTTCCCCCTTCTCCCAGTGCATCCCTCCTTCTCACCCTTTAGTTTTATTTTTTGGGATGTCATCCCTTTGTAGTCAACTCACACTCATGAGCTCTGTCTACTCTTTTTAACCTCCCTAATAATGAGAAAGTTCTTAGGAGTTACATGAATCATCTTCCCTTGTAGGAATATAAACAATTTAACCTTATTGAGTCCTTTATGATTTCTTTTTCATGTTTACCTTTTTTGCTTCTCTTGAGTGTTGTGTTTGAATATCAGATTTTCTATTCAGCTCTGGTCTTTTCATCAGGAATGCTTAGAAGTCCTCTATTTCACTAAATCTACATTTTTTCCTTTGAAGGATCATACTCCATTTAGCTAAATAGGTTATTCTTAGTTGTAATCCTAATTCCTCTGCCCTCTGGAATATCACTTTACATGCCCTTCAATCATTTAGTAGAAGCTGCTAAATATTGTGTTTTCCTGCCTATGGTTCCACAATATTTGAATTGTTTCTTTCTGACTGCTTGCAATATTTCCTCCTTGACCTGGGAGCTCTGGAATTTGGCTATAATATTCCTGGGAATTTTCATTTTGGGATCTCTTTCAGGTGGTAACTGATGGATTCTTTCAATTTCTATTTTACCCTCTGGTTCTAGGGAATTTTTCCTTGATAATTTCTTGAAGTAAGAGCCTTGGTTCTTTCTTTGATCATGGCTTTTAGGTAATCCGATAATTCTTAAATTATTTTTCTTCAATCTATTTTCCATGTCAGTTATTTTTCCAATGAGATATTTCACATATTTTTGTATTATTTTAATTGTGTCTTATTGTTTCTTGATGTCTCATGGAGTCATTAGCTTCTACTTGTTTAATTTTAATTTTTAATGAGTTAGTTCCTTCAGTGACCTTTTGTGCCTCTTGTTCCATTTGACCTATTCTGCTTTTTAAAGAGTTCTTTTCTTCAATGGATTTTTTCCCCCTCCTTTACCATCAGGCCAATTCTGTTTTTTAAGGTGACATTTTCTTCAGTATTTTTTGTGCCTCTTTTGCCAAGCTGCTAATTCTCTTTTTATAATTTTCTTGCATCACACATTTCTTTTTCCATTTTTTCCTCTACCACTCTTATCTCTTTCTTTAATTCTTCCAGGAATTCTTGTTGGTCTTGTGTTCAGTTAGCAGTTTTTCTTTGAGACTTTTGTTTTAGCTGTTTTCATGTTGTTGTTTTCTGAGTTTGTGTTTTGGTCTTCCCTTCTGAGAGAAGTCAAACATATTCTGAAATTGAATTATTTGTGTAAATCAGACTACATGTCAAATTAAAGATAACATTAGGCCAAGTCCAAAAGCTACCATAGTAGCTTTTTATGGTCAAGTTCTTTTTTTGTTGTTGTTTGCTCATTTTCCCAGCCTATTTCTTCTCTTTAAACTTTATGTTAAAGTTGGGCTTTGCTCATCTGAAGGCAAAGAAGCACTTTCCCAAGCTTTGGGGTTTTTCGTATTGCTGTTTTCAGAGCTAGTTCTGGGTGTCTGCAAGTTTTCACTGCTTCCAAGGTGGTGTGATCCAGGGAGAGGTGTAATCACTGGTCTCTTGGTCTGTGCTCCGGTCTTTTTATTTTTTGGTAAATAGTATTTTATTTTTTTTTTCCAATTACGTGTAAAGATAGTTTTTAACATTCACTTTTATAAGATTTTGAGTTCCAAATTTTTTCTCCCCCTTCCATTCCCCCTTCCCAAGATGGCAAGCAATCTGATATAGGTTATACATGTGCAATCTTGTTAAACATTTCCACATTAGTGGAAAGAAGAAACAGAACAAAAAGAAAAACCCATGGGAAAAAAAACCCCAAAAAAGTGATAATAGCATGCTTTGATCTGCATTTAGACTCCATAGTTTGTTTTTTTCTGGTTGTGGATAGCATTTTTCATCATGAATCTTTGAATTATCTTGAATCATTGTACCGCTGAGAAGAGGTAAGACTATCATAGTTGATCATGTGCTCTGGTCTTTACCCAGGAATGGCTACTGCTCACCTGTAGCTGCCTTCCTCTTGGTCTTGGAACTGTGACCAGGGTCCCTGTGCCTTTTTCACTGACCACAAGCACTCTTCTCCACCCTGGAACTGTGACCCAGAACTGTATATGATCAACAGAGTTGCCAATCAGTTCCAGCTGTACCCAGTGCCAGCAATGGGTCCCTTGTAATCTCTTTCTGGCCAATTGTCTGACCTCCTTATTGTTTCTGGGCTGAGTGTTCCTGAAGCTGTGGCTGCAACACAAGCAGCCACTGTTTGTGTATTCTCTAGACAGGCTTCCACCCCAGTGGTTCAGGCCTTTCTTGTGGAAATCCTAAGTTTTCTTAGGATGGAAAAATATTTTACCCATACCTTTTGTTGACTCTGCCACTCCAAAATTTTATTTGAGGGGTTATTTTAAAGTTGTTTGGAGGGGAATGTTAAGAGAGTTCAGCTGAGTTGTAGCCCTCATCAGCCACTTTGGCTCCACCCAAAAGGTCTACTTTTATAGAGTAATGTTCTGTCTTTTAGATTTTTAGGATGCTGTTGCCAAAACTTTATAAGTCTTTGTTGTATTTCTGGCCAAATGAAATCACTTCAGGGTATGTTCCTTTACTGGTGGCTGAATTATGCTAAGGATCAAATTGAGCCTAAATAAGAGATTTACTACTCTGCCATAATGTTCCCTCCAAAAGTGGATATTTGTATAAGATGTTTAATCCTTCTTGGACTAAAAAGTAAAATGTAATCTGGTATTTGTGGAAGCTTATAATAGCAGTATCTTTGTTTTTAGTACCTCCTCTTTAAAGTATTTGCTAGTAATACTTTATTGTATAACCAATTTTCAGTGATATTGATTAAAAGAAGTCAAATATTCTGAAATTGAATTATTTCTGTGGATCAAACTACATGCCAAGTTAAAGATAGCATTAGGCAAAGTCCAAAATCCAGGCTAGACTCCTTGAAAGACTGATTTTATAGCCTTGAAAGTAGCCAAAGTTTATGACAATGTTATATTCAAAGACAAACTTCCTGAAGAAGAATATTTTTTAAAACTATAATAGGCAATTTGGAACTCAAAATCTTATAAAAGTAAATGTGGGAGGGGGTAGAGCCAAGATGTCAGAGTTCTCCCTCAAACCCCTCCAAATACATATAAAAATTACTCTAAACAAATAAAAAAAGTGAATATGGAAAACTAAAAATAAATAAAATAAAAGAACTACAATAGCCATTGTGGACAGAATGTGAGATCCTTAAAGAGTGTCTAAGAGGCATGAAAAACTGATTCATGTATAAAGGAGCAATTAGACATGTAAAATCAATTGTTATTGTTTTTTTGTTTGGCAGAAATAGCATGGCAGCTGAAACAGGATTCTCAGAAGATGCTTCAGAAAGGAATAGTAATGATAGCTTGCAAAATTTCTCTTCATATTCTCCGGTATGGTATTAATCTCTGCATTTTCTTTCTTACTAGTCTTGTCCTAGTTTTTATTCATGAAGAATTCTTTACTAGAAAACATAGTTTTTATGTAATGAAATAGTTTATTATTATTATATTACTAATAATCCATGATGGCAAAAATGGCCCTCTTTTGGTCCTTTCACTATTCCTACTTCACTCACATCCTGCATCACTCACAGAATAGATTCCTCCACAAATCTCTCATGCTTTTACATCTTTCTACATGGAGCTTCCTCTTCCCTTGTAATCCACTAATAGTCGTCCTAATATACTATTAGAAACACTACTTTAGAGGAATCCAATACTACTGTTTCCCCTTCCCTTTGTGATTGGGATTAGAATAATAGAGTAGCAAAGAGAACAAGAGAGCAGAATTTAGTTCATTTCAGTTCAGTTCAATTTCATCTCAACAAACATTTTATTAAGTGACTACTGTGTGCCAGATAGTGAGACAGATGCAAAAAGTTTAGAAGACAAAACATGTCCATTTATAGAGCTTTGATACAAACCCTGGTAACTATAATACTATATATTACCATGGTAAATGATATTTATGTGAAATACAAGATGAAAAGTCATTACTAATAAGGGGGATTAGGGAGGACTAATCTTACCCTACAGAGACAGGATTGGAGTTGGGGTTTATAAGATGAAAAGTGAAAAAGGCCATGAATAATGTAGATAAGGAAATATGGCTAATGAAATATCTGGATACAGTGTGGGAAGATTCCCTCCAGAGCATGCTGATAATTGAATTGATTCAATCCCATGAAAATTTTCATTTTCTTTTATCATAGAAATCTACTGGAAGTTATCAACTGAAGAATAAAAGGTATTGATTTCAGTTTATCTTACTTTGATTTCAAGTACGTAGTTTGTTATGTAATTAAGTTTTTTGAGGACTCAATGTATACAGAGCCTTTGACATACTGATGTGGCTCCTGTGTAAGGTGGAGAGTCTCTGAATTCAGAGAAAATTATCTTTCCACTACATTATGCTACCTCCCCTGGTCGTGCTAGGCTATCTTTACTTGTTTCTTTTTTGTCATTCTTCTGAATATTAATATCTATTTTTTCCATATGAATCTGTTTCCTTTGAAAGGCTAAGCCCAAGGACCAGTCCTGAAGTATGTATCAGTCCAGAAGTGCAGCTCAGTGGTCTTTGCTTTTGCTACAACAAGTAATCTGTGAAGCTGAATCAGTCTTAAAACAAAGGCAGTAGGGCAATGAGGAGCCAGAGTTGACAAGTGGATTCATGCTTTTTTTTTCCAGGGAGTTCATATTTTGTCCAGGACACAAGTGAGAAGAAATGTAACCTCACTTTGCATCTGCCTACTAGCCCATCTGTATAACATGTCTCTTGTAAACAACTTATTGTTAAATTCTGGTTTCTGATTCATTCTGCTATACAATTCCTTTTTATGGGTTAGTTCCTGAAGCTGCTGCTGCTGTAACAGTTTGCTATCTGGAATTGCTAGGTTGCCTTCCTTAATTTTTTTTTATTGACTCCCTTGATATTCTTAATATTTTGTTCTTCCAGATGAATTTTGTTACTTTTACTCTATGTATGTCTCTCTGCTTCAGGTGTGTTTCTTATAAACATCATATTGTAAGATTCTGTTTTTTAATCCACTCTACTGTCTGCTTCCATTTTATGGGTGAGTTCATCCCATTCACATTCACAGTTATGATTACTAACTGTGTATTTCCCTCTATCCTGTTTTTCTCCTTCTCCTTCTCCTCATCCTCCTTCCCCTCCTCCCCCTTCCCCTTCCACTTCCCTCTCCCCTTCTTCCTTCTCTTTCTTCTTCTTTTTCTCCTCTCCCTCTCCTTCCTTTTACCCTTTCCCTCTTCAAAAGTGTTTTGCTTCTGACCACTACCTCCCCCAATCTGCCCTCCCTTTTATCAGTCTCTGTCCCTGCCTTCTCTCATCCCCCTTCCTCCTTCTCTCATCTCCCTTCCTCCTCCTTTTCTGTAGGGTAAAATAGATTTTTTTACCCAACTGAGTGTTTACATTATTTCCTCTATCAGCTAATTCTGATGAGAATAAGGTTCAAGGTTGCTGGCCATCCCCTCCCCCATTTCTCCTTCCACCATGAAAGCTCTTCCTTGAGTACTTCATTTATGTGAGAAAATTATGCCCATTATACCTTTCCTTTCCCCCTTCTCCCAGTGCATCCCTCTTTCTCACCCCTTAATTTAATTTTTTTGGATAACATCCCATTGTCGTCAATTCATGCTCAGGCTATCTATTTATGCTTCTTTTAACTGCCCTAATAATGATAATTCTTAGAAATTACAAGTATCATCTTCCCTTGTAGGAATATAAACAGTTTACCCTTATTGAATGCCTTACAATTTCTCTTTCCTGTTTACCTTTTTATGCTTCTCTTGAGTCTTGTGTTTGAATGTCAGATTTTTTGATTCAGCTTGGGTCTTTTCATCAGGAATGCTTGAAAATCCTCTATTTCACTAAATCTTTATTTTTCCCCTTGAAGGATTATCCTTAATTTCATTGGGTAGGTGATTCTTGGTTGTTTAGCTCCTTTGCCCTCTGGAATCACATTCTATGCCCTCCACTTTAGTGTAGAAGAGCTAAATCTTGTATTTTTCTGACTATGGCTCCATGATATTTGAATTGTTTCTTTCTGGTTGCTTGCAATATTTTTTCCTTGACCAGGGAGCTCTGGAATTTGGCTATAATATTCCTGGGAATTTTCATTGTGATATCTCTTTCAGGTGGTGATCAGTGGATTTTTTCAATTTGTATTTTACCCTCTGGTTCTAGGATATTGGTGGGAGGGAAGGGCAGTTTTCTTTGATGATTTATTGAAATATGGTATCTTGGCTCTTACTTTGATCATAACTTTCAGGTAATCCAAAAATTCTTAAATTATCTCTCCAAAATCTATTTTCCAGGTCCGTTGTTTTTCCTGTGAGATAGTTCACATTTTCTTCTATATTTTCATTCTTTTGATGTTACTTGATTATTTCTTGGTGTCTCATGGAGTCATTAGCTTCTACTTGCCTACTTCTAATTTTTAAGGAGTTATTTACTTTAGTGAGCTTTTGTACCTTCTTTCCATTTGGCCAATTCCACTTTTTAAGGAGTTGTTTTCTTCAGTGAATTTTTGTACATCTTTTCTCATTTTTTTGTGCTTCCTTTACCAAGCTGTTGATTCTTTTTTCATGATTCTCTTGCGTAGCTCTCATTTCTTTCTCCCATTTTTCCTCTACCTCTCTTATTTGATTTTTACAATAGTTTTTGAGCTCTTCCGGGAATTATTTTGGGGGCCTGACATCAATTCACATTTTTCTAGGAGGTTTTGCATGTAGCCATTTTGACATTGTTGTCCCTTTCTGATTTTGTGTTTTGATTTTCCCTGTTAACATAGTAACTTTCTATGCACAGGTTCTTTTTTTCTTGTTTGCTCATTTTCCCAGCCTATTTCTTGACTTCTAACTTTTTGTTAAAGTTGGTCTCTGTTCTTGTGGTGGAGGGTGCACTGTCTCAAGCTCCAGGTTTTTTTGTGCAGCTGCTTTTAGAGGGAATTCTAGGGACCTATAAGTTTTCAGTTCTTCCAAAGTGGTATGATCTAAAGAGAGATGTGGTCACTGCTCTCCTGGAGCATATTCTGGTCTGTGAGTTACCACAAACGCTCTTTTCCACCCAGGAACTATGAGCAGGGTCCCTGCTCCCCTGAGGCTGAGAGCTCTATTGTGCTAGTGCTCTTCCTCATTCTGAGACTGTGACCTGGGCCCATGACCTGGATCACCATATGGGCAATGCAACGGAGTCTTACAGCCACTGCCAGCAAAATTTCCCCTCTACTCTCTTTCTGACCAGTTGTCTGGCCCTCTTATCATCTGTGGGCTGAGAGTTTCTAACTCACTGCTGCCTTTTCAGTTGCCCCCAAGGTCTGTGCTGGACCATGTTCTACTCTCACCCTAGTGAGACAGCCTTTTCCTGTTGACCTTCTTAATTGTCTTAGGCTGGAAAATTGTTTCACCCTGTCTTTTTGTTGGTTCTTTCACTCTAGAATTCATTTTGAGGTGTTATCTTAAAGCCGTTCGGAGAGGAATTTGGGAGCGCTCATGTGAATGAATCCCTGCCTTTTCTCTGCCATCATGGCTCCACCCCCACCCCCACATCCTAAGAAAGAAGTGTTTCTAAGAAATAATGTAGGGGAAAACATAGGCAGAACTTGAAATTTGGATTGGATGGGAACAATACTTATGTCTCCAGCAGGGGGATATGGAACAAAAAAATGATATTTAAGATACTGATGAATCATAGAAATTCAGAGCTGGATAATCTTAGACATGATCTAGTCCAGAGGTATGAAATATATGTCCTGCTCCTGAATGATGCTGGAATCAGATTTAAATGTGTTTGGGAAATATTTAACAAAATAAATAAAAATACAATAAAACATAGCTAATTTTAATTTGTGGTCTTCTAAGTCAGTATTTGGCCCAAAGTGATCATTTTATTTGGTTTAGTGACCCCCATTTCTATTTGAGTTTGATGCCACTGATATAGTCCAATCCCATAATATTATAGATGAAGCAACTGAGGTCCAAAGAGCTGAATTATCTTGCCCAAGGCCATACAGCTAGTAGCAGTATTGGGAATAGAATTTGGTTATTTTTGCTCCTTGTCTGTTGTTCTTTTGACCACATCATTTCCACCACCTTAGCAATCCAGTGTAAAGAAATGGAAATGAGGAAGCTGCAAAGTTCTTTGGTGAGAAAAGCATATTTCATTGTAGGTGGCAGCTTGGATATGTGAGGCAGCATGATACAGTAGAGACTACATTGTATTTGGAGTCAGAGAACCTGTGTTCAAATTCTAACTCTGCTGATTGTTAACTTCTTACACTGGTGATATAACTGAACATGTAAAAGTTTATGAAATTAAGAGATTCATTTTTGTTTCCTGTAATAGATTGTTCTCTATGGCCTATAAGGATATAGTGGAAAGAGCACTGGATTAGATTTAGGAGATCTAGTTTCAAGTCCTAGTTCTAACCATTACTCACTGTGTACCTTTGGAAAAGTTTTTTCAAACTTCTGTGAACCTCAGTTTACTGATCCATAAAATCGGGACAGTAATTTTTATACTACATACAAATACAAAATTTTAAAACACCTCCCAAAGTGTTGGGAGGAAAACATTATGTAAACTGTAGCATGCTGTATAACTGAACTATTATTATCTAATTGAATTAGAATTCCTTCAACTTTTCACTTTCTAATTTTCAGACTTTTGGCACCTACTTTTCATAAATCACCCAGCAATGATGAGAAAAAAGAAAATGTGTACAGTAGCAACGAAAGGTAAGTGGGGAAATGAAATGTGTTTGATTAAATGAAATAATTAAATGAAATTATTAATATTAAATTAATTTTAATTACTTAATTTATTAATTAATTAAATTTAATTAATAATAAATTAAATTAAAATATTAAATGAAATAATATTTGCAAAGTTCTTAGTGCAGTGCGTAGCACATAGTAAGGGCTCTATGATTGCTAATTCCTTCCTCCCTCTCCAAGAAGGAAGATGATACAGAAGGGAAACAAGAAAACATGAATATTCCACTTTATTAGCATCTGCTGAGGCTCCATCTTAATCTGGTTCAGATAAGTAAAGCCACACACATAACTGTTCCCAAGAAATAACCTCTATTTAGACATAGCACAACTTCTAGATGACCCACAGCTGTAGGGACTATACATTTTGTCTGAGGTAGATTGAAAAATTTAGAGTTTCCTATAAATACTCAAGTCTAAGATAAGCAGACTTTTGATACCTTTGAATACACCAATCATGAATAGGGCTGATAAAGTTAAACACAGGGTTTAGAAAAATTCCCTTGGTATCTGAGTTTAGATTCATGTATATCATCAGTCACTCCAGCTGTCTCAGTCTTCATGTCTTCATTCCCTCCTTTCTCTGGGGAGAATACCCCAGCAAAGCCAACCTCTATCAATGGCTTACATTCCTGCCAAGGCTAATCCTTCTATGTAGGCTTTTGATCCATTCCTTTCAGTCTTCTTTGGGAGCTTGGTCCTTTGAAAGTTCATATTTTGTGTTTTACCATAGTTCCTCTCTACTGGCTCCTTTTCCATTACCTTCTAATATGCTCAGGTTCCCTTAATATTTTTTAAAATTAAATTGAAAATTGCCAATGAACAAAAATCTATTTTTTCCTCCCTCTTAACTCTCTTCCCATTGGGAAAAAAAGGAAAATTTTTTTTTAGCAAACATATATATATATATATATATATATATATAGTCAAGAAAAATCAATTCCCACATTGGCCATGTACAAAATAAATATATTTCTCAATCAGAATCTTGAGTGTATCACTTTTCTGTCAGGAGGTAATTAACATATTGCATCCTGGGTCCTCCAGAATCATGGAATAGTGGTTGGCCATTTCATTGCTTATAGTTTTTAAGTTTTTCAAAGTTGTTGGTTTTTATGATATTGTCATTATATAAATTACTCTCCTGGTTCTGCTCATTTCACTCTATGTCATTTCATACAAGTCTTTCTAAGTTTCTCTAAAAATGTCCCTTTCATAATTTCTTACAGCATCACAGTATTCCATTATATTCATATGCCACAATTTATTCAGGCATCCTCCAATTCTTTGGTGCCCCTTATTTTCCAGTTTCTTTGCCACCACAAAAAAAGAGCTACTATAAATATTTTTGTACATATGGGTCCTTTTCCCCTTTCTTTGCTCTCTTTGGCCTAGTATACTGGATCAAAAGGTAGTATTGTTGGATCAGTACTATCCAGCTAGTATTGCTAGGTCAAAAAGTACACACGGTTTAGTGACTTTTGGGGGCATGGTTCCAAGTTATTTTCTAGAAAGGCTAGACCAAATTCACAGCTCCACCAAAAATACAGCTGTTTTCCAGCAGCTCCTCCAGTGTGTCATTTGTTAGCCCACAGCTTCTAATGAAAATCTGTATTTCTAAAAAAACAACTTAGTGTTTTGAGAAAAATAGATAAAAATCTATCTTTATATCTTCACTTGGGATGTTTCCCCCTTCATTTATTTCCTCCTACTTGCATTTCCCTATAAGTATAAGTAGTGATTGTTAGTGGTTACTAGTGTTTCTAAGAAAAAATAAATAGGTAAAACAGAGAAAAGGTAAATAAATTTTCCCTATTCCATGCCCAGAGAAAAGGCTTTAGGATCCCATAAAGAGATTTTTGGAAGTGAAGGAGAGAAAAGATTAATGCTTTAGTCTTGTGGGAGGGAGGCAGCTTCAGCAATAGTTCTTCTATCCTAACGTCTGCGTTGGTGCCCGCTTGGCCTAAGCAGCCTTGCCCCTTGAGTCTTGGCCCGCTTCTCCATGGTGGCTGCCTCTGCTGAGCTTTTGCTTTTTCCTGCTTTACCTGACTTTTTATAGCTTCTCTTTCTCTAAGCTCCATGTGGCTTCCTACAGCTTCCCTTTGTCCAGGTCCATGATTTTCTTGCTCATCCAGTCAGGAACTGGGTTCCCCATTGATTCCATCTCCTGGACTCAGGGGAATGACATTTGGAGTTCCCTGTGTGTAATAAGTGCTTAACAAATGCATCCTCTATTTTTACATATCCAAAGGTCACCCTGAAGTGTGGCCTATCATTCTTTGTATTATTGCATTACTTTCTTTTTAGTTCACTCAAGGGACTAATTTGCATGTTATCCTCTGGGTTGCTGCATTTTACAATTAGTTTAACAACTTTTTTTCCTATCATTGTTAGTGAAAGACCAACTCCATTAAAAGAGCAAATCAGAATTCATTGAGAGAGACATTCAGATCATCCAGCTACAATAAAAGCCCATAGCATCTTAGAGAGAGTGTCCAGACTAGTCTCTTACTTTTCTGTACTTTAGAGTTAGATAGAACCTGCAGTGGCCCCTTATTGCCTCTGGGGCAGGCAAAATATAAACACTTTAGCCTGGCATTGAAAGTGCAGCACTGTTTGGTTGCAGCCCAGTAACACTTTGTTAGACATTTGGCATGCATTGCTTAATAAATCAATATACTCAGAAGACTGAAGCTTTGTTTTCCTTAGTCATTTCATCCTTCATTCACCGCAATATCTGGGACGTGGAGTAGGGAAGAGGTAGAGCCAGGCATCATATTATACTTGCTTTCCTAATGTCCTTATGGTTTTAAGACCTATTCTAAGTCCTTATGATTCCTGAGCACTGGCTACCTTGGCTTTATTTTTTTTTTATATACTTAAGTGGCTGTGATCAGAGAAGGACACTTCTTGCTAGAGCGTGGGACTTGTTATATTGTAGGACAGGGATGGATGAGTTTACTCATGTGAACTTCAGGGCCAAAGAGGAAATAAGCGAATGGTTCATAGGCAATATGTAATATATTAAAACCTCAAAATAACTAATGAACTCTCTTACTTTAAGGTTTCTCAAGGATTTTAATAACATAACAGCACTTAACAGTGGTGGATTTGGCCAAGTTTTTAAAGGAAGACACAAACATGACAAGAACTCTTACGCCATTAAACGTGTTAAGTTTGATAATGAGTAAGTAGAGAACTTTTAAGTTGCTTTTAAGGCATGACTAATTCTGTAGTATTGCTTTCTGTACTTAAAACACTGCAACTTTAAAACTTACTAGGAGAGAGAATACAGGGAACCGTCTGTCTTCTAATCATTATACAACTTGTTCTTCTTTCTTTCTTGCCTTTCTTAAATCTGATCCAGCCCTCTCAGTAGATAGTGAAAAATTCATTCGTTAATTATGTGCTAGATACTATAAAAAGGAATATATTTTGAGACTCACCCAATTTCTCCCTCATTTTTAATGGGCTCATTGATCTTGTTTGAATGGTAAATTCATTTGATGGAGGTTGTTCCTAATAGTAGGAAGATAATATCTTAATTCAGAGCTGGAAGGGACTTCAGAAGCCATTTATTCCAACTGTCTCATTTTACTGAGGAAAAATCGAAACCCAGAGATGCTTGCTGACTTTCCTGACCAACACAACAGTAGCAAATGGCAAAACTGAAATTTAATTGGAAATTAATTTTCTGAATCAAAATCCAAACTCTTTTCGTTGTACCGTCAGCTAGAAGAAAAATACAGCTCATTTAGTTCTACTTCCTTTTAATAATGAAGAAACTGACACCCAGAGAGGTTCCATCAGGTTACCCAAGTTTACCCAGTTTGTTAATAGAAAAGAGGATGTGGTTACTTGCTTCCTGGTCCAGATCCTCTTTTCCACCAATTTTTTTGGTATGTATGTTGTTGAACTAGCCTGCAGGTACAGGACTATGTACCATGTGGCAGTTTTGTAGCCAACTGTTAAGTTCCAGGTCATAGGTGCCAGGCAGAGAGGAATAATCATGAATATGAGCTCTAGCTGTATATTGGGCAAGGAACAAGTTCTGGAAGCAAATAGTATCTGATGGCTCTGATTCTAGCAGCGGAGCAGCCCTAGTTCTAGCCTCTAGCCCAACATGGAAGCCTTCAGTGGAATTACCTGGGCAGTAGGCCCAGACCAAAGGGGAGCCTGACCCTGTAGAACTTCCCAGTGGGGCTAATAGTATCTGAGTCTAATAGCAGTCTACTGAAACTCCCAACCAGGGATAAGCTGAAAGGTCAACCCTGGACTAGGAAGCTGCAGAGCTCAGACCCAGGAGGGCACTGAGCAGACCTTGTCCTAGGTCACATCACTTTGGGAGCACTGAAAGCCTGCAGATCTTAAGCCTGAGCTGTAAAAACAGCCGAAGGTTTTAAGAGAACAGAAGTTTAGATCAGCCATTCCCCCAGTATGCTGAGCCCAGAAATAACATAAATTCCAAAGCTAAGAAGCAGGTTGGAAAAATGAGCAAACAGCATCAACAAAAATTCCATCATAAAGAGCTGTTACGGAGATAGGGAAGCTCAGGACCCAAACCCAGAAGAAGAGACTGAGTCAAAAATATCTACAAAAAAAGCCTCAAAGAAAAATGCAGCTTGGGCACAACTCCAACAAGAATTTCTAGAAGAGGTAAAGCAAAAGTTTTTAAAAAGAGCAAAACATGATTTGAAAAAGTAAATAAGAGATGCAAAGGAAAAAAATGAGGAAAGAAATAAAAGCTAGGGAAGACACATATGAAAAGAGTATTACCATCTTGGAACAAGAAGTACAAAACCTTACCAAAGAAAATAGTGCCTTGAAAATTAGGATTGACCAAAAAGAAGCTAATGACTCCATGACATATCAAGAAATAAAAAAACATCAAAAGACTAATAAAATAGAATATGAAGTAACTCAAAGGCAAAAACAACTGACCTGGAAAACAGATCAAGGAGAGATAATTTAAGATTCATTGGATTACCTGAAATCCGTGAATGAAAAGGAACCTAGACATCTTATTTTAAGAAATTATAAAAGAAAAATTCACAGATATCTTAAATCCAGAGGACAAAGTGGAAATTGAAAGAACCCCTTGTCTACCTTCTGAAAGAAACTCCTAAATGAAAATTCCTAGGAATATTATAACCAAAGTTCAAAGTCCCTAGGTTAAGGAAGAAATACTGCAAACATCCAGAGATAAAAAATTCAAGTACAGAGGATCCATAGTCAAGATCACCAAGATTTAGTTGCTACCATTTTAAAGAAACAGAACTTGGAATATGATATTCCAGAAAACAAAGAATCTAGGTTTACAACCAAGAATAAATTGCTCAGCAAAGCTGAGTTAGAAAAAAAATAGAATTGACCAAATAATATGGGGGAAGGGGGGAGTGGAAGGGAAATAGAGGACTTCCAAGCATTCCTGACGAAAAGACCAGAACTGAATAGAAAATTTTACTTATAAAAATAGGAGTCAAGAGAAGCATAAAAACTCCTTCCCTGTCTCCCAGACCCCCAGACCCTTCTTACCTATTTTCTTCTCAGCACCAGATTCCTGTCTGCTCTGCCAGGTGTGTGGTGGTTTTCTTCAGTAACAAGGCTGACCTTTCTAGGTCTTGATATTGGAGAGATGGGATCTCTTAAATGGATTATGTTCTTTGTGAGGGAGGCCTGTAAGTGGTTCATTGCAGATAAGAGCTAAAGTTGTGTTCTATATTTTCATTGTAAATGTGTCTAGTTATGGAATAACATACCCATACCATTTTGTTAGAATTTTTTTGCTGTTTTTTTTCAATGTATTGTAATTGTCTGAATTTTTTAATACTTTTTTCCATTAAAAAACAGAGAGGCATAAAAAGGTAAATATGAGCAAAAAAGCTTAGTGACTAAGGTAAGACCGAGCTATTTACATTCACATATGGAAATATGACACATATAGACTCATAATTTTTTCATTATCAGGAGTCAAAGAGAGGGTCTAATTAGACCAAAGGCCTGAGAATAATTGTTATGTTTTGATGATCTCAGAAGAAGAGTGGAAATGTGAGAAAGAGGAATATGCTGAGATGGGATGGGGAAAGGGAGAGAAAGAAAGGGAAAAATTTTCTTATATAAACGGAATGCACGAGAAAGTCTATATAACAAAGAGGAGGCAGAGGAGAGAGTGCAACCATTGAATCTTACTCTCATCTTAACTGGTCAAAGTATGTAAGAATACATGTAAACATACTTGGGTACAAAAATACATCTTGCCCAACAAGGAAAAAGGAAAAAAAATGTTTAGGAGAAAAGGAGAAATAAGAAGGAAGATAAATTAAAGGAGGGATTAGTCAGAAGCAAAACAAACTCTTAAAGAAGGAGTGGGGAAAAAGAGAAGGAATAGTTAGTGTAAGAGAATAGGATGGAGAGTAATACACAATTACCAATCATAACTGTGAATATGAATGGGATCAACTCACCCATCAAATGGAAGAAGATAGCAAAACGGATTAAAAAACAGAATACAACAATATGTTGTTAACAAAAAATACACTTGAAACAGAAAGATACACACAGAACTAAAATAAGAGGCTAGAGCAGAATCTATTATGCTTCAACTGAAGTAAAAAAAGTAGGGGTAGCAATCCTATTCTCAGACAAAGCCACATAAAAATAGACCTAATTAAAAGAGAGAAACAAGGTAACTAAATATATTTTGCTAAAAGGTACTATAGACAATGTACCAAATGACATAGCATCCAAATTCTTTAAGAAAAAGCTAAATGAATTACAGAGAGAAATAGACAGTAAAAATGTAAACAGGAAAAAAAAATGAAGAACCTGAATAGAATTTTAGAAAAATTAGATATGATAGATCTCTGAAAAATATTGAAATTGAGTAGGAAGGAATATATCTATTCTCAGTTTTACCTGGCGCTTTCACCAAAAAAAAAATGACCATGAATCAAGGCATAAAAATGTCACAGACAATGCATGACACAGTTCATGATATTTGTTAACTGTTGTGATCATCAACTAGATGTTATGTTGATGAATCTCTGGGGTCCCTATTCCCCCAATTCCAGTAAGAAATGTGGCCAGCCTGCTATTTACTAAAGACAATCAGCAATGACCTAAAGAATAACTTTAGGAAATTGGGTCTAAATAACAATCATGAGAATGACCAGAAGGCATTCTGGGTCTAGCCAAAATGCATAGGAGTACTAAATCTAAAGGAAACTTCAGAACAAGGTTCATGGAAATGATTCCAAAGCTGGGAAGTTAGCACAGGATTGTCTAGGATTATTATATTACAAAAGAATATTATGAATCACAGTAAGACAATGATTTGTCTCATGGGATTTCCATGTCTGAGATAACCCATAAGACCAAACGCATGTCTATTTTTGTTTGACATCCAATATTTATTTGTTTATTTACACACGAAACAAAAAATGCTGTGTACACTGCGCTATATTAAATTCTAAGGGACATAAACAAATATAGAGTAGATCATGATCTAGAATGAAAACAGTTTCTTTTGATCTTGTTTTTTTTAAACTAGGAAAGTAACTCGTGAAGTAGAAGCTTTGGCTAAACTTGATCATGAAAATATTGTTAAGTATAAACTGTGTTGGGTTGGACAAGATAATTTTGATCCTGAACAGAGTGGATCTTTTTCAAGGTAATTCTCCTTTTCAAAATCTCTAATATTAGTAATGCACTATACAAAACAATGTAAAAGGAATCATTGCTTTCTTCTGTCATATTATGTTTTTGGTATAAAATATTATCCCTAGGGAAAAATATATATTGGTGATCTTCAGTCATAAGATGAGGTATTTGGGTATGATAGTAAAATGTCAGAGACTTAAAAAAGTAATATGAAGCTATATTGCTCAATAAAATGTTAGAACTACTGATTTTATTGAGCTATTTAAAATTACTGAGTTTTAGACTTATTTGGAATATGCCAGACTTATTTCATATTCTACTTAATTTAGCAAGGATTTATTAATTCTTAACTTTGTGCCAGGCACTGTGCTAGACGCTGGGGTACTAAATCAAAAATGAAACAGACCTCATCCTCAAGGAGTTTGCAACATGTTTACATTTGACATCATTATATCAACATTTTGACAAGTTAAATTTACTGAGTATGTTCTTAGAGTTGTCCTAGGAAAGTTTATGGTGGGAGCACTGTAGTGACCATAATATAACATAATATACATATATATTTTATATGTGTATAGAACACACACATTTGTGTGTGTATGTATAGATAGATACTACATACATACATATACACACATTTATATACCCATGTGCATATATGGGTATATGTATGTGTGTGTATTATATAAGTACCTGTGTATGTAATTATATGTATGTATACATATGTATATCTATAATATAAATTGTAAAGAGAGTGACATGCATTTGAAGAAATAAAATTCCCTCATCCAGGAGTTCCAGATAGCAGTGAAATCACAGATCCAGTCTCAGTCCCAGTCTCTCTCTCTCTTTCTCATCACATGTGTATATATGTATATTATATATTTACAAAAATGTATAGAGTTAATAACATTTTGCAGACTTTAAAGCACTGTATAAATCGATCTTCTCTAAGCAACTTGAGGAACTTTTTTTTGTCATTTTGTCATTTTTTTCTTTGTATTCCCAGCACCTATCACAAAAGCTGAAATATAGTAGGTACTTCTTTTGTTCTTGACCCAATTAATTTTTTATTCAGTGAAAAAAGTTGACAGAGACAAAAATCCTTTAAAATTATGTGACAATAAAGCAAAATCTTTAGCAGAAATCACTGACTTAAGAAATTTATCAAGGCAATTTAAATTATAAACATCTAATGTTACTTTAGAGAGGAACAAATATAGTTTCACTTAAATAAGAGCAGTATAGGATTTTTTTTCTGCAAATGCTTGTGAATTTGCTTAAAAATTTTAATTTTAATGATTGCTAACTGAGAAGCTCTATGGCAAATAGGAGAGTAATGTTGTTCCATTTCACCATTCACTCTTTCATCCCTCTAAGATACTATACATGAGACAAGAGATTACTTGGCTCTTAAAATTTGTGATATGGCTGCTCTAAATGAGTGGGAAGAAACATATATGCAATAAATCCTCTGTCAGTCTTTTTTCCAATTAAGTGGTGATGATACCTTTTTGAAAACGTACCTCTCATCAGCATGCTACCAGTATGTTATCTTATGCCGTTGCTTAGGCTTGCATAGAGAAGAATCTGTATAAACTGAATGTACTGGTTTTTAAACATTCAAGTTGAGACTAATTAGATTGCAGGAATTTCAAAGTACAGTCCCAGTATAAGCTGTTTCAAAGATGCCTGCCTCGATATTTAATTAACATAAAGTGGCATTCAGTTTGATTATTTTCCTAGATGCCTGCTTTGCAGGGATTTTATTCTTTGCCAGTGAGAGATGAAATAGTCTGGAAGACCTGCAGTCAGCAGACAGTTTTGGGTGAGGGGTTCTCCATCAGTAGCAGCAACCTTTGTGGAGAAGAAATCAAATTGCTAGGATGGAGTTTCCCCCAGGAGGAAAATTTGGAGGTGTATTTTCACAAGATGCAATCACTAGTCTTTAAACCAGGGGTGGGGAACCAGCAGCCTTGAGGCCACACATGGCCTTCTAGGTGCTTGGGTTTGGCCTTTTGACTGAGTCCAAGTTTTACAGTTTATTAAGAGGATTTGTTCTGTGAAGTCTGGATTCAGTCAAAGAGCCATACTTGAGGATCTAGAGGGCCACATGTGGCCTTGAGGATGTAGGTTCCCCAACTGTGCTCTAAACCAACTGAAAGAATGACTGAATAAAGCAGGAACTTAATAAAATGCTTACTGATTTATTGATGGTGATTGCTGCTAAATTGTTTCATGCTGGAATACAAATCCACATAATTCATAAATCCAAAGAGATTCCTTATGATATTTCACAGCCAAGTTTACCTAAACCCTTTCTTTCTGAAAAAGAAAAACTTTATCTTCCTAAACAGAGAATTAAATATACTGTTGTTTGACACTTTTATTTTTAGAACTTTTTATTCACTGCTTTCAAATTTTTTGTTTTAATTGACTAAGTAACTTTTGTCAATTCATTTTTATAAGTACCAACTGCTACTCTTTTGTAGATCAGCCTTAGGTGAAACCAACTTGAAAACTGGCTGTGGACAGACTGTGAAAGTATTTAAAGTATTTTACCATGTCCATAAGCTTCAATCAACCAATTAAATTTTTTTCCCAATCAGCCCATCTTCATTGATAATTTGCTGTTTCCTTCATCTTTCCTTGATTTAATGTTCTTCAATCAACAGTATCTCCAGCTGAAGAACTTGAGGAACATTTCTTGTCTGTTCCTTCTTAAGTTCTTCTCTCCACTGTTTCCCTCTTGAAGACTAATTCTCTGTCCTCTCACAAAGACTAGCTACTTCCAACTTAGAGGATCAGGGATAGAGGAGATGGCATTTGAGCTGAGACAGTAATCGGTAGGATTTTGACAGGTGGGAGACTCAATCCAACAAATATTTTCTACATATAAATATATATATATATATATATATATATATATATATATATACACACACACACACACACACACACACACACACACACATATACATATATGTATATACACACACATGTACACACATATACATACATACATATATGTATACACACACATGTACACACATATACATACATACATATATATATGTGTGTGTATCTGTGCTTTGCTAGGTATATGAAGACAGAAATGAAAGTCTCTTCAAGGAATGTACAAATTATTTTGTTCAGTAGAAGGTCAAAATGAATAGTATGCAGGATGGCACTAAGGGCATACAGGAGGAAAATAGAAAAAGGACCCAAGGTAAAAAAAAAAGGTAGAATTAAAAAGGCATCAATTTTTCGAGAACACAGAGAGCTGATGTTCTATAAGCTCTGGCACATGGAACTTGGTAGACCCTCCCTGTCTCCCAAAGATGGAAGTTTTAAAAATCAACAAGAATTTATCAATTCTTAATTAATAATAAATTAATGCTATGTCCCAGGCCCTATTGATAGTCCTGGGAATACAAATAATGAAACAATTGGTACTCACAAGGAGCTTACATTTGCTCACTTTGTGCTATCAGTACAAATAATAAATGTTCTTCTGTTGTGGTATAGGCTGGATTTAGGGTAATTCGGAACATGAGTTAGAGAAAGAAAGGTTAATGGTTCCTTTTTTGAGGTGAATAGGAAGTAATTACATCTCCTGGGTATTGTGGCTCTCCCTCCCCTTCAGTGAAGGCTGATTGTTGTAGTCATTTTCTCTGGATGTATCTCTGTGTATCTCATGTAAAGTATCTGTCTCAAAGAGGTGATTTGCACAGGAGAATTCACTGGTGATATAAGAAGAGCTCACATGCTTGGCTGTTAACTCTTGAGAACTCTTCCATCTCCACAACTGAAGTGTTTCCCTGATGTGATGAATTTCAACACCAGAGAATTATCTTTGTAGTCTCAATTCTTTAGGAGTGTTCGTGCCATTACTCTCCAAATAACTAAGAGGGAAATTATTTCATTCATTTGCACTTGTATAACCAGCACCTAGCACAGTGCCTGGTAGATAGTAGTTGCTTAATCAATGCTTCCTGACTGATTGATAGATACCAGGATAAAGTGCATATAGTTTTTAGATGCAGCTAAACATATGTTAGTGGTATCAGATTTAGATAAAGAAGGGACCTTAGAACTTATCTTGTCTAACTCTCTAATGTTATAGTTGAGGAAATTTAGGCTTACAAAGATTAAACTTGCTCAAGGTCACACAAATAGTGAAAGAATAGGATTTAAACTTAGGTCTTCCTGACTTCAAAATGAATACTCTTTTCACTCTTTTACTTTATCTCTCTAAACTTCAATTTCTTAACAGTTTAACTAGGAAGTATTCTCTTTTAGCTTTTTGAGTCAATTGAATTATTACATTTATATTTCTGTTGATATTCTTTTAAAAATCTTTAGGAAAAATATGTTGCATCACAAAAAAGTGCATTTTCATTGATATTAATATCATGATTTTACATTCAGGTCAAAGATTAACTGCCTTTTTATTGTAATGGAATTGTGTGAAGGAGGGACATTAAAAGATTGGATTGATGATCAAAGATACAGCAGTGAGCCAGATAAAGCTTTGTCTTTGAACTTATTTCAACAAATAACAGCAGGAGTGGAATATATACATTCAGAAAAATTAATTCACAGAGACCTTAAGGTAAATGATAATGAATATTTTGTTTCTTGAATTGAAGTGGAATAATATTTTTGGAAGTAGATAACTGTAAATGCATTTTGCAATTCAATTTCTTTGTGTGTGAATGTGTTTGTAATTGATAGTGCTCAATCCAGATGAAGTAATTTTTTAAAATAAATTTCATTTCTTTCAGTTAGCAAAAATCTACCTTCTCTCCTTCACACCTCCTCCTCCCCCACCCCAACTGAGAAAGAAAAACAAAACTGTTATAAAAACATGTATAATCAAGCAAAATAAATTTCCTCATTGACCATGTCCAAATACACACAGACACACACACACACACACACGTATATATACATATATATATATATATATATAGAGAGAGAGAGAGAGAGAGAGAGAGAGAGATACATATAAAAAATTTTGTATTCTGAATCCTTCACCTTTCTATGAGGTGGTGTGTAGCATATTGCATCATGGGTCTTCTGGAATCCTGGTTATTATTATGTTTGATTGGAGTTCCTAAGTCTTTCAAAATAGCCTTTATAACACTATTGTCATTGTATGCTTTGTTCTCCTGGTTCTGCTCACTTCGTTCTGTATCAGTTCATATAAATCTTTCCACGTTTCTCTGAAGTCATCCCTATTATAATTTCTTATAGCACAATACCATTCCATCAATCATATACCATAATTTATTCAGGTATTTCCCAATTGATAGGCACTACCTTGGTTTCCAAATCTTTGCCACCTCAAAAAGAGCTGCTTTAAATATTTTTTATATTCTTAGTTTGTTTTTCCTTAAGACTAATTTCTCCCCTAATCTGCCTTTCCTCTTATTTCTCCATCTCCCCTTTATCTCCCATTTCCCTGTTCAGTTAAACATATTTCTATATCTAAATCTGTGTGTATATGTATTCTTCCCTCCTTTGACCAGTTCAGAAGTGAGTTTCAAGTGTCACCTGCTCCCTCCACCTCCCTCCATGTTTGTAAAGACTTTGACTTGTCCCCTGATTGAGATAATTTTCCCTAACCTTCCTCTCCACTTTCCCCCTTAGTGTATTCATTTGCCTTTCCATTTCTATTTTTTCTTTGAAGATCATCAAAGCATAGCAAAACCATTCCCAAGTTCTCTGTATTATTACAGTCCTTCTGTGACTGCTTACAATGATAGAGTTCTGTGGGACACATGTATCATCTCCACATATTAGATTGACTAATAAAAATAAAATTTTTAATTGTATCTATGACTTGTTCTTTAAACCACTCACACTTCAAGATTAGGTAATTTAATCTCCAATTAATTTTTGATCTGTGTTTCCATAGTCCCTTATTAAATATAATTGTACTCATTATGATCTGAAAATTGACACTTGACATTCCTACTTTTCTTCATTTAATCTTAAAGTTTAACTTTAAAGTTTTTATTCATGTAATATTTGGTCAATTTTTGTAAAGGTACCATGTACCACTGAGAAAAATGTGTATTCCTTTCTATTCCCATTCAGTTCTCTTCAGATGTCTATCATATCTAGCTTACCTAAGATTCCATTCATCTCCTAGACTTCTTTCTTATTTAATTTTTTGTTATATTTATGTAGTTCTGAGAGGGGAAGATTGAAATCCCCACCTATTATAGGTTTGCTATTTCCATCTGTAATTCATTTAGCCTTTCCTTTAAAAATTTGGATGTTATAATAGCATTTGGTGCATACAGATATGACATTGATATTGCTTCATTATCTATGGTACTTTTTATTATAAGTAGTTTCCCTGTTTATATCTTTTAATTAAATCTATTTTAGCTTTAACTTTGTGATCATAATTGATACCCATGTTTTTTCTGCATCAGCTAAAGCATAGTAATTTCTACCCAGTTCTTTATTTTTATTCTATGTGTATCTCTAATTTAAAAAATTTTTTTTGTGAACAACATAGTGTCAAATTCTGTTTTTTAATCCATTCTGCTGTTTTCATTTTATAGGTGAGTTCATTCCATTCACACACAAAGTTACAATTACAAAGTTGTGCATTTCCCTCCATTTTGTTTTTTGTTACTGTTTATCCTTCTCTCCCTCTATCTTTACTCTATCCTTCCTCAAACATCTAATTGACTTCTAACCACTGCCTTCCTAATCTGCAACCCCTCCAAGAATCCCTCCCTTATCCTCTCCTTTTACCCTCCCATTCTTTAATCTACTTACCCCTTTAAGAGTCCCTCCTTTATCCTCTCCCCTTTTTAAGCCTTCCCTTATTCTCTCCCCTTATCCTCCTTTCTCCTTCTAAGAATCCCTCCCTTATCCTCTCCCCTTACCCTCCTGTTTCTTGATCTACACACCTTTCTAAGAGTCCCTCCCTTATCCTGTCTCTTCACCTTCTTATTTCTCTGTAAGTTAAGAAGACTTTTATACCCTTCTAAATGTATGCTATTCCCTGTTTAACCCAGTTCTACTCCCTCCTGCCTCCACTGTAACAGTTCTTCCCTTCACACCTCATTTATATGAGATAATTGCTCCATTTTACCTCTTCCTACCCAATTTTATTTTTTAGGGTCATCCCATAATACTCAGTTCAACCCCAAGCCTTCTATCTATGTATCCCCTTTCAAACTACCCAAGTAATGATAACAGTCTTAAGTGTCACAGATAATGGTTTCTCATATAAGAAGTAAAGATTATGACCTCACTAAGTCTTTTATTATTGGTTTTTAATGTTTACCTTCTCATGTTTCTCCTGAGTCTAGTAGGTCAAAATTTCTATTTAGTTCTAATCTTTAATCTACAAATACCTGAAAGTTCATTAAATATCCATTTTTTTTTCTATTCAGGATAATATGTAGCTTTGCTGGGTAAGTTATTATTCTTGGTTACAAGCCCAGCTCCTTTGCTCTTTGGAATATATTATTCCATGATCTTTGTTTTTTCTTAATGTAGAAGCTGCTAAATTTTATGTTATCCTGATGGTAGTTTAAAAAAATTTTTTTTTCTAATTGCTTGTATTATTTTCTCCTTGACCCAGGAGCTTTTAAATTTAGCTATGATGTTCCTGTGAGTTTTCATTTTGGGATCTCTTTCAAGTGGTGATCAGTGGATTGAAGGGATCCTTTTTTATTGTTTGTTCATTCTTCCAGCCTACTTACTTACTTGAGATTTTATGTTAGGGTCATACTTATACTTCTGGAAGGAATGTCTGGGCTGGTTCTTTTACTACTTTCTAGGAAGTACTGAATTTCAGGGAAAGCTCAGGCTGGAGATTGGCAAACTTTCAGTGTTCACAA
The DNA here is from genome assembly GCF_003287225.1 of Phascolarctos cinereus. Classification (NCBI taxonomy): domain Eukaryota; kingdom Metazoa; phylum Chordata; class Mammalia; order Diprotodontia; family Phascolarctidae; genus Phascolarctos; species Phascolarctos cinereus. Next base: position 208,008,730 of record NW_027555625.1, read on the forward strand.
AGTGGTGGATCCAGGTTCAGTAGAATCCAATTGTTGCCTTCCTAGTCTAAGCTCTGCAAATTCCTGACCTGAGTTTGTAACTGAGCAACATGCTTGTGGGATTTACCCTGGTTGGAGTTTCAGTAGGCTACTGCTAGACTCAACCATTCTTAGCAAGCTGACAGACTTGTAGGTCTCCTTTTGGTCTTTGTTTCCTGCCCTGGTTATTCTGCTGCAGGCAGATTGAGCAGGAAACTGGAACCAACATGTCTCTCTGCTCCTGGGCTCAGAGTGCTATAGTTATTTTTCATCCTAGAATCATTAGCTAAACAAGATCATCATATAAAACTGAAGTTGACCAAGTGTTGGATTTTTCTTTTGTAAAATGAAGACTAAATTGGAAAGGGCCAAGCTGAACAAACATTTAAGCATTTACTATGTGCCAAGCACTGAAAGTACCTTACAAATATTATCTCATTTGAAAATATAATTTTAACTTATCAACTTTTAAAATACCTATTTTGTATAGATTGCTATTGGGTACACGACACTATGTTCTACTGGCTACAGAAATGTTTGTGTAACTCACATCAGACCCTGACTTGTGACATGATGGTGTGGTCTTGAGGGTCTTTTCTTAATAATAGTCCTTATGGATTATGTCCCTTCCCTAACTCCTCAGCAAGTATCATCTTAATATGGTTATTAAACACAGAACAGGGTTTATTGAAGAAAGTAAGGAGTATAGAAAGAATTCATATGCAGACCTTTAGGAAAGTAATTGGGAAAGTCATTCTTAGTGACTCCCATTTTACTCTCCAGTTTGTATTTCCCAAAAACTCATGGCATCAATTGATTAAGTCCTTTCTGGGGTGGTGGAGCAAAGAAGTGAAGAGGATTTCTGGACCCTATTGAAGGTGAAGGCTGTGTTTTTCTGAAGGAGAGGAAAATATCAAAGGTATGGGAGAAAGTCTCAGATCTCATTAAGACCCCCAAAAATAGGCAACCCAGAAAACATTATTGACTACCAAGCTATATATTTACTTTCTCATTTACATAAAATTTTTATGAGACTAACATACACATGCAATGAGGGCATCTTTGATGGGGATATTAGTAAGGAATAGGGAGCTTTTTAACCTAATATTCTATAACATACTACTTCTTTGCCCTCATACAGATGACTGAAAGAACTCAAGAATACAAGATCCTACTATACTTTTACTGTTTTGTGACTATAGGAAAGATTTTGATTTTCTAGAGCAAAATGCCACCTTTAAGGTCAAACCTTGTTCAGTAACCCTTTGTTCATTAATATAAGTAGAGGCACTTATACCCGGGAGACGAGAATGCTTATTAAAGTTTCCTACCTTTATGGTAGGGTAGGGTAGGATAGGGTATGGAATGTCATTCCAGTGCATCAGGTCTTCTGCCTGGCCTCACTGGTCTCCAGCCTCCAGGGGAAGAGGAAAAACACCATTCAGTAGAGTACCAGTCTCCTGCATTTGGAGTAGAGAGAGAAAATGCCCTTTCATCTTGCCAGATTTCCTACCAGGTCTCCAGCCTCCCGTGGCAAAATGAGAAATGCCATTTTATTGTGCCAGGTCTTCTGTCTGGTCTCTAACCTACCTTAGGAAGAGAAGAAACATCATTCTGTCTAAGCCAGACTCCTTTCCAAGGAAGAGGAGAAAGGCCTTTCCATTAAGGATCCAGCCTGGCCTCCTGCCTTAGGGGAAAAGGAATAATACCATCCCTTCAGTTCTTAGCACTTGTCACTTCACCTGATCTGCCTACGGCTCCAAGAGAACTCTATCTTGAGGCCAAACCTCTCTAAACAATGAAAAAAATCATTCTGTAGTGATTAGCAAACTCCCTCCTTGTCTCACCTCCCCATTACATTGATTCTGGACCCCTGTCATCATTCAAATCTGTTCTAAATCCCCCAAAGCCTAATCCCTTATTATCATTCCCCTCAACTCACCTCCCCCGACAATGTTCCACTCAAAAGCTATCTACCCCTTCCATTGTGCTCTATAGAATGTTTGTTCCATAGGCAATAAACTTAGTTCTAGCATCAGACAGAATAAAAGAGATATGTACTTCATCCTGTTCCTATGTGATTTTGATCTACTTGGTCAGATTCTGCCTCTTGAAAACATTTTATTCCATGTGGCTTGGAGATTATGAGTATTTGGTATAACATCTATTAAAAATTATGATCATCATCATCATCATTATTATTATTATGCCCTTTTAAATATGCTCGCCAAGTCCCTCCCAGAGTAAAGTCTCATAATTTTGTATTATAAAATTGGTAGGAAGAAATATGCAACTAGATATTTCCATGGATAGCAGTGATTTCTTCCAAGAAATCCTTAAATATTTCACTCTCTCACACAAATAATCCCCTTCACCCAGCAAAAATATACTGAGATATATATAGATATATATATATATCTATATATATCTATATATATATATACATATATATAAAATATAGCACATGATTTTGTCATTGATAATGACAAGCTGTCCCTCTGTAGTGCCATATCTAAGGGTGGTTTTTCAGCCTCCATGTCTTCTGTCTTGTAATAATCCTATTTCTGTGTGACATGGAAATTATTGGTAGGGGTGGGGTGGGAGCAAGGGTGGGGGTGGGGGTGAAGAACATCAGATGTTACATTAAAGGAGGGCTGAAGGCCAAGCATTTGTCCCCTGGTCCTTTAAGTGTGTGGAAAGGAGCTGTCTACAGCGCCCACCCCAATGCTCATTTTCTAGATTTTCTTTATGTTGGGAATGAATCCTCTGAAATGTCTCTGGTTATCAAGCAGCTAAAATTCTATTAGGATTATGAGACCCACTGAGTTCCAGGTTATAAGACTTAAAACATCTTAAATCTTTTCCTTTTCCACTCCCACCTTTTGGTTCTCACTGAGTCCTGGCTCCCTCCCAAGGATATAGCCTCCCTGGCCTCCCTTTCCACCACTAGCTGAACTTTCCCTCGTTCCCCTATCTCACCAGTTGAGGTAGTTGGAATACTTCTTGTTCCAGGTTCTTCCTCTACAACCATCACTACATAACTTTTTCTCCTTAATTTCTCCTTCACCACAATCACAATTATGGTCTACTGATCTCCTGAATACTTCCCTTCTTTCCTTTCTGAGTTCACAGTTTTTCTGTACTCCCCAATTCCTGCCCTAATACTAGGGAATATCTAGTATACATGTTGATACTCCCTCAAGCACCCTAACCCCACAGTTATACAACTTACTCATTTCATATGATCTATTTCTCCACCCCACTTCCACCACACCCAAAGATGGTCATACCCTTAATCTTGCTCACAAATGCACCACTTTCATGTTTATGAACTCCAAAATACCCTTATCTGACCACAATCTAGTGGCATTCTGCCTCTGCCTTTAGAACTGAATTGTGTTCTTCATCTGCACTCTGATCTCCAATCCCTTGATCCCTCAGTTCTCTCTCCCACGCCAACAGCCATACATATGTATGTGTGTATTTATTTATGTGTATATATGTGTGTGTATTTATGTGTGTATATGTACACAGATACGTACGTGTGTGTGTGTGTGTGTGTGTGTGTGTGTGTGTGTGTGTGTGTGTGTGTATTTCATCTAATCAGATCCATCTATTTACTTGGGTTTAGGATACCTTCCTGAGCTACTTAGTACAGATGATAAGGCCAAATCTTTTAAAATGCTTATGAATCTCATCTAGGAAGTTAGAAGAAATATTCTTGGGCTTAATTCAGATGAACATCATGATGTCATCCACATAGATAAGCTTCTGGTGGACTTCACCATCCCTGCTCAATTTAGACTTTGCTGGATATCCTCCATTATGGAGGCAAACACCTTTGAGTCAATCAGTCGGTCAATAAACATTTATTGCGATGTGCCAGGCACTGTGCTAAGTTCTATAGTTATAAAGAAACGCAAAAGATAGTTACTGCTCTCAAGAAGTTCATAGATTAATGAAAGAAATAATATGCAGACAAATACGTACAAACAAGCTGTAATCAGTATAAATTGAAAATAATCAACAAGAGGAAAGACAGTAGAGTTGGGGGACGGGGATCGGGAAAGGTCAAAATGATGAATTTCTGTATTTAAGATGTGAAGAAATGGAACTCCAAGAACTCAGTTAAGTCCCAGGCCTGCCACATTGTTAAGAGAGATAACCATAGCAGTGTTGACTAACTTGCTAAAAGTAGCTATCCATGATGTTTCACAACCAACCAGTGAGCCACCTTAGTCAAATTACATTGAGCATGAAACATGTTTATTGTGGAATGTGTAGTATGATTGCTCTTTGGCAGCTTGAGGAATGCCAATGTTGAATCTCTTGATTTTGGATACTTTGGTTTTGGATAAAAGTTATAGGATCATAGAATTTTAGATCTGGGAAGAACTTAAGAGATTATCTAGTCCAATCCTTTCATTTTCCAGACAAGGAAACTAAGGCTTAAAGAGGTAAGATCACATAGGTGGTAAGTGATAAAACCAGGAGAAGAACTCAGATTCTTTGACTTGAAATCTACTGCTCTTTCCACCCACCCATGCTGCCTCCAATACTAGGCAATCTCTTCCAGTGAAGACATTGAAAACCGAGCCAAGAATTAGGGAAAGAAATTGAATAAATGTGATTCATACTTCCAGAGCTCATAGGCTTTTGCAGCTAATCTGAAAATCATCTATTCATCCTTCTCATTTTCACATGAGGAAACTAGGGCCAGTGAAGTAAATTAACTTTCTCAAGGTCACACAGGTAGTAAGTTGCCAACTGGAGATTTGAACCTAAATGCTATAATTCCAAAACTCTTGTGATGCCCCTACCAGCACACTGCACATTTATGCTACCCCTCTTTACATGTTTAAAACTTATAACAGGAATAGATATAAAATAAGAAATTCTTTTTTTTTCTTTTTAGCCATCTAATATATTTTTAGTAGATAAAACCAAAGTAAAGATTGGTGACTTTGGACTTGTAACCTCATTGAAAAATAAAGAGGATCGGACAAAAGGCGTAGGAACACTTCGTTATATGAGCCCGGAACAGGTAAGCTGCCTTTTAGTCAGTTCTCCTTAAAGTATTTGCTTTTGTGGGAGACTGTCCCCACAATGCATCCTTCCTCTTCCCTTTTTTGAATACTAAACATGAATGTCAGAGCTCCCCGATGGTTTGAAGAGTCTTGTGTTGTGGAGAGGCAGAATCATTGCCCTTCCCCACCCCCTACCTCACTCCACCAAGTTTTCTCTGCTTCTTTAAGCTATCCCTGTACCCACTGATGTCATTGAAGGCTGACCTATCCATACATTGTCAGTATAGGGGAAAAAAAGTTGCTCAGAAAGGTTAACAAATGCTAACTACAGTAGTTATCTTGTTTTACGATTTTCTCTTAGAGGATATTTTACTATTTAATTAGTTTCTTACCCATATTTAGTCCCAGTGTACATTTTTATAAGCCAGAGTCAGAATGGAGAGAATTGGGCATATTATTGATTACAGTCTAGGTCTGGACTTATAAAATGTCTTTTCAACTAAGAATTCTCAGCCTTTAAGGTGTATAGGTCAGCATTCTCTATCAGTTTTATGTTTTTTATTGAACTATAATCTCTAATAAGTTGAACATTACACATCATCCTCCTGAAATAACCAGGAAGATATTTTCTGTTAAATAGTTTTGTGATACTCTCCACAACAGGCATGCAGATGTATAGATGAATGAGAATAATCATACCACGGCACTTTCTTTTCTTTCAGAACAGTTCCCAAGCTTATGGGAATGAAGTAGATATTTTTGCATTGGGATTAATCCTTTTTGAACTTCTTTACATATGTCGCACCGCTCAGGAAATATCAAGGGTAAATAACGAAAGCATTATTATTGGTCTTCAAGTTCCAAGTATTGCTAGTTACAGCTATTTCCCATGCATAAGAATTGTGTTAGAAAGAATAAGAAAGCAGAAGTCCTAAACCTTTCTGTGTCATGGACCCCTTTGGCAGTCTGGTTAATCCTGTAGATCTCTTCTCATAATAATGCTTTTAAATACATAAATTTAATAATAATGAGAATAATGGCATAGTACTTACTGTGTCAGGCACTGTGCTAAGTGCTTTACGATTCTTATCTCATTTGATCCTCACAACAACGTGGGAGGTAGGTGCTATTATTATATTCATTTTACTAATGAGGAAGCTGAGTCAGAGGTTAAAAGATGTGCCCAGAGACACGTATCAAGTGTCTGAGGCTGCATTGAATTCTGGTCTGCCTGACACCAGTCCTGGCTCTTTATGAATGACATTGAAATGAAGATGGAATTTGTTTCCCATCCAAGTTCTCAGACCTCCTGCAACTTAAATATCAAAAATAATAATAAAAAACCCATAAATAATAAATAATAAAACATAAATAATTGACCCTTTGGGGGAGGGGCATCATCTATGAACACCTAGGGTTAAGAACCCTTGGGTTTGACTATTAACAATAAGTAAAATGTGAGTCTGCTATTCAATAGAATATAACTTTCTATTCAGTTTTTTTTTAAGTTTTACTCTTCTTCTAGAAGGGGTATCCTTTATATTAAATCAGAACAGTGGGTTTTTTTTTGTACAGAAAGGCTTAGAGGAAATGGCAATAGGCATTTTTTATGAATAAATTCATTCTGTAACCATTTATGAAGTTCCAACAATGGCCTGGATCCTGTGCCAGGTGCTAGGAGTAAGAGGAAGAAAGGGAAACAATCTTTCCTCTAAAGGAACATAGTGATGCTGCTATTGCTGTTGCTGCTGATTATGATGATGATGATAATGATGCTGCTGCTGCTGCTGATGGTGGTGGTGGTATAGGAGCTCACCTAGAGTTGGGGAATATAAATAGAAGATTCTTGACTGATGCATGAATAATGTGTTCTCACAGAACTGGGAAATAGCAAAAGGAAAAATACTTTCATAAAAAAATTTCTACAGGTTTAATAAACTCTAAACATTTCTGCTGGAAAAGTGTATAAATAAAAATAGTGTTTTCTGACATTTTCAGATCTGGGAAAATGTGAAAAATTGTATCTTTCCAGAAGAATTTGGTGAGAAGTACCTTAAGGAGGTATGAATTTTTAAAGAACCAGAATTTTGTTTATATCAATATTTAATTTTTGTAACTGAGGCTTTTATGACCATTTCAGAAACTGATACTAATGAAGCTACTTTCAAAAAAACCTGAACACAGACCCAAAGCGTCAAAAATCCTGAAGATACTGAAGGAATGGGAGAAAGAAGAGGGTGATAATGAGAATGTTTATTCACGTTCATATTAGGTGCTTTATTGACATGGTTGGGCTCTCATATTCCCACCTCTGAAATGTAACTTATTTTGCAATTTCTGGAATCCACGGGAGAGCATTGTTGTTGTTCAGTCATTTCAGTTGTGTCTGACTCTTTGTGGCCCCATTTGGGGTTTTCTTGGCAAAGATACTGAAGTGGTTTGCCATTTCCTTCTACCAGTTCATTTTACAGATGAGGAAACTGAAGCAGATAGGGTTAAGTGATGACTTGCCCAGGATCACACAACTGGTGAGTGTCTGAGGCCAGATTTGACCTCAGGAATATGAGTCTTCCTGACTCCAGGACCTGTACTCTAGCCACTGTGCCACTTAGCTGACCTAGAGAGCATTAGATACTTCCTAGTTATTTTTATTTCCATTTATTATTAATGTGGTAGTTCCTTAATTTTTTAATCCATTTTCAAGTTTAGTTTTTGGTTTGTTTGTTTCTTTTTAAAGAAGTTTCCATATATCATTGATTTTTCTTTGGCTTGCTTGTGTTCTTCAAAAGGAAATAAAGGCCTCTGAAATTTGATTTTCAAGCAGCCATTAATTACTTAGATATTTACTGTCTTTTCTAAAAATTGTTTTATTTCATTAAATATTTCCCAATTACATGTAAAAAAACCTTTTAACAATCACTTTTTAAAATTTTGAGTTCCAAATTCTCTTCCTCTTTCTTGCCCCTCCCCCTTCCTTAAGAAGGCAAGCTATTTGATTTTGATTATACATGTGAAGTCATGCAAACCACATTTCCATATTAGCCATGTTGCAAAAGAAAACACAAATAAAATAAAACAATAAAGATCAAGAAATTTTTTAAAAGTATGCTTCAATCTGCATTCAGAGTTCATCAGTTCTCTCTCTGGAAGTGGATAGCATTTTTCATCATGGGACCTTTGAAATTGACTTGAATCATTGTCTTAATCAAAATAGGTAAGTCTGTCACAGTTCCTCATCCTTAAAATATTGCTGTTATGGTATACAATGGTATACACTTTTCATGAGTTCATATAAATCTTCCCATCTGAATGTGTATGTTATTCCCTCTTTGAGCTAATTCCATTGAGAGTAAGGTTCAAGTGTTACCAACTGTCCCTTCCACCCATTTTCCTGTCCTCTGTAAAAGTTCTTCCTTTTACATCTCTTTTACGTAAGATAGTTTCCCCCATTCTTCCTGTCTCTTCCCCCTTCTTCCAGTACATTCCTCCTTCTCACGCCTTAATTTGATTTTTTTGAAATCATCCTGTCATAGTCAACTCACACCTGTGCCTTTTATCTATACTCCTTCTAACTGCCCTAATGATAATACAGTTCTTACGAATTATAAGTATCATCTTCCCATATAGAAATGTAAACAGTTTAACTTTATTGAATCTCTTGTGATTTCTCTTTCATGTTTACCTTTTCATGTTTCTCTTGAGTTTTATGTTTGAAAGTCAGATTTTCTATTCAGCTCCAGTCTTTTCATCAGAAATGCTTGAAAGCTCTCTATTTCATTAAATATCTATTTCTTCCCCTGAAGGATTATGCCAAGTTTTGCTGGGTAGGTTATTCTTGGTTTCAATCCTAGCTCCTTTGCCTTCCAGAATATCATATTCCAGTCCTCTGACCCTGTAAGGTGGAAGCTATTAAACCTTGTGTAATTCTGACTGTGGTTCTACAGTATTTGCTGCTTGCAGTATTTTCTCCTCGACCTGGGAGCTCTGGAATTTTATTATAATATTCTTGGGTGTTTTTATTTTGGCATCTCTTTTAGGAGGTGATCAGTGGATTCATTTAGTTTCTATTTTACTCTCTGGTTCTAGGATATTGGGGCAGTTTTCCTTAATAATTTCTTGAAAGATGATGTTTAGGCTCTTTTGTTGATCATGGCTTTCAGATAATCCAATAATTCTTTTTTTTTTTTTGGTGAGGCAATCGGGGTTAAGAGACTTGCCCACGGTCACACAGCTAGTAAATGTTAAGTGTTGAGGCCACATTTGAACTCCAATAATTCTTAAGTTACGTCTCCTCAATCTATTTTCCAGGTTAGCCTTTTTTTTCCAATAAAACACTTCATGTTTTCTTCTATTTTTATAATTATTTCTTGATGTCTTGTAGAGTCATTAGTTTCCCCTTGCCCAATTCTAATTTTTAAGGGATCAGTGAGTTTTTGTACCTTTTCCTTTGCTTTCATTTCTTTACCTAACTTCTTTCCTACCACTCTTATTTGATTTTGAAAAATCCTTTTTGAGCTTTTCTGGGAATTCTTTTTTTGTATGTGTGTGAGGCAATTGGGGTTAAATAAGTGACTTGCCCAGAGTAGCACAGCTAGTGAGTGTTATGTGTCTGAGGCTGGATTTGAACTCATGTCCTCCTGACTCTAGGACCAGTGCTCTATCCACTGCACCACCTAGCTGCTCCCTTTTCTAGGAATTCTTGTTGGGTTTGTATACAATTCATATTTTTTCTTTGATTCTTTGCTTGTTGCTGTTTTGACTTCACTGTCTTCTTCTGAGTGTCTTGATCTTCCCTATCACCTTAGTAGCTTTTTATGATCAGATTCTTTTTTTCCTTTTCCTTTTTTTTTCCTTTTGCTTATTTATCTTCCCTATTTCTTGATTTGAAACTTTATGTTAATGTTGGGCTCTGTTGCTGGCATGGGGAAGGGAATGGCTCTGTCTCAAGCTTCATGATTTTTCACACTGCTGTTTTCAGAGCTAGTTCTGGGGGTTTGGAAGATTTCAGTGCTTCTCGGGTAGTGTGATCTGGGAAGAGATGTCACTACTTTCTTGATCTGTGGTTTGGTCCTTAATCAGAAAGGACCACTGATCCTTTAGAATTACAATTGATACTTTTCTCAGGGCCCCTCTTCCCTTGGGACTGGAAACTGTACTGTTCCTCAGTGGCCCTGATCCCTTGGGGTCAGAAGTGATATTGCCCCTCAGGGTTTCCACTCCCTCTTGATCAAAAATGCTTCTCTCCACCCTTGAACTATGTATGTATGACCCAGAAGTAGGTATAGGCAATGAAGTTGCCAAACAATTGTACCTCAGGGTTCCCACTCTCCTCTTGAATGAAAGGACTCCCCCGTAATTTCTTTCTAACTATTTCTCAGTTCTCTTAACTTCTCCAGATGGAGAAGTCCTGAAGCTGCTTCCAATTCTGTCATCACCACCTAGTCCCATCACTGGTGTTTCATCCATGTGGGCTCCAGGTTAATCTCTTTCCCTGACATTACAGATACTCTCTTTCCAGCCTCCTATGTTGTCTTAGGCTGGAAGAATGTCTCACTCTGATCTTTTGTTGGCTCTGCCATTCCAGAATTCAACTGGAGGAGTCATTTTAAAATTGTTTGGAGGAGAATGTTAGGAGACCTCAGCTTTCTTTTATTCTACCTTCTTGGCCCCACCCCCTGAAGTCTCCTATTCTCTTAAAAAATTTTTTTTCTCCCCAGTGAACAAAAATTTATTCTTCTCTCCCTCTTATCACATCTCCCTCCCCTGATGTGAAGCAAATACCCTCACTGGCCATGTTCAAAAATATACATCTCATCCTGCATGTTTTTTGTCCATCATCTCTCCATTGGAAGCTTATTCTCAAAAACTCTAGATCAGTCAAAGAAGTATGAACTAATATCCCAAGGAGGTCACTGACAGCAAGAACAACTTATAAGTTCAGAAATGTTCCTAGCAACATTATGAGAAAAACAAAAGAACTGGGAACAAAATAGGCATCCATAATTGGGAAATGACTAAGAAATGATGATGGATAATAGTATCATACTGCACTCTAAGAAATGATAAATATGAAGAATTCACATTCATATGAAGTGAGACAGACATAGTAAGATAGAACCTAAACAACATCATATAGCATAACTACAGTAATATAAACACACCAACTAGAAAAGCACAAAAGTCTGGTCTAATTCTATGGATGATATTAGTACCACACTGCCAAAGTTCAAGGACATATCACTCCTTTCTCTCAATAGCTGATAATCTAACTTTATTTGAAGAATGTGCGGTGTGAAGTGGTTCAGTTGGGTGTTTGTTGGGAAGCTTCTGTTGTGTCAAAGCAAAATATATTAATTAATTTTTTTAAAAGGGTGACCCCAAAGAAATCAATGAAAGAAGAAAAGGACCCATATATACAAATATATTTATAGAAGCTATTTCTGCAGTGGCAGAGAACTAGAAATTAAAGGGATGCCCATCAATTGGGGAAGGGCTGAACAATAGTGGTATAGGACTATAATGGAATATACTATTGTATCTTAAGAGATGATGTGGGGGATAGCTTCAGAAAAACCTAGAAAGACATATATGAACTAATGCACAGCAAAATGAGCATTTTATTTATTTATTTTTAGGTGAAGTAATCAGGGTTAAGCGACTTACCTAGGGTCACACAGCTAGTAAATATCCAGTGTCTGAGGGCAGATTTGAACTCAGGTCCTGACTCTAGGACCGGTGCTCTATCCACTATGCCACCTAGCTGTCCCTAAAGTGAGCATTTTAAAGTGAATATTTTATTTTGGAGAAGATGTGGGAAAATTGGGACACTAATGCACTTTTGGTGGAGTTGTGAACTGATCCAACCATTCTGGAGAGCAATTTGGAACTATACCCAAAGGGCTGTAAAACTGTGCATACCCTTTGATCCAGCAATCCCACTCTTAGGTCTCTATCCCAAAGAGATCATAAAAAAGGGAAAAACATGTGCAAAAATATTTATAGCAGCCCTTTTTGTGGTGGCAAAGTATTGGATATTGAGGGGATGCCCATCAATTGGGGAATGGCTGAGCAAGTTGTGGTATATGAATGTAATGGAATACTACTGTGCAATAAGAAATGATGAGCAGGCAGATTTCAGAAAAACCTGGAAAGACTTGTATGAACTGATGCAAAGTGAAATGAGCAGAACCAGAAAAAAATTGTACACAGTATCAGCAACATTATGTAATGATCAACTATGAATGACTTAGCTCTTTTCAGCAACACAATGATCCAAGACAAGTACAAGGACTCACACTGGAAAGTGCTATCCCCATCCAGATAAAGAATTGATGGACTCTGTATGCAGATTGAAGCATACTTTTTTCACTTTATTTTTTTCATTTTTTTTCCCTTTTGATCTGTTTCTTCTTTCACAGCTGTGACTGATATGGAAATATGTTTTACATAATTGCACATATATAACCTATATCAAATTGCCTACCATTGAAGAGGGGAGGGGAGGCAGGGAGAGCGAAAAATTTGGAACTTGATATCTTTTAAAAATGAATGCTAAAAATTGTCTTGATATATAATTGTAAAAAAAAATTATTAAAAACTAAAAACTAAAAAAGGCGAGCATTTTAAGACAAAGAGCTTTTTAAAATTTTATTTTCTTTTTCAGTTAACATACATTTATTCTTTCTGCCTTCCAACCTGTCCCCACCCCAATTTAAAAGAAAAAAAGAAAACCAAAACATTTGTGACAAATATGCACAGTGAAACAAAAGAGTCCCCACATTCACCATGTGCAAAAATCTATGTCTCCTATTTCTTGAATCCATTACTTCTCTGTCAGGAGATGGTTGTTGCTGTTCACCCTTTGTTCTCAAAGAGGACCGATGACATCATGAGGGTGATATCTTGACTTGCATGTGAATTGGATTTAAGTGAGGCAGAGCAAAATTGTCAGCCTCACTCTCTCCTCCACAGTCAAGGAAGTCCAGTGGCAAGACAAAGTCAAAACTACTCTTGATGGCCCAAAATGCAGTGGGTGACCTTGGCCTTTCTAAATTAAAGACTTTCCCAGGTCTCAGTTTGTCTAAGGCAACACCCATTCAATCACTAAGGGCTGGGTGAGAATTGAGAGAAAAGATGGCCTAATATGCCATCACAAAAGTATCTGTCTGGGAAGGGTAGACCCTCAAAGTTTTTGGACTGGACAGAGAACAATTTCTATTTACACTTACTCTAAGCTATCAAAACATGAACAATGAGCCACAGAGGCTTGATCTGGGGGCTATTTTGGGGCATTCAAAGAAAGCCACAGGGATTTGGGTTTAAAGGCTAGTCAAGTAGCTCCTTTTAAAACACAATGGATTTGTTAAAAAATACGTTTTTTTCAGAGCTGTATTTCAAGAAATCATAAATGAAAATTGCACAGGACAAAAAGTAAATTGTCTCAGCTTTTTGAAAAAAAATATTTTAAAAAAATCTAGTTCCTCCTCAATCAAAATATCTTTTAAAATATAAGCAGCCAAAAATTATATTTCTATGGACAGAGCACCCACATATAAGGATATGGTGCCCCAAATGGAGAGAAGGACCACATGTGGTAAAGGAGAAGAAGGAGGAGGAAAAGGAGAAGGAGGAAGAAGAAGAAGAAGATGATGATATAATAGCAGCATTGCCCAACTTCTGCTTGAATTGGCAGGTTGAATTCCCAGAGGGTGGCTACTTCTCTCCATGTTTTAGAGATAACTCTCAGAGACTGTGCTTCTCCTACTGTAGGTCCTGAGTGCCAAATGCAGTAGTGCCCAGTGATCATCATCAACTCATCTTTACCAAAGTAAACACATAACATGGTAGAGACAGTTAATACAAAACATTCTCCTAAAAACCTGATTCATACCTTCCCACAAATACATACAGCATCCTTGGGAAGAGTAAACTTAAACTTAGATCATAATAGTAGTGAGGTACCCACATAAGATAAAATGTGACAGAGGTCTAACCCACAACCCCTGCTCTGGGAGTCCTGCTCTCTATGTAGAGACCTCATGCAGAACCCTTGTTGTTGTTCATCCTTTCTTCTCGAAGAGGACCGATGATACCAGAGTTGCTTGGGAATTGGATTTAAGTCTGGCAGAACTGCACAAAGTCATCACCCTCCCTTTACTCTCTACATTCATCAGAGTGCAGCAACAAGATGGCTCCAGGAGGTGGGCAGCATACATTGGTATCCTGGAATCATGGCTGGTCATTGCACTGATCAGATTTCTGCAGTTTACTTAGTTGACACTAATCAATACAATAACCAATCACGATTCCGAGGGATCCACCCATTCTACCTATCTTCCAACAGAGAAGTGATGGATTCAATATGCAGAATGAGACATATATTTTTGGACATAGTCAATGTGGGGATTTGTTTTGCATGACTAAGTGTATTTTTCACAAGTTTTTTTTCCTTTTTGATGGAGGAGAGGGAAAGTAAATGCTTCTTAATTGAAAAAAATCATTAAATGCAAAATTGCTATAAAAAACCCCCAAAGGATGAGATATTAAACATAACAACAAATGACTTTTAAGCACTTAATTTGTGAGATATCCAAAGTACAGAAAAGTGCTTAATAAAAGTTTGTTGAATTGAATTTTAATAGTACTTTATTTTATTTTTTTGGGATGAGGCAATCAGGGTTAAGTGACTTGCCCAGGTCCCATAGGTATTACATATCAAGTGTCTGAGGCTGGATTTAAACTCAAATCTTTCTGATTCTAAGGCCAGAACTCTATCCACTACACCACCTAGCTGCCCTAATAGCACTTTAAAGTATACAAAAGACCTTACCAGTCTGTGAGGTAGGTCATACAAATAATAAGATATTAAATAAGATACATGTCTTAGCCTCATGGAGGTTGCAGTATAGTAATTAGATAGGAGAAATAAATAACTTACAATAAAGTATAAATTCGCAAAAGCCTGCCCTAAAGGCCTACTCCAAACTTCATTGTGATGCAGAAATGAGCCTGGGTTCTGGAAGACCATGCCAGTAAAGCCCAAGCCTTAGTGAGCCCTACTAAACTGGAAAAGTTTCAGGCATATACCCATTGTACTATGTGTTTGTTGTACAAGGAAAGCAAAGCCTTGGAGATGCTCAACACCAGGTTAGCATCAGAAGATGAAGTTTTTTAGCCATTGCAACTCTCAAAGGCCATTTACTGAGTTGTAGGGGGTTTGCAATCTGCATCAGTAGAGGTGGTACTTATACTAATGAAATTATAGATTTTTTTTTATTGAAGTAAGTGCATAAGAGAGATGCAAACAACATGTTCTGCTCTCAAGAAAGAGAAAGGTTATTATCAGGAGGGAATCAGTGAAGGTTCTGGGAGGAACTGGAACATGAAGTAGTAACTAACACTGAAGACAATAGATAAACTATCGAATGCTATATAGTTCCATATAATTCAGCTGAAGTAGAGATTGCTCCTAGCTTAGGTGTTTGTGAAAAGCTTCATTGAGGAGGTGTACTTATACTCATATTTGGACATAATTGCCTCCAAAGCAGGAGGCTAGAGAAATGAGCCTTCATTCTTGCTAAACTGGACTTAGGGGAAACCCTACAACTACATCTGGGTTTCTGCCAGAGAAAATTGGAAAATGAAATTCCAGACCTGCTGATGACAGTTTGAGTATTGCACAATGACAAGTTTTATAATGCCTCTGTGATTTTCTAGATGTTTCTGAGGTCTGGCTTTCAAGAGTACATAGACACCTTATTTACTGATTAGACAAGGAACAACTTACTTTCTCAGTGCCAGTACTTGTGCCAGATACATTTATTTGTTAATTTGGAGAAGTATTGAATTTAGTGGGAGGAGGCAGAGTTAGTACAAGACCAACTGTAATAGGCTAAGGTAAGATACAGATAGATCATTAGAAGGTAGAGAAGGTGTTGCTACAGGCTACTTCCCACAACAACCAAAACTCTGGGGCAATCCTAAGATTTGAGAAATCATTGATTTCTAACACAAATATCATGCATGGGTCTATGTGTATTGGCTAAGGTGAATTGGCCCAGTACCTCATCTAGGAGCTAGCCATCTAGGACCAGCCATGGTGGGTTATAGAAGGATTCCTTATTAAAGGACATTATAGATTCTCTTATTATAGATTTCTTATTAAATTGAGGAGAAGTTCCTTATTAACACATTCTCAGATGAATTCTCAAAGGTGCCAGGACCATCTCTAGTACCTGATGAGATGAGAACAATATTGACCAGAGGAGAGAATCTATGAGTTAGATACTAACTTCATGATCCAAATTAGCAGAAGCATTCCATTACCACTTTCTGACTAAACTCAGCCTCTAGGATTCAAGGTTGTCCTCTAATAAAGGAATAGTGTCCACCACCAGCTGCATACCATTGACTTCCATTTAGAAGGACATAAAGATGATCAGGAGCCATTCTCAGCTGCAGCTTATCCAGAAGATTTGGAAGATAAAAGGCCACAGGTGCATTCTGACTATGACAAATAGGAACAAATTTTTGCTCAAACCCAAATTTTTCCTTTAGCCTATTCATTTACCCAGCTTTGCTAACCCTTACTTTGGCCTTGGATTCCTGGGGTAGCCTACTGTCTTGGGTCCCAAGGACTAATTATGTATAATTATGGCTGATCACATTATGAGTTTGCATGAGCATACTGCTTTTCTCCTAGTCCATTATGGATTTTGTGTCTAAATACCTCTTTTATTTTATCTCATCTGGCACCATAGAAGACACTGAGGTACCCTATACCTCTAGTCTCAACTATCTATTCATTTATTTTGATGTAACTGTCCCCTATAATATTATTTAGTCAAATATACTTTCATGAAGCTCATTAATGAATGTTAGATGGAAGACTACCTGTATTTTTAACTGGCAAGAAAAAGCTCTTTACCTGTTTTAATTTGAGACTAAAGCTTTACATTCTATGAGAAGCATGTCATGGAGTGAGAAAGACAAAGAATGACTTCTACTCCAATTGTACATAAGGCAGACCACCCATCTATTTAATTGAAATATTTAAATTCTCTGGAGCCAATTTAATGGCATGTACTTTGTTAAATCTATTTCTGAGTCATTACCATTTTGTAATGATAGGCACTTTGTTGCAGTGTAGAGTTGAAAGCTGCATAGAATTCTGGTTTGACAACTACTAGCTGTGAGACTAGCAGGTTTTTGAACCTCAGTTTCTTCACCTGTCAAATGGGTAAACTGTAGGTACTACCTAATTCACAAGAGTGCTGTGAGTGGAGAACTTTGTCAACCTTCAAGTGCTATAGAAATGTGAATTGTTATTATAACTGTATAATTTTCTTTTCCCCTTCTGCTAGATTTTAATTTCTTAATTATTAAATTTTATACAACCTTAATTTCTATATACATACATATGTACATATATCTCTGTACACACATATATATGTATGTATGCATATGAGTTCACAACACAGGTGTATAACATGTTTTTCCCTACATATGTATTATATACTCCTTTCTTCCCCTGAGGAATATCTCCTGTAATAAAGAATAGAAGGAGGGAAAGCAGTTTAAAAAACAAAACAAAGCAACCTAAACAACTGCTTCTGATGGTATATGCAGTATTCTATATTCATATCCACAGCTCCCTACCTCTGCAAATAAGAAAGGAAGGTACATTTTCTCATATAATTTTTGGGACCAAGTTTGGTTATTACAGTGTTCGGTTCTATAAACTTGTTTTCTACAGTCATTGTATATATTGTTTTCTTTGTTTTGCTCACTTCATTTAGTTTTGGTTCATATAAGTCACTTCATGCTTACCCGTATTTTTCATATTCATAAATTCTTATGCTGCAGAAATGTTCCATTGTATTCATGTACTACAATTAGTTTAGTCATCCCCCAGTTGGTGGGCATCTACTTTGTTTCCAATTCTTTGGAACCACAAAACATGTTGCTATAAATATTTGTATGCATATGAGGCCTTTCTGTTTTTCTTAATTGGAATATATGTAGAGTTATAGGAAGGATCTCTGACTCGAAAAAAGGGCTATATAATTAAATCTTGATGTATCGGGTATACTAAACACTTTTGTTTTGATTCAGCCCTGTTCATATAGACATAGCCAAAGTTGTAAACTAAGTGATTATTGTATTGTTCTAAGTCACTACAGGAAAACAATAAGAAAAAGTATGTACAGTTTTCCACCACTGATTCTATTCTATTAAGCTGCCAACCTGAATAAAAGGGATATTTACTTTGGAATTTCAATAGCAATGAGCCTTCCAAATAGCCATACATGTCTGGTAAGCAGTAAAGAAAACTGTCTTCACTTTTTTTAGCTGGGTGTCTTCTCTGGGGTATTGATCTAGGCACTGTATTGTATTCATTTACGTTGTTGAACCAAAAATGTTCATTAACCTTCAGTATTCATACTTTACAAGTGTAAAATAAAAATTCAGACATGAGGGAAAAAAGCTATTTGGGGATCATCTCTAGAGCAGAGATCCAGCACTATTTTTTTTTAACTTTGAAGAGGTACAGTGATAACATGAAACAACAAAATGGCGATGAGGAACGGTATTTATATTTGAAAGTATCTTAAAATTACCAAATTTTGTATGTTTTTATAAACATTGTTTTATGTTTTTATAACCATTAAAACTAAAACAAAACACCTTTAGTGATTCTTTTTATTTTCCAATAAAGCACTGTATGCTACCTGTTCATGAAACAATTAAAAAGTCTATGGAGATAGACCTTGAGTTGCTATTTGTCATGCAAGCCCTTTTGTTTTTTATTTCCATGGGACCCTTGAAAATAAACCTTCACAGTATAACAAATGTCTCACTCCCTGAGGCTGGTTTACTTCTAGATGAATCCTGGGAATGTGGATATAGAACATAAAATACACCTGAAGGGTCTCAATCACCAATCTGAAGTGGTTTGGGGGAGACTGCCAGATGGCTTTTATTGTCTTGGACACAGTATTTAACATTCACTGAATATTTCTCAAGCTAAGTCATTGGGATTGGGTTTTAGGATGGTCAATAGAGATAAGGGAGGAGAGCTTTACTATTGTTCTTATATAGTCAGAAAGCATAACAACTCCGGTATTTTAATGCTCATCCCAATATCCTCCTTGAGGGCAGGAATGTATTCCTTTTTTAAACTGTATCTCCAATGCTTGGTTCGTTGCCTCGTGCTTAGTATTTGCTTAATAAATGCTGGTTCAATTAAATTCAGAGTATTCCTGAGCTAGGGATTCTTAACCGGTGTGTATGTGTGATGAATCCCTCTGCTGAAGCATATGGATACCTTCTCAATAATATTGTTAAATTCATAAAATGGGATTATAAAGGAAAGCAATTACATTGAAATAATTATAAATTTTTTTTAATGCTCATAGACTCCAGGTTGAAGATCCCCACACCAAGCTATCATTTGAGACAGAGATATGTCAGGATAGTCAGTGTAGCTTGGAGACAGTTTTCTTCTTTTTGTTCTTCAACTATCAGAAAACATTACCATTCTCTTTTATTTAGGCTTTGTAATTTATCTACTTGGCATTTTTTTGGTATATATTATGTATATACTTATGTTATCTCCCTCACTAGAATATAAGCTCCATAAGGGCAAGGACCAATCTCATTTTTTCTGTTTTTTTGTTTTTGTTTTTTTTGCTTTTAGGCAATTGGGGTTAAGTGACTTGCCCAGGATCACACAGCTAGTAAGTGTCAAGTGTTTGGTCTGAGGCTGGATTTGAACTCAGGTCCTCCTGACTTCAGGGCCGGTGCTCTATCCACTGTGCCACCTAGCTGCCCCTCTCATTTTTCTTTGTATCCCCAACATTTGGCACAATGCCTAGCCCATAGTAAGTGCATAATCTTCATTAATTGAGTCATTGAACATTGAGTAACATCATAGCAGAAAAATATGAGATGGTTCTAAGTTGTGGTACACTAATGTTCAGTAATACTACAATAGATTAAGACACTCAAATATGAGGGATATAAATAACTAATGGAAAGATATTTATGAATTATTCCAAAGCAAAAAAAAAAGGCAAAAAACGGAAGAACAGAGGATGCACTAACAATCATATTAAAGGAAAGTAAGTAGGAATGAATGAACAAGAATCTTGATGGAGATTTAGAGAGAATGATTGAAATTTTTTTTGGCATTTTATGCATTGAAGTTCATTTATTTGAATGCTATATAGCAATCCCAATGGGTTGTAAAGATGTTTAGTTTTTTGGGGTTTTTTTTGTTGTTTGTTTGTTTGTTTGTTTTAAGCAATTGGGGTTACTTGCCCAGGGTCACACAGCTAGTGTCATGTTTTGGTCTGAGGCTGGATTTGAACTTAGGTCCTCCTGACTTCAGGGCTGGTGCTCTATCCACTGTACCACCTAGCTGCCCCAAAGATGTTTAGTATTAAGTAATTTTAAAAAAATACACATATCTTGAGTATATTCTATGTTCCTAGCACTATGTAAGAAATTATGAAGCATTAGACACAAACTCCTATCATTTAATGTTTTTAATCTGGGTCCAAGGATACCCAAGATATCAGTGAATAGATTTCAAAGAGTCTGTATACTTGGAGAAGAAATTACATCCTTATTTCAATATCATTGACTTCCTTGGTAATCCTATGTATTTTATTTATGCATTTAAAAACATAATTCTGAGAAAGGATCTACATGCTTCACCAGACTGCCAAAAGGGTCCATGACAAAAAAAGGTTAAGAACTCCTGTTCCAATGTTGAGATCTAGGGGTATTGGGAACCCCAAAATTCAAGGGCAAACAACACAGGTCCTGCCTCAAATGAATTTGACTTTTAGTCTTTTAGTCAGACAAGGTTTATTAAAACACTAGTTGGGATGGGCAAGATTTTAAGAATCTGAGCTATTTGTGACACTTGTATTCACAAGTGGGCCAGACTCTTAAAGAACCTGAGCATTTTAATGGAGGCAAAATGGACCTTTTATACAGTAAGACTATGGGAAGATCTAGATGTGATCTAGCAGTAGCCAAGTAGTCTAGGGTGACTGGGAGATAACAGACCTGGAGGTTACAGAGAAGGGGTCTAGAACGTCTAGAAGGAATCTAGGAGTGGCAATCTAGGGTGGGGCCAGGTGCCAACAATGAGGGCCACAATGAAAGGGCAATTGAAGGAATTAACTAGGAAGGCCCATATGTCTCAGGCCAATGCTAGGGACCTGGGCCATGTAGGAAAGTCCAGGGCCTTTTAGGGGTCCATCATCAGTGCCCCATCACTAAGGATATGCCATCTTATCGAGGAGATAAGAAGCCACATAAAACAAAATACAAAACGGTATGTAACTGTATTGGTGTATGGCACAAGTAGTCAACAATAGAAGCGATGGGGACACAAAGAAAAGCAAAAACTCAGCCCCTGCTCTCAAGGAGCTCACAGTCTAATGGGAGAGATAAGATAAGAACAACAATGTACTGTTGAAAATTATGGTGACTCGGTATCCTTGCTGCTGCACTACAATGACTCTGGAGAAAAGAGTGAGGATGAAAACTTTGCACAGCTCTGCCTTACTGAGATCCAATTCACTTGCAAGTTAAGACATCACCTTCCTGATGTCATTGGTCCTCTTTGAGAAGGAAGGTCAAACAACAATCTGTAAGTTGTGACAACTGAGCCCTGGGGACCCAACTGGCCAGTTCCAGTTGGGCAATGCTGCTATTTCCTCTCTCCTCCCTTTGTGCAGGTGGGGAGTAATACCTTTACATGTGGTTTTGATTGCTTATACTTCACAGGATATCTTGGGGTTTGGGTGCTAGATTTATTTTTTCTTCCCTATTTACTCATTCTGATTAAAAAAAAACTGGAACAATTAACTCTTTTGTAGTTTTTTGTAGTTTTCATCTATGATTTCTTGAAATATAGCTCTGGTAAACCAGGCTTTAATAAAGCCCATTGGGATTCAAATGGAGCCACTTGACTGTGCCTTTAAACACAGATCACTCTGGCTTTTACTAACTGACCAATAATGGGTCCCAGCCCAAGCCTCACTAGCTCATTTGTTGGGGTTTTGATGGCTTAGACTGAGTGTAAATAGCAATTGTTTCTGTTCTCACCAGAAACTCTAAGGATCTTCTCCACCCAGATCGATTCCTTTGGGAATTCAAACTAGGCCATCTTTTGCCTCAATTCTTACCTAATCTTTAATCAGTGAATGGATGTTGCCTCAGAAAAACTGAGTCTGGAAAAGACCTTAGCTTTAAAAGTCCAGGGTTTTCCACTGCATACAGGGCCACCACCAGTCATCCTGACCTATGTCTTGCCACTGAACTATGATGATTCTGGAGAAGAGAGGGAGGCTGATGACTTTGCACAGCCCTGCCTCACTGAAATCCAATTCACTTGCAAATCAAGACATCACCCTCCTGACATCATCGGTCCTTTTCAACTCAGTATTACATGCTCTTTGTCATGTACCCCACCTGCAAATAGTCAACGTTCTTGCTACCAGCTTGGGAAGTGAGATACAAGGGTCCCACCTCTTTTGCTAAAATGGATCTATCTGGATTGTCTTAAAGTTACCTACAAAAGCTGTCCCCACCTTGAAGACATTGCTGATCTTCTAGTCCATCAATGTGTTGTCACCTTGACATACTTACAATAAACTCCTTTTAATTATCTGTCCTGAGCTTTGCCTTATTAATCAGGGTGAAAGCCCAAATGAATTTTCTTTCAACAGACAAAAAAAAGTACACAGGATAAATTGGAGATAATCAAGAGGGAAGGCACTAGCATTAAAGGGGATTGAGAAAGATTTCTTACAGGACATTTCTGCTGAGACTTGAAGGAAAGTGTGAGCTGGTGAAAACTGGTTTGATTGACATATCCCCAAACCCTGAAGATGTCATATATGCCAAGGCTAATCAACCTAGAAACTGGGCTTTACCCTCTCTCACCTTTGGCCTCTTGCCAGAATGGTATTGTTAGGATTTAGTTTCCTAGGTCCCTGTTCCTCATTCCTCACTCCCTATTAGGGTAATTTATAAAATAAACTCATTTTTACTGGTTCTATAGGTAATAGGGCTGTCATTGTGTCATGCTATCTTTGTCTAAAACTATCAGTGTGAGGGGCAGCTAGGTGGTGCAGTGGATGGAGCACCGGCCCTGAAGTCAGGAGGACCCGAGTTCAACTCTGGCCTCAGACCAAACACACTTGACACTTACTAGCTGTGTGACCCTGAGCAAGTCACTTAACCCCAATTGCCTAAAAACACCCAGAACTGTCAGTGTGAGCCTGAGGTTGCTGGACCTTCAAATGGAGTGTGAAAGCCACTATCCCACCAGCCCTCCCTCAATTAAATCTAATTCACTTGCAAGTCATGGCATAACCTCCCTCTTGACATGGTCCTCTTCCAGAATGAAGGACATACAATAACCTCTGTTTAGTTTTCAGTAGAAATTTAGGAGGAATAAGAGCTGTCCCACTGAGTGGAATTGGCCACTTGGGCAACACAGCTCTCTACCTTTCTTTTCTATTTCCCTTCCCTCGATCCACAAAGGGTATCATATGCTTACCTGCAATTAAGTTGTCTAAGGCTGGATTTCAACTCAGATCTTTCAGATTCCAGATCTAGTGATATTATCTACTGTACTAGCTAGCTCATGATTTAAATATAAACAAAATACTGACACCAAATAAGTAAAATTTAAAAATTTCTTTATGTATATTTATATTCAAGAAAACATGAACGGTTTAAAAATGTGACATATCAACTTTATCTTCTCTGATACAGAAGATTTGTATCTTATAGGACACTTTTGCTAAGTGCTGTTAAAATTCAAGTTAGAAGTAAAGAGTGGGGAGGAAGAGGATGAATTTACCTAAAAAAGCTTAAAAACAATTTCCTCAGAAGTCTTTTTGAGTGGTAGTGGAGAAACCTGACTGAGAGTTCTCTTATATCAGGCAATTTGGACAAGGAAACTTTGGATTGACTTGGAGGGTAGGTGATCTATTTGTATTCCTGCTTGAGGCTTTCATTAGTTACGTCTGTTTCAATTACAAGCTGGTCTAACAACAAGATTATCAAGCCAAGTGGGGAACTAAAGTAGCACCTTCAGATGCAGCTAATAAAACAAAAACAGTATCTGCAGCCAGTGACAGAATCACAATGTCTAAGGTCAATTAACCCAGAAATTTCTTTTGATCCTCCTTCAACTATCTTCCTATTGTTAAAGTATTTCTTCTCCCAGATTTAGGTTAAAACTAAATCCTTCAAACATTGTTTGCTAGCTTCTGTTTCCTAGATTAGAACCATGCCTTCTTTCCTAAGGAGAATGGTTTATATCCGGCATTTCTGATTCTGTGGCTCCTCGTATTGACAATTTTGCTCCTGCTTCCCCTGGTACTATTGAATGACATAAGCCTTGTCGGCCCTTATATACCCAAATTTCCATTATTATACGGCCCCACTTTGCAAGGCCCCTAGTTCAGAACTCTAAACTGGGAGAATTGCCTTCATGGTGCTGAGGTTCCAGATATTAGAGAAGATGAAGTATTCATAAGCAGAATGGAAGAAAAAATCCAGTATGAAGGCCACAAAGAAAATAATTTCAAAGACAGTACAAAGAAATCAATATTAAGACTTGGGTGGATAGAAGTATGCAACACAGAGCAGAATGGCAATATTTCAGAGTTGGAAGGGACCTCTGCAGCCACTTAGTACAAAGCCCCAAGGCATGACTTAACATTCCTGACAAGGGGTTATCCAGCTTGACTTGAAGACCTCTAATGAGAGTGAACACAATATCTCCTGAAATAACCCATTACACTTTTGGACAACTTTATATATTTAGAATTTTCTTTTCCTAATTTCAATTTTCTACTTTCCTCTTTGCAATTTTTATCCATTTTTTTTCTGGTTCTGAGGAAGAAACTCTATACCATCAGAATTATACAACAGATAGATGGCTCTTTTTACAAAAGGTGATTCTGGACATGCTAAAACACTAGCCAAGATCCACAGAACACCAGGCAGGGATTTTCAGATATTAGCAAGTATTAAGAATCTTCCTATTTGCCTGTTTTGATAGTGAAGGATTTATGGAGAAAAATAGGAGGTGTACTTGTCTTCCTGGAGAATTCTTACATATTGATGAATGAGTCCATTATCCTAGTTAATGGAAAAAAAATAAAACTTCATGGTCTGGTGTTCTTAATTGCCCTGGTCAATAAATATGTGAAATTTAAATGTTCAACCATACAAAATATTAAGGAAATATTGACATTTTCTAGGTTCCCTTTTAATAGGAAAATTTTTAGTCATGATCTGCAGAAGTTGGTCCAGGGCAGTTCAAAGATAAATCTTCTTCATCTGTAATTAGAGAAGGAAAAAAAATCTTTTAAAATTACTTATGACTATAACTAGTCTTATAAAAAGGTTACAGTAGTATATATATCACACTCTCTCTCTCTCTCTCTCTCTCTGTGTCTCTCTCTCCTATCATCCTTTATCTTTTCTGCCCTTTGTAGCTAAATTCCTCAAAAAGGCTGTCATCCATAGGTACCTCCACTTTCTCTCCTCTCACTCTCTTCTTAATCCCTTACAATCTAGCTTCTGACCTTATCATTCCACTGCCCCAAACTGCCCCAAAGTTACTAATGACCTCTGAGTTGCCAAATCCAAGTCTTCTCTCAATCTTCATTCTCCTCAATTTCTTTGCAGCCTTCAACACATTCTTCCTTGATATTTTCTTTTTTCTAGGCTTCCAGGACACTCCTTTCTCCTGACTTTCCTCCTACCTATCTGCCCCTTCCTTCTTTGTCTCCTTTGCCAATTCATCCTCCACATCACACCCTTTAACTGTAGGTATCCCTCAAGGTTCTGTCCTGGGTCCCCTTCTTTTCTCTCTCTATACTACTTCACTTGATGATTTCCATCAGCTTCCATGGATTTAGTCACCAGCTTTATGCTAACGACTCGCAAGTGTACCTTTCCTGACTCAATTTGTCTGCTGACCTCCAATCTCACATCTTCAAATGTTTTTCAGACATCTTTAACTGGATGTCTGGGAGATACTTTACACTCAATAAGTCCAAAACAAAACTCATTATCTTCACTATAACTGTCAAGGGCAACTCTCCCAGTGCCTCAGGCTTGAAACCTAGAAATTATCCTGAATTCCTCACTATCTCTCACCCCCATGTCCAAACTGTTGCCAAGTTCTGACAATTTTACCTTTACAACATTTCCCAAATGAACCCTCTTCTCTCCTCTGACATTACCACCATTCTAGTGAAGCTCTCATTACCTCATGCCTTGATTACTCCAATAGTCTGCTGCTGGGTCTGCTTGCCTTAACTCTCTTCTCACTTCAATCCATTCTTCATTCAGTCACTAAAATTTTCCTAAAATGTAAGTCTGATCGTGTCACCCTCCTACTCAATAAACTCCAGTGGCTTCCTATTGCCTCCAAGTACAAATACAAAATGCTCTGTTGTCATTCAAAGCCCTTTATAAACCTAGCCCCCTCCTACCTTTCCAGTCTTCTTACACTTATCCCCCAACACATACACATTGAACCAGTGACAATGGCCTCCTAGCTATTCCATGAACAAGTCACTCCATCTCTTGGCTCTGAGTATACTCTCTGGTTATCCCCCAGGCCTGGAATCCTCTCTCCCAACTACACTCTGACTACTGACCTTCTTGGCTTCCTTTAAGTCCCAACCAAAATCTTACTCCCTGTATGAGACATCCAAGTTGCTGTCTTAGGTAGAAGACTCAGTCCATGATCTGTTCTGGGTAATCCAGCATCCCCACACTTGGGGCTCTGGGCACTAAGTCTACATTCTTTCTTCTTTTTTGGAAACCCCATGCTGCTTTTCTGGTCCAGAGGCTAAGTCTAAGGTTAGCTCTAAGCATCCCCTCACTTCTGGTCCAGTTTAGAGTGAGTCCATGATCAGTTCTGTGTTTTCCTAAGCTACTGGCCTAGCCTGGAGCTCTGATCACTGAGTCCATGAACCTGTCTACCCCTGTTCCACAGTTGCTGTCCTGGTTACTTGGGTATAAGCTGAATTTGTATTCTTGGGAACCTTAGTTTCTCCTTTGATTTCCCAATCACTTCTCTGTCTGGTGTCATTCTTAGACTGTTGGTAGAACAATTGAGGGGTGGGACTGGGGAGATGTGGAGCTAGGCTATACTGCTTTCTCCTACTCTGCCATCTTGGCCTGCTCACATATCTTCAAAGACTATAAATTACATGTGTGATCTTTGTCATCTCAAGGAGTTTCCACACAGACAAAATTATAAGTCTTGACACAATGATGTACATACTCTTATTAAAGACAGATGCCTATGTAACTAAATATCAATATCCTCAGGTGTGCTGGGATCTTTCCCTACCCTATTGTGCAATCCTAAATAAAAACCAAACTTCATTCAGGGCTTTTATTATTACTAAAATAAATAATTTTTAAAGATAAAGTTAGCAAATGCAGCTTAGACAAATGTAACCACCATTTCATGATGAGGCACGCTTTTCTACTGATCGTCACAATTTTGAGAAATACTAAATGTTTAGTGTACCAGATGTTATATGTTTTTCAAGTATCTATAACAGAAGGAAGTATCTTTAAGCATGAAAAAGACCTAGATTTTTTTAGACTCCTAAATCTATTTCTTTTGGACATTTCAGTTGTGTCCAACTCTTTGTGACCCCATTAGGGGTTTTCTTGGTATGCTTTGCCATTTCCTTCTCCAGCTCATTTTACAGATGAGGAAACAGGCAAACAGGGTTAAGGGACTTACCTAGAGTCACGCAGCTAGTAAATATCTGAGGCCAGATCTGAGCTCTGGAAGAGGAGTCTTCCTAACTTAAGGCCCAGCACTCTATGCACAACACTACCTTGCTGCCCCTCTTTAGGAACGCATGAATGCAAAATTTTCCTGTAAATGTAGTTATCTTGAAAGTTATCAATTTCAAAGAGATCATTAAGTACTTCTAATCTTTCCTATTTCATTATGAGTTGAATCACCAATCAATGGTTGAATTGAGAAATGCATATAAACTTAGTGAAGTGACTTTAAAAACAAATGAGAATATTTTAAAGTATTAATGGCAAAAAAGAATTATCAAATCAATGTAAAACATATATACATTGTACGTGTTTTATATGCGTACATACACACACATGTACATTACATATGTGAGTATGTGTGTATACACAAGTATATGAACATGTATATGTGTATAACAAGATCTTTTTACCTTCATAGGTTGTTCCACACCAAATACAATACCGATGTTCTTCTCTTAAATATCTTGTCAGAATTTGTAATTTTTCCAATACCTAAAAGACAAAATAAGACACTTCATGTAGTGGACCCCTTAATCACTGCTACATATCCGATTATACACAATCAACTAAAACCAAATTACACACACGCAGCCAACTAATACCATCACTGTCTGCTACTTCTTTCAATGACCTTTTAGTTGGCTAGGGTTTGGAAGTAACAAATTAATAATGTATCTTGATGTAACTTTGGCCCAAATGCATAGCTCTTTAATTCTCTTGCATGTGAAAAAACTTATCCTCAAAATAACTGCTGTCTTCTGCTAAGGAACTACGCATTGAATAAATTCACTATGACTAAACTAAACAGAACCAGTTCAAGGGATTATTCTCAAACAAATGTGTATGAAAGTGACAATATTTTTTACTAGACTCCAACTTATCCTCTTTGTGGAGAAAGTCATTTTTTAAAGAAGTTTTTTTTAAACAAATCAAGTAAAACAGCACACATTTGAAAATAAAATAAATTCTTTTCTTTGTGTAGATATTAATTCCAAGGATAAATATTCTTTTTTGGTAGATTTGGAAGTGGCATAACCAGGTTTGAAATACAGCTTCACCATTTACTTGTTGTATGGCCTTCAACAGGTTAATTAGCTTCTCTGTGCCTTAGAATCCTCCTCTGTAAAATGGGCATAATCCATGGACTATGGACCTCATAATGTAATGGGAGATTCAAATGAATAACATATGTAAACTAATTTACAAGCTGTAGAGAGCTATGAAAAAATCAATTGTTATTTGCTTTCTTTTTTTGATCACACTTTGAGGGAAAAGCCTCATTAAAGGCTCTTTTAGAGATTCAGTAGAGGCAAGAAAAGAATATAAAACTAAACTCAAGCACCAAAGATACTTATCAAAAGTGCAATAAAAAGTTTGAAGAGGGAAATTAAAACTCCTGCTTAAAATGACTCTCAATTATCTGTAGATTTAATATCAAAAATCAAAATTTGACTAAAAATCCAAATTAATTTAAGCCCCTTAACTGATACCGAGAAAACCACAAAGGCTTTCATTAGAAAATAAAAAAAACTAATTTAGGATCAAAACTTACACTTAATTCTTCACCACTATATTCATCTTCTTCCTGTTCTTTCTCTCCTTTCTCTTCTTTCTCTTCCTGTTCTTCTTTTTCTGGCATGAACCAGTACCATGGTTCCTTGGGAACTTGAATATCCTTAAAACAAGTATTACTTGAGCTACAGTATATGACAGTTATCATTTATGAGACCATTAAAAAAAGTACATTAATTTATGTCAATTACTTCCATATTAACTTAGGAACTCATAAATAATCATACTACTTCAAGGTAACTCATTTTTACTCTATTGGTGTTAAAGGACATGAGATAGGATCCTAAGTTTAAGTAGAATTTAATACATAATTTAACTAAAAGAGTCAATTTGAATAAAAAAGATTTAATATATAATTTGGACATGCTAAAGAAACTGTGTTGGTTAAAAGACAACCTAGCATACATAATCAACTTTTCTGAACTCAATTATAAGTAAAAACAAAACAAAAAACCCTAGTATTAAAATTCTGTTAAACATAATTTAATCTTCCTTTGTTGATCTCGAAGGTGCTTAGAGATTTTGAAGTGTCTCAGTCATCATCACTGCCAACCAGCACTGGACTATGAGTATTTAATAGAAAATTCTGTTGAGTAATGTTGAACAAATATTAATATTTTTAACATTTAATATTTTTGTGAATTCTTTTTGGTGATGATATGTTAGCTTAAATGCTAAAACAATCTGCCCACCTGAAAACAAGATCAGAGGCTTACCTTCTGTGTGTCTAACTGATGGCAGGCTCTCTGACTTCTTTTAAGATCACCTTCTAACTTAAGTTCTTCTTTTTTACTTTTGAGTCTCAATCTGATTAAAAGAAGAAACTGTACTTGTGTCAGATTTCTATCAGTTCAAATATTTTTGTACATACCGATGCCAAGAAACGTATCTTAGTAGGTAAAGAGGAGATAAGATTTTTGTTTAAAATTAATTTATTTTTAGTTTTCAACATTCACTTCCACAAGATTTTGAGTTCCAAATTTTCTCCCCATCTCATCCCTCCCCCCTATCCCAAGATGGCATGCATTCTGAATACCCCTAATTTGCCCTCCCTTCTATCTCTCCCCCACTTCTTTTATCTTCTTCCCCTTCAATTTTCCTATAGGGCAGGATAGATTTCTATACCTCATTTCCTGTATATCTTATTTCCCAGTTGCATGTGAAAACAAATTTTTTTAAACTTTTTCTGGGTTTTTTTTTTAGTGAGGCAGTTGGGGTTAAGTGACTTGTTAACTTTTGTTTTTAAAATTTTGGGTTCCAAATTTTCTCCCTTCCTCCCTCCCCACCCACCCTCATTAAGAAGGCAAGCAACTCGATGCAGGTTATACGTGTATAGTCATACAAAACACTTCCATAGTAGTCATGTTGTGAAAAACTAAGTATATTTTCCATTCATCCTATCCTGCCCCCCATTTATTCTATTCTCTCTTTTGACCCTGTCCCTCCTTAGAAGTGTTTGCTTCTGATAACTCCCTCCCCCAATATGCCCTCCCATCTATCATCAAGAGGAGGTAAGATTTTAAAAGAGGGAAAATTAAAACAGGAAATGTTCTACCGAAACTGATCTGCAGCTTTTTCTTCAGTTTGGTTTCTCAAAAGAACTTTTTTTCGGTAATTTTCCAGTTCTTCCTCTGCTTTCCGTTTTATTAATGTCTCATGACCAATGCCACTCCTTCCTATTCAAATTAGGAATTACAATGAGAGAGCCTATTTTTCTCATGTTAACATATTACACTTTATATTTGTAGAAGTTATAAGTATATAGATAAAAATTTCAATCATTCAAAGAGTATTTGAAGAAGTTTCATGGGAGAAAATATACATTTGTCTAGTTTCAAAACTTCTGAGAATAAGTTGAACCTCAGATAGAAAAGTAAAATAGGGAGGCAGCTAGGTGGCACAGTGGATAGAGCACTGGCCCTGGAGTCAGGAGGACCTGGGTTCAAATTCGGCCTCAGACACATAACACTTACTAGCTATGTGACCCTGGGCAAGTCACTTAACTCCATTGCCTAGCCACCAAAAAAAAAAAAAAGAAAAAAAAAGTAAAATAGGACTTATAGTAATACTACTCAAACTATAAAATCATGAATTTAAGAGATTATTTTTTTTAGGAAAACATGGTAATGACTTTCATGTTTGCACCCAAAACAAACTGAATAAATATTGTTGAACTGACATATGAACTAATACTGAAAGCTTCTGAATCTTAAGTTATAGCCCATATATTATAGAAAATATGTAATGCTGAAATCTGTCTTTGTGATTTCCTTCATAGAATTTCAATAACTAAAATATATGTTATTCAAGTAGTGTTATAAAAAAATTTTAAAATCAGTTTTCATGGTTTTAAAACTGCCTTAGTCATAGCTAAAATTTATTGTATTTTCAACTTGAAAATTTATGGGCTTCCTACTGGCTTTAAACATTTACTTTACATTTATTTAGATAAAGATCAGTTTCCAAAACTATCAGGAAAAAGTATTTCCTAAGTGTTTCTGGCCTGACATCACCATATGAGGGAATTGACTTGTGAGAAAAAACAAACTTGGCTAATATCTGTACTTGAAATTAAAATAATGATCAATTCAGAAACAGTTACATACCTGTTTTGATATTCAGAGGAATAGGTTCAACAATGCCACTGCCTGAAAAAAGTAGGAAAAAAATGTTTTAGAAGTTTTCTTTTCAAACCACATATAAATGCTTTATGCAATCAGATAAAATTGCATATTGAAAGCACCATGGCCAGTAAAGTACAAGGAAATTGGAAGAGTTTGGAAAGGAAGAAGTGAGGAAACAATTAGAAAGATTGCTGATAAATGGATTTCTGCCTGTGGAAGGGATTCTGATTATGTTAAATTAGAGTAGGGATATTCTAATTTTGAATTAAAAGTAAGTAAGGAGTTAGATAATTCTAAACTAAGAAAATGTGGGAGACCCATCATTAATAAATTAAGCCTTTATCAGGGAATTTATAGAGATGAAGGTCTGGACTTGCCTATTGAACAGAGATGGCCACCAGCAATTTGCCCACATCTGTTAGCCACAAAGTTTAATTAACAGAGTTACAAACAGCCTAGAATCTTGCTACAAGTATAGGCAAGAGAAATTTTGCAATGACTTGTAGAAAGTGTGCTATATTTGTGTTTCTGCCAGTACCAAGTAACAGAATCACAGAACTGGAAGGTATCTCAGAGGCCAAGCAATTCAATCCACATATAAACTATGAGTTTATATGTTCTGAGTTCTGAGTCCTCAGAAATGACTACATTAAGGATGACATGGTAGTGGTAGTAGGTAGTCCACAAAAAGACCAGTGAGGTAGGGATCAGGGAACATTAACTATCTCAGGTTAAAAATGGTATGTATGGAAGATGGAAGAAAAGGCAGGTATGTAACTAAGGATGAATATAAAAGTAGTACAGTTGCGTAAGAATAATGTCAAAAGCTTAATAAAGCTCAGAATGAACACAGAATGGCAATTAATGCTAAGAGTTACAAAAAGTTTTTTTCCCCAAAGTTTTAAAGTTATATTTGAGGTAAGACGATGATCAAAGAAAGGGCAGGGCCTCTACTCTGACAAGATGGAATAATAACCAACAATAACCAAAGGCTGAACTCCTCAGCATTATTTTTGCATGTTTTCTCTTCTAAACAAAATAAATCCCCGGACTAAGAGATACAGGACAAAGATGGTTAAAAAGGGAATTAAACAGGGTTTTTAAAAAATACATTAGGGGCAGCTAGGTGGCGCAGTGGCATAATACCTCCTAGCTGTGTGACTCCTGGCAGGTCACTTAACCCCAATTGCCTCACTAAAAAAAAAAATTTTATATATATATGTGTATATTTAAAAGAGCTGTGAGCTCTTTCATCCAGCGTGCACTTGCTTCCACCCTGCCTCCAGGTGTGGCAAACACCCCCCTTCTCTCAAGGGTTTTTAAGCTTGCCACTTCAAAGTTTGCCATGGATGATGATATTGCTGCTCTGGTTGAAAATGGCTCTGGAATGTGCAAAGCTGGCTTTGCAGGAGACAATGCACCTTGGGCTGTCTTCCCTTCCACTGTTGGGCGCCCCAGACATCAGTGTGTGATGGTGGGTATGGACCAGAAAGACAGTTATGTGGGGGATGAGGCCCAGAGCAAGAGAAGTATTCTGATCCTGAAGTATCCCACTGAACATACCAACTGGAATGACATGGAGAAGATCTGGCACCATACTTTCTACAATGAGCTCCGTGTGACCCCAGATGAGCACCCTGTGCTGCTTAAAGAAGCCCTCCTGAACCCCAAAGCCAACAGAGAAAAGATGACTCAGATTATGTTTGAGACCTTCAACACCCTACCCACGTATGTTGCTATCCAGACTGTGCTGTCCCTGTATGCCCCTGGTCATACCACTGGTATTGTGATGGACTCTGGTGATGGTGTGACCCACACTGTGCCCATCTATGAAGGCTGTGCCCTACCTATGCTATCCTCCATCTTGATCTGGCTGTCTGTGATCTCACAGACTACCTCATGAAGATCCTGACCGAGAGAGGGTACAGTTTCACTACCACAGCTGAGAGGGAAATCGTGCGTGACATCAAGGAGAAGCTATGTTATCTCGTCCTACACTTTGAACAGGAGATGGACACTGCTGCATCTAGCTCCTCTCTGGAAAAGAGCTATGAGCTTCCTGATGGTCAGGTTATCACCATTGGCAATGAGAGGTTCAGATGCCCAGAAGCTCTCTTCCAACCATCTTTCTTAGGTATGGAATCCTGTGGAATCCATGAAACTACCTTCAACTCAATCATGAAGTATAATGTTGACATCCATAAAGATTTGTATGCCAATACCATATTGTCTGGTGGTACCACCAATGTACCCAGGCATTGCTGAGAGGATGCAGAAGGAGATTACAGCCCTAGCTCCCAGCATAATGAAAAATCAAGATCATTGTCCCACCTGAGCACAAATACTCTGTCAGGATTGGAGGCTCCATCCTGGCGTCTCTTTCTACCTTCCAGAAGATGTGGATCAGCAAGCAGAAGTATGATGAATCTGGGCCTTCCACTGTCCACTGCAACTGCTTCTAAATGAATTGTTTGTGGGATTTTTTTTGTCAAAGGGTGTGACATGATAATTGCCCCCCCAAAAAAGAGATGAGATTGGCATGGCTTTGGGGTTTTTTGGGGGGGGCACTTGAGTCAGGATATAAAAACTGGAATGGTGAAGGTGATCAGCAGTCTAAGTATGTTGGAGGCAAACATCCCCAAAGTTCCACAAGGTGTCTTCAGGACTCTGATTGTACATTTGTCAATCATTCCAAATATTTTACAATGCATTGTTACAGAGT
Organism: Phascolarctos cinereus; assembly: GCF_003287225.1. NCBI lineage: Eukaryota > Metazoa > Chordata > Mammalia > Diprotodontia > Phascolarctidae > Phascolarctos > Phascolarctos cinereus. Next base: position 208,043,559 of record NW_027555625.1, read on the forward strand.
TACAAGCCTCTATGAAGGCTGTCCTCTGCTAGAGCAAAGGAGCTCTATATAGGGAGGTGAGAAGGTAGTAGTAATGCTTTACATGTAAATTATTTAATCCTTTAAAAAAAACCTTTTTGTATCTTCCACCTTAATACTTGTTCCTTGTTTTTTAAATTGTCAGCCATAATGAATGGCCCCCTAAATTCCTTCCCTGCACCCAACATAGATGTGAATGAAGACTTTACAATCTCCCTGTGAATTTTATGAGATTGGTGCCAGTACTTGGGGAAGGGGAGGAGCTTTACCTGTACAGTGACTTAAGACCAGTTAAAATAAAAGTGTACATGTTAAAGAAAAAAGATATACATATATACATATATACATATGTGTATTATATATTTTTTTCAAAAGGTGGAGGAGGCAGAGAGAGAAAAGATCAATACTTCTTAATTGATTTTTTTTCCTTTTTGGTGAGGCAATCGAGTTAAGTAACTTGCCCCAGGTCACACAGCTAGTAAGTGTCAAGTGTCTGAGGTCAGATTTGAACTCAGGTCTTCCTGACTCCAAGGCTGGAGCTCTATCCACTGTACCACCTAGCTGCCCTCTTAATTGATTTTTAAAGGGAACTGAATCCCAAGATAAGTGAGAAGAAAGGAGGCAGCATGGCACATTGAGAAGAGAACTGGATCTGGAATCAGAGTACCTGGTTTTGAATCCTGGCTCTGGTACCTGCTACCCATGTGACCTTGGACAAGGCACTTACCCTTTCTCCATCAGTTTTCTCACTTGTAAAATGAAAAGGTTGGATTAAATATTGCTAAATGTCCTTCCAGCTCTAAATCTGTATTCTATTTATTACCCTCTGGTGAAAGGGCACAACACAACCCTTAATGAGTTCAAGTCACTAGGCCCACACTACCTCTTAACATATTTAAAGAACTGACTTAATGATGTGATGGCTGCACTAAAGTTATTAAGCTATGAAAGATTATGGAGAATAGGCTTGGAGAAGGGCAAATGTCCTCATTTTCAGATGAGATACAGTTTGCAAACCCTAAGTCAGTAAGTTTGAGTCTTGTTCCTTGCAAAATTCCTGAATTTATGGTTTGTGAAAACTTAGAAACTATTGATCGTTATAAGTGAGAACAGCCTCAAAACTAGACCATGTCAAACTAATCTCATCTCCTTTTTTGATAGTGTAATTGGATTAGTGGATCAAGGTAACGCTACAGAGAAAGTATATTTATATTTCATCAAAGCATTTGACAAAAGTCTCTCATGCTGTCCTTTAAACTGGAGAGACATGAGATAGTTGACAGCACAGTTATATGAAAAAAACAAAAACAGAAAAACTAGTTGAATGATAAGAAGCAAAGAGCAGTTCTTAATGGATCAATGTCAACTTGAAAAGATATGTATAGTGCAATGCCCATGGGATCTGTCTTTGGCATTATGCTATTACATATTTTTATACATAACTTGGATGAAGGCACAGAGGGGAAACAAGGAAAGAATTCATGATCGTGGTTCAGAAGTAGTTAAGAAAATGAGAGATTGAGGCAAGTGCTGTACAGGGAAGGGGAGTTGGAGTGGACAGATGACTTCTAAGATTCCTTCCAGCTTTGATCCTATGATGTCTCTGGCCTTCAGTTTTTTCTCAAGCATTCTAAAAGTTATTACTCATAAAAATTTCAATTTTCAATGAAAATTTCAATTAGAATGATTTAGTTTTCATAATATAACTTACCACTCTTGCCAAGAGCCTGTCCACTTTTATACCCCATCTTTTGGAGCAAAGCAAATCCCTTGTTTTCACTGCCCAAAGCACTCTTCAAAACATTATCACGTCTTTCTTTTTCCTCTTCTTTTAAACTCTTTTGTCTATTTTTTAGATTTGCTTCCCGATGCTTTTCTTCTTTTTGATGAGCCTCTCTGATTCGCCTCAACATGGGCAATCCAGGTCTGATGTCTTCTCTAAACACCAACATTATGGTTAATAACACAGGCAGCCTGTGCTTTTTTGACACTTAGTATTACATGAATTTGATTATTTATTTCTCATTGCCTTTACCCATTCATTTATTGTTTCCATTTATAACACCAAAATGTATGTTAAAAATAAATAATAAATTTTAAAAAGAAAACAAAGAACACAAAACATATATGAAAGCAATAAACATTGTTTGATTTTCAGTAATGTCTGGCATTCTAAAAAGACTTCACATGTATTATTTTGAGGTAAATAACGTAATACTTATTATGTTTATTACATTATTATTACATTATATATTACATTTATTATGTTTATTACATTATTGTTACATTATGTAGAAATAATGTCAATAGTATCTTTATAAGGAGGATATAAATTTGAAGTCTCATGGGGAATTAACTTATTCAACTAAATTAATTACTGTCTAGAAATCATATGTAACACATAGGGAATGAGGCCTGAAATATTATTGCAGCTGTGACAATGAGAAAGAAATGTGACACATTTTTTAAGGAAAAATGAACAGTAATTGGTGACTGATGGGATGTAATTATTCTTGCTGTTAATATTATTGGAAATGAGAATGAAAAATAGGATGAATCAAAAATGCCATCAAATTTCTAAGCCTGGGTGACTGAGGAAAGGATGTCACTGACAATGAAAAGGAAACAAATGGAGATAGTGCTGAGAGGGAATAAGTTTAGTTTCAGACTAAGTCTGAAATGAGACAGAAGGACTCTTAAGAAGAAATATTAGTAGTCAATTGAAAATTAGGATTGAAACTCAGGGGAAAGGACAGAACTAGAGCTAGAGATCTGAAGGGGTCTTTTGCTTAAATATTTTTCTTCATTACAAGAGTAGGTTCAGTTGAAGGGATCATGATTATGATCTAAAACCAAAAGGATTCAATAAAACTTACTTAAAAAAACCCCTCAAAACTAGTATCTTTCTTGTCTCCTTGTCTAGTGAATTATGTTCAATTCTGGGCTCCACATTTTAGGAAAGACATTAACTAGATGAGACCTGAGGTCCCTTCTAGCTCTAAATCAATGAAATATGAAGTATATGAAGGGTTATCATGAGGCAGGGAGATTAAACTTCTTGGTTCTAGAAGATAGAACTGTTAACAACAACAAAAATGGATGAAAATTGTAGAGGCAGATTTAGGGTGGATATTAAAAAAACAAACAAAAACGATTGCTGTGTGACCCTGGGCAAGTCACTTAACCTCAACTGCCTCCAAAAAATAAAAAATTTTAAAAACATCCAAAACCTCTTAAGAATTAGAGCTGACCGCACATTCCTGAGATCCCAGGTCAAGGAGAAAATACTATAAGCAGCCTGAAAGAAACAATTCAAATATCATCACGATCACAGTCAGGATCACACAAGATTTAGCAGATTCCATGTTAAAAGAGTAGAGGGCTTGGAATAAAATATTCTGAAATGCAAAAGAGCTAGGTTTACAACCAAGAATAACCTACCCAGTAAAACTGAGTGTAATCCTTCAGGGAAAAAAATAGAGGACAGCTTCAGAAAAAGCTGGGAAGACCTAAATGAATTGGTGCAAACTGAAGTGAGCAGAACCAGATCACTGTACACAGTAACAGCAATATTGTAATGATGATTGACTGTAAAAGACTTACTCTGATCGAAATGCAATGATCCAAGACAAATTTGGAAGGACTCATGATGAAAACTACTATCATTTACAGAGAAAATATTGGTGAACTCTGAGGACAAATTAAAGTATAATTTTCTCATTTTCTTTATTTTTCTAGTTTTTTTGGTAACATGTCTAATATGCAAATATGTTTTGAATGATTTCACAAGTATAATGGGTATGTTATTGCCAACTTTCTCAGTGTGGGGGAGGGGTGGAGGAAGGGAGAGACGTTGGAACTCAGAATTTTAAAAAATGTTAAAAATAAATAACTTTCTTTAAAAATAAAAAAAGAATTAGAGCTGATCCAAAGTAGAATGAGTAGCCTTGGAAGGTCTTCAAGCAAAGGACAGACTACCACCTGTAGAGACTGCAGAGGAGGTTCCTGTTCAGGTGTGAGTCAGACTGGATGGATGTAGGATCTTACTAATTCTGAAACTGTAAGATAGTGATATGAGTTTGAATTATAGCTCTCTTAAATACTTGAGAAAATTACTTCCCTTCTTTGGGCCTCAACTACTATTTCTATAAAATAAGAGCATGAGACTGGGTGAATTCTAACCAAACTTCCAGGTTGAAATCTTGTAATACTATAGTTTTCCCTTTTGGTTTCCTTTTCCTTTTCTTTTTTTTCTTTAGGCAACTGGGGTTAAGGGACTTGCCCAGGGTCACACAGCTAGTAAGTGTCAAGTGTTTGGTCTGAGGACATATTCGAACTCAGGTCCTCCTGACTTCAGGGCTGGTGCTCTATGTACGGTGCCACCTAGCTGCCCCTCCTTTTCCTTTTCTTGTAAATCACTCATTATTGTCATATACAACGTGAACAGATAAGATACACATTTACTTACTTCACATTAATGAAGGAATCAGACATATAGTCTTCTTCTTCTGCCATGTTCACTTCAGCTCTGAGCTTCTTTATGGCACTTTTAGCTACAAAAAGGAGTTAAATGAAGTTGTAATTATTGTTCAATTCTTTTTCAGAAACTAAAATAAACATATACTTAAGTTAACAAGGAAAATTTGAGCCCTTTGAATATGTTACTGTCAATTTCACAGTGTCAATGTCTTTCAAAAGATTAATTCAGTGATAGAAATTACCTCAAAATATGAATTTTAAAAGGCATATTCCCACTTCTGATTTGAATCTGCATTAAAACATGACGACAAATGATTAATGGCTCCAATGCATGGCAAAAAGCAAGAATAAAGTGGTTCATGGAGACTTCTGAAAAATGTCTAACAGACTAAACAATTTGGCAAACCACTGTTATAAATCCAATTCAAAAAGCACTTATTGAGTATATACTATGTCTAAGGGCACTATGCTAGGCATAAGAGATCAAAATGAAAATGCAAAATAGTAGAAGTCACAACTGGAATCATGAATCAAATTTACTTCCTATTAGCAGTTTCTAAAGATCCACTAAAATTCTTTAATGCTTCTTCACAGTAAGGATGTGACCCTGTGCTCTACAAAGCTGTCCTAGTTGGGATCAAATTGTCAATTCTAAGGATGGAGGTATGCCTACTTTTGAGGATCAGCCAAGACACGTTTGGAAAGGCTCATTACCATGGTAGCAACAGAAGCAAAGCATTTTTCAGTTACAGCAGCTCTTGAGGACCATTTACTAAAGTTAGAAAGTGACTTCAATGGGCCTTGCTGGAGGGAGTATCCACACTAATTTACAGATCCTTGAAATACTTTTCTAAAGCCAGAGTGCTCCAATGTTAAAAAGACGAAGAGAGAATTGAAATATCTGTCCTAATACTTGCCCTAACTTTAAAAAAAAGTTTAATTTGCTCATCACCTAAATACACTAAGAAAGGGAAGGAAATTACTCACTGGCTCACCTAACCTTCCATTTAACCTATCTTTAGCCAAACTAATCTATCATTGTTCCCCTTACAAGCCATGTGGAATATGATCTCTACTTTTTCTCACATAAGTCTCTCATTTTGAAGTATCTTCCTCTCTTTTCTGTTGAGCAATGTCTTAACCTTACTTGAAAACCATTCCCCTTCTAGCCTGTCTCAGAAGATGAGGTGTCCCTATTCTTTACTATGACTAATTCTTCTTGTTTCTTACAGGACCATTCTCCAAACAATCACCTCTCTTTTGACACAGATTTTTAACCTTTCCTTCTTTGATTAATATCTGCCTTGAAATATGTTCAGGTCTTCCTAATCCTAAGAAATCCTTTTCCATATTCCTTCAATCCCATCAATACTTGATACTTCGACTATTTCACTATTCACTCAACTTCTTGCAATCTGGCTTCCATCTCCACCACTGCACTAAAATTACTTTTTCAAAGGTCCCTACTTCTTGATTGATCAATTGACCAACTAATAATATGCCTACTAATGTATTTAAGGCACTATATCAACAAATCTAATGACATTTTCTTAGACCTCATTCTCCTTGACCTCTCTGCAGCTTTTGATACTACCGCTCTATGAACTTCCCGAGACATTATACCGATTTCCCTTGGAAATCATATTCCTTTTCATAATTTCAATAGTAACCTCTAAATACAATTCCTTATCCCATAATTCCAATCTAAACTTTGTCCTGAGCTTCAGATGGGAATGTTAAACTACTGCCAGAGCTTTTTTTTTATCTATATTAACTACTAGCACCTCACCTTAACATATCTAAAATTGAACTTTTCTTTCCCCCTAAGTCCTATCAGTGAGACCACCATTCACTCAAGCAATGCTTGAAACTATGGTCTTATCTCTCATTTTCGCCTATTTTTTTTGTATGTACCTCTGAAATCTCTCAACTATGTCCCTTACTCTCTTATCTACCTCAAAGATTATGAGGAAAGTACTTTGTAAATGCATATCCAAAGGCATGTTATGGTTGTTATTATTATTACCACTTTTACTGCCCTAGTCTGGATTATCTTTCCTACCTGGATGGACTACTACAATAGCCTAACTAGTTTTCTGAAATCTATTTTCTTTCCACCAATCCATTCTTCACACCCCTTCATGACAAATCTATAAGCACAAATCTAACCTAGGCATTTCTCTGCTCAGAATCCTTCAATGACTCCTAATTGCCTACCACATAAAACTCCAACTCTCACACTGGGAGTTGTACTACTTATCAAGGTTGTCCAGAACTGGATGCCATTCTATCTTCGTCGTCTCATCTTTAACTACTTACTTCTACAGGCATGTTTTTGGCAACTGGGACTTGTACCATTACTCTGCCTTTGTTCATGCCATTTTCTATATATGAAATGCCCTTCAGCCCTACCTCTGCTTGATGAAATCCTTTCTTATCCTTTAAGGCCCAGCTCAAATCAATGTCCTATCTTTTTCTCCTAAATACAGTTTCCTCCATTTCTTCTATTACCCCTACTATGAGCAAAGACAATGTCCCAGAGATCTTGATAAGCACCTGGTTTGTTCCTTTTTATGTAGTTTTTTGTATCATTTTGTATCATAGTTATTTGTATTTGAGTGTCTATGAGACTGAAGCAAGCTCTAAAAGGGTGGGGGCCTCTTAAACTTTTGTATCTCCCCTAATACCCAGCACAATGTTCTACACAGAGCAGCCATAACTGTTTCCTGAGTATAGAATGAATAAATGTTAAAGACATCCTAAACAGAGGGGTGACAACTGGTTTCATTTTAACCTAAAATTAGAAGCCTAGGGAAAATGGAAAAGAAAAGATACTATACCACACTGAGAGGCTGACAGGTAAACTGAGCCAAGCTCATACTCATTAGCCCTCATTCCCACCGCAAACACCACCACCAGTCCCTTCCTTTCTGTCTTTTCCATCATCTTTGCCCTCCCCTCTTCTTCCTTTCTTATATGTCTTATCTGGATCCTCTCACCTTCCTTTTACTTTTGTGCCCTTGCCTCCCTTCTCCCTCTTTCCTGCTCTCCTCTTCCATTCTCCCTTGTCCCCCAAGCTCTCCCATTTCCATTATCCTTATCATCCTGCTCTCCCCTTCCTTTCTCCCTTATTACCCTCCCCTCTCCTTCTCCCTCGTGATCTCCTTCTCCTCTTCTTTCTGCCCTTGTCTCCCACCTCTTCCTTTTCCTCTTCTCTGGTTCTCCCCCCTTCTCCTTGCCTTCTCCCTGGTACTACCTTCACCTTCACCCTTCCCTTCTCCCTGGGTGCCCCAGTCCCCTTTTTCTTTGCTTCTCCCTGCCTCCTCCTCTCCCCTTTCCTTCTCCTTTGCCCTCTTCTTCTCTCCTCCTCGTCCTGGACTTCCCTCTCTTCTCCCTTCTTTCATTTCCCCTTCACTTCCTTTCTCTTCTTCCCTTCTCCCTCGTCTCCCTCCCTTCTTTCTTTTTTCCCAGATTCCCTCTTCCCTCTTTTCTCCCCTTTTCCCTTATCCCTCTGCTCCCTCTTTTCCCCTTCCTTCTCCCTCGTCTCCCTTCTTCTCCCGGTCCTCTGGACCCGCTCCTCCGTTTCCCTTCTCCTTGTTCCCTTGCACGCTCCTCTCCCCTTCCCTTCTTCCATTCCCTTCTCTTCCTCCCTCCTTTCCCCTGCTGTTTTCCTTTTTCTTCCTTCCTGGTCCCCCTCCTCCTCTACTTTTCCCCGTGTCCCCTTGGCCCCTCCCTTCCCGTTCTAGTCTCCTTCATCCCTCCTGTTCTTTTTCCCTCTCCCTCTTTCTGTCCCCTCCCCCTCCTCGTACCCTCTTACTCTTCCGGCCAGCTCGCACCCCCTTAGGCTCCGAGTTCTTTGCACACTGCCGGGTGAAGCGCGCGCCCACTCTACGTCCAGCCCAGTTAGGTTCCTTCCAGGAGACGGGTCGCGCTCTGGGACATCTCAGTGGCTTCGCCTCCGCCGCACACTGCGCTTGCGCAGCGTCTGTCAGCAGCACCTGCAGCTCTCTCGGTTTCCTGCTTCCAGGGCGGCGCATCCGGGTCACTTCAGTGGTGCTGCCGCTGCTGCGGCTGCAGCTGCTTTTCCTTCTGCTCTTGGGACCGCCGCATTCCCCTGGATCGGCTGGCCAGCGAGGAAGGGGCTCCCAGCTCTAGAGGTGAGGCCACTCTCGCCCCTTCCTCCCTCCAGCCCCCTCGGCTGCCAGTTCTGCTGGTCTCCCCGAGAGCCAACGGGTTTCTCCCTCTATTTCGGCCCGCAGGTTGAGCACTCACCGGCACTGAGTGACTGAGTAATCGACGGACTGACGGGCCAGGCCTTGGGTGAGCATCTGTCACCCCCCCCCCATCCCCGGATCCCCCGGGCTTCTCACGGTTCCGTTGTCTTGGCGGCGGGGTTACCCTGAGCTCCTGTCAGGGACGCTGGGTCTCCCTTGTCAGATCTCAATCCCATGACCTGGACTTCTCCCCCTTCTGTCGCCCCGAATCCCAGCTTTGGGGATTGGGGGCTCCCTGTGGGAAAGGTTCTGTTGGGGTCAGCTCCAGGAAAGCGTCGGCAGGGCTGGGGGGAGGGGGAAGCTTATCATCTTTCTAGTCCCAGGTACTGCCCTCTAGGCTAGGAGAGGTAACTCGGGGCCTGCCTGGAACAATAATCTAGGATTTGGGAGAAGAAAGTTCTGGGTTCTAATCCGCGCTCTAATGGGTAGCCTTGGAGCAAATCTGTATACTAATGGTTGATGGTCTGCAAATTTTTGCAAATCCCTCTTATTATCTCTTCCATTTTGCTTGTCTTTTGATCTACTCACCATTGTGGCCCCCTCCCCTCTTTAGAATGTAAGCTTTTGGAGGGGGAGGTGTTGATTATTAGTTTTCGTATACCCAGAGGCTAGTTCACTACCTTGTACCAAGTTGTCATTTAATAAATACTTTTTGATCGACTGATGCTCTCAACCACCTGGTGAGGTAGGCAAATATTATTACCCCCTTTTTATTGTTGAGGAAACCAAAGTTCTATTAAGTAGCTTGCTAGGCTCTTGTGCCAGAATTATAATTCAAATCCAGATTTCTCTTGGCTCTTCACTCAGTCCACTACACCATATAGTGTCCACATATTTTAACTGTGTGTGATACCTGTTCTACCTACATTAATAACAGCTAAACTTTATATAATACTTTTAGGTTTGCAAAGCACATATCTTGTTTGATCCTTAGATTAGTCTAGTGAGATAGATGCTATTAATGTACTCATTTTACATATGAGGAAAGTGAGGCTGAGAGGTTTAAGCAACTTGCCCAGAGTCATATTTACTAAGTTTCTGAAGCTGAATTCGAACTGGAATATTTCTGGCTCACTGCTATTTACAATACTATCTGCCACCAAAAAAGGTGATGTGGGTGGAAGTGCAGAACATGTTATGCAAACGTATCATTGCTATTGAGCTTTCTTTGTTGTAGAATGTAATTCTTTTTAGACACTATGTGCAAATAGAAATTGTTACACGAGAATAATAATGTTACTTTATTGAAGACTTTCTGGGATTTTAAAAAGTGAAGATTATTTTGAAACAATAGTAAACAAAATATCAAAAAGTTTTGTTCTTTTAGCTTTTAAACCAATATTTGACGCTTGTTAAATATTGGGGTTTCTTGGATGTGCCTTTGCTTTTTAATAAAGGTATTCTTTTGGTAAATACACTGACTTCACAGACATAGGCCAACTCAGTATGATTTTGAGGAAATAATGTTCATGTAGTATTAGGACTCTAATCAACACATTTTAAACTATTAGTAGGTATTATAGAAACTAACTTTTTCAGAGGTCATCTTAACCGAGACAAAATTGTTCCATTTTTCATCCTTATTACATCCTTGCCGATAGGCTGATAGTGAAAGTTAATAAGTATATTATGCTTTGTATAAGACAAAAAATACATACTCCCCTACATGCCTTGTATTTTGTTTTAGACCTTTGGTGTCAGTAACTTGTTTTAAAATAAATCAGTTGGAGTTGTTTTAATTAGTGCCATATCTTTTTCTCATGTTTATTCTTCCAGCCTTCTTTGCTCTAACAAGTTGGTGGTCTGATGGTACACAGACAGCTGATTGAGGAATGACTCCCATATCAGTAAGGAGTCATTGCCTGTGTGTTAAAATATAATTAATTCATTTTTGTGATGTTATTCAGTGCTCTCCATGTCCAGCCTTCTCAGTCTTAAATAGAGTGTGTTCATGATGTACAGGCGTGAAACTTCTGGAGAGATAACAAGTTTTGATCTCTCAAGTTCCCTACTCCTCAACCATACTTTCTAACAGATTATTCAACTGTCAATCAGTCAATCAATTCATAAACATTTATTAAGAACTCTTCTATGTGCCAAGTACTGGGGATATAAGACAAAATGTCTTAAAGAACTCATATTTCAATGGTGGGGGGGAGAGGAGTGTTTACAAAGGAAATACAAAGTAATTTGGGGGAGGCACTAGCAGTTCCGGAGGGGATCAAGACAGCCTCATCTAGGAGATAGCACTTAAACTAAACCTTGTAAGAAGCTAAGGCTTCTGAGAGGTGAAGGTAACGAGAGAGTTCATTCCAGGCATAGTGGACAGCCTGAGCCAAGGCATGGAAATGAAAAATATATTGTTGTGTAGCAGGAACTGAAAGTAGATTAGTTTGGTTGGAATGTAGAGTACGCGAACTATGATCTATACAAGACTTATGAACTTCTCCTTTTGGGCCGACCTCTATCTTTACATGACTCCCTACATGTATGGATTCAAAGCCTTAACATACTGTGATCACATAAATCCTGTACAGTATGTACCCTCTTTGTCCAACCATCTCCCCAGCCTCCTCTGGCTTTATCTGCAAATCATTAGATATGTGGTGGTATTCCCCAACCACAGAAACTCCATGGAAAGGAATAAGTAAAGATGTGTTTCAAGATCATGAATTGTAAACAAGGAAAAGAAGTGAGAGAAATCAATCTCCCCTCCTGCTCCTCATTACAATGGGATTTATAATAATAGCTGATAGTCTTGGCACATAGACCATTGTGGTTCATTGTGGTTCTTGTCTCCATGTCTGCTCTAGGATCAGAATTGGCTCCACATTGCTGGTCTCTAGAAGTTGCCTTCACTGGCAGTGCAAAAAATGTGGTGGTACCCTCCCCTGTGCCCACCTTTTACACTGAAGTCACTAAATGTCAAAGTATATGTTGATTTAATTTAGCTCTCTGTAGGATTTCTTTTTTACTTCATCTCTTTGTAAGAGATGTTAGCATATAAACCATAGTCATTTTCATGGTAGTATTTTTGCAAATACTTTTCATGAGCACTTATTTCAATAGAAGATGACCAAATAAATGCCCCATGAAATGATATTTCTTGTTGCCTTTGGGTATACCATAAAATCAACTTCTACTCTTTTGTTTGTCTCTCCAAAGTTTTAAGAAGATTAGTAAATCAAGGATATGTGATGAAATTCAGACACTTTAGTCAGATATGATTCCCCATGTTTGTGATCATACCATTATCTCATTGCACTGCTCAAAAAACTCCTAGTGATTCTCTATACCTCTAGGATATGTAATCTAAACTACCTTACCTCTCCCTCTTTATAGAGTCTGGCTCCAATCTACCTTTTCAGCTTTATTTCACATTACCTTCCTTCATGTACTCAATACTCTAGCTATATTAGATTATGACCTGTTAATTCAGCATGACATCTGCTTCCACATATTCATATAAGCAGTCTTTTGTATGTCAAATAAGTTCCCTATTCATTTCTGCCTCTTAGAATCTTTAAAGTTTTGGCTCATGGCTCAGGTACCACTGTTTTCTGTGAAGTCTTTTCTGCTCCTACCAGCTGAAGGTGTTTTCTTCCTCTTCAAATGTTCCTAGACAATTGTTTTCTTGGTCTAGATTTCCTACTTTGCATGACATTCTATCTTGTATCATACGTATCGTTTTATATGTTGCATCTCTCTTGAAGGTGCACTGTGTTGTGTTTTATTTTTGATACATAGACTCCTAGCACAGTGCCTTGCACTTGAGCACTCAAATAATGTTTGTTAAATTGTTGAATTTGTTAAATTTTTATATAAATCTTTGTCTGTTAAAACTGTATGTTCTGGGACAGGGATGGGGAACCTGCAGCCTTCAGGCCGTATGTGGTCCTCTAGATGCTCAAGTGTGACCCTTTGACTAAATTCATACTTCACAGACCAAATCCCCTAATAAAAGCATTTGTTCTGTAAAACTTGGACTCAGTCAAAAGACCACACTCAAGGACCTAGAAGGCCACAGGTTCACCATCCCTGTAATTTGAGGTATAGTTTATTTAAATGATTTTATATTTCAAAGATCTTTACTGAAAATCCCTTCCATATTTTAGGATTTGCTTCTTTGTAAAAAATAAAATGTTTATTGATATATTTGTTTTTATATCACCTACATTTCTCAGCATTTCCCTCTCATCCCCCTCAGAGAGTGATACTTTAAAATAAAGAATAAAAAGGAGAGCAAAGAACAATTCATCAAAACTAACCAAGATATTTTTAAAAATTGACATTGTATGCATCGTTCCACAGCCATATTTACCAGTGTCTACAATGAAGTGAAACGAGGTGCTTTCTCATATCTCTTCTTTGGGTCAAGCCTGGTCATTATAATTTTGTAGCATTCAGTTAATTGTTTTCTCATTCTTTCCATTCATATTGTTGTAGTTATGCATATTGTTTTCTTGGTTTTGCTTACTTCACTTATTTCATAAAAGTCTTCCCATATTTCCCTGTATTAATCATATTCATCATCTCTTAGTAATAGTCTATTCCATTCACGTACATAATTTATTTAGCCATTCTCTAATTGGAAGACATCCACTTGGTTTTTAGTTCTTTGCCTCTACAAGAAATGATGCTATAAATATTTCGGTGTGTATAGTTTTTGTCATTGACCACATCAGCAAAATCTCTGTGTGAAAGAGTATGCACATTTTAGCCACTTTCTTTGCATGATTCCTAATTGTATGTACATTTTAACCACTTTTTTTTTGCATAATTCCAAATTGTTTCCCAGAATGGTTGAACCAATTTTCAGCTCCACCAATGCATTATTGTATTTGTCTTAACATAAACCCTCCAACATTGATTATTCCCTTTTTTGTAATTTTTTCCAATTTGCTGGGTATGAGATGAAAATTCAGGTTTTTTTATTTGCATTTCTCTTATTTGTGATTTGGAACATTCTTTCATATGGTTGCTGTTAGTTTGAAATTCTTTTAAGAATTCTTTGTTCATATTCTTTGACCACTTACCTAGTGGGAAAGGTAACTACTTATTTTTAAGTGCTTTAAACTTTGTTTAGCTTTCCATTAAAAGTTTATTGAAAAAGAAATGTTTCATGGTTTTTAATCTGTTAGGTAAGGCACACACATCGTGATTCAAGAAGTTCACCAATAATGGAGTTGGCCCATAGTTTATTGCTAAATGAAGAAGCTTTGGCCCAAATTACTGAAGCAAAGAGGCCTGTCTTTATCTTTGAGTGGTTGCGATTTCTTGACAAAGTCCTGGTGGCTGCTAACAAGGTATGGTTTTTCTATTTGCATGACTAAGAAAGGAAGATTTATTTTAGGAAAGATGGGGAATGAGCTCAATCAACTTGATACTGTTTTTTTTTTTTTGGTGAGGCAGTTGGAGTTAAGTGACTTGCCCAGGGTCACACAGCTAGCAAGTGTTGCCACCTAGCAACTTGGTACTCTTTCTGAAGCTTACAGTTTTTGTTGATGGTTGTTGTATAATATAGTATATTTCTGTGACTATCTTAGGTTTTCAATACTAGTTTTTTAATTGGCAAAAAATAGTAAAACTATATGTGCAACTAAAAGTGATATTGTGTGCTTTTTTTGTGACAGACTGATGTGAAGGAAAAACAGAAAAAGCTTGTTGAACAACTCACTGGATTAATAAGTAGTTCTCCTGGCCCTCCAACAAGGAAATTGTTAGCTAAAAATCTTGCAGCTCTTTATAGCATTGGAGATACTTTCACTGTCTTTCAAACTCTTGACAAGTGTAATGATATTATCAAAAACAAAGATGATACTGCAGCCTATTTGCCAACCAAATTGTAAGTACTTATTTTGATATAAACCAATGCAGAATAGTCATTCTTCTCTTGTTTGTCATGATATGACTTCATTAATTTCATAGTGTCAATTGTATTCTAGATTAAGGGTCTCTCAATGGTTTAACCTGTACACAATATAGGAAGAGTAATTACTTCCCATGATCCAAATGGTATACAGGTACATTCCAAATAAGGTTTCTCTAATAAGTATTTAATAATTATGTCAGTACAATTTAAAAATAAATTTTCATTACAAATTGAATAAAAACTTCAACAAATGCAAACAAATAAGCCACAGTGAGAAATAGAATGCCAAAAACCAAAGTTAAATTCTTTGCATTTTGATAAGACAAAAAATGGACTTTGACAATAACAACTTATTTGAACTGTGTCCTCTTCTATTAATTTTTTGTCATACTTAAAATGTTTTTTTCTTTTGTATTACATGTAGTTGTCAATGTGTATATTTTTTCTACTTCACAGTGCGTCATTTCATAAAAACCTTTTCATGTTTATATCATTCATATTTGTCTTTTCTGGCACAGTAGTGTTGCATTACATTAGTATACTGTAGTGTTTATAGTCATTCCCCAGTTGTTGCACATCTAGGCCTCAAAATAATTTTTCATATTATCTGTTGCCAAGTTAGGTTTTCTTCTAGTGATTTCTTTTTTAACCTAAATGTAGGACTTTACATTTATTACTATTAAATTTCATCTTACTGGTTTCAGCCTGTTGAGATAATTTTGAATCACGAATGTGCCATTTAGTTATTCCTCCCATCTGTGTGTTATCAGTCTACTTGGTAAATTTGGCTTCTATATTTATATAATTCTTTGATAAAATTGAAGAATTGGACAGAACCAAGGACAACAACCTTTGGCATTGCACCTAAGACATCTTTCCAGATTGATGGCACTCAATTATTAATATTTGGGTGTTATTTTCAACTAGTTGTAAATCTACTTTTAGTATCTTTGAGTCTGCAATTTTTGCCTTCTTATGCACCAGGATATCAAAATTCATCACATCCTTTGAAGAAATTAAGATAAGCTATGTCATCATCATTTTCTTTCTGTTTTACTAGCAGTGCCTTATCCCACCCCTATTCCCAAATGAAAGTAGTCTGACACAGCTTTTCTAAATGCTTACAAATCATCTGCTTATAAATACAGTCTAGAATTTTTCTGAAAATTGGCATAATATTTATTATTCTGTAACTTGGGAAATCTATCTTTGCCCCCTTTTTTGACTGTTAGACATTTTCCCATATGAAGTCTAAAGATTTTTCTCTCATTCTCTGTGGTTTTTTTCTCCTCTGTGGTTTCTTAATAATTCCTTATAGTACCTCTGTGGTTACTCATTAGCCAAGGATGTAGTTCATCCTGTTTTCTTACTCTTACTTTGTATATTTGGGGCATCTATGATCTCTTTACTTCTGCCTTTTTCAGATTGAAAACGTTTATCTTTGTGGAGGTTGTTGGTCTTCTTCTCTCTTCAGCCTTGATCCCCTTATCACTAATGAATATCCCTCTTACTCCTCATATAACAATTTGTATGCAGACTTACATTGTACTTATCACGATTTTATATTTCTCTGTATGTGTATGTGTAAAATCACCTTACAAAACTGTTAAACTCCATGAGGGCAAGATAGATATATTATCTAAACTTTATCACATCCAGGATCTAGTATAGTAACAGAATGCATTCAGTGTTTATTTAATTTAATTGAATTTTAGACTTTAGCCTTCCAGACTTTCTGACCAGCATCAGCAGATAAAAAAATATCCTCTTTCCCTGCCCAGAAGACAGAGATGGACACTGATGGTTCTCTATTGTGGATGCAGCTGACATGTTGTTTTTCTTACTAAAGTATCAGTTTGATTTCTCCAATTTTATATATCCCTGATGGTATCTTTTATGCCACTCCTTGTACTCCAATGAACATGGTAATATAAAATACTACAGCATATTTATACTGACAGTGCATCTTTCTATTGCCTTTTGGATCACCTAAAATTGAGTGTGAAGTAGGAGAACAACACTGGACTTCTTATCAAAAGATCTAGGTTTGGATCTTGTGTTTATTACTTATTAGCTGTGCTACTCTGGACAATTCACTTAATTTCTTAGGGCCTAGTTTTTGACATTTGTAAAATTAGAGGGTTAGACTAGATAATCTCCAAAGTTAATTTTAGAACTAACATTCTGTGATTATGTGTTCACAAGCTTCCTGTTACTTCCATTTTGCCAACCAATTACTCTTGGTTGATCCAGACTGAATCTAGAATTTCCATCATTGCTTGCTATATCTGAAATATAGTATTATTAGCAAAGCAAATCAAGAATTTAGGTAATGCTTGTTTTAGTGGAATTACATTTTTTCCAAATGAAGGGACATCTTTATTAATTCTGTACATCAATGCCAGTTTTGTGGCACACATACAAATGTTCTATTGGGACTGAATCTGTGGTCAATTAAAGTCTTTACTGACTTTGGCACATATATTTCTCTACCTCGCTAGGAACTTGTTCTTAAATATTTTAGGTCATGGTCCAGCAATGCAAATTCTACTCTTAAATATCATCTATGTAAAATAGCCAAATTTTTTTGTGTTGTGACCTCTTCTGAAGTCAGGATGATTTATGAAAGAAGAAATCAAAATGTCTTCTGAGTTGCTAAGTTCTTCAATTTCCTATCTAAACTTTAAAGTCGCTAGGGGTACATTGCACTTTCCTTCTTACATTGAGTCACACACAAATCAGGGGACTTTTGAGAGAAAAAAGTTAGTTTTAAAAAAAATTTTTTTTTAGGCAATTGGAGTTAAGTGACTTGCCCAGGGTCACACAGCTAGTAAGTGTTATGTGTCTGAGGCCGAATTTGAACTCAGGTCCTCCTGACTTCAGGGCTGATGCTCTATCCACTGTACCACCTAGCTGCCCTGAAAAAAAGTTAGTTTTAATGAGTCTTAGTAGGCATTCATGTACATCTTATATACTCACTCCAGGAAGATAGCCTTGTTCATCATTTGTCACTTCATATTTATACAAAACTACCTTCATATCTCATGCTATGCACTTAAGATTTCTGGAAATAGCAATAGGATTCTTTTTACCTGCTAGTGCCTTCCTCCTGAGACTTTGCATGGCAATCAGGACATTTCTCATTCGCTCATAAGATATCATGCATTATAGTTACCTTCTGTGTTTATCTTTTGAATGCCCTACTAGAGCCGTGAGAGTATGAATTGTTGTTTGATCTCTGCCTCTATTCCATTGTAAGCACATACAAAGTAGACCTTTAGTTAATGATTGCTATTTGAAATTTATTGACCAGAGATTTAATGGAGTTGTCATCGCTTGCTAAATCAAACACATTTTTGAAAAGTTTGAGTTTTAGTAGTGATAATTGCCATACTAATTAAAGTAAACATTAAAAGTGAGTCCAGATCTGGAATAATCCAAATTGACTTTAAAGGTGAGAACTTTATTTAATAAAACTATATGAAATTGTCCTGTTAACTTGAATGTTGGGCAATTGAGATGGTTTTAAGGGTGGAATATCACTTCTTATAGGGCTGCAGTAGCATGTGTTGGAGCATTTTATGAAAAAATGGGGAGGATGTTAGGAAGTGCATTTCCAGAAACAGTTAACAATCTTTTGAAGTCTCTGAAAAGTGCAGAGGTAAGTTACAAAACAACTTACCTATATGTATATGTATGTTTTGTTTGTGAGAAGAATTAATCTGGCTTAAATAGATAATCATTTGCCCTGTATCTGTGTAACTAGACAACTTAGCTATTTAGTAAGAGGCAATTCATGATCAAGTTTCAGGGCAATAGAAAATTTCCTAAATGTACTCTGTTGCTTAAACTTTAGTGTGAAGAGGAGAGAGATCCTTGTTCCATGTGAAAAAGCAACATATTCCACTAGTTTTGTGGAGCTACGAATCCTTGGGGAACCTTATATCTTTTTTGTCATATGTAGTACCACATAAATAAAGTCCTATACTAACAACAAGACTTTTGTCAGGATGAAGGGAAATCCATAATTTTCTAGGGGACCTTAGAGAATGCCTCTTCTCAATTACCATGAGGTCTGCTAATAATTGGGCAAGAGCCAACCTTTTTGTGACAAATTATAGGAGATGTGATAAGAGTTTTGTTGTCCCTTTTAGGTGTTCTTCATTGATGTTTCTTAAGTATTTCTCATTCATCTTGTAAAAGTGGGATATCTTTCCCTTGGAAATATAAAATATGTACCTGAACAACTTGTGCCCTTGAATTAATCTTCATGTTCTTATTACCTTGCTACTTGAAGTAAGGTCACAGTGGATTTAATTTTTAGATAAGCCTGAAAAGTACTGTGTAGATTAAATAGAAAACTTGAGTCAGTTATTTGACTTAATTTCATTCTGTTTTCCAGTTACAACTTATTTTATTAATGTTAAATCATTGTTGTCAAGTTTCTGGAACTTATTTTCTGAATAATCATTGCTTAAAATCTAGAACTATGCTTGCAAACTCAGTTTGCCTTTTAACTCAGCAATTCTGAAAAAAATGTTGCTACTAGTGGTAATTTTTTCCATCTAAAATAATAAATGTAAAGTTATGTAACAACTATTTATCTGTAACTTTTTTTATACAGTCATTAAAATAGGCTCAGTTTTCCTCTGTTTTGCTCCAGAATTTCTTTATCTTCTATTCCTCTATTCTAGAGATATTCTATATTTTTATAATATTGGACTGGAATTACTAGTTGCCTTCAATAGAAATCATACCCAGAAGGGTTATATGATCATGTTCTTTGGATAACACTGATCTACATGTATCTTTAGAACAGGAGTAACAATTTGGTATGATGTTCTCACTTAACTTAAGAATTTGTTTATTGGTTTTTAAATTTTTTTTTATGCACATATACAGTCTCAAGGCCGAAGTGAAATCTTAATGAGTTTACAAAAAGTCCTAAATGGGCTGGGTGGTGCAGCAGCTTCCTGTCACCGTGATATTTATAAGAATGCAAGATCTCTGCTAAGTGACAGATCTATGGCTGTTAGATGTGCAGTTGCTAAAGTGAGTACTTTATTGACTTCACTTTGATTATCTTATTAATTTGGAAATTTCCTCCTCCAATGCAGTTTGCAACCTATTAATGCTTCATCCTGTGTGAATTTCATTCTTATCCATCCAAAAGTTATTCATTAAGAATCTACCCAGGGACAGCTAGGTGGTGCAGTGGATAGAGCATTGGCCTTAGATTCAGGAGGACCTGAGTTCAAATCCAGCCTCAGACACATAACACTTACTAGCTGTGTGACACTGGGCAAGTCACTTAACCCCATTGCCTAGCCAAAAAACAAACAAACAAACAAAAAGAATCTACCCAATGCTTTTTAGGCCTGGCTTTGGTTATTTTTATGGTTTAAATTTTATATATAAAAATGTAGTATATATTTTATACAATTTTATAGTATGATTTACAAATCATACCTCCTGTTTTGTTTGTCATTAAAGTAACTTATACTTATTTTCTTAGGGTGTTAAATATGAGACTGGAAATATTAAAATATTTTTAAGTTGGTTTATTTCATGGAGAAAATTGAATTGTCTCTTTTAAGAATAAGAATCCTCTGTTGAAGAATTAAATCAGTTTTAGATCTTTTATAAAGTCCTTTGTGCTGACAGCCATTGGTATTTAAAAGGAGTTAGCTTAAATGTTTTTAGAGTATTTTTATAATAATCATTGTATTTAAATTTGTGCAGCTTAGACTTCTTTGGCCTCTATCTCTAAATCATACTTTTAGTGAATATCATACATTTAAAGGAATAACCAATCAAAATATAAATGAGCATCTTTACTGTGCCAAGCACTAAGATATACATCTTAGTACTGAAAAATAATACATAACTTATTTTAACAGACATAACTTATTTTTTAAAAATGACTTGGCAGAATTCCAAATTTATATTATCATATTCTCATCTAAATTCTATACAGAATTAAAATGTGTACCTAATGCATTTAGGTATTTTATATATCATTAGGTATTTCTAAACAAACTTAAAGCTAAAAAGATTGAGGAAGTGAAGCTCAATCATTAATGAAGATTAAACATCTTTGAAATTATATAAGTTAATGGGAAAACAAGATTTAAGATAGAAAAACCTGACTTACTCAGATTTTTAGGAATACAGATATTACTTACATGTTGCTTACTTTAAGAGGAAAAGGTGGAGTGGTAGAAAGAAACCTACTGCCCAGGGAATTCACTGACCAAATAAGTTTTTTTTAAAATTTTATAAAATCATTAATTAAAAAGGCATTTTTAAAGTTTTTTGTTTGACATTGTGCTAGGCAAAGAGGATACAAAATTTTTAAAAAGGAAATATTCTTTCCATATGCATAGAAAAATAAAAACAAAATAGATGTAAAATAGATACAAAGTAATTTCTGGGGGATGATGAGGTATTAGCCACTTTGGGGATCAGAATAGAATTTCTGTAGAAGGTAGCACTTGAGCTGAGTTTTGAAAAAAGCTAAGAAGATGAAAAAGGCATGCATTCAAGCAGAGGGACAGCCTGTACAGAAATAGAGAGATAGGATTTGTAGTGTCCTATGCAAGGAACTGCAAGTAGCCCCCTTCAATTGAAATAGTGTGCATTAAGCCTAGAAAGTTAAGCTGGAGCCAGATTGTTAAGGTTTAAGAGGCAAACAGCAGAGTTTCCATTTTATACTAGAGGCAAGGAGGAGACACTAGAGCTTCTTGAATATGAAAGTGAAATGTT
The DNA here is from genome assembly GCF_003287225.1 of Phascolarctos cinereus. NCBI lineage: Eukaryota > Metazoa > Chordata > Mammalia > Diprotodontia > Phascolarctidae > Phascolarctos > Phascolarctos cinereus. The sequence goes on from NW_027555625.1 coordinate 208,064,967, forward strand.
CAGAACTGTATTTTATGTTTTTGTTTTTTTTTTTAGGCAGTTGGGGTTAAGTGACTTGCCCAGGGTCACACAGCTAGTAAGTGTCAAGTGTTTGGTCTGAGGCTGGATTTGAACTCAGGTACTCCTGACTTCAGGGCCGGTGCTCTATCCACTGCACCACCTAGCTGCTCCTAGAACTGTATTTTAAAGAATATAACTTGGCAACTAGGGAGAAGGGGAATTGAAAAAGGGAGAGACTTCAGTCATGGAGAACAATTAAGAATTTTTGAAAGTAGGCTAGGAGAAAGATGATGAAGGCCTAAAAGAGGGTGGTGTATGTGTGAATGGTGAGAAAGAGAGTGATGTGAGACATTTTGTGAAGAAAGAAACAGCTCAATTTAGCGACTGATTGGCTATGTGGGTGAGAATAAGTAAAAAAGTCCAAGATGATACTGAGATTATAAACCTGTGTGATTAGAAGAATGCTGGTGCCTTTGATAGTAATAGGAAAGGTTAGAAGAGGGCAGATATAGAACCCATTGTAAAAAAATTATCAAAGGAAAAAACTTCTGTTCCTGATGGATTTCACAGGAGAAATCTATCAAACTTTTAAAGAATAGGTAGTACCAATACTACACAAAATATTCTTAAAAACTGAGGGAAAAAAAGTACTCTGTTTAATTCTTTTTATATAAAAATCTTAATACTTAAAGTAAAGAAGAATAAAGCTTAGGGGAACTAGAGACCAATATCATTAACGAATAACAATTAAAATTTTTAAAAATAAAATCCAAACAGACTACCATGATTCATCCAAGAAATCATGCATCATGACCAAGTTAGATTTATGACAAGGATGCAATGATGATTTAACATTAGGAAAACTATCAATGTAATCATATTAAAAACCAAAATATCCAAAACCACATGATCATCTCAAAAGATGTGTGTGGGGGGGGGAGAGCCTTTGACAATGTATAATACTCATTTATGCTGAAAGGCATACCAATTATAGGTATAAAGAGACTTTTAAAATTAATATTATATATATTACCTATATGTGTGTGTGTGTGTATGTATATATGTATATATATATATATATAATATAAAAAGCACCTATCTAAAACCAAAAGCAAGCTTTATACACAATGAGAATATATTAAAAACCATTACCAAGAAATAAAGAAGTAGAGCAAGGATGCCTACTCTCCCCACAATTATTTGATATAGTTCTGGAAATGCTAGCAACAGCAATAAGACAAAGAATAAGAAATTGAAGGCATAAAGATAAAGAGGAGGTAAAAATATCCCTGTGTCCTGATAATATGATGTTATACTTGGAAAAATTCTAGGAAGTCAGCAAAGATGCTATTTAAGACAACTAATAGCTGTAGTAAAGTTGCAGTCTTCAAAATAAATCCTTAAATATTAACAGTATTTCCATATAATAATAACAGAATCCAAAAGGTAAAAAATATAAAGGGAAATCCCATTGAAAATTACTATAGAACACACTAAATATCTGGGGATCTAGCTACCAAAGCACAGAAAAGATTTGTATAAATTCAATTACAAAATATTCCTAAAGGAATAAAGAATAACTTAAATAGCTGGAAAAATATGGCTAAGCCATAATTCCAATTTAATAAAAATCACAGTATTATCAAAGTTAATATACGGTTTTAATGTTGAACCAATTAAATTATCAAAGAGATTCTTTATACAATTCAAAAAATAATAAAATCCATTTGAAAAAAGTAAAAGTTCTCAATTATCAAAGGAAATAATGAAAAAAGATAGGGATGGAGGTAGATACTATTTCTGAATCTCAAATTATATAAAGTAGCAGCCATCCAAATAATCTGTTGTTAGTTATAAATAAAGTGGTAGATCAATGGAACAGACAAAACAAGAGAGAATCAGAAACACTGGAACTCTATCCCACTGTTCAATAAACTAGAAAACATAAATTATTTAGGAAAAAACTCCCCATTTATAAAAATTATTGGGACAAGTAGAAAGCAGTCTGGCAGAAATTCAGCTTAGTGACCAACAGCTTATTCTGCATTCTGTAATGCATTCTAGGTAGATACCTGACTGACCTTAATATTAAATTAACATTGTCTATAAAAAAAGAAGAAAAGCAGATTGTAACCTCTCAAGTATATGGGTAGGAAATATATTTTTAACCAAACAAAGAATACAGGCCATTACAAAAGATAAAATTATCTTTATTAACTTTGATTACATGAAACTGAACAGCTACATCACAAAATTAATGTACCTAGGATAAGAAGGGAAGTGATCCAGTGGGGGAAAAATAGTTTTTTCATGATTTCTCTGATTGGAGTTTTATATCCAAGATGTAAAAACAATTAATGTACACAGATATACAAATATATATATATATATATATATATATATATATATATATAATGTGTGTGTATAGCTATACATTTGCATATTTACAAATAGATCTAAACATAAATATGTACAAGTATACATACACACAAATATATTTGGAACCAAAAGCCATTCCCTAATAAATAAGTGGTCAAATAATATGAACAAACAATTCTAAAAAGAATTAAAAACCCTAAACAACCATATGAAAGAATGCTCTAAAACACTAATAATAAGAGAAATTCAAATTGAAACAACCTTATGATTTCACCTCACACATTGCAAACTGGCAGAGATAACAAAAGATGGAGGGGTTGGAGTCAATGTTGGAGGGGTTGTGGGAAGATTGCCAACCTAGTACATTGTTGATGGAGCTGGGAATCAATACAGCTGTTTTGCAAAAGAATTTGGAATTATGCAAATAAGGCACCTAAAATGTCCATACCCTTGACCCAGAGATTTTGTTACTATACTTATATCATAAGAGGCCATTGATAAACCAAACATCTACCCTACATATACCAAAATATTCATAGTAGCACTTTTTGTGATAGCAAAGGAATGGAAACAACATAGATACCCATTGGTTGGGGAATAGCCAAACAAGTTATGGTATGTGAATGTAATGAAATATTACTGTGCTGTAATAAATAATTAATAAATGAATGTAAAGAATAATGGAAAGATTAATATGAACTAATTCAGAATGAAGTAAATTAAACCAAAAATACAATATACACAATGACTACAGCAATGCAAATGGAAAAAACAACCCCTTTTCCTCTCCTTCCCCCACACAATCAAAAGTGAATGTTGAAAAATTATAAATAATAAGCATGGCTTGAAGAAAGTGTTATGAGATAATGTTCCCATCCCACTCCTTTGAAGAGAAGGAAGGAACACAAATATATATTGCACATGTTTTCAGGCTTTTTCAATGTGTTGATCAGCAATGCTGTTTTTTTCTCTTTTTCTTTTTTTGTCTGTAAGAGACTATTTTGTTGAGTCATTTCAGTCATGTCCAACTCTGTGACTTTATTTGGGATTTTATTGGCAAGGTGCTGGAATGGTTTGCCATTTCCTGCTCTAGCTCATTTTACAGATGAGGAAGCTGAGGCAAACAGGGTTAAGTGACTTGCCCAGGGTCCTGCAGCTAATAAGTGCCTGAGGCTGGATTTGAACTCAGGTATTCTTAACTCCAGGCTGTGCCACCTAGCTACCCTTAAGAAGCACTGGCCTTTGTAAAAACCTTAATATAAAAAACAAGTCTGTATACTATATTTCAAGAAGTAAAAGGAAAAAAAATTTATATCCCTTAGAACCAAAGGCAAAGTGAAGATAGAATGTATTATCACCTCCTAAAATAAACTATATAAAAGGAAAAGTCAGAGAAATGCCATTGCTAAAATGCAGCTTTTATGTCAAAGAAAAAGTAATGCAAACATCTGGAAAGAAGTAGTTCAGGTACCAAAGAACCATAGTCAGTATCACACCAGACATAGCAGCTTATAGATCTTGGAATATAACAATTTAAAAGGCAAATGATTTGGACTTGGAACCAAGTCCTGAAAAACTAAGTATAATTCCACAGGGGGAAAAATGGACCTTTAATAGAATAAAGGACTTTCAAGAATTCCTGCTTAAAAGACTAGTGCTGAGTAGGAACTTTCAAGTACATATACAAGAATCCAGGGAAACCAAGAAAGATCAACTTATTTGGGCAAGTGGAAGGGAATGTGTGATAATGCACTGCTAAAATTCTAATAGGAACATATGTATAACCTATATCAAATGGCTTGCCTTCTCATTAAGAGGAGCAGGGAGGAAAGAAGAGAATTGGAGCTCAAAATTTTAAAAACAAATGTTAAAAATTGGTTTTACGTGTGATTGGGGAAAAATAAAACACTAAACAAATACTTAAAATTTTAATAGAATAAGAAACGTGTCCCTTTAAGGAGTATTGAAGAAGTTAATTTTTTTAAAATGGAGAACCTGAGGGGTAGATTGGTTGTTTTTAGTTTTTTTAAGATGGTAAAGAGGGTGAAAAGAATATGTTAGTGTGGAAAGTAAGAAAATTGGTGGAACTTGCTACTTTTCATAACTGAGTTGAGTGAAAAGAAGAACTTTACTTTCATCTGAAAAGAACTGAACACACATACATGCTTACACAAAGTGTTTGTTGTAGAGATACATCAAAGTCAATAGACAGATAGGGATAAAAGAGGGGAGGCTGAGAAGCCAAATAGTACTGGGGAATGAACAGTCTCGAACAAAACACAATTTTTGATCCTGAAGGTAGCATTAAAAGGCAGAGAAAAGAAAAAGAACTTTAAAGTAAAGTGATATCCATCAATTGGAGAATAGATGAGCAAATTGTGGCTTATAGATGAAATAGAATATCATTGCACTGTAAGAAATAATGAGAAGTTATGTGACCAACAAGATGCTGAACTAGATATTTTCTGCACTTCCTTTTAAGTTTTTTTTTTCCTTCCTTATTCCTTCCTTTCTTTGAGTCTCCCTAGCTCACACAGGTTGAAAGTGAAATAGCTACTTATAGATCTGATACCACTGCTTTTTGGCTTGGCATGAAAGCTTTGATCTGCTCTATTTCTAACCTAACTAGTTTGGCCCTCTTTAGGCAATCTGGTGGTCCCTTACTCTTGGGGGCTTACCATATTAGAGCTTGACTTAGTGCAGACACACAATTGGGTTTAGCTCTCTTGTTGTTGAGAATCCCTGAGCTCAGGTGATCCACTAGCCCCAGCCTCCCCCAGTATCAGGAATTATAGGTTTGTTGCACCATTCCTAGCTAGTCCCCAATGTTACACACACACACACACACACACACACACACACACACACACACACACACACACACGAGGAATTATATACCAGAGGCAGAATAACTATGTCTATATCCACAGGATAAGAAAGTGAGAAATTCAGCCTAATTAACAGCCTTATGAGTTAACAGTGGAGAATGATAATCATTACTGTGTCACATCAGCTTCCACACTCTTTTCAGATTGGCTATAAATCTGAACTACAGACTTGAGCCTTGGAATTCATTTCTGCTGCAGTCTTAGCCTACGCATACTTCCCTGGCCCTTCCTTAAACATCTTATTGAAAGAATCAGCAGACCTCAACTCTTCCCCACCATGTAGGGAGGACAGAAAAGTGAGGAGTCACTTTTCTTTTTTTGCTTGAAATGACTCCTGTGTTAGGGAAACTTGAAGAAGCAAAAATTCTACCCAGAATACCCACCGTGCCCTCCCCAAGCTTGCAAAATGTGACAGACATTCATAGAGAACTAAGGAAAGAAGGGAACTGGGACAGGAGGCCAATGTGATGAGCTGTACCAGGCCTGAAGGAAAAGGGATTGGCATCCAGCTGGGGTCAGTACTTTCCTCCCAGAAGCTGCTTGGTAGAAGGGACCCAAATTGATGGAAAGCAAATTCCCCAATGTGAGAGGAAGCTGAGACAGCTTTGAATTATAGTATCTGGGGCACCATCAAAGGGAAAGGAGTCAGAAATTGAGTGATACGGGCATAAAAAGGAAAAAGATTTCAGGCAGAAGAAAACTCAGTCAAAAACTCAAAGCACAGAGGGACCAGCAAAGAAGATAGTAAAATCAGAAGGGAAGATAGCTACCCACATAGTTGAAAGACTATAAACTAAATAAATATTGTTGAGCAAAGAAAGAAATTTGTGAGTTCCCAAGAGAACATAATATTGCACCTGGATGTTCCAGAATAGTTCAAGAGAAAAATCGGAATATTGAGAGAAGTTAAGAGATCAGACTGCAAAAGCTATGGCTGCACAGCTGAAATAATTAGCATAATAGAAAAAAATTTGAATCTGAGATGGCAAGACTCTCTAAAGAAACAAAAATGAGGACAATAGATGGAGAATACAAATATAATGAAAAGGACAATCTAAAAGAAAAAATGCATTAACGAACACACGGTCTCTATATGAACAGAACACATTAATATCAAAGACAGAAAGTGTAGAGACAACATAGAATTCATTGACTTCCCAGTGGACCATGTCAAGTGAAAAAAACTAAACATCGTAATGGAAGAAATAATACAAGAAAACTTCCTAGAATTTCTGAACAACAACAGCAAAAGCACCATTCAAGAGGACCCACAGATCACCTCCAAGGGAAAAAAAACCCCACAAAAACAAAACCCCCTGCTTCACACTGCCAAATGTGTAGTGGTTGAATCAAACAATTCCAATAACAACAAATTCTGGAAATGACTAGGAGTTAGGAAATTTACTTTAATTATAAAGTGAAGGAAATCTAAATAATGCAAGACTATTTTGTACCCATTAGAAACTGTAGAGGGAGATGAAATAATATATTCTGAAAAGCCAAGGACCTCAAGATGCAACCCAAAATGACATATTATTCTGCAAACCTAAGTGTAATTGCCAATGGTGGGGGGAGGGGGGAGAGAAAGGACAGGCTTTCAATGAAGGAGGCTTTTGAGGCATTCCTGGAAAAATAAAACAAAAATTAAAAAGAAAAAAGCCAGGTATGAGTAGATTATTTGACTTGCAAACACACCAAACAAAAGAAACCCAAGAAAGAGAGATAAATACAACTACCAAGTAAAGCACAAAGCAAAGAGGCACAGAGAGTCATGCATGTAACTACAGATCAGATTTGGTAGCCCTTGGGCAGCATGGGCCTTTAGCAGGTAGAAGAGTGCTTGAGGGGCAGGGATTTAGGGTCCCATTTTTGTAGAGTTTTAGTGGTGGGAGATAGACTAACTTTTATCCATAGCACCTTAGACTTAGCTGATTATCATATCAACATTTGTTTCAAAATTACCAGCATCACCTTAAGGTTCCCTCATTTATATAATATTTTTTCTTGTTTTTGTTGAGGAAGCCTGGAGCTTATAGACTGAAAGCAGTTAGTAGGATCAGGTGCCATTACACTGGAGCCTAGCTGACTTCCCCTAATTTAGTACAGTCTCAAGATGTGACCTTTGAATTTTTGAGGCAGTTGCAAATGGCTTCTCAGTTTCCTTAATTTATGTGACAAGTGTGCAAGTGGCTTCTATGCCCCCATTTTTATGAGACAGTTTTGCAAATGACTTCTATGTTCCCCTTTTGCAATCTTCCTATCATTGTTACCTTAAATTGGCTACTACGTACTTATGGTATGAATGGTAAGGGACGGGGGAGGTGAAAGGGACCAGAACAAGGTATAATTTTAACACACTATTAGAAGAGGGGAATTTAAAAAAAAAGACTTAGAAAGACAATCCCTGCCCCCTCAAGGGGGTTAAAAAGAAGAAATATGAAAGAAAAAATTTGATCATTTTAGAGAATCCCTATAAATATAAACTGATAAGAATGAAGTGAGCATAATATATACAGGAGCAACGTTGAAAACAGCTTTGAAAGACTAAAGAACTGATAAAAGCAGTAAACAACCACATCTCCTGAGGCCCCATGATGAAACATGTTACCCACCTCCTGACAGAGAAGATGGAACCAAGGTACAGGGAAAAAATACAATTTTGACCAGGGCCCCTACTATTCATTTTGCTTAACTATGCTTATTTGTTATAAGAGGTTCCCTCCACCCCATTTTTAATTGGGGTAAGGGGAAGTTTGAGAGAAAGGAGTAAGTTTTCGATAGTAATGCAAGAAGAAAAAAAGAGTGAACCATTAAAATGTTTTAAAAATGCACAGAAAAGTTCAGAGGGAATCACAGATATATAGGACAATTTTGAAAGTAACATTTTGGGTTTATTATGTACTTTTAAATGCATATATTTATTAATTTTTTAACATTCTTTTTAAAAAATTTGAGTTTCAAATTCCTTCACTTCTGCTCATTGAGAAAGCAAGCAACGTATCAATTCCATGTGAAATCATGCAAAACCTTTCCATATTAGCCATATCACCAAAAAAAGTAAGACAAATAAAGAAAATGAGAAAAATAAACTCCAGTTTGCACTCAGAATTCTTCAGTTCTTTCTCCGGAGGAGGAAGCAGTTTTCATCACCAGTCCTTTAGAATTGTCTTGGATCATTGTATTGATCAGAGTAACTAAATCTTTCACATTTGATCATCATTACAATTTTGCTGTTACTGTGTACAATGATCTCCTGATCATTATGCTTACTTCACTTTGCATTAGTTCATATAAGTTTTGCCATGTTTTTCTGAAACTATCTCCCTCATGAGCACAGTAGTACTCCATCACAATCATATGGCACAATTTTTTCAGCCATTCCCTAACTGATGGGCGTCCCCTCAATTTCTAATTTTTTAACCACCACAAAAAGGTTACTATAAATGTTTTTTTTCCATTTTCCTATAATCTCTTTAGGGTACAGACCTACTAGTGGTATTGGTGGGTCAAAGGGAACACACAGTTTCACAGCCCCTCTGAATTGTTCTCCAGAATGGTTGGACCAGTTCATAACTCCACCTACCATTTATCAGTGTACCCATTTTCCCTCATCCCTTCTAGTATTTGTCAATTAATAGATGGGAGGTAATGCCTCAGAGTTGTTTTAATTTGCATTCCTCTAATCAATAGTGATTTAGAGCATTTTTTCATATGACTATAGATAGCTTTGATTTCTCAAAATTGACTTCATATCTCTTGACAGTTTATCAATTGGGAAATAGCTTTTAAAAAAATAAATTTAACTCAGTTCCCTATATATTTGAGAAATGAGGACTTTATCAGAGAAACATAAATATTTTTGATATTACTTTATTGTCTGCAGTACCTTTTATCAAAATGTAGTTTCCTCATTTTAACACTATGTGTGTCTTTCTGTTTCAACTGTTTCAACCTATTCTTGGATTCTAGGTTCTAATCCAGGAGTGGGGAACCTGCAGCTTCAAGACCTTATGTGTCCCTTTAGGTCCTCAAGTGCAGCCCTTTGACTGAGTCCAAGTTTTACAGAACAGATCCTTTTAAGAGGATTTTTAACCAGCCTTCCCTTTTATTACTACCACCACCCTTTCTCTTAGCCCCTTTCCCCCTATTTTCCTGTTGGGTAAGATAGATTTCTATACCCATCTGAGTGTGTGTGTGTGTGTGTGTGTGTGTGTGTGTGTGTATATATATATATATATATATATATATATATACATATATATATATATATACATACATGTATATACATATATATATATATGTATATATATACATATATATGTGCACATATATAAATATATATATTTGTGTGTGTATACAAACATACATATATATATACATACATACATACGTACATACATACATATGTGTGTGTGTGTGTGTGTGTGTGTATATATATATATATATATGTATATATGTATATGTATATATACATTTATTTATTTATTTGTTTGTTTGAACCAATTCCAATGAGAATGAGGTTCAAGCCTTCTTGGGCTTTTGTACAATTAGCATTTTCCTTTGAGGCTTAGGTTGTAGCTATTTTTAAATATTGCTGTCTTCTTCTGAGTTAATGTCTTGGTCTTCCCTGCCACTGGTATGTTTTTATGGTCAAGTTCTTTTTTTGCTGTTTGCTCATTTTTCCAGACTATTTCTTGACTTTGAGTTCAAATTTAAAGTTAGGCTCTGCTTAGTTGGAGGTGGAGCAACATTGACCCATACTTCAGGCTTTTTCATGCTGCTTGTTTTCAGAACTAGCTCTGGGTGTCTGCAAGTTTTCAATGCTTTCAAGGTGTTGTGATCCAGGGAGAAGTGTGGTCACTGCTCTCTTGGTCTGTGGTCTAAAGTTTATTGAGGAACAGCCCTTGCTCCCATGCAGCTTCAAGCAGTAGTGCTCTTCTTAGCCCTGGAACTGTGACCACATCTCCTGCTCTCTGAAGCTGCAAGTATTAATGTTCCTCTCTGCCTTGTGACTATGACCAGGGCCTCTGCTTCCTTGTGAAGACTCCCTTGTGACAGACCAGAGTGTTCTTCTCCACCCTGCAGCTGTGACCCAGAACTGCTTATGGGCAATACAGTTGTCAAATAGCACCATTGCAGTCAGTGCCAGAAAAGGGACCCAAGTAATCTCTTTCTGAATAGTTGTCTGACCCCCTTACTGTCTCTGGTCTGGAAGGTGCTGTTGCTGCTGTTGCAGCCATTTCCAAGGCTCACTGTCTGTGTTGCCTCTGCTTGTGCTCCTGGCTAGCTCCCACCCTGGTGTCACAGACCTCTCCTGCTGCTCTCCTAAATTGTCACAGGCTGGAAAAATGTCTCACTCTGGCCTTTTGTTGGCTGTGCCGTGCTACAACTTGATTTGAGGTGTTATTTTAAAGTTCTTTGGAGGGGAATGTTGGGAGAGTTTCCCTGACTTGCTGCCTCTAATCTGCCATCTTGGCTGCTCTTGTCATTTACTTCTTAGAAAAACAAGTGGCATAAATTAGAGATTTACAATTTCATATTCTTTTCTTGTGTTGTTACATATATGGAAATGCCCATTTCTTGATGTTTTCATTTAGAATAACAATTTAATGTTAAAAACCATTGAAGGATGAAATTTCTGTGTTTATCTCTGTTGCTGTCCCTGGTCTATTGATGTTAATTGATATAGCTCTCTAGCTCCTTTGTTGGGCTTGAGAGCTTTTGAACAGATATAGTTAGATTATACAAATAAGCGCACACACACACACATATGTATTTGTAATGTGTGAATCTATGCATTATAATGATATTGTAAAATATCCTCTATTAAATATGTTATGTTTTCTACTATAGGCTCTCCAGCCTGCGAGAAAATCAATTTTTGAACTAATCAATGAACTGATATATAACAGTATGATCATTTACTGTTTTGTTGTTTCTCAAGTATTTTCTGTGTGTGTGAATATCCTTAGCTAGATTGTGATCTCCCTGAGCATAATATCTGTATCTTATACTTTTTTCCTGTTTCTCATAGGGAATACAGTATACAGGAATACAGGAGTACAGTGCCAGGCACATAGTAGTTACTTAATAAATTTTTTGAACTTGAATTTGTAATTTTTCTAGTTGTTGCTCTAGTATACCTCTACTACTTTCAATTCAGTTCCTTTCTCTACAGTATTACAGAATAAAATTTCAAATTACATTTATCTTCAGATCAATTTAATAAAATCTAATATGTCTAAAACCTTTATGAAATGAATTTAGCTTTAAAAAATTTTTTAAAGAAGAAATTAATTTAACTTTAAAATATCTCTTCTACCTGACAGTGCCTGCTAGAACTACAGAATGAAGCCGTATTTATGTGGACAGCTGAATTGGAAAATATAGCCACATTGTCTTTTAAGGCTTTGGAAAGCTCAAATTATGGGGTTCGAGTGGCAGTGGCAAAACTTTTGGGAACAGTCATGGCTACAGCATTGATGCCTAAACAGGCAACAGGTACTGAATTATCATAAACACATCATATACCTATACTTTTTTATTTCATATGTTTTTCAACATTTTTCCATGACAAATCTTAAACTAATAACATTTGTCATTTCTGAATTCATCTAATGTTAATTTCTTTGTAAAAATTTAAATTCCATTAAAACTTTGCCATTATTTTGACCAAAAGATATTATTCACAGATATTTAGTATATTCTCCAAAATTAGTTATGCAGTAGATTAAGTTTCAATAAAAATTTAAAATTGACAGTTGTTCTTGTTTAGTTGTTTTCAGTTGCATCTAGCTCTTTGTGACCCCATTTAGGTTTTCTTGGAGTGTTTTGGTGCTCATTTTGCACGTGGGGAAACTGAAGCAAACAGTGTTAAGTGACTTGCCCAGTGTCACACAGTTAGTAAGTGTTTGGGTCAGATTTGAACTCAGAAAGATTAGTCTTCCTGACTGCAGGCCTGACACTCTATTCACTGTTCCACCTAGCTACCCCTTAAATAGTTTTGTCTTAAAATATGAAAATTCCCATTAAATAGATGGTTGAAATAGTTTGTGTATAATTTTGATACAGTCATACTAGTAGTACTTTTAAAATTTTTCACGGTCTTTTGAAAGTAAGTCCTACTTTCACTGCTGATTGTATCATGAAAATGACCTTAGATTATCTCAGTAGAACACATTGTCTGACAGATCTTGGCTAGAGGAAAGTCTGTGCATAGGTGTCATGATATCTTTTCCCTACACTGTCATGATTTGTTAGTGTACTCCTGGCCAGATGCTGTCCCCCATTTCTTTCTCTGTCTTCCTTTGCATTTTCTTGAATTTTCCGGCAGGATTCTGTCTGGTGTGTTTTCTAAATCTGTTTGATGGAGTTTTGGGGGTAGAGGCTTGCTGTACTTCTTCCTACTACTCCTTCATCTTGGCTCAGCTATCCTGTATTATATTTTAATGCTACTAAAAAGTAACAGCAACTTTAAATTCTTGAAGCCAACCATGGTTATTGAATATACATTATAGTGGCAAAATACATGTAGTATATTTTAGAAGACTTTTTAAGAGTAAACCTAAAGTATATTTTTATTTGCAATCTAAATTAGTTAATCATGGAAAGCTAGCTTCTTAGACTACTTTGCATCATGAAAAAACAATATATTTTATATGGCTACAAATTTTATCTTTTTTTTTCTCTGAAAGTAATGCGCCAGAATGTGAAAAGAGCTACTTTAGATGAAGTCTTAGAGCTCATGGCCACAGGATTTCTACGTGGAGGGTCTGGATTCTTAAAGAGTGGTGGAGAAATGCTAAAAGTTGGTGGGTCAGTTAATCGTGAAGTAAGAGTTGGAGTTACACAGGTTTGTAATAGCTTTGTAAAAATAGTCATTGTTTCTTATTTTTTGCTTCATAAATTTTATAAAACCAGTTGCCAAGTAATAGCAAATACATAGGCATTTGTAACTTTATGTATGAAATATCGCTTTGATTTCTTTAAACAAACACTTTTTATAACATGTTTCATCCTTCTTAAATTACATGTTTATACATACATATGATTAATTATTCACATAATGCACAAATGTGTATCTTTTGGAAGTTAGCATTTCAACAATTATACAAGCTTTTGGTTATTTTTAACTCAAATTATGCTAATAAGGGCATTAACATCCAAGAGTCAGAATTTTAATTAAAATTGAACAATTCTTATGTCTTTAGAAGGTTATTTAAAACTGATGGTTATCATCTTACCAACTGCCTATTAGACATTATGAACTAAATGTCTAAAAGTCATCTCAAACTCAACATGCCCAAAATAGAGTTCAAATTCACCCTTCTGCTGAACTATTCTATTACTTTCAAAGGTACCATTGTCCTTCCATTTTTCCAGCTTCACAATCTTAGTCTTATCCTCCATTCCTCATTCTCACTCATCCAGCATATCTGAGATCACTTGCCAAATCTTGCTGTTTCTATCTCTCCAGCTCATATCCATCTCCTCAAAACTTGCAAAGCTACCACCATAATTTAGACCCTCTTTATCTGTTGCCTAGCTTACTACAATAGCCCCCAATTGATCTCCCTGCCTCGTTCTTCTTACTATTTCAATCCATCTTCCACGTAACCACCAAAGTAATTTCTTTAAAGTGTAGATCTGATGATGTCACTTTTCTACACAATAAAACTCCACTGGTTCCCTCTTACTTTTAAGGTCCCATATCAAGTCCTCTGTTTGCCATTTAAATCTCTTTACATTTTGCCTCTTCCTATCTTCCCAGGCCTCTTAGAAAGCCTCTATGTACGATGCAATCCAGCTGCACTAACCACTTGTTCTTCCACGTACACTCAGTGTTCTATCTCCCATTTCTCTGACTTTGTACTTTCTTTTCTCCTGTGTATAGATCGTGTTCATTTCTCATCTCTGCCTCTAGAAATCCTTGGATTTCTTCCAGACTTGGCTCAAGTGCCACCTTCTACCTGACCTTTTTTCTAATCCCTTACCTGCTGGTGCACTCCTTCCCAAAACTACCTTTTATTGATTTTATGTGTATTATATGTATATTTTCTCCTCCATTAGATGCAAGCTCCTTAGGACCAGGGACTCTTTCACCTTTTGCTTTTCACAAATTAGACACAATATAAGTACATGCTTGCTTTATTAGATGTAAAATTTCTAGAGCCATTGATCAGTTCCAAATACATTTTTCCTGCCTTTAGTAGAAGCTAAAGGGGGTTTGTGATGATCGATTCATAATCCTCCCATCAGTCTATGCATTTGGAATAAGTGAAAATGAATATTCTATAGAATCTTAGCCTCTACATTTTGAAGAAGGTTAGAGAAGCAGAGTTTTGTAGCCTTACAGCAGTATTTCATCAGTTTCTCCATTTCAAAATATAATTTTTTTTTACCATGTTTTTTTTTATGAAGTGGTTTTGGCCTTTGTTTTTTGAAGTTGTTTTATTTGTAAATGTAATGAATTTGTTTCGTTTTAGGTCTTAAATTACATTTTATTCTGCTTGCAGGCATATGTTGTTTTTGTTACAACATTAGGTGGTCAGTGGTTAGAACGCAGCTTTGCTACATTCTTATCTCATGTACTTGATCTGGTTTCACACCCTCGGGCCACCCAAACACATGTAGAAGCTGTGTACTCAAGAAGATGTGTCTCCTTTATCCTCAGAGCTACTGTAGGCAGTTTGCTTGGGGAAAAAGCTCAGATTGCAGCTGCCAAAGAAATCTGCCAAGCCATTGGAAAACAAATGAAAGCAGTGGGTGAGTTTTATTTTTCTTTCTCTTTAAAAACAAATTTTGGAAATTAATAATACATAGGATCACAGATCATATTTATATAGTGTGAAGGGACCACAAAGGCTGTCTAGTCGTACTGCCTCTTTCTTCATTTGAAGAAACTGAAGACCAGGGAGGTGTGTGTGTGTATGTAACTTATCCAAGATCACAAAGGAGACAAGATTTAAACCCAACTCCTCTTGACTCCAGAGCCCGCATAATGTCTGGTACCTCTAAGGAGGTAATGTTTATCACAATTACTTTAATCACTGATTCTTCAAATATTTCCAAAGTGCTTGAAAGTTTTTTCCCAAATAATTTAATTATCTGTCTATGATTTTGTTTATTATGACTTTTCTTAGCAAAGAAATATCTTTTGAAGAAAACTAAATTCAGACCCACCCTCATCTTGAATAATCATGAATTATGGGTTAATGAGATTCATACTAATGAAGTTTTACTTTAAAGATATTTAGTTAATAATTTCTTCTATAATGATAGCTTGATAAAGACTGAATTTGTGTATTATTCAAAATGAAACAGACTCTAAAGATAAAAAACCTTGGAGTTAATTATTTATAGCTTACTTATTACCACAGCTTGGAACCTTTTTAACCTAAATTTAATTAAACTATAGGAAGTTAGAATATTAAATTAGCCAGCGCATTGCATCTTTTGGTATACTCAGAAATAAAGTTTAATATTAGAGGCATAAAACTTCAGTCAACTTAAAGGTCACCCTTATATTCTACTTCTCTTCGATTTTCATTAAGTATGCCTGTCTGCAGGTTAGATATCTTGGGTAGAAAAATAGTCTTCTTTTGCAGTTATAATGGAGACCATGAATTGTCTTTGTTAAGAATTTTTTACCTTTGGCTGGCAGTTAAAAAAATTATCTGGTTCTTTGTTGCACAATATTTAACATCAAGTAACAGGGCCAGTGGCTTTTTGTAAATGAGTCCAGTAACAAGCTTCAAAGTTTTTTTGATTGCAGGCCTTATATACCTACCTATGTGAGAAGAAAAATTATTCTGGGATGTGGGTGCATTTGATATACTTTATAGATATACTTAAATATGCATTGAGTCACTATACTGTGATCATATGACTCCTTTAAAACATTTAACATTTAATAGCATTGGTACTGCTAACTGAGAAATTATGATAGAAAAGACCTGATTTGCAGCCATTAAACTTTTGTTGTAATATTTTAAAAATAAATGGACTAAAGAAACCTGAAGTCAAAATTTTAATTTACTCATACTAAGTACCTGATATTGTTTTGTTTTTCCAGAAGCAGTAGTGAATGATACAAGTAGTGAAAACAAATCTGGAGCTGCTGACATAGCAGCAAGTCAGCATGTGATGGTGTGTGCCCTGCAGGAGCTTGGTAGCTTAGTCCAAAGCTTAAATGCCACTGCATCTCCTCTTATTCAGGAAGCATCTATAGGTATGCACTTGACTTAAATGCAAAAGTCTTAAGATTTGGGGACAACTTTTAATAACATAGTGCAACTGATATTTGACTGATTGTTTATTTGTTTGATTAGTCATCTTTTTCAGACTTAATGATACTATTTTATTGGAGCTGTGAATTGATTCAGTTCTTCCAGAAAGTAATTTAAAATGATGGTAAAAGTGATTAGATAGATATGGAGAAAGTTTAGTTATAGAGAATATAGAACTACAACTGCTTCCAGACAGATTTTTTCCCCTTAAATGTTTGATTTTATAGTAGTCTTTACTGCATTATTCTGCTTCTAAATAATTTTTTAAAAGTGACAGTTATTGACGGGGTATGTAACCAGATGTAACAAAAATTTTCATAAGATAATTAAACTGAATATCTATGTATGGAACTATAAAATCCCTGAGGACAAAGAACTGTGTTGTCTTAGCGTCTCCACAGAACCTAACAATGCCTTTTACATAATAAGTGATTGAATATATAGTTGCTGAATAAATAGCTCTACTTGCATTATGGAATTAAGAAAAATATATAAACTTCATAAAGACCTTTGTAAAACTGTAGGTAGTGTAATATTGATTTTAGAGTCAAGAAGACTAAAAAATACTAGTTATTCTTTTCCATGAAGCTTCCTGTGATCTCCTGCTGCTTACCATTCCTCCCCTTCCCTTCCACCCAGCTGAAAGTTTTCTCCCAGTCCACAAATTTCAAATAGCACTTTGCCTAAAATGCTTTTTTTCTTATCACATACTGTTATGGTTATATGCATTCATACTTTTTCTCCAAGAAATTATAAGCTCCTTGTGATTTAGATCTATATCATATATATACATTGTAAGTGTGTATGTGTGTATGTAAATGTATGTATGTATGTTTCTTGAGGATCCCGTATTGTGCCTAGGCACTTAAACTTTTTAAAATTTAATTCATTTGTCTCAAGAAATTAACGAGAAATACAAGAACAATCAAGTCAAGTCAGCAAGCATTTATTAAATACCTACTATATACTTAATGCTGTGGATACAAAGAAAGTAAAAACCACTTCTTTGCCCTCAAGGATCTTAAAATCTAATGGGAGAGAAAACATTTAAACAACTATGTACAAACAAGATATAGTTATAAAACAAACACAATTTTGTTTACATATATGTATGCATGTGTATGTGTAGGTGTGTATATATGTGTATATACATAAATGTATACAGGCACTAATATACAGGATAAATTGGACATTATAGGGAAGGCACTAGCATTTAGGGTGACCAGCAAAGGCTTCTTGCAGAAGGATGTATTTTTAGATTAGGCTTTAAGGAAGCCAGGAAAAGCAGGAGATATTCCAAGCATTGGAGGCAGCCTGAGAAAATGCACAAAGTAGGGAGATCGGCCTGTGCATCATGGTACCTGGGCCTTTTGATTTTTAGGCTGTAGAACTATTCAGTCCACCTCCTTTGAATTTCTACATTGAATAAGCATGTTTAATATAGATAACTTTGATAGGTCTGTTAACACGTCAGTGTGTATACTTTCTGTTGCCCATCCTTTCTTCATCCTGTGTTACTCTTGTCCACATACTCTCCTAATTCTTTCAAAAGAATCTGCTGAAAATATTGGTAGCCTCTTTCTTGATTTGTTAATATTGAATGCATACCAGTGGAGTAACACCCACCGTTCATGAGTTATTCTCTCATTTTTGTTACGTTAGCAGCCTACTTCCTTTTTGAGTCATACATCTCCCTGATAACATCATTTATGCTGCTTCTCCTGTAAAATTTTGCATTGATAATATGTTGCATCCTAATATGAACATCATGGGCCTCTTTGTGTGATCTGTAGCTATAATTCTTCAGAGCCTGTTATATACCATGACACTAAGCTCTTCAGCATTACTATATATTTAAAAAAGAGGACCTTTGTTTGAGGGAAAACCTTGGGATCACTGAAAACACTATACAATTTTCTAAATGCAGTCTGGCCCACTTATTTCCTCCTATTCAGTTATAAATCAATTCATTATCTCAGTTATTTACCATGCTATTATTATTTTAATTTTTTTGTATAGGTTTTATTTTCTTCTTCCTTTCTTTCCTGTTAAATGGACCAAAGTCATGGCTATAAGAAATGGGAAGTCTAGTATCTGATGACTTCAGTTTCTATTCTGTTAATTTTATTCAATGCTTATCTATCTAGATAAGATGTACTGATGGGTTGATTATCCAACTATATGAAAAAGAAATAATGAATGAAAAGAATCATAGCTAGATCTTCATATAGCTAGAGCTGGATAAGAGCTAAGGGACCATCAAATCCACCTCTTGCATTTTAAAGAAAAAGAAGAAGCCGAGGCTAGAAGTGGTGAAGGGAGTTTTTCCATAGTTGCACAATTAGTAAATAACAGAGGGAGGATTTAGACTCAGGTCAAAATTATATTTAAAGGTTTGGGAGATGAATTAAAAATGTTATCAGTAGTTTCCATTCTGGTATTCCCAATGTATGTGATACTTTTTTCAGGGCAAATAATTGAAAAATGTTGAATACTTATGTTTAATTCTAAATCAAGCAACATTTTAATAGACGTAACTATAACTAGTATTCCATGTTTCAGAAGTTTCTCTTGAAGTACATTATTGTTAATAAGCAGCTGATAAAACATATTCTTTGACTAGGTTATAAAACTATCCTTGGAAAAGCCAATTATTTTGACTTTTGTTATTGTGTTATATTCTTTTTGTTTGGTGGAATTGGTTTTTCTGCTTTTTAAAAGAGTACGTCTTTGTGTTTTTTCTTCTTCAGGTCTTTTGGAAACAGTAACGTCTGTGCTTCTGCATCCTAGTATGGCTGCCCGACTTGCTGCAGCATGGTGTTTACGTTGTGTAGCTGTGGCATTGCCTTTCCAGTTGACTCCATTTCTAGACAGATGTGCAGAAAGGCTTAATAATTTGAAGACCTCACCTGAAGCTGTTAGTGGTTACAGTTTTGCAATGGCTGCTTTGTTAGGTGGAGTACATCAGTGCCCATTGGGTATCCCTCATGCCAAAGGAAAGGTAAAATAGATAGTCATTAACCATAAATACTTGCTTAAGCATCTACTATTCATGATACTAGATTACACTAAAATATTGTAACAGTGATGATAGTTAACTACTAAAAATTAAAAATACCAAAAACTATGCTTGTATTTATAAGAAACTTCAATATTTCATGGTTCTTTTATTTCACTGTGGCTATTCAATCTACCATTACTGCCGTAACATATCTACAACTTGATGTTTGTGAGTGCCTGTGATCAAAGAAATCATTATTATCCTACAGCCAAGCTGGTGTTGAACCTTTCTAAACTTTGAAAAAGGCTGATTCTTTTACAATGGATAGACATCTTATCCCCAGGACCAAACTTGAAGCCTTGCCACCTTGTTAGGACTAGCAAAGCTTATATTCTCCTAGTAAAGCCTTCAAGAACCCTCTGTTACTGCCATACCATAATAAGGCATAGGAGTAGAATTTTAAGATCTCTGAATCTCAGAGTTAGAAGTGACTTCAGAGACTTTAGAAGATTCATAACAATATAGTCTGTTAGAAATCAGAAATGATAAATCAGAAATTTTACATTAAACTCTGCTTTAGATATTTTCAAAGTTTTTGTATGTTATCATTATATATATATTTATTTGGACTATAGGACTTTCTTATAGTAATTATTAGACCTCTTTCTGCTTTCAGGAATAAAACTTTTCATTTATTTGTGAAATGTCAAAATGTCAAAAAAGAAAAACAACAACAACCACCTGTGAACCAGCAATATATAGGAACCATAATTCTGCATTTAGCTTTTTGTTGAGTGTTTCATAATTATTTTTTTAATATAAATTTGTTTATTTTTAGTTTTCAACATTCACTTCCACAAGTTTTTGAGTTCCAAATTTTCACCCCATCTCCCCCCCACCCCAAGATGTCATGCATTCTGAATATTCCTTCCCCTAGTCTGTCTTCTCTTCTATCTCTCTCCCCTTCTCTTATCCCCTTCCCCTTCTATTTTCCTGTAGGGCAGGACAGACTTCTGTACCCCATTTCCTATATTTCTTATTTCCCAGTAGCATGTGAAAACATTTTTTTTTAAAACATATGTTTTTAAAACTTTAGGTTTCAAATTTTCTGTTTTCCTCCCTCCCCACCCACCCTCATTGAAAAGGCAAGCAACTCAATATACATTGTACATATGCAGTTATGCAAAATACGTCCATAGTAGACATGTTGTGAAAAACTACCTCTATTTCCCTTAATCCTATCCTGCCCTCCCATTTATTCTATTCTTTCTTTTGACCCTGTCCCTCCTCAGAAGTATTTACTTCTGATTATCCCCTTTCCCAGTCTGCCCTCCTCTCTATCATCCCCTTGTTCTCTTGTCCCCTTCTCCCCCTATTTTCCTGTAGGTAAGACAGATTTCCATACCCAATTGAATGTGTGTGTTATTCCCTCCTTAAGCCAAATCCTATGAGAATAAGATTCACTCATTCCCTCTCACCTTCCCCTGTTTCCCCTCCACTGTGAGAGACTTTTCTTTTCTGTTTTTTTTTGTGTGTCAGATAATTTACCCCATTCTACCTCTCCCTTTCTTCTCTGAGTATCATCCTCTCTCATCTCTTATTCTCCAGATATGACCCCTTAATCTTCAACTCACCCTGTGCCCTCTATCTATCTATATATACATATGAACATTTTTTTTCCTTCAACTACCCTAATACTGACAAAGGTCTCATGAGTTATAAATATCATCTTTCCATGCAGAAATGTAAACAGTTCAATCTTAATAAGTCTCTTATGATTTCTCTTTCCTGTTTACCTCTTCACGTTCCACTTGAGTCCTGTATTTGAAAGTCAAATTTTCTATTCAGCTCTGGTCTTTTCATCAAGAATGCTTGAAAGTCCTCTATTTCACTGAATGACCATTTTTTCCCCTGAAGGATTATACTCAGTTTTGCTGGGTAGGTGATTCTTGGTTGTAATCCTATCTCCTTTGCCCTCCTGAATATTATATTCCCATGCCCTGCGGTCCTTTAATGTAGAAGCTGCTAAATCTTGTGTTATCCTGATTGCGTTTCCACAGTACTTGAACTGTTTCCTTCTGGCAGCTTGTAATATTTTCTCCTTGACCTGGGAACTCTGGAATTTGGCTACAATATTCCTAGGAGTTTTCCTTTGGGGATCTCTTTCAGGAGGAGATCTGTGGATTCTTTCAATTTCTATTTTGCCCTCTGGTTCTACTATATCAGGGCAGTTTTCCTTGATAATTTCTTGAAAGATGATGTCTAGGCTCTTTTTTTGATCATGGCTTTCAGATAGTCCAATAATTTTTAAATTCTCTCTCCTGGATCTATTTTCCAGGTCAGTTGTTTTTCCAATGAGATATTTCACATTGTTCTATTTTTCATTCTTTTGGATTTGTTCTACTGTGTCTGATTTCTAATAAAGTCACTATCTTCCAATTGCTCTATTCTAATTTTTAAGGAAGTATTTTCTTCAGTAATCTTTTGGACTTCCTTTTCCATTTGGCCAATTTTTCTTTTTAGGGCATTTTTCTCCTCATTGGCTTTTTGGACCTCTTTTGCCATTTGGGTTAGGCTATTTTTTAAGGTGTTATTTCTTCAGTATTTTTTCTTTGGGTCTCCTTTAGCAAGCTGTTGACTTTTTTCATGATTTTCTTGCATCACTCATTTCTCTTCCCAGTTTTTCCTCTACTTCTCTTACTTGCTTCTCAAAATCTTTTTAGCTCTTCCAAGGCCCGGACTGATTCATATTTTTCTTGGAGGCTTTGGATATAGGAGCTTTGACTTTGTTGTCTTCTTCTGGTTGTATATTTTGATCTTCTTTGTCACCAAAGTAAGATAATATAGTCTGACTCTTTTTGCACTGCTTGCTCATGATCCCAGACAGTTACTTGAGTTTTAAACTCTTTGTTAAGGTAAGAGTCTGCTTCCAATGTGGAGAGTGTACTGTCCCAAGCTTCAGGGGTTTGTATAGCTGTTTTCAGAGATACTTGTAGGGACCTGTAAATTTTCAGTTCTTCCAAGGTGGTATGATAAGGGACGAGGTGTTTACTCCTTTCCTGGCCTGTGACCACAAGTACTCCTTTCTGTGCTGTAACTGTAAGAAGGGGCTCCTCTCCACAGTCACTACAATCTCCACCAAGCCAGCGCTCCTCCTCACCCCAGGACCATCACCCAGAACTGTGGCCCAGATCCAAACATGGGCAAAGCAAGAGATTCCTGCCTCAGCACTGGCAAAGAGATCCCTGTGATCCCTCTCTGATCAGCCACTGGATTCCCCCTCAGTCTGTGGGCCGGAAGCTCGGGAAGCAGCTACCCCCGCCCCACCCCACCCCCCGGCCGCATCACGCTCTTGGGGAATGGAGCTGAAACCCTGCCTTCCTTTCTCAGCACCAACAGAAGCAGACTTTTCCCACTGACCTTCTAAGTTGTCTTTGGCATTTGTGGATTGAGGAGTCTGGAAACCTCCACAGCTGCCCATGATTGAGTCCTCTGAGGCCTGCTTTAGGTTTGCTGTGGCCTGCGCTCCCATGCTGCTGCTCTTCTCTCCCAGCCTGGTGCAATACACTTTTCTGACCAATCATTCAGGTTGTCCTGGGCTGGAAATTTGTTTCACTCTGTCTTTTTGTGGGTTCTGCTGCTTCAGAATTTGTTTAGAGCCATTTTTTATGAGTATTTGCAGGAGTTTGGAGGAGAGCTCAAGCAAGTCACTGCTTTCACTCTGCCATCTTCAAAGATCGAGTGTTTCATAATTATTAACAAGAAAACTTTTTGTACATAGTTGATGAGGGTAAAAGTAAATATTTTATTTTAGTATTATGATTTTCTTCCAGCTAGCTCATTTGTCTTTACAGCTTTCCTGTGGGACAAATGGAGGCTCAAATATTCTCCATTTTTAATGGAGATATTGGTCTTTATCCATCTCATAATTTCTGTTTCCCAACCACCTCCTCCATGATATCTTCCCATATCACTTCAACCTTCATTGATCTCTCCTTCCTCTGAATGCATTTCTGCCACTAATTTGAGCCTTAAACTTATACTGATTCACATTCTTTCATTTTTGTTTGTTGTTCTATCTCCCCTAAAAAATTTACATTTTTTTGAGGAATGAAGATTATCTCATCCTTCTTTGTTTTCTCTGCAGTTTCTAATAAAGTACCAAACACAAGTGGATACTCAGTACATAATTAAATTTAAGTGATTTGCCCAAGATCTCACAGTGAAGAGTAGAACATGGACTAAAATACATCAATATTGTCTGGCTTCCGACTTGGTGATTGTGATTGCCTATTTGAGGATATGTTAACAAAGATTACATTTGAATCAGCAAAAGCAAATTAATAAAGTCAGCAAGCATTTTTCAAGCACTTAGTGCCAGGCACTATACTAAAGTGCTGGGAATACAAAAAAGGGCAAAAAAAATTGATTCCTTAGTGACTAGAGCGCTGGGCCTCAAGTCAGGAAACTGGCCTTAGACACTTACTAGCTATATGACCCTGGGCAAGTCACTTAACTTCTGTCTGTCTCAGTTTCCTCAACTAGAAAATGGGGATAATAATAGCATTTACCTTTCTGGGCTTTTTTGAGGATTGAATGAGATATTATTTGTAGAATACTTAAGAGCACTTGTCACATATTATGTACTTAATAAATACTTGCTTTTTCCTTTCTTCTTTAGATTTATTTAAAGTTGAAACTTAATGTTTTCTTTGCAGATGGTAGTAAGCATTGCTGAAGATCTCTTACGAACTGCTGCTCAGAACAGTAGGCTATCCTTGCAGCGCACTCAAGCTGGATGGCTTCTACTTGGAGCACTTATGACTTTAGGTATAATTAATTATATTTGAGTTGGATTTTGACTTACTTCTGCTCTTGCGTTAGTAAACGACAAAAAAAATTTCAGTTTATATTAATTTTTTTATTTCAAATTCTAACTTTTGAATGACATTGACAAATAGAAATGTCATATTGGCATTACATTAAGCTGTATGTGCATATTGTGTTTTCATCTTTAGTTGCCCTCAAAGGAAACATAAAGGATTCAGAAGGTACACAACACATATTTTCTTTGAATGCTGTTAAATATGGCTTTTAAAAATATTATTGCCAACAAAGACAAAATTAGGAACTCAGGGTTAGTTCTTAGGATTATTCTTACTTAATGGTTTGAGAAGCAGAAATATTAAGTTTGTGACCCAGGATATCCTTTTCAATGTAACTTTTAAAAAATCAAATTAACAATAATGTGATTAGTTTTGCCTATCATTTGGAAGATAGTCTCTTTTATCCAAAGGTAGTAACTTTTCTAAAAGAGTACATTGCTAGATTAATAATTTATTTTAGGGGCAGCTAGGTGGTGCAGTGGATAGAGCACCGGCCCTAGAATCAGGAGGACTTGAGTTCAAATCCAGCCTCAGACCAAACACTTGACACTTCCTAACTGTGTGACCCTGGGCAAGTCACTTAACCCCAACCGCCTAAAAATAAAATTTAAAAAAAATTTATTTTACTAGACCCCTAAATTTAAGTCCCATATAAAACTAAAATTGTTATAGAAATGAAAGAATATGTATTTTTTGAAAATAACAATAGAATTGTTGTCACAAGTGTTTATGTAACTAAATGTGCCATTATAAAGTATTATTAAACATTATTCATCATCTAACCTGACTATTATCTTTACATTTATACTCATTTATGTACATTTACAAATATACATTTATATTTGGGTGCAGAGACTTGTAGTCTATTATAACTAAATTTTATTTTATTTTTTAAAAAGCCATAAAACTTTATTACTTTCCTTCCCAATATATTAAAAAATACATTTTACTTAACATATGTAGCTCCTTCTTGAAGTGGTTGGTGTTTTCTTGTAAAGCTGGAATAAATGGTTTTGCATGTGGAATTAAAAGTCCTCAGTAAGTTTTAGGAATGAAGTCTGACATGAATATTTCTTATCCAAATTAACTACTTTAGAAAATCATAATTGTTATAATTAAGAAAAATGAATGTAATGCTATTTTAAATAAGCCAAAAGTGTTATATCATTTGAAACATGCTTTTAATGTCTCATTACCCTTTTTTCAACTAAGAAATTTATTGTTAATAATAATATTTGGGTACACTGAATGTGAATGGATGATGAAAAGTATTTTGTTAAAATTACTTAGAGCTGCTTCCTAGGAGAGAACTCTATGGACACTTAGGAATTTGTAATATATGCCTAGATTTCCTTTCCTTGACCTTTTTATTTATGGTATAAGTAGCCATCGTTTTTGTATTTTATATGATTAAATATACAGATTATTTTTCTCTTTTTCTTGATTAGGTCCTTCTGTTGTTCGTTATCATCTTCCCAAAATGTTGCTATTATGGCGAAATGTCTTCCCTCGTTCCTTAAAGGAGCTAGAAGCTGAAAAGGCACGAGGAGATTCTTTTACTTGGCAGGTAACATTGGAAGGCCGGGCTGGAGCTTTATGTGGTAAGTACTGAAATCAATTTGACTTCCTTTTTATTATTTATTTATTTGTTTGTTTATTGCTTTTAGGCAATTGGGGTTAAGTGACTTGCCCAGGGTCACACAGCTAGTAAGTGTCAAGTATTTGGTCTGTGGCCGGATTTGAACTCAGGTCCTCCTGACTTAAGGGCTGGTGCTCTATCCACTGCGCCACCTAGCTGCCCCAATCAATTTGACTTTCAAAAGTTATCATATTAGTAGAAGTTCATTGAATGAATGAAAAGAATAGTTTTGAAAGTATCTGGTGGGGGAGCAGAGCCAAGATGGTGGAGTAAAGGCAGGAACTCACCTGAGCTTTCCCTCAAACCCCTCCAAATACGTTTAAAAAATGACTGAACAAATTCTAGAGCAGCAGAGCCTACAGAAAGACAGAGTGAAACAAATTTCCAGCCCAAAACAATCTGGAAGGTTGACAGGAAAGGTCTGTTACACCAGGCTGAGAGAGGAGCACAGTCCAGCACAGGCCACGCTAGCATAGACCAGGCCCCAGCAAACTCAGAGCAGGCCTCAGGGGACTGAATCACTGGCAGCAGTGTCAGTTTCCAGACTTCTCAGCCCACAAATGCCAAAGACAACTTAAAAGGTTAGTAGGAAAGGTCTGTTGGACCTGGGTGAGAGAGGAGTGCAGTCCAGCCCCAGCCCAGCACAGCTCTGGGGCAGCTGTGGTGGCAGTGGCAGAAGCATCAGCTGCTTCTGGAGCTCTCAGCCCACAGACTGTAGGGGGATTGAACATTTGGTCAGAAGGAGATTATAGTGGTCTCTTTGTTGGCACTGTGGCAGAACTCTGTTGCTTTGCCCATACTTGGATCTGGGTCCCAGTCTTGGGTGGCATTCCTGGGGCAAGGAGGAGCACTAGAATAGCAGAGCTTGTGGCAGTAGTGGAGAGGGGGCCCTCCTCACAGTTCCAGGGCAGAAAAGAGTGCTTGTGGTCACTCACAGGCCAGGAGAGGAGTAAACAACTCTCCTTAAATCATACTACCTTGGAAGAACTGAAAACTTTCAGTTCCCTAGAAGTATTTCTGAAAATAGCTGCACAAAACCCTTGAAGCTTGGGACAGTTCGCCCTCCACACTTGGAAGCAGAGCCCTACCTCAACAAAGAGATAAAAAGTCAAGTAATTAGCTGGGGAAATGAGCAAACAGTGGGGAAAAAAAACTATATGAGACTACATATACACACACATAACTCTATATAAAAACTCTGTAACTCTCTATAAGACTATATAGAATCTTACTTTGGTGACAAAGAAGATCAAAACATATAACCAGAAGACAACAAAGTCAAAGCTCTTACATCCAAAGTCTCCAAGAAAAATGTGAATTGGTCTCAGGCCATGGAAGAGCTTAAAAAAGATTTTGAAAAGCAAGTAAGAGAAGTAGAGGAAAAATTGGGAAGAGAAATGACAGTGATGCAAGAAAATCATGAAAAATGAGTCAACAGCTTGCTAAAGGAGACCCAAAGAAAAAATAATGAAGAAATAACACCTTAAAAAATAGACTAACCCAAATGGCAAAAGAGACCCAAAAAACCAATGAGGAGAAGAATGCTTTAAAAAGCAGCATTGCCCAAATGGAAAAGTAGGTCCAAAAGGTCACTGAGGAAAATAATTCCTTAAAAATTAGAATGGAGCAAATGGAAGCTGATGACTTTATGAGAAATCAAGAAATTATAAAACAAAACCAAAAGAATGAAAAAAATAGAAGGGAATGTGAAATATCTCATTGGAAAAACAACTGACCTGGAAAACAAATCCAGGAGAGATAATTTAAAAATTATTGGAGTAGGGGCACCTAGGTGGCGTAGTGGATAGAGCACCAGCCCTGAAGTCAGGAAGACCTGAGTTCAAATCCGGCCTCTGACCAAACAATTGTCACTTACTAGCTGTGTGACCCTGGTCAAGTCATTTAACCCCAGTTGCCTAAATAATAATACTAATAATAAATAAATAAATAAATAAATAAACAAAAATAAAATTTATTGGACTACTTGAAAGCCCTGATCAAAAAAGAGCTCAGACATCAACTTTCAAGAAATTATCAAGGAAAACTACCCTGATATTCTGCAGCCAGAGGGTAAAATAGAAATTGAAAGAATCTACCGATCACCTCCTGAAAGAGATTCCAAAAGGAAAACTCCCAGGAATATTATAGCCAAATTCCAGAATTCCCAAGTCAAGGAGAAAATATTGCAGGTAGCCAGAAAGAAACAATTCAAGTATTGTGGCACCACAATCAGGAGAGCATAGGATTTAGCAGCCTTTACATTAAAAGATCAGAGGGCTTGTAATATGATATTCCAGAGGTCAAAGGAACTAGGATTAAAACCAAGAATCACCTACCCAGCAAAACTGAGTTTAATCCAGGAGGGGAAAAAAATTGACATTTAATGAGATAGAGTTATTTAATGCATTCTTGAGAAAAGATCAAAACTAAATAGAAATTTTGACTTTTAAATACAAGACTCAAGAAAAGCATGAAAGGGTAAACAGGAAAGAGAAATCATAAGGGACATATTAGACTGTTTACATTTCTACGTGGAAGGATGATATTTGTAATTCATAAGGCCTTTCTCATTATTAGGATAGCTAGAAGGAGTATATATAGAGAGCACTGGTGTGAGTTGAATGTGAAGGGATGATATCTAAAAAATAAAATTAAGGAGTGAGAGAGAGGAATGTACTTGGAGAAGGAGAAAAGGAGAGGTAGAATGGGGTAAATTATCTCACATAAAAGAGGCAAGAAAAAGTTTCTACAATGGAGGTGAGAGGGAATGAGTGAACCTTACTCTCATCAGAATTGGCTTAAAGAGGGAATAATATACACACTCAATAGGGTATAGAAATCTCTCTTACTCTACAGGAAAGTAGGGGGAAAGGGGATGTGGTGGGTGATAGAAGGGAGGGCAGGTTGGGCAAGGGGGTGATTACAAGCAAACACTTTTGAGGAGGGACAGGGAAAAAGGAGAGAATAAATACATGCGGGATGGGGTAGGATGGAGAGAACTATTGTTAGTCTTTCACAACATAACTAGTATAGAAGTATTTTGCGTGACTACACATATATAACCTATGTTGATTTGCTTGCCTTCTCAATGAGGTGGGTGGGGAGGGAAGAAGGGAGAGAATTTGGAACTCAAAGTTTTAAAAACTAATGTTAAAAATTGTATTTTTTTAACATGTAACTGGAGAAAAAAAATAAAATACCAAATTTAAAAAAAAGAAAGTATCTTTTGATATATGATGGTACATTCACCAAGTTCATTGTGGTAACATGAGCATTAGATTAGAATTTGTGTTCTTACTACCACTTACTTTTATCTCTGTATGTGTGTGGGAAGAAACACAAGTATAATGGTCTTTACTTACTAGACACCCAGGAATTGTCTCTGATCTCTATGTTAAAAGTCAGGAAAATGAACTATTAGTTTCCTACATCTCAGTAGGGAAAAGCTCAGAAGTTATACTACGATCGTGACCAGAGTTGTCAGGAAGGGGAAACTAGCAGAGAAATTGAGAAAATGACCAAGCAAAGGAAAATTCCTGTGGTAAGAATATTCCAGGACAAAACTTTTAAAAAGAAGTATACTGTAGTACTGTAATAACTGTAAGTGCAACCCAGAAAGGAGTATGAAATGGCCACAAGGACGCTGGGAACAGTAGGGAATCAAGCAAAAGACTTGAAGAGATAAGAACTAGAATAGTCAGCTTAGAACAGAAGCTGGAAAACCTTAGCAAAGTAGTGAATATCTTGAAGAAAGAATGAAAGGATGGACCTCAGAAATTCAATGAAACATTAAGAAATATTGAAGCACAGTTATAAGATGGTA
This sequence comes from Phascolarctos cinereus, assembly GCF_003287225.1. Lineage (NCBI taxonomy): Eukaryota > Metazoa > Chordata > Mammalia > Diprotodontia > Phascolarctidae > Phascolarctos > Phascolarctos cinereus. The sequence goes on from NW_027555625.1 coordinate 208,094,871, forward strand.
AAATTGGAAGAACACACACACACATGTATTATCAAAAACTACTAACATGGAAGAAAAGGGCATGGGGTCAGTGTTGTATAATGAGTAGAGACCTGACCTCAGAGTCAGACTTCAAGTCCTACCTCTGACACATACTGGCTGTATGACTCCAGATAAATCACTTAACCAATCAGTGACCCAGGCAGCATTTTAACATTGTAAGTTGCAGATCAATTGTAGATCTACAATAGTTGAGGGAGTTTCCTCACTAGTAGTAGATCTCTACATGAATGAAATCACAGGTCTGGACAAAAAGAAAAATAGGAGACACTCCTCTTAAGAAATGTTGGGCTCCCAGAAATGTATGACAAAACGAAAAGCCTAAACACCATATTTAAAGTAATCATAAAAGAAAATTGCTCTGAAGTATTCAAAACAAAAGACAAGATATGGGTTGATAAAATCCATCATTACCTGAGTGAAACCTTAGCCAAAATACACTCAGAAACATAATTACTAAGATCCAAAACTCCCACGTCAAAGGGAAAAATATTGCAAATGGCCAAGAAGAGACAGGTTAAATCTGAAGAAATCCCCATCAAATTTATCCATATTGACTATAACAAGGGAAAAAAATATTAGCTATCTATTGAAAAAAAGAGTTTACAAATAGGATAACAATTACTATAATAAGGGGAAATAAATATTAGCTGTCTGTTGAAAAGAAAGAGTTTACAAATAGGATAACAATTATATGGCTAAATTTAAGCCTAAAGGAGAAAATACTATATTTTTAATGGAATTACTGACTTACAAATATTTCTTTTGAGAAAACCAGAGGTGGGCAGAAACTAAAAGGCAAATACCATGAGCAAAAGAAACTTAAGTAAGGTAAAGAGGTTTGAAGGACTCAAAAGGGACAAATCCTTACAGCCTAAAAGGGAGAGAAAAGGTTGTTGTCCTTTTCTTCTTTCTCTAAGTATCATGGGGTGAGTGATGGGGGTGGTCCAGGAAAAGCAAACATATAAGGGCTTAGATGAAATAGAGAGGACAGACAGATATACAGACACACAGGGGTGGAGGAGAAAAAAGATTGACAGAAGTGGTGGAACAATATTTCTTGGGAGAAACAGATTATTCAAATATAGAGGTGAAGAAAGTGATGATGTCATGAATCTTATTCTTATTTAGGCCAGGCAAAGGAAGGTTTAAAAAAAATTAAACAAAGAAATAAAGACTATGAAGGTAGAAATATAGTGAAGTTAGTGAAAGACTAGTCTAGGACAGAGAGAAGCAAGAGTGAAGTTTTAGAGAGAATGTAAAATCAGGGAGGAGAAAATGTCAAGCAAGACAAGCAAGTTACATAGTGCTGAAAGAAAAAAGTTAAAATGAAGAGATTTGGTGTGGGCTAGGATTAGAGGGGGAGTAATGAGAAATTTAAATTACAAACACTTGGTTTAGATTTCATTCCTCCCTCCTTTTAAAGAAGTGAAGAGGCAGAGTAGAAATGAGTTAACAGGAGCTGACAAAGTGAAAAAAATTTTAACAGTTAGCATGAGTAGGATAAACTTATCTATAAGTGGAGGAGATGGCAAAAAGGATGAGAAAGTAAAATCTACCAGTTTTTTGTTTAGAAGATACACACTTCAAGGGTTAGAATGAAGATTTGGAATAGAAGTTAATTGTACCTCAGCAGAATCCAAAAAAAAAAACAGGAGTGGCAATCATGTTCTTAGACAAAACAACAATAAAACTGGAAAGGGTTGAAAAAAAACAGAGCTTATGCTTATATATCAAGAGACCTCTTCCCATGTCAACAAAGTGTAGATATGTATCTTTTTAAAAAATTTCCTTTTTAGGTCTCAACAATATTAGAACAAAAAAAACTCCACCAAGTTTATTTTTTCTTATGTGACATTTACTACAACTAATAGTTCATTCTTTGAGAATTTGTACTTTATTCTTTCAAGATTTTTTTTAATAAAAAGGCCCTATATATGTCCATAGTTTACTCATTCGTCAGTTTAATTTATTTACTTCCCAGGTTGTATTGTGTTTTTTTAAATTTAATTTAGCAATGCGGAGTTTTGTTGCTCATTGTCCTGAGCTCCTAACTGAGGATGTGATTAGAAAATTGATGACACCTATTGAATGTGCGATGACAATGATGTCACAGTAAGTAAACAGTTTGATGAATAATATACTTTATTCAACTTCTCATTTTGGTTTGGCACATTGACCTCATAAAATATATTCAATAATGAAAAAACCTACAAAACCTTATTTATTGGCTTAAACTGACCTTATAATGTGAAGAAGAGAATGGGTATAAATTTAAATGTTCTAATTTCTTTGGATAGCAATTAATGTGAATGTCTTGAGAATAGGGATAGTCTTTTATTTTCCTCTCCCCAGTACCTAGCACAATGCCTTATGTGTGATATAATAGCTGCTTAATAAATGTTTGCTTGAATGAAAATGAAATTAAAGATACTAGTGTCCTCATTAGTGCCATCCTGTCTTTTCTTTCCTTCTCAGATAAACTCCTTGAAAAAGTCTATCCACACCTAGTACTTCCACTTCTTTCTATCTCTTTCTCTTTTAAATCTTTTACATTATGGCTTCTGAAATTGCTCTCTCTACAAAGTCAACCATCATCTCTTAATTGACAAATCCTTTACTCAACAGTCATTCTTCTTGACCTCTTTGCAGCAGTATTTGATACTATTGACCATCTCCTCCTGAATATTTTTGCTTTGTTTTTTTATAGTACTTTCTCTTTGTTGTCCTCCTCTTGACTGCTCATTCTCAGAATCCTTTGCTAGATCTTAATCTGCATCATGCCCACTAACTGTGGTTATACCTTAAAACCCTGTCTTGATCCCTCTTCTCGTTTCTTTCTAACTTGATAATCTTCAGCAGCATCCATGGCTTCAATTATGGTGTCTATGCTGTGATTCCCAGACCTAATATTCAGCCCTTTTCTCTTTCCTGAACTCTAGTGCAATATCATCAGCTCCCTTCTAGGCATTTTGACCTAGACATTCTGTAGGCATCTTAAATTAAATACAGCCAAAACAATTCATTATCCTTTTCCCTAAGCTTATCCTTCTGGACTTTTCTATTACTGTTGATGGCACTACTATCTTTTCAGTCATCTAGGTTTCTAGGAACAGTGTTAACTTCACTTTCTTACTCTAAATCACCCCAAATGTCTAATCTTTTGACAGATATTTTCACTTTTATCTCTCAACTAATGTGTGTGTCCATAGCTATCATCCTAATCTAGACTTTCATCACCTCTTACCTATACTAAATGTTTTGTTGTTGTTCAGTCATTTTAGTTGTATCCAACTCTCTATGACCCCATTTGGGGTTTTCTTGGCAAAGATGCTGGACTGGTTTGTCATTTCCTTCTCCAGCTCATTTTACAGATGAAGAAACTAGGGAAAACAGGGTTAAGTGACTTGCTCAGGATCACATAGCTAGTACATATCTGAAGCCAGACTTGAACTCAAGAAGATGAGTCTTCCTAATTCTGAGTCTGGCATTCTATCCACTATGTCACCTAGCTGAGTGTATGGGATGTGTAAGGAGAGCTAGTACCTCTGGTATGAAGGCTTGCCAAGCTCTTTTAGGGATGCTCATCCATCTTGGTGTCTGCCTGGCATCATACCTGTGGCTCCAAAAAGCTGTAGCATGAATAATAGTCACACCCCAGTAAACTGTCTTAGCAGATGAACTAAACCAGGTTAAGGGTAATAGATAGGCCACAAATCCTTTAGTGAGTGTCTGCTCCACGCATGGGAAGACTTCTTCTGGGAGAATGGGTGGATGAGAACGATTTCTTCCAAAGGCCATGAAGGCAGCTGAAGCAGTTGCTGTGGAGCATTTAGAGCTTGGTCAGACATCAAAGACACCAAGGTCATCCACTGTATCCTGGGCCATCACCTGTCATCTTGACTTTTGTCCTGCCACTGGACTTAAATGACTAGAAGAGAGAGTGAGGCTGACAACTTTGTGCAATTCTGCTTCATTTAAATCTAGTTCATGCATGTGTCAAGACATCACCCCATGATGTCATTGGTCCTCTTTGAAAACAAAAGACAAACAACAACACATGTACTATTCTGTTATCCTCGTAATTGGTCTCCTTGCCTCAAGTCTTTCTCCACTCCATTTTATTCTTCACACAACTACCTCCAGATTTTCCCAAGATGAAAGTCTAATGAAGTTAAAATTACCCTTGCCCCAACTCAGTAAAATATAGCGCCTCCCTATTAACTCTAGGATAAAATACAAACTGCTCTATTTGCTACTTGAGTTTCTTCATGACTTGGTCCCTTCTTTCTAGTGTTCTTAGAAACACATTACTCTAATCAAACTGACTTGATATTCTTCATTAATAATAATGATAATAATTGCAAGCATTTATAAAGCACTTTAAGATTTGCAAAGTGCTTTAAAAATAGTAATTCATTTTATCTTTGTAACTCTCAGTACCTTTTCATTGGCCCTTGTGCCTATAATGTTTTGCCTTTCTTCAAGACTTAGCTCAAACATCACTTTCTGTAGAAGTTTTTTCCCTAGTTTTCCCAAGCTGCTCATGCCTTCCCCTCTAAAGTTGCCTTGTATCTACTTTGTATGTATCTTATATATGACTTTGTCTAACTGTCTGCCTATAAGTTGTCATCTCATTAGGATTTAAGTTCCCTTAGGGACAGGGACTTTTTGTACTTTTTCTTTTTATATTCAGCATTTAGCACAGTGATTGGCCCCTAGAAAATTCTTTTAAAATGTTTATTTTATTGATTGATGTGAGCAATGCAGAAAAAAGAAAGAAATAAGAATGTATAGATATCCATTGAATTTTAGCAATTTGGGTGTTCGTTCATAAAATATTTTTGCTGAATTAAGCCACTGTAATTCCCCCTTTTGTCATTTTAGCATCCCATCTGTAATTAAGGCCCATGGAGCTCATCTGAAGGCTAGTGCTGCAATGGTCCGCTTAAGACTTTATGATATTTTGGCATTGTTACCCCCAAAAACTTACGAAGGTAATTAGAATTTAAAATATTGTGAAAATCTAATAAGAATTCTCACTTTTCTGTAAGTAATTCTGTATTTCAAACATTCATAATGTGGCTATTTCAGGATTTGTGGGAAGAAATAATGTACTTGGCAGAAATAAAAGACTATAAAAACCAAACTGCTGATACGTCTTCAGTAGAATGACAAGAATCTTTACATGTTCTTGTTCAGTGCCTTGTAAATTAAATATATCACTTGAAATATGGTTAGAATTTTTGTACTTTGTTTTTTGGTTGTTTAAAAGAGTTCTGATCAAAATATATATCAAAATAATCAACTAGAGAGAAGTGCCATTATTGTAGATATTTAAAAAGTGACAGTTTCTCATTCCAATAAGAATTATTTTCAAAACTGAATAATAGTTGCTTTTAGTGATGTAAAAGGAGGAAGAATTTGCTTATTTCATGCCAATTGTCCAAAGTAGTATTACTCTGGAATTACTGTATTGCTACAATACTTCTAAGTTTATTTTTATACAGTGTTAAAGCTATTTTTTGCTTTCTGACTTGTATTTCTGTGTTTTAGGATCTTTTAATGCACTTCTTAGAGAGCTGGTGGCAGAATTTACTTTGACAGATAACTCTGCCAATACCACTACCTCCCTTCTCAGATCCCTCTGTCATTATGATGACAGTGTTCTTCTTGGTTCGTGGCTTCAAGAAACTGATCATAAATCAATTGAAGATCAGGTAGTAAATCATAAAAGAAAAAAAGTCATGCTTTTAAAAAAGAGATAAGTCATTCAACTGTGGTCTCATGTTTTTACATTGTTATTTAAAAAGAAAACAGATTTAAGATTAACCAAGACTTAGGCAGTCTTATCACCTAAAGATAACATCCTAGTAATTGATGGTTGAGCTGTTGTAGTAAAGATAAGCATCTCTAGCCCTAGAATTTAAAGAGGTTGTTTCAATTATTCAGTTTGCTTTAAATTTAGGCCTTGGCAGCTGCAGCAAAATCATTCCCAGCTCTGTGTCAGGGGTAAGGATGGGAAGAGGGTACAGGAAAGAGGGTTTTGGGGGGTCTTTTTTTTTGAGAGACTTATCAAAGATTAAGATTTGGGTAAATGTGTAAATTTCAAATTTTTGTAACTTGTAACTTATCCTATCAGTAGTGGTTTAAAAGTTGCTAAAAATTTCCTTCAAATTGCTTCAGACAGCATTTTGATGATGTGTTGGGTTAGGATTTTTAAAAAGCAATTTTAGAATCATGACACAAAAATAAATCATAATCTTTTAAAAAGTCTAACTCTTTTTTTATATCTTTTACTAACTCTCCATCTTTCCCTTAAGATTTTAGAAAGTATGTTTCAAAAAAATAAGCTTTGCAAAATTTTTATATGGTTGTTCTGTAGCTCCAACCTAATAGTGCATCTGGCAGTGGTGCTTTAGAGCATGACCCATCCTCCATTTATCTACGAATACCTGCTGGTGAAGCTGTTCCTGGTCCTCTTCCTCTTGGAGTCTCAGTCATTGATGCTTCTGTTGCTCTCTTTGGTGTAGTGTTTCCTCACGTTTCTTATAAACACCGGTTAGTATAAATGAAATTAAGATTTTTGTAATTATTCCAAATAGTTACTAGTCTTAAATTCAATTATTCTAAAGATTTGATTTTAGCAAATTAAACAAATTTCATACTATTTTAAACCATGTTAAAAGCTTGTTAAAGACTCGAGTTCTATAGTAGTTCTGTAGAAAATCTATTAGACTAAAAAAAAGATAAAAATTTGAATAAAAAAAGAAAGAAAATTTATCAAGAGGTTTTTGGCTACCACTTTGAGAGTAGTCTATTGATTCAAGTGATTACTCTGAAAGAGTTTGCTGAATTATGTTCTACATTGAAAAGTTTAATAAATAAAGAAGTACTCTTAGGGAAAGTTTAACTGATATTAAGGTCAGTGCAATTTTTTGATATTTAAATTTTTCTTTTTCCATTGTATTTTCTGTTATATACTTTCACATAAAGTTTGTAGCATTTGTAGTTTTAAGTCGATGTCATAAGTGGTAGTAACTCATATTTTGGCACTGTTTTAATCAGATTAGATTACTAGAATTTTTTAACTCCTGTGTGATTAATCCTTGTTAATCACCTGAATTATTTTCTTGCTTATGGCTATGACTTATTTGGTTAGGATGTGATGATAATGAGGGGAAAGTAAAATTATGGGTTACATCCTTGTATGGGACACTTAGCTTTGGTTATTTATAACACTATGTGATAAACTTAATCAGTTATTTTACGTATTTGTATCAGTGGTCACAATGAGAATGCAATGTATATGGATCAATGCAGATAAATCTGTCACCACTATTCAAAACTAAAACTCTAGCAGAAATGGATTAGTAGCATCATCTTTGGTTATAAGATATAGTACACAATTATTGATTAGCTATTTGATTTTTGTAGCTATTAATATAAGGAAGAACACAGTCAAAATATGAACCTTTTATTTTACTTTGCCAGAAAGTCATAAAATATTTTGATAACTCTATTTCAATATAATTGGCTTTCGTTTTAATCCTGTATATTTTATGCATTTAAAGTCCTTCTGAAATGGGGTCCGTGAACTTCAAAAAACTGCCAACATGATCCATGCACAAAAAAAAAGTTAGGAATCTCTGATCTAGCATGATCAGAAATAGACAAAAACTATCCCATGTTTGGTGGTCAAAACCTTTTACCTAGAAGAACATCAGTCCTTTTTTTAAAGAAAATTTTATTTTATAGTAAAGGAAATTTCAGGCTGAAAGAGATTATATAACATATTCAGAATCATACAGCTAATTACTGACAAAAAGTTGGGATAAGCCTCCTAAATCTATTTAAAAAATCGTAATGCACATACATGCTTTTTTTTAATGAGAAAAGGACAAGTCCTGAGACTTTATGATAATCCCATATAAAAGTGGAAAATTGGGGTTGAATAATGCCCTACATGTTACTATAGAAACCAACTTGTATATGTTTAGGTTTGAATAAACTGTAGAACTTTACTTCTCAAAGTAGCCCTGGGTGAAGGCCTCTTTGGAGACTAGCTTGGTACTTTTATTACCAATAAAAAGACTTATTTGATCTGGGACCTAAGGCCTACCCAGAATCTCTGAGGTTGTTCCTGAACCATCTTGATCTCTAGGGGTTATTGACTAAAGGCAGGGATCCCATAGATCATAATCCCATAGATCCCATAGAATATAGCACTGTGCCTGATTTTCCAGGGTTGTTTTTGCCCAGAGTTAGTATTTGAATTGGTAGGTGATGAAATATTGGTTGTCAACTGTCTTCCTTTTAGTAGTAGTGGAACTATCTCATTGCTTTTTTAAACAAAATAACCTAAAAGAATTTTCCTTGTTCTTAAACTGTTATCCTTATTTCTTCAACTTGAGGGATACACAAACCTTCTCCCTCCTAGTAGTACTCATCTTCCTTCCCCAGGGTTCAGTCAACAACCAAAGTTGCACCTCTTGGCCTGAGCCAAAAGTAAATCAAACTCTGAGGAAAGGAAGTGAGGATACACTCTATAGGAATAATGTATTTTTTTGTATCTGAGGTGAAACATCTTCAAGACGTATCATGTGTATTTTTAAGGTTATTGTTCTTTCATAGAACTCTGTAACAATTAAAGTTTAATATTTTGACTGTTGCGTTGCTTAAATTAGTAGGAACATGGATATTAGGCAAGGCTAGTTCAGAACCACATCTATAACAATAAGAAAGAAATGAAAAAAGGCAATCTGGGATGTGATTTGCTTATTATTACATTAGCATTGTTTTTGAATGAAATGAATTTTTAAAGTTCTTCATTATGATATTACAGATTACAAATGCTAGATCATTTTGCTGAATGTGTCAAACAGGCTAAAGGTGTTCGTCAGCAGGCCGTACAACTTAATATTTTCACTGCTGTTCTCAGTGCATTAAAGGTAATATTACCACCAAGTATAAGTACTATTTTGTAATTATTAATCTGAGTGATAAGGTCATACTTTTAAGTGATTTAATCATAACATGTAATAAATTGTACACTTGATTAAACTATATTTAAGCAGATTGATAGCACTTGAATATTCTTTATTTTATACTGTATGATATATATTGTAATTTACTTGTAAGAAAATAGAATATCAAAGAGCAGTTTCTGCTACTTGATAAACAAACGAAAGAAAGTGGGATGTAGTTTGCCTAATTGGCTTAGTTCAACTGAGTTTGACATTTTAATTTTACAGATGAGGAAAGTAAGACTCAGAGAGCCTTGACTTGTCTAGGATCATACCAGCAGTTAGGTAGTGTAGCGGATAGAACACTGGGCCTGGAGGCAGGAAAGCTCTTCTTCCTGAGTTGAAATCTGGTCCCAAGACTCTAGCCGTGTGACCCTGGGCAAGTCACTTAACCTTATTTGCCTCAGTTTCTTCATCTGTAAAATAAGCTAGAGAAGAAAATGGCAAACCACTCCAGTACCTTTGCCAAGAAGACTCCAAATAGGGTTATGAAGATCGTACGTGACTGAAAGATGACTGAACTAAGGCACATTTTGAACCCAGGTCTTCCTGACTCCAAGTCAAGCACTCTATCCACTCTGCTACTGTGTTCCCCAACTATTACTGCTATTACTTAGTTTGTCCCATTTTAGGGTACCTAAATAATTATTTTGTCCATTTTTGTTATTATGACAACTTAAATACTTAGAACAAATTATTCTTGATGTCCCTATTTGTGATTTTATATTTGCTCTCATTTTAGCTTGGCAAGTTTACAAATTGTGTTTGTTACTTTTAAAGGAGATTGCTTGATTTTGATGAGGTTTGATATAGCACTAAATGGTAACATCTTAAATTTAATTTGTGGCTTCATCTGCCACCTTTAAACAAAATGGCAACTAGTTTAAGTATTTAAATGGATCTATCTGTCTGCAATTCTTTTGCAGAAGTCCACCAAATTTGATATGTGGGTAATCGTTAAAGAAATAAGAAGCAAGGTCTACAGTTTACAGAACTAGTAGAATGTATGTCATAATCCAAAACTAAACACTTGTTAGAGTTTCAGCTAATAGTGAAAAATTTTAGAAGATAAATTAATTGCAATACTGTTGTAACCTGTAGTGATTGTTATTTTTCTGGTTGTTAGAATCTGTTCTACAATTAGTGTTGTTACTTAGACACAGAATAATGAGAAGCCAGAGTCTTAGCTCCTCAGAAACAAAGATAACTAATTGCAAGAGAGAAAGATAAGTTAAATTGTTTATAACAATTTTACACTAAGGTGATGGTTCATCTCCTGTTCTTTACTTAAATATGCACTGTACATGCTTAAATGACATTGTTATCCTTTATTCTTGGCAATTTTCCCATATTTTCATAGAAAATTTTTTGTTAAAATTTTTTTTTGTAAATTAATAGCAGGAATGGAATCATTTAGTTAACTGTTAGCTGACATTTAGTTAACTGTTAGTTAACATTTAGTTAACTAGTTAACTGTGCTTTGCCTTGTTTGCTAAAGTTGCTTTTATGCACAGATTAGTCAGTCAGTAAGCATTTATTAAATACTTCCTATGTGCTAGGGACCATGACAAGTGTTAGAAATACAAAGGAAGGCAAAAGACAGTTCCCTGCCCTTGAGGAGCTCATAATCTGATGAGAAGACCACAAGCAAACAACTATGTATAAACAACCTCTATACAGGATCAGTGGAAAATAATCAACAAAGGAAATGGACCGAAATTAAGAGAGATTGGGATTTTCTGGGCAATAATCCTAAATTTCAGGTTCCTCTAGGTTTGGATGTTTGAGAATTCACATATTCTATGTATGTTTCAAAATGATGCTTAGGAGGATATTTTTAAATAATATGGTTGAAGAAGATCTGCCTAATGAAGTAATCTGTATACATGTGAATATTGCAACGTGTTTTTTTTTTCTATTTCAAATTTATTTTGGATTTTTTTTTTTAAATCACATAGGGCTTAGCTGAAAACAAAAGCACTTTAGGACCTGAGGAAGTTCGTAAATCTGCTCTGACATTGGTTATGGGTGCTCTTGATAATCCAAATCCCATTTTGAGATGTGCAGCTGGAGAAGCCCTTGGAAGAATGGCTCAAGTGGTTGGAGAAGCAACTTTCATTGCTAGAATGGCTCAATATAGCTTTGACAAGTAAGTTTTTGTTTTTTGGGTTTTTTTTACCGAGCAGTAAGTTTCTCACATAGACAAAGATAATCTGAAGATTCAAAACTCAAGAAATTGGCCATAGTTTCTCTATAACCTGAAGGCAAGTAGTAATATTTTTGTCTTTCCACAATTAATTGATTAAACTTCAGAGATGGAGAAATATTGTACTTTGGGTGGGCAGGAAAATTCCCTGATCTAGTTTAATAGCATATGCTCAGTAAGGTAGAGTGAAGGAGTCTGTCTATAAGGTGAAATTAGTTAATATTTAAATATTTGCAATAATTACAGGAAATAGAAGGATGGATAATTTAAAATAGCAAATACATCAAAAATAATTGATATTTGGCTTATAAATGGTTGTGGGTATATATAATCTAGGAATTAACTTAAAAATTGTAAGGCTATGTTGTGAAGACCTTGTTTATAAGGAATTAGGAAACTCTGGTTTACTCATCTTACCTGTGGACACTACCCAAAGTTATCCCCTTTACTCTCTTGAACACTATCTGAGGAGCATATCTGAGTTAGTTAAGCAAGAATAGTTAAGTGAATTAGATGTTGTTAGTAGGGATTTCCCAGATGCCAATCAAGCAAGTACTTATGTAGAGGATTTAATAAGAATACACAAGAATAAGCAATAGTTGAATTATTTGAATTAGGAGTATTAGCTGCAATGTAGTTCTTAGTTACTGTAAAACCTTAGTGTTTTAGAGAAGAGGAAGAAGAGAGTGTGTTATAGTGAAAAGAACACTGTACTTGGAAACTTCAGTTTTCCCATGTCTGAAGTGGGGATCATACCTGTAATAATGACTTCACAGAATTATTGTGAGAACAAAATGAGGAATTATGTAAAATGCTTTGCAGATTTTACTTTTAAGTACTCCATTAAAAATATCAGCTATTATTGGCTACAGCAAAATGTCAGAAGAGTCAGTGTGGCATATTAAGGAGACTATGAACTCAGGAGGCATTGAGACCATATTTGTGTGACTCTAGACAAGCCACTTGACCTGGGTCTGTTTCCTCATTTATAAAATGCCTGTAATAATAATTGTACTACCTACTTCCCAAGGTTGTTGTGAAGAAAGCTCTTTTTAAACATTAAAGCACTATATAAATATGTTATTATTAAGGAGTTAATAAGATCTAATTCTGGTAATAACTTCCAACAACTGTTTTCCTTTACTTTCAGAAGTGTGACAGGACAATAGTAAAGTATAGTATCATTTTACCTGTGACCAGAATATAATGAAGTCAGAAACAAAAACAGAGTAACTACTCAGTTATTTTGGAATTATATGAGTTGATATATTTAAGCATATTTTCTAGATATCTGGAGTATTAATCTTATAAATCCTAAAACTTCAATTTAACCTATTAAAACGGAAATCTTTTTAATACTCTACATCTTTTGAAATTTTTTATGCTCTACATTTCTCTGCCTATAGTATGTGGAATTATTTGAATCTTTTCTTCATGACTTATTGTCACCATTGTGAACATCCACTCTTTTATTGTGTTATAGATGTAACTATCAAAAGGTATGGACATAGGGCTGAAAGAGTATCTAACCACCATTCTGAAACTTGCTTTGCTGAACATATTCTTGAAGTCACTTTACTTGTTGGTCATTTGACCTTTTCTCATACAATTCTATGGGGCAATTAGGTGGCACAGTAGATAGTGCTTGGGTTAGAGTCAGGAAGACTAATCTTCCAGAGTTCAAATATGGCCTCAGACACTTACTAGCTGCGTGACCCTGGACAAGACACTTAACCCTGTTTTCCTCCATTCTTTATCTGTAAAACAAGCTGGAGAGGGAAATAGCAAACACTGCAGTATCTTTGCCAGGAAAACCCCAAATAGAGTTGAGTATTACTGAATAAGAACAACAAATGCTATATTCAAGACCTTGTACCATGGGCTGGTACACAAAAAAAAAATGTAATAATCCTTACCTTCACAGGGCTTATATTCTACTGAGATTGGGGAAGTAGAAGATATAGTATATAAACAAGTAAGTATAGTGAAAAAGAACAACTAGCTCCCACAGTAAGAGTGATAATGGAAGGTATCAGGTAAGGGTTCACTGGATTGTCTATACCTTAAACTGAGTCTTGAAGTAAAATAAGGACTCTAAAAAGCAGAAATGAGAAGGAAGTGCATTCCAAGCCTATGGACAGCTCATTCAAATGCACAGAGGTAGGAGATAGAATACTGAGTATTCACTTCAGCTTAAACATTTACCATATAGAATGTAGGGTATATGTATAGTCATGCTGACAGTTATATATATTGTTTAGTAGTCTCATTCAGAAGATGGCATTTGTTTTTAGTTCTATTTTAGCCATAAATTTATTCAATTCTACATTGTTGTTTTTGCTTATATTTTTGTTAAATTTATCTGGATCAGAGATATGGATATTAAAATCTCCTATGATTACTACGTATACCTTTCAGTACCACTTGGAACTTCTGCAAAAATTGACCACATGTTAAGACAAAGACCTAGTGTAGATAAATGTGAAAAGACATTCTGTGGAAACTGATGGAACATATGGACTCTCTTTTGATTACTACTGACTGATATTACATCACTTTTTTGGTCATATATCTCTTTCTTTTGATATACTTCATACTACTTTTCTAAAATTCTTCATAGATTTTAGCTTTACAAGTAATTATCTTAAATGTAAATTTTTTTCAGATTAAAATCTGCTCGAGATGTTGTTTCCCGAACTGGCCATTCATTGGCTCTTGGCTGTCTGCATCGATATGTTGGAGGTATAGGATCAGGACAACACCTCAAGACCAGTGTTAGTATTCTACTAGCACTGGCGCAAGATGGAACTTCACCTGAAGTCCAGGTACAGTGTGATTTAAAAATTGTTTTTAAAAAGTTACTCTTTGCTGCCAAATTACAATCTCTTCAACGTGTTTCAAAGAAAATGCAGATTTCCTCCATCACTGCACGTATGTCAGTCAGATATTACTTATGGACAATGAACTGATTCCAAAAGTAAAAAGGAGAAGGAGATGAGGCTATATATATCTAATTTGGGAAACTGTAGAGTGCTTTCAGTGACTCAAAAAATTTGTATCATTTGATTCATTATGTTAAATGAATATTGGGATTCCTCTTGTGTTCTGTTCCTCCCTTTCTCTGCCACTAGCTGGCTATTGTGACCTTGGTAAGTCATGTTATTTCCTTTGGCCTAATTCCTTCACCTGTAAAGTAATGTTTTTTTTAGTTGATCTCTGAGGTTCCTTATTACTTTAAAATTCTGTAATCCTCTTTAGTTTTGCCTTTGATTCATAAGCCTGTGTTCTTGTTGTTATTATCTAAAATTTCAAATAACAGTTTAGTACTTGTAAAATCTTAGTAATTATAGTTTCCTTTTTAAAATTCAATTTTATTTTCAATTCCAAATTCTGTCTCTCTTCCTGTTATGCCACGCATTGAAAAGACAAAAAAAACCCCAAAACCCATTACAAATCTATGTACTCATAGCGATGTCCAAAAAATAAAAAGAAAAGAAAGAAAACATGCTTCATTCTGCACTCTTGAGTCCATCTGCTTTACCTGGAGATGGATAGTGTATGTCACCATAAGTTCTTTGGAATTGTAATTAGTTATTGTGTTGGTCAGAGTTCTTAAGTCATTCATAGTTGATTATCTTTTATGGTATTGTTGTTACTGTATAAATTCTTTTTCTGGTTCTGCTCACTTTACTTTGTCTGAGTTCATTTCATACTGGTCTTCCCGGGTTTTTTCTGAAAGTCATCTTCCTTATTTCTTACAGCGCAAAAGTATTTCATCACATTCATATACTATAATTTGTTCAGCCCTTGCCTAATTGATGGGCATTCCTTCAGGTTCTAATTCTTAACTCCTACAAAAAGGGTTTCTATAAATATTTTTGTTCATGTTGGCCCTTTTTCTCTTTTTAAAATTAGACATAGACCTACTTTACAGAATGTCTGAACCAGTTCCTACCTCTGCTAGCTGTGCATTAAAGTAACTATTTTCTCATAGCCCCTCCAACATTTGTCATTTTTCCATTTTTTTGGTCAACTTTGGCAATCTGGTGGGTGTGATGTGCTACCTCACAGTTGTTTTACTTTGTATTTCTCCAATTAGGGATTTAGAGCATTTTTTGCATATGGTTATTGATAGCTTAAATTTCTTCCCCTGAAAATGCCAGTTCATATCTACTGGACATTTATTGTTTGGGAAATGGCTCTTATCCATATAAATTTGACTCAGTTCCCTATATATCTTAGAAATGAATGCTTTGTCAAGAAACTTGCTATTTTTTGCATTTTCCTGCTTTTCTAATTTTAGCTGCATTGGTTTTGTTTGTGCTTTTGTTTGTAGGTGCTTATGAATAAGTAAAATTCAAAGAAGCATAGTAAGACTTATAAATTTACATAAAGTAAGCTGAACCAAGAAAACGGTATTCATAATAATAGCAGCAACAACATAAACAGAAAGAACAAAATTGGGAAACCAAATGCTGTGTAATTACAGTAACAAAGTTTCCCCTGGGTAGAGAATTGAAAAAAATGTACCCCCACACCACTTTTCAGAGGAGAGGAAATATGAGAATGGAATGTTGTACATACTGTTGAACGTAATGTGTTGATTGTTTTTTTAACTACTTTTTTCTCTTTTTAAAATCTTTAGTCTTTATCACAGGGCATATTTGAAATAAAAGTGTTCAGAAAACCCCCCAAAAATATCAAGATTAAAAACAACAAAAAAGTGCTACAGTTTCCCAAATTTCATTTATTCTGACCTTCTAGTTCTGGACCCAATTCTTTGTCGGTCTCCAATTTCTGTTTAAGATTAAAAGATCATATATCTAGACTGCATATTGTAGCCTGCATTTTATATTCATTGTTTGCTTGAGATTTGCTTTATGATTTGTTAGTCCCATTTCTTAAGGGCTAACTGCAGTTAGTTCAATGTAGTAAAAAAAAATCATTTGGACAACCCTAGCAAATCACTTTTCCATTTAAATTTTGCACGTGATATCCTCCATGATGGCAGCAAGCAACTTTAGTGAGCATGTGCTACCTTGTTTTATAAGCCTTGCTTGATTTTTTAAATCAGAGTATTTCAGGCATTGTATTTAACAAAGTCTCTTATATGATTCAAAAATATGGAAAGACAGATTAGAGATCATTTAACACTGTGTGTTGCTTTACTGAGTCAAATACTTTTTTGTAATCAATATATAAAGCAATGTATTCCTGGTATCATCATGAGATTTAGAATTGGAGAGGACCTGAGAGGTCATCTGTTCCACCCAAATCATTTAAAAAATGACGGGGTATGAGGATCAGGTAAGTTAAATAACATGCTTAAATAGGTAATAAGTCATTACCTGATCTCAAGGATATCACAGTCTATTGAGGTACACAACACATAAAAGGAAGCTGAAAAGTAGGTACAGTTGTACCTGGGAATAGGGGTATGATATAGAAATTAAAAGATATCTAAAAGACTGTAGCCAGGTAGAAAACTGGAGAACCTTCCCAGATTACTCTAAACCATCTCTACCATTTTTTATAACACAGTAGTTTATCACATTTATATGCCATAACTTGTTTAGCCATCCTCAGTTTATGAGCATCCCTTCAGATTCCCATACTTTACTTCTTCTAAAAGAGCTATAGAGCTATAAATATTTCATACATCCTTAGAGTTTGTTTTGTTTAGAACTTAATCCACCTTGGCCACAGTACCCTCTTCCCATTCCTTCCAGTTTCTTTGTTGAATGAAATATATTTTGTAACGAACTTTTATTTATTGTTCTCTCTTTTGATCAGTTTAGATGAGAGTCAAGTTTCCGGGGTCAACTGTGTCTTCTCTCCTCCCCACCCCCAACCTTGGCCTCATCTGGTTTATATGTATATCCACTTTTCTTCCCTGATTATGTGAGGTTATTTCCATTTTACCTTCTGGTTCTAAGAGACTTGGATAGCCTCCTTTTAAGATTTCTTGAAATAGGATGTGTAGGGGCTTTTTTTTGGTCATGACAATTGGTCAGTCCAATGATTCTTAATTTCTTTTCTTTGTTCTGTTTTCTAGGTCAGTTTTTCCTGTGTGACACCTTACATTAAAAAATATTCAGTCTTATGACTTTGTTTTAATATGTTTTGTTGTCTCTTGGGATCATTGGCTTCTATTTGGTCAGTTTGGATTTTTAGGGAGTTTGTTGCTTAGGTAAGGTTTTATACCTTTTGTGCCAACCTGTTAATTACCTTTCCAATTCTTTCTTCCATTGTTCTCATTTCTTTTCCGGTTTTTTCCTTTAGAACTCTCATTCCTTTGACAAAAAAAAATCTTAATTCTGTGTTTTAAACTCTTATTTGGTCTCATGTAAGAATTTTAGTTGAAAGGTGTCCAAGTTGTGTTTTTCTCTTTCTACTTTTCAGACTGCTCTTTTTCACTCTCCTTTCCTAGTTCCTCATGTATGCCCATTAACTGAAGATGTCCTTTAGGGCTCTGTCTTGGGTCCTCTTGTCTACTCTCTACTACTTCAGTTGCTTATCTTATCAACTCCCATACCCAATCTATTGCCAAGGCTTGTTGATTTCACCTTTGCAAGTTTCTTGAATGTGCCTCCTTTCTTCTGTTACTGACTTTGCTCTGGTACAGTTCCATATCACCTCATTCTTGGACTATTGCAAAAGTCTACTGGTTAGTCTCCCTACCAAAATGCTCTTGCTACTCCAGTCCATCCCCCATTCAGTTACAAAGTGATTTTCTTAAAGCTCAGGTCTAACCATGTCACCCTTGAACTCAATAAATTTCGGTGGTTATCTATCACCTCCAGGATCAAATATAAAATCCTGTGTTTGTAACTAACATCATTGCCACCTCTCTCCCCTAGTTATCTTACACCTCACTTTCTGCCACATCTTTGATCCAGTGACATTGGCCTCCTTACTTTTACACAGACAAGACGCTTCATCTCTTAGCTCTGGGCATTTTCTCTGGCCCCCTTCACCACCCCACCCCCCACATATTACTGGAATTCTTTCCCTCCTCATCTCTGCCTCTTGGCTTGCTTCAGGTCCCAACTAAAATCCTGCCATCTAGAGGAAGCCTTTCCCAGTCCCTCTTAATTATAGTGCTTTTCCTCTCAATTATTTCCTCTTACTCTGTATATAGCTTGTTTGTACATATTTATTTTCTTGTTGTCTCCCCAATTAGATTGTCGGCTCCTTGATGGCAGGGACTTTTGCCTCTTTTTGTATACCTCATGCTTAGTATAATGCCTGACAACATAGTAGGAACTTAATGAATGCTGACTGACTGACTGAGCAGGACTGACTGAGGCTTTGCTTGTAGATTTTGTGGAGTTGTTCTTTTCTTCTGGGTTTGTTTCTTAAGTGTCCTTGTCATCATAATAGCTTTTTATGTTAGTATTGTTTTTTATTTGCTCATTCTTCCAATCTACTTCCTTGACTTTGGACTAAGTATTAGAAGGTCTAGTCTGATCCTGTTGTTTTCTTAGCTTATTTATAAGCATTATTTTAGGATCTGAGGGTCAGCTTGGGCTCAGGACCTATAAGCTTTCAGTGCTTCGAAATTGATCTTGCTCATGGCAAAGACTGATTGTTGCCCCCTGGTGTGAGCTCTAAAAGTTCCTGACCTGAATTTGGGTCTACAGTAGACTGCTGCTGGACTCAGGGGCTATCAGCCAGTTGGCAAGCTCTGCTGGTTCAGAGTTACAGAACTGTTGACTTCTTTGAGTCTGGAATTTCTTCCTGCTTATTCCTCTGTGGGCTTCTGACTAGGCTAGAGGCTGGAACTGATAAACTGATCTGTTCCTGAAGTCTTGAGTCACATCACTCCTGTGTGCTTCTGACTTCACTTCTCTCTTAGTATACTTTCTAGTTCTTGAGATCATTGTGGAAAGAGGGACAGAGAGGAAGGGAGGGCCCACCTTGGATCTGTGGCCTGAAACTAGGTAGTGAGCAACAAAACTGCCAGTTCACACTGGTCCCCATCATGGTGTCCCAGTATGGGTATTGGGGCACCCCAGAATGGATCTGTGAATTCTTTCTTGCCTTGGTTCATACCCTTCCTTGGTGGTTGGTGTACTCCACATGTGGCATGTTCCACACTAGGCCATGTCCCCAAACCTCTCTTTTTGCCTATGCTAACTTATATTGGAAGAATGACTCACTGTGGCTTTTTCTTGGAGTTCCCTATCAGGATTTAGTTTGTCATGTTTTTTAGATGTGTTTGGAAGAGTTGAGTGGGGGAAGCTCCTCACTCCATTGCTTCCTTCTACTGTCCCAGCTACATTTTCTAATAAATTTTCTCCTCCATGATTTAAGTATATGATAACTTGGTTTGAAGCATTTTGTCAAATTTTACATAAAATTTTCAAGTCATCTTCTCAATAAATTTTTTGGCACAAAAACTATAATAACAATTTTCCTGGTCTCTTTTGAACTTCTAGCTCCAAATGCTATGACCCTGTGTAGAATCACCTTCACCTCATGATTGAGCATTAGAGTTGGACTTGAAATTGTGCCTACATTCCAGGTTATTATTATTTAATTCTTAGTATCTAATATTTTCTCATTAAAGATCTTTTTGTATTTCTATATATACAGTGGTGTAACTGTGACTGTTAGGTATATAATGTGTGAAAGTTGAGAAGCAGCAAATTTAGGCTTAATATAAGGACAAACTTTGTGAAGATTAAAACTATAATGTGACAGAGATCATAGTGGAGGTAATTCTTCAGGAGATGGTGTATTCAGTCTTGTAGGCGGACAACAGATTTACACATATGTTGTAGAGGGATCTTCTTTTAGGTATTCACTTGGGACAGTGGTTTTTGCTGTTCCCTCCAACTTGGAAATTCTGAGATTTTTGAAATTTACTTTGGAGACATATTTGTAGTCACCATTAACCCAAAATGCCACACAACCAACATTTGCTCTAAAAGTTTTTTATAAGGCTCTCATGAAGACATGTTTTGAGCATTTCACTTTAAAAATTTATTTTAGTGGAAAATAATTGGTAAAATAACAGCAACATTGTAAAGAAGACTTAAGAACACTGAGCATTGCCATGATTCAGAGGACTCATAATGAAGTTTCCTGACAGAGGGGTGTAGGATTTAAGGGGCAGAATGTGAATAGCTTTGGACATGGAAAATGCATGGATTTGCTTTGCTTGAAAATGCCTATTTGTTACAAAGATTGTGGTTTATTTTTCATTTGAGGCTTTGGGGCAAGACACTTTAAAAAAGTGTCATTGAAGCATTTTTAAAAATCAGAAAGACAACTTGAAAGATATTCAGAAGGAAACAAATAAGCAGGACAACTTTCAAAGTAACATGATGAATTTATTATGATTTTTAAAAAACAAGCTGTACATAATAGGGATGCAGAGTTTCACTTATCTTTATTTTCTGTTCTACTTTATACATAGAAATATTCCTTTTGGGGAGAGTTTACATTCTTAGAATTTTTAAATAGTTTTTTTTCCAATTACATGTAAAGATGATTTAAAAAATTCATTTAAAAAAATTTTGAGTTTCATATTTTCTCTCTCCTCACTTCCTAAAATGGTAAGCAATTTGAGGTAGGTTATATATGTGCAATCATTTAAAAATATTTCCATGTTAGTCATGTGGTGAGAGAAGACATAGGCCAAAAGAAAAGAGCCACAAAAAGAATTAAGAAAGTGAAAATAGTATGCTTTGATTTGCATTCAGACTACATCAGTTCTTTCCCTGAATTTGAATAGCATTTTCATCATGAGTCCTTTGAAATTGTCTTGGATCATTGTATTGCTGAGAAGAGCTAAGTTATTCATAGTTGATCATTGCACAATGTTGCTGTTAGCATGTACAGTGTTCTCCTGGTTCTGCTCACTTCAGTTCATGTAAGTCTTTCCAGGTTTTTCTGAAATCTGCCTGCTCTCATTTCTTATTGTGCAATAGTATCCCATTTCATTCACATACTACAGCTTGTTCAGCCATTCTCCAATTGATGGACATACATCCCCTCAATTTCTAGTTCTTTGCCACCACAAAAAGAGTTGCTATAAATATTTTTGTACATGTAAGGTTTTTTTCCCCTTTTTTTATGATCTCTTCGAAATACAGACCTACTAATGGCATTGCTGGTTCAAAGGATATGCATAGTTTGGTTGTCCTTTGGGCATGGTTCCAAATTGCTCTCCAGAATGTTGGATCAGTATGTAACTCCACCAACAGTGTATTAGTGTCCTAATTTTCCCATGTCCCCTTCAACATTTGTCATTTTCCTTTTCTATCATATTAGCCAGTCTGATGGGTGTGAGGTGGTTCCTCAAAGTTGTTTTAATTTGCTTTTCTCTTATCAGTAGTGATTTAGAACATTTTTATGAGTATAGATAGCTTTGATTTCTTCATTTGAAAACTGCCTGTTCAATATCCTTTGACCATTTATCAATTGGAGAATGGCTTGCTTTCTTATAAATTTGATTCAGTTCTCTGTATATTTGAGAAATGAGGCCTTTTCAAAGATACTTGCTGTAAAAATTCTTTCCCAGCTTTCTGTTTTCCTTCTAATCTTGATTGCCTTGGTTTTGTTTGTGCAAACATTTTTTAATTTAATATTATCAAAACTATCCAATTTATTTCCCATAATCCTCTCTTATCTTGTTTAGTCAAAAATTCTTTGTTTCTCCGCAGATCTGTCTGACAAGTAAACTATTCCTTGCTTTTCTGATTAGCTTATGATATCACCCTGTATGTCTAAATTACATACCATTTTTGACTTTATCTTAGTATACAGCGCAAGATATTGGTGTATGCCTGGTTTCTGCCATATTGTTTTTCTTTTCTGAAGCAGTTTTTGTTAAATAGTGAGTTCTTATCCTGGAAGTTGGGTCTTTGGGTTTATCAAACACTAGATTACTATGATCATTTACTATTGTGTTTTGTATACCTAATCTATTCCACTAATCTACCACTCTATTTCTTAGCCAATACCAGATAGTTTTTGATTGCTGCTTTATAATATAGTTTGAGATATGGTATGGCTAAGCCACCTTGCTCAGCATTTTTTTTCATTAATTCCCTTGGTATTCTTGACCTTTTGTTCTTCCAGATGAATTTTGTTATTATTTTTTCCTAGCTATACAAAGTAGTTTTTTGGTAGTTTGATTGGTAAGGCACTGAATTAATAAATTAATTTAGGTGGAATTATCATTTTTATTATATTGCCCTGGCCTACCCACAAATAATTGTTATTATTTCAATTGTTTAGATCTGACTTTGTATGAAAAATGTTTTGTGATTGTATTCATATGATTCCTGGGTTTGTCTAGTTAGATAGACTCTCAAGTTTTTCATATTGTTTACAGTTATTTTATTTTATTTTATTTTTGGCTAGGCAGTGGGGTTAAGTGACTTGCCCAGGGTCACACAGCTACTAAGTGTCAAGTGTCTGAGGCCGATTTGAACTCAGGTCTTCCTGACTCCAGGGCTGGAGCTCTATCCACTGAGCCACCTAGCTGCCCCATCTATAGTTATTTTAAATGGAATTTCTCATTCTATCTCTTGTTGCTGGCCTTTGTTGGTAATATATAGAAATGCTGATGATTTATGTGGGTTTATTTTATAACCTGCAACTTTGCTAAAGTTGCTAGTAATTTCTAATAGTTTTTTTGTTGATTCTCCAGGATTCTGTAAGTATACCATATTTCATCTGCTAAGAGTGGTAATTTTATTTCCTCAGTGTCCATTCTAATTCCTTCAATTTCTTTTTCTTTTCTTATTGCTTACATTTTTTTCTTTATATTTCTTTATATTATATTTCTTTTCTTATTACTTATTGCTGTAGCTAACGTTTGTAGAACAGTAGTAAAAAACAGTGGTAATAATGGGCATCCTTGCTTCACACCTGATCTTATTCAGAAGGCTTCCAGCTTATCCCCATGACAGATAATGCTTGCTGACTGTTTTATATAGATACTGCATATCATTTTAAGGAAAGCTCCATTTATTCCTAGGCTGTCTAATTTTTTTAATAGGAATGGGTGCTGTCTTTTGTCAAAAGCTTTTTCTGCATGTATTGAGATATCATATGATTTCTGTTGGTTTTGTTATTGATATAGTCAATTATGCTGATAATTTTCCTAATATTGAACCAGCCCTTATTCCTGGCATAAATTCCACCTGGTCATAATGTATATAATCCTTATGATTTATTGCTGTAATTTCCTTGCAAGTATTTTATTTAAAAATTTTGCATCAATATTCATTAGATAAATTGGTCAGTTTTTTGCTCTTCCTGGTGTAGGTATCAGCATCATATTTGTGTATAAAAAATTTTGTAGGACTCCTTCTTTGCCTATTTTTCCAAATAGTTTATATAGTATTGGAATTAGTAGTTATTTAAATGTATGGTAGAATTCACTTGTGAATCCATCTGGTTTTGGGATTTTTTCTTAGAGAGTTCATTGATGGCTTGTTCAATTTCTTTTTCTAAGATGGAGTTATTTAAGTATTCCATCTAGGCAATTTGTATTTTTGTAAACTTTCATCCATTTCTCTTAGAATTTCAGATTTATTCACATATAATTGGGCAAAATGTTTTCTAATTAATGCTTTAATTTCATCTTCATTGGTGGTGAACAGAATTTTTTCAAAAATTAAAAATAATAAAATTTTTACTTAAAATTCTTTCAGATCAGAAGAAGAAAATAAGGACATTACTAAAGAAAGGACAATATCCTTATAATACTTTTTATTTTTTGAGTGTCTTGTACTTAATAGGATGTTTTATAGGTATTTGTAAATGAAACCAAATTAAAATGCCTAGATTATAGGTTGCCCACATTCCCAAAACAGAAGCAAAGACTATAGAACAGAAGTTTGTGTTCTATGGCTCATTCTCTGTGGGAACCTTAGCTGTTGTTTTATAAAGTATTTTATTATTATTTTTGTTGTTGTTATAAAGTAGATCATTGTGTTTTGTTTTATTTTGTTTTTTTGCATAAATTGCTTAAAGAATACAGGGCAGCTAGGTGCAGGTAGATAGAGTGGCCTGGAGCCAGGAATACTCATCATCCTGAGTTGAAATCTGGATTCAGACACTTACTAGCTATGTGACCCTGGGCAAGTCACTTAATCCTGTGTGCTTCAGTTCTTCATCTGTAAGTGAGCTGTAGGAGGAAATGGCAAACTACTCCTGTATCTTTGCCAAGAAAACCCCAAATGAGGTCACAAAGAGTTGGACATGACTGAAATGACACAACAATAACTTAATACATTTGAAAGTCACTTAAGATGGTTATAAAAATTTAAAGTGATGTTTAGGCAGACCTGAGTTCAAATATGGCCTCAGATATTCACTAGCTGTGTGACCCTAGGTAAGGTCACTTTAACTTTTGTTTGCCTCAGTTTCCTCATCTGTAAAATGATTCCCTGGGTGGTTGTGAAGATCAAATGAGATGATAATTCTAAGCTCTTATTACAGTGCCTGGCACATAGTAAGAGCTATGTAAATGTTAATTATTATTGGTAGTAGTATTTTTTTTGTTTTACAAATTATTTCAATACTTCCAAGATTTTAATTTAATCTGTGGTGCTACTTATCCAGATCACTACTTAACTATAATTTAGTATTTGGTCTGTGAGAGTTTCTGTGGCCAAAAAACTGATTATACTCTACCAAACTTGGTGATGGATCTTTCCAAATTTATTCAGGCTGGTCCTCAGACAATAGATACCCAGTCTGTGACTGGGCCTATGCTCAAAACCTTTGTAGTTTGGTAAAACCTGCTAAAGCTTATTCTACCTTGGTATAGCTTTCAAGAACATAAGGTTATTTCCATGACATGATGGGGTGGGTAAGTAAGAAATCAGTTTAAATCATCCTAATATGCTCCCCCAAATAGAGTTGAATATGTTTTCCTCTGATTTCAGACCTGGTCTCTTCATTCACTTGCTTTGATAGTGGATTCTAGCGGGCCAATGTACCGTGGCTATGTCGAACCAACTTTGTCCCTAGTTCTCACATTGCTATTGACAGTTCCACCTTCACATACAGAAGTTCATCAGTGTTTGGGTCGATGTTTAGGTGCTATAATAACCACCGTTGGACCCGAACTGCAGGGTAAGTGAATTTCAAATTTTGATGTTAAAGAAAAAGATTGTTAACCCCCGTTTTCAAAATTCCTGTTCTAGCATCATATTAATTTAGGGTTTTATAGCTATTGCATGACACTGGAAATACACAATGTCTATTCAGCATCTTATTTTGAATGTAAGTTGTCTCTAAGTATAAAATGAATCTCAGTTAAATCTTAAGGTGACAACTCTTTGTTAGAGGGGAAGAAATAATTTTTTCATGGAAAAAATTCTGGCTATTGGGAAATAAGTAATCTTGGGGCAGTCATTTTACCACAACCCTGGTTTCTTCATCTGAAAAGCAAGAATATTGATCCTTATATAGACTATAGCTCTGTGACACAGGGCAAATTACTTAGCTGCTTTCAGCCTCAGTTTCTTCACCTATAAAATAGAGCTAACGGTAGTATCTCTCATTGCGTTCTTGTGGAGATCAAATGAAATATATTAAGTACTTTGTAAATCTTAAAGTACTAATATATTTTAGCTATTATAATTGATAAAATGAGAGCTATTTGAAAGAAAAGATGCAAATATACATTGAAAAAAATATGATTAAATATTTCCTTAAAGTTTATATAAGACAGATTGGTAGGATTTGGGGGAATATTTACACCAGTATAGTAATTCTTAGATCCTCCCTCCCATGGATAATGTCAGAATAAATGAATTAATATTTATTAAACATGTATGATTAATAAATGCTTTTGATAATGAAATAGTTTTTCCTCCTCTTTTTCTTTTTTCTTCCTCTTCTTCCTCCTCTTCTTCCTCTTCTTCTCCTTCTCCTTGTCCTTGTCTTTGTCCTTATCTTTCTCTCTTCTTTCTTCTCCTCCCTCTTCTCCTCTTCCATCTCCCTCTCTCTGATCCTGTCCCTCTCTCTTCTTCTCCTTCTCCCTTTACTTGTCCTTTGTCCTCCATTCATCACTCATATCTACATCAGAACAGTATACAAAATTGTAATTTTCCACTTAGGCCATTTCCATCTATAAAACTTTTCTTTATATTAGGCAAATGTTTTAAATGAATTCACTGTTTAGAATGCTTTCTCTAGCATTTTTTGTGGCATATAATGTGATTTCTTTTAATCAATGTCTCTATACACATTCCCTTTAACAGTTGTTGGGAAACTGAATTTAAGGTCAAGATTAATTAGCAGTAGCATTCATTAATTTTACAGGCTATGCTATTGAACGATTTTTGGTGCTCTTTAGATTTTTTTCAGATAGAGTGGTAAAGGGGTTAAAGAATAGTACAATTTTTTCCAGAAGTTAGATCTAAGAGTAGACTTATTAAGCATCTAAACCAACAAATTAAACTTTATCAGAGATATCTTCTACCTTTAAAAAAAATCTGCATTCCCTAGTAAAAATGGTTTGTCAGTTCCTTCATGATAAAATGTAATTCTCTTTAATAATTTTTGTGATAACCTAATAAAAATTGTATTTTTAAAAATTTTCTCTTGTACCTGGGATTAGGGAATGGAGCAACAATCTCGACAATCCGCTCTTCCTGTTTGGTTGGTTGTGCAATCACACAAGACCATTCAGATTCTCTTGTTCAGGCAGCTGCCATCTCTTGCCTTCAACAGCTACATATGTTTGCCCCAAGGCATGTCAATCTGTCTAGTCTGGTTCCTAGCCTTTGTGTAAGTATAAAACACTTTTGATTTACTTGTGTTGGAAGTCCAAAATTGTATTTACTAAGGAAAAAAAATGGTTGATTCTCTTGATTTCTAAATTCTAGCTCTCAGCTGTGGCATATAATCCGTGGGCTCACTCTGGTACTTCTCTCACTTTCTAAACTTGCTTTGCCTTTTAAGAAATGTTTCAGTTAATAGCCCAAATCTCTCTTGACTAAGACTTTTCCTTTCCAGTCTCTGCTACTTCCTAAAACTTTGAGGGATAGTTAGTTGTAACATTCTTTCTTGATAAAGACTGAGAGTCAGGCTTAGAATTTTACAGCTTTCTATTTCTGGTTCTTTGGCAAGCTGATGTCTACTATGTTGTTTTAAATCTTTGCACTGTAAATAGAGCATGCGATATGTTTGAGTGTCCAACATTCTGTTATATATGATATTAAGCAATGACCATGAAATTTATTATACAAAATAACAAAAACTGGTATACTTTTAATTCCATTTCTCAAGTCAAAATTTTAGCTAAAATTTTCTATATGGTTTGGATTTTACACATTTTTATACGTAGTTCAAAATTAGTTGACCACTGAACCTGGTTTAGGAAGATTATTTTGGCAACTGAGATGAATAGATAGAAGAAGGCAAAAATTGGAGGCAGGGAGCCCTGTTAGGATGTTAAAATGGTCTGGAACAGGTGAATGGTGATGAGGGCCTGAAGTAGATTGGGGTCACATTTGTGAAAGAGATTGTTTTGGAAATAGAATCCATAGAAGTTGGGAGCTAATTAGGATAAAGGAAAATGACAAAGAGGAGATAGTCAAAGAGCACTGAAAGATTATAAATTGCCTTTTTGTTGTTGTTTTTCTTTTATTAATAAAATTAATAAATAAATTAAGATTAAATAAGTGGAATGAATTTCATTAATTAATTATTAGTGAAATAAATTAATAAGTAAGTTAATGTTTTTCTTTTATTAACCTTATTAATGATTAGGCTTGCTGGATCTTCTTAAGTTCTTTTAGGATGTTGAACATTTATTATATACCTTCTAAAATAGTCTTTAAATTATTTGAAAGTTTATCTTTGTACTTTTAACCTGTTTACTAGTGGCTTCTTTCCACAGTTGTCACTGACACAGCTGAAAAGAGCTACAAAGGGGAAAAAATATCCAAAAATTTTACTCTTGCCTGTTGTGGTTCTAATTGTCTTTTGCCAATTGCCCAATAAGACATGTGTTCAGTATCATTGTGGATAATGAAAAAGTCTGGCATTAGGCTCTGTAGTACTCATTTTTACCAGTGTTTGATTTTCTCATGGTCATTTACTAGTCAATGCTACACACACACACACACACACACACACACACACACACACACACACACACGCTTTTTTATTCTGACTTTTTTAATGGAACAAATTTTGAATGCATTGAGAGTAGATTATGCTATTAACTACAATGCTTAAGCAATGATGATTATAATAAATGAGCTTAAACCCCATTTCCTGAGTGAATTAATGAGATCATCGCTACAGACATTCTTGTATTCAAATCCTTTCCATTTCCTCTTGGCTATCTGGATCTTTTCCCACTAGATGTAAAGTTCCAATTTGTAAACACACATTCAAATATCATACAGGTGTGATTTGTTGAAGAAACCTATTTTCACCCTCTATTTTTTTTAAATAGTTATGAACTTTTTATCAGAGCGATGCATTATATGACTTGTCTGCCAAATAACTTTGATTAGAATGAAAAGAACTGAGTCAAACAGGGCTTCCTTGTGTTTGGTCCTTTGTCTTTAATCAGTCTGTGTCAGGCAGTAGTAGATGGGTGGTCCAGACTAATGAAGTAGTTAAAATTAGCATTATAACCTAGTGATTTTTCTGACACTCTAGTATTTCCTTTTTTGTTTTCACTTATATTAAACTGATACTTTTGAACATTAATTTGTTCACAAGCTTAACAGTTCATTAACACAGCTTTAATTTAATGGTCACTTGAAACATCATGTTTAATCTCTGAAATGCTACTGAATATTTTGTACTATAATACTTTTTTTGAAAAGGATACCATAGTTTTAGAAAATAAGATTCTTTAATTTCTGCCCAGAACAAATGTTTTACATACTAATGGATTTCAATAAAGTTGTTTTGATCTTGTCAAAATTATTATGTACTTGTGAGGAAAGAAGTTTTCTTTTGTTTAAATCCCCAGATATACTTGACAACTTTTGTAAGAAAACTCTTTTTCTACTTTCCTGTGGAGTAAATAGTTTTCTAATCATTTTTCCCCATTCAATGTAAAATTAAGTTTGCTGAAGTCTTTTGAGTAAAAAAGAGTTTAGCATAATTAGAGAAAAAAAATGTTTTAGAAAAACAATTCCCACTTTGCACATCTGAAATCCTTAAAGTTACCAGACGCCATTCTTAAGTAATACCCACACAAAATCTTTTAGTTTTTGCTAGTCTTGGCTCATATCCAAGTATTGTAATCACTTCCAAAGACATTTTAAAGTTGGTTCTAAACTCATAGTATTGGTAGTAACAACTATTTTACTAAGGTCACTAAAATAAATCTTGAAATTATTAAAGCAATATGTAAAATATTTTAGTACATTCAGAAAATTATATTTCTTAGAATAATAACAATATTTTTCAGCATGATTCTGTTGGCCAGCCAACTTTAAATATTTCTGAATTACAGTTTTGTTTTCAGAAATATTTCCCAGTTCAGGTATCATTAGAATTTATATCTGTGTTGTCCAGCAGGA
Source organism: Phascolarctos cinereus (assembly GCF_003287225.1). Taxonomy (NCBI): domain Eukaryota; kingdom Metazoa; phylum Chordata; class Mammalia; order Diprotodontia; family Phascolarctidae; genus Phascolarctos; species Phascolarctos cinereus. The sequence continues at coordinate 208,124,669 of NW_027555625.1, forward strand.
AATAACTTCTTATTAGGAGTTAAAGTTCATTCTTACTGGTTTCACTAACTGTATTTTAATAGTAAAAGGGCCCCTTTAAAATTAGATACTGAACTAAGCCTAGGCCTTCTGGATAGGAGTCTGAAAGCATATTGGGCATCTATAGATGTGATCTATTGAATGAAGTGTAGTGATAATATAATCTACCTCTAATTTCATTTTAGAAGGAAAATGAGATTTAAAAATCAGAGGAGAAAATAGTGAAATATTTACTCTTGATTGAATTAAACCTAGGGAGATGTTAAACTGATTAATAATTTGTACACGTATCTACACACATACCCCCCATTCCTCTCTCTTCCTACCCCTAAAATAAGTTATGCTTATTTTTGCTGCAAAGGTGGAGTTCAAATGAACTGTTTATATTAAAAGCATGCTAAAAGGCTCTTAGCATTTAATATATTATTATATGCTTAAGTTTTCTGTTCACTGAATATTTAGGGAGTTCCAAACATCCTTTCTATTCTAGGAGCAGGATGGGGAGAGGGTAGAGGAAGATGGGTAAAACAGCTTCCTGATGATGCCCTTGAACCTCCTAACCATTTGCCTTTAGCAGCAGACTTGTTAGTCTACCTAGACTCATATCACAATGGTTAGCATATTCCTGCTGTCTCTTACTTTTCCTTTCCTGTGATACTGAACTGAACTGCAGCTGTCTACTCCATCATTCTCACAACTACTTTCTTACTCCACATTTTCTGCCTCTTCCACTGTGCCCTCTGTATGTCTTTGCTGTAATTAATAAACTTCTTTTGATCTTATACCACTTACTCTCTTGCTTCTAATAATACTATATCCCTGGCCTCCCTTTCCAGTACTGGTGGCATTTTTGCTCATATTATCCAACTCACTGGTTGTGGTGAGGGAGTCTGAATATTCCTTGCTCCCCATTGCTCTTCCAAACTCTCCCTCTCTCACCATCAGTCAGGAAACTGTCCTCCTTTTGCCTTATTCAATCCAAATGTATTAACTAATTAGAATCTGCTAGCAATTATCTACCAATCCTCATGTCATTCTCTCTCCTTTCTTAATGAGTACAGTGCCTGGCTTAATCTTCATTTATATTCTCACTCCTTCCTTCATTCTAGGGGACATCTACAAGCACGTAGATGTTCTCTGAAATACCCTTATTTCTTCCTTGTTCCTCAATCTATTCCACTCCACCTCAATTACCTACACACAGGCACGGCCATACCCTCAATCTTGACATAGTCTTTAGGTGCACCACTCATTTTGGACTCCTTGACTTCTCCATCATTCCCCCAAAAAACTTATCCTGCGGAAACCTCATCATCTTGCAATATCCAATCAACCTTGGTACTTACAACTCATCAGTACCCTTTGCCCCTCTGTTTGGAGGGTAGAGCCATGAATTCTTCAACCTCCATTTGAGGAGGGGTGACAGGACATCTCATTTTCCTCCTGTATGAACTCATTTTGGAAGTCCTTGACTTTTCCACCTAGTACCAGTTATCTCTCTCCATTTTCACTTTTCTCTTGTGGGTTATCTTCCCCCATTAGATTGTAAGCTCCTTGAGAGCTTACGTATTTGTATCCTTAGTACTCAGCAAGAGATAGTGCCAATGCCTGGCATAGTAGGTATGTAACAAATGTTTATTGACTATTGACTGTGTTTGAGAACTCTGAATTTCCTTTATCTGATCATAATCTTTTATCTTTCCTTATACCTCATTCATTCTAGACTTACTCTTTGTGACATTGGCCTTTACCCTTCAGTACTGTCCTTCACTTTCACCCTTGCTTTGTCTGTAGTCTTCTTCCATCCCAGTCTTAACCCCTTGGAGAACCAATTCAATGCTACATCATCTTCTATTCTTGAATCCTTTATTCTTTTGTCTTAACACCAACTGTACCTTGCCAAACCCCAATCTTGAATTACTTATACCATTCACTTCCTCCTTTACTCCTACTGAGTGGAACTAGAAGATTACAAAAACTATGGTTATGGGTCCACTACAGATTTATTATAGATAATCTTACCTGGGCCCTTGCTACAGCTCTTCCTCCTCTCTAATTGATACTCTATCTCACTCACCATAGCACTTATTCCAAGCCATTTCCTTTTTTTAAGCCTTCTTCCAGTCTTTCAGCTGAGGACTTCATCCTTATCTATTATCCATCTGACATCATCCACTTTATATCGTCCTTCCATTCATCTTTGATGATGCCCTTCTGTTTGCCAAGGCTGATCACTATATATATCCTTGATCCCACTCTCTCCAGCTGGAGCCCTCACCATCATTCAGTAAATTCAGTAAACATTTATTAATTCCCACTATGTGCTGGGTACTGTACTAAGTGCTAGGGATGCAAATAAGAAAAAGGAAGACATTTCTTGCCTTCAAGGTGCTCATGATTCAGTGGAGTAAAACAACTCACAAAAGGAAGCTGAAAAGCAGGAGAGTGGTGGGGAGGGAATCAAGGGGTACTGGGGGTTGGGAATTGATGTTTTGTGGAGTGGAAACCAAGCAGAACTGCTGATGGAATGTGGAGAGTTACCTGGAAATGTTTTTTTTTCTTTTTCTGATCTTTAGTCTCTCTCTATCTACCTTTTTCCCCCTGCTTCCAATAAACATGCCCATGTCTCCCCCATCCTTATAACCCTCACTAGATCCTAGATCCTACCATACCTGGTAATCAAGTCAACAACATCTATTACGCATTTACTATGTTCCAGGTACTGTGCTAAGCATTAGAGATACAAATAGAAGCAAAATGAGAGATAGTTCCTGGAAACCCTTAAAGATGTTATATTTTAACGGCAGAAGATATTACATAAAAGGAAGCTGAAAAGTGGGAAGCGGTGAGGAGAGAAGAGAAAATCCCACGTTTGGGGTGCAGCAATCCTGGACAGTGAGGAGCTAGGCCCAAAGAATAATGAAGTAGGGGCAGCTAAGGGGTGCAGTGGATAGAGCACTGGCCCTGAAATCAGGAAGACCTGAGTTCAAATCTGGCCTCAGATCAAACACTTGACACTTACTAGCTGTGTGACCTTGGGCAAGTCACTTAACCCCAACTGCCTTTAAAAAACAAAACAAAGAATAATGAGGTAATGAACCTCCCAGGCCTTTTAAAAAATGGAGGTTCTGGGAGAAAATGGCCAATAATAAGAGTCTAGAGATACATAGAAGTTTTACAGAAAGAGAAGGCTACTAGAGCATGGAGGTGAAGGCAGACTGCTAGTTACCATCCTATGTCTTTCCTTCCTTTCTCAGCCAGATTCCTTGAAAAGGTCATCTACAATTGATGCTTCCATTTCTCCCCTCTCATACTCTCCTGAAACCCTTTGCAATTTGGCTTCTGATCTTCATCACCCAACTGAAACTATTCTTTCCAAATTTATCAATGATCTTTTAATTACCAAAATTAATAGTCTTTCTCTCTTCTCATCCCTCATGACCTCTGTATAGCATTTTACTTTTTTGTCATCCTCCTGGATACTATCTCTTCTCAAGGTTTCTCTTTCTCTTTCTCTCTCTCTCTTTTTCTCTCTCTCACCTTCTCTCTCTCTCCTTCCCTCCATTTCCTTCTCCTTCTCCCCTTCTCCCTTTTTCTCTCTCTCCCTTTAGTTCTTTTCCTATCTATCTCACTGTCTCACTGTTCCCACTCAGTCTCCTTTTCTGGTTCTTCATCCATTCCATGCCCACTAACTGTGAATGTTCCTCAGTGCTCTGTCCTGGGCCCTCTTTTTTTTTTTCTTGCTTTTATCTCACTTGGGGATCTTATCAGATTTTCTGGGTTCATTTAATGACTCTATACAGATGATTTTCAGACCTATTAATCCAGCCCTAGTCTCTGTCTTGAGTTCTAGTCTTGCATCACCAAATGCCTATTGGACATTTGCAACTAGATGCCCCATAGGTATCTGAAACTTAACATATGAGTAATGTGAGTAACTCATCTTTACCCTCAAATCCACCCCTCACCCAAATTTCTTTATTACTGTCAAGGGCCACCACTATCCTTCTAGTCCAACATGTTCAAAACTGGTGTCATCTTCAACTTCTGGTCTCATCTTCAACTTCTCTTTCATGCTTACTCCAACTTCTCTCCTTGACAACTCCAGTTATTTGCCAGATCTTATGATTGCCTTCTTTATATTTCTCCTGTATGTCCCCACTTCAGCACTCACAGAGCCACCACCCTATTTCAGGCCCTCATCACCTTTAGCCTGCACTATTATAATAGACGTAAAAGGCACCAAGGTCATGTACTACATACCAGGCCATTGCCAGTTCTGATTTTTTTCATGCCACTGGACTTCAATGACTCTGGAGAGAGAGTGAATCTGACAACTTTATGCACTCTGCCTCACAAATCCAATTCACACATGAGTCAAGACATCACCCTGTGATGTCATTGGTCCTCTTCAAAAATGAAAGACAAACAACAACAGCTTCCTAATTGGACTCCTTGCCTCTGGTCTTGCCCCTACTCAAGTCCATCCTCCACAGTATTATCAAAGCAACTTTCTTAAAGTACAAATCTGACTGTTCATGCAACTTTACAATTTAGTAATAATGGTTTGCCTGCTATTCCTTACCCATGACAATCTATTTCCTGTCTTCAAGGCTTTATGCTAGCTATTTTCCATGCCTGAAATGTTCTCCCTCCAAGCCTTTGACTCTGGGATTCCCATATACTTTCTTTAAGACTTAGCTCAAATGCTGCCTCATCCATCAGTCCTTTTCCATTCCCCATAGTTGTTAGTGCTTTCCCCTGTAACTTCCATCTACTACGTGTGTATCTGTTGTGTACCTGTATTTCTCTCCCCTTAGAATGTAAGATTATTGAGGACAGGGATTCTTTTTACCACTTTTTTGTATTCCTAGTGCTTAGCATAGTGCCTGGCACATAATAAGTATATAAATGTTCATTGATCGATATCAACCATATTCTCTTTCTGTCTCTGTCTCTCTTTTTCCTGGCTTGTCTTTTTTGCTTTATCTACATGTCATGATTTCTAAAACCCTATCCATATCTATATCTATATCTATATCTATATATATCTACATATATAGATATAGATATATATAGGGATATAGATACAAAATCAAAGTATATTACTATCTTTTACCTCATATTGTTGGGAAATGAGGTTTTCCAAATAACTGAAGTTAATTTTTTTTTTACCTTTAAAGATGAATGAATATTTATCTACCTTCTTAAACACAGCATACTTGCCATAATTTAACAACACTAAGAAGTAGCATGATATAGTGAAAAAGAACACTGGAGTTTGAGTTAGAAAATTTGGGCTCAAGTTCTGACTTTTCCATTTAATGGTTTTGTAATATTGGACAAGGGTTTTTTAACAAGAAGAAATTGGGGCCAGATTATTTTACAGGGTGCTCAGAATTCTTAACATTCTGTGATTCTACTTTATACTCTATTCATCCAGTAATGCTTTAGTTGTTGAGGTGTGTAGATCTGTTGAATCTTCTACTAAATGGTCCTAGGCTGCTTTGATTTTGAGTTTTGCTTTTTATAGGCTTCTTCTTTTTACTTTTTACCTTGTTGTCAGCTGTCATATTTTACTGTTTTTACTGTGTCTGCCTCTGGTAATCCTTGCCCCCAGCTTCATTTGTTGCTTTCTTGATTTAGGAAGGCAAAACTGAGTTTGTGAAATCATGTCTGAAAGATGAGTTAAGACCTTTTAAAGAAGGGCTGAGATTACTGACTAATTGACTTTTCTAAAAGATTTTACTATGTGTAAACAAATTAAGTTATCAAAATGTCATACTGCCAATGGAAGACTAGAGCCTTGTATTTTCTTGTTTGTAAAAGAGCCTTTACTAGGTTGTTAACAAATTTATTTAAATAACTCAGTACCTCTTTAATTCTTCTGATATCACTGTGTTTACAGGTTCATTTATGTAGTTCCCATTTATTACTCAGAAGGGCAGCAGTTGCATGTCTTCGGCAACTTGCACAACGAGAAGCTGCTGAAGTATGTGAATATGCTATGAGTCTTGCCAAAAATGCAGGAGACAAAGAAAGCAGTGGCATCAGTAAGTGAGCCTTGCATTTAATATTCCTTTCCATTGAAGTGTACATATGGATATTTTTGTTATTAGCTAATAGAATTTCAATGTGAAAGTAGAATAAAGCTTTCCCCCCTTTTGGCATGTAAACTCATATATGAACATTAATATTTTAATACAAACATCTTTAAAAATCCATTGTGTGACATGTGCTGTCTCTCTCTTTTTCTCTTTCTCTCTTAAATTTTGCTGCTTTTTAACCAAACATAATAATCTAAATAGTATACTCTGTGTATTCCCTGAAGATTCCTAGAGGAATCTCTGGAATGGATAAATTGATTAATTATTTATCATATAAATAATAAAGATTTTTGAAGATAAAGATAAGGCAAAGGCTTTAAGGTGAGGCTTAGAAGCAACTGAAAGCTTTTGGCTAGTTAATATGCAACTTCAAAATAACTTTCACAGTAACAAAGAAATTCAGTTATGAGTGGGTAAAAAACATCTAGCAATGCTTGCTATATAGCTAAGGAAAGCCTTAGACTTAGCCTGTCCTTTAGTTCCTTATTTTTGTGAAGAGTTCTAATCTAGTTTGGGCCTCAAGAAAAGGATAGCCAGTTTTGGAATACATTTGGAGTCTTTGGTGACATGTAGCAACTTCTATTAGTAAAGCAAGAAGCTAGAGCAAATTCAGAATCTCCTAACTAATCCTAAAGAACAGTATATAAAAATATCAATATTTTCAGTAGAATAAGCAAAAGATGTAATCATCCAATATACCATTAGACTGTCTATATTTTCAAGTGGCACAGTGTATATTATTGTTAGAATGTATAAGTATCACAGTGCTATCTTTTTACTTGAGGGAGAAAATGCTGCATTAGGAGAAGGAAAGTAAATAAGAAATAATAATGATAATAAATAATAGCTAACATTATAGCGCATATTGTGTGCCAGGGACCACGCTAAGCTTTTTTTTTTTTACAAATACTATCTCATTTGATCATTAGAAATTAACTATATTAGAAATAGCTAAATTTAAAGAATCATTAAAAATCTTTTAAAAATAAAGGAATAAATTCAGTTTCAAATTGATAAATACTGAGCACCTTCTATATACAAGGCACTGTGCCAGATATTTTGGGGAATAATGTATAGTTCTTGCCCTCAAGGAACTTGTAGTCTATTATAGAATGTAAGTAAATACCGATGATATAAGGTTAATGTAATAAGTGCCTTAACAGAGATATAAAATGCTGTAACTATTTAAAGAGGGATGAATAATACATAGAGTTGAAGGAGAGTAGAATCAAGAAAGGCTTTGTGGAAGTGATAAAATAGTGAAAGATGTTGGAGAAGGTCATTCCAGGCAGAGGGAGTACATGCAAGATGTGTTTTGGATACATTGAGTAGTCAGGCTTGGCTGGAATGTGAGGTGTGGGAAGGAGAGAAGTTCAAATTCAGACTGGGAAAGTGGGTTGGGGTCAAGTTATACATGGCCTGGAATGATTGGCTAAGGAGCTCATACTTTATTCAGTGGGCAGGGCAGATCCATGGAAGGATTTTAAGCAGGCTTGGCATGATTATTGCTATACTTAAAGATTCAGCAATGCTTAGAATAACTTAAGCTGGGAAGAGAGTGGAGATGCCATTTAGATAACTTATAAAATATTCTAGGTAAGAAATAATGAAGGCCTATACTAGCATGCCAAGATTGAAGCTATTAGTAATGAATGAGATCACTAAAAGAAAGCCAGAAGTGTAATAAACATTCAACTGGAGATGAATAAAAGGATTTCCAAGGAAGACTGAGGGTACAGCTGAGATTAAATAACATGAATTTCTAGTGGAACCTGTTGGCTCAGTTTTATGGCTTTCTTTGTCAAAGCTCCACATCCTAGAAACAAAAGCAGAGAAAATGGATACAATTGGAGATTGGCAAAGTTCAGTGACAGAAAACTAGGAAATGTAGAGTCCTAGCTTAAAGCATAGTTAAAATGGCTTACCTTGGGGTCCAGACTTGTTAAAAGGCAAGTGAAGACAGAAAGCAACTGATGGGACTAAAGAATAAGGTTGAGGGGTTGAGGAACTGAAGGAAGCAGAGAATAGAAGGTTCAGCAGGAGTGGGATAAGGATGATGTTTTTTTAAGTTTTAGTGTTTGAGCGTTCTGAAGCAGTTCTAAGTGATGATAAGATTCACTCTGTTGTTTTGCTTATGGGTGATTGGACTATAGTAGATAAAAAGTATCTACAGAGTTGAGGAATTATGAAATTTGTGAATGGGAATGGATGTCCAAAGATTATTATAAGGGATGGAATGGAGAGAATTATTGATATTTTTTCCTACAAAATTGTCAAAATTTCAACAAAAAAAATTGGCAAAATCACTTATGCACTAGTGAATTGTTTTTTATGGAAAATATGGATACTTGTTGGACCTCTAACTATTCTTGCAGAAAAAGTACACTTGAGGTTGGCTAATTGGCTGTGCCCGAGGAATTGTCATTAATGAATTGCTGATATGGAGGGCCCAAAGATCTGTATTTGGCCCTGTGATTGATACAAATGATTTGAATAGAAATATAGACTGAATACCTATCAAATTTGCAGATGACACAAAGCTGGAAGCCAACCTTATAGATGACAGATTTAGATATAAAAAGATCTCCACAGGCTAGAGTGTGGAGCTGAATTTTATAAGATGAAATTTAATAGGGATAAATAGAAAATCTTTCACTTTGGTTTAAAAAAAAGTCAATTTTACAAGAACAAGATGGGAGAAACATAGCTAGATAACAATTTATCCAAAAGATCTTAGGGCGGAATGAACCCAGTGAGTTAACAATGTAATATAGTAATTCCCCTCCCAGTTACCTTTCCCCCCCAAAAAAAAGATAAGTGATACAATCTTTGACTATATTAAGAGAAGCATACTGATCAGGACTAAGGAGTTCATAGTCCTGCTGTACTCTGCTCTAGTCAGATTATGTTCTGTCCTCAATGCCTCATTTTAAAAAAGAGACATTCATTGATAAGCTGGATCATTGAATAGGGCAGCCATGACATTGAACAGCCTTGAAATCATGCCATATTATGATCAGTTGAAGACACCAAGAATGTTTAGTTTGGAGAAGGGAAGACTTAGGGAGATAAAATATAGCTATCTTCAAATATTTGAGGAGCTGTCATGTGGAAGAAGGATGAGACATATCTGCTTGTCCCTGAAGGGAGGAATTGGAAGCAAAGAGTACGAGTTGCAAAGAGTTAGACTTAGTTTCTTTATAAGAAAAATGTTCCAACATTTTAAGCTGTATAAAAATAAAATGGACTGCCTTGGGAGTCAATGGGTTTCCTTTCACTGGATATGTTGTAGAGATGATTTTTGTTCAGGTATGGATTAGACTAGAATCAAGGGTGGGGAAACCTGTGGCCTCGAGGCCACATGTGGCCCTCTAAGCCCTCAAATGTAGCCCTTTGACTGAATTCAAACTTCACAGAACAAATCCCTTTAATAAAAGGATTTGTTCTATAAAACTTGGGCTCAATCAAAAGGTGGCACCCAATGACCTAGAAGGCTACAGGTTCCCCACCTCTGGACTAGATGTTTTCTAAAGTCTCTTTCCACCCTAAGAGATTTTGATTCTGGTAAGGAAAAAAAAGTGTTGATTTTTAAAATCTTATTTTTAAGGCTGAATGAGCCACAAAGAGATACACACACACACACACACACACACACACACACACACACATTTAGCAAGTGTACATTGAATGAATTTAATTTTTTTCAATCTGTTATACTAAATGTCAACAAATCACAAGTATTTACTAAGCACTTACTATTTGCCAAACACAGTGGTAAGTATTAGGGGTTACAAAGAATGATAAAAACAGCCTTTATCAGGGAGTTTACAGTTTAAATGTGGCAGACAAAATGTAAACAACTACCTGCATACAAGCTATATACAGGAGAAACTGAAGGCAATCTCAGGGGGAAAGTTCTAACATCAAGGGGAATCAAGAAAGTTTTCTTGGTGAAAGTGAGATTTTGGCTGCAATTTGAGGCAAACGAGGAGGCATAAGTGAGGAAATTAGAACATTCTGGGCATGGAGGACAGCAGTAAAAATGTGTGGAGTTGAGAGAGAAGTGTCTTTTACAAGGAAGAGCAAAGAAGGCTGTGTCACTGGATCACAGAATTCATGGAAGGTAGTGATATGAAAGAAGACTAGAAAAGTAGGAGAGGACCAGGTTGTGAAGGGCTTTGAATGCCAAACAGAACATTTTATCTTTGATCCTGGTGGTGATTGAGAGTCATTGAGGTTTATTGAGTAGGAGAATGACATAATTAGACCTGTACTTTATGAAAATCCTTTTGGCAACTAAAAGGAGAATGGGATGGAGTGAGAAAATATTTGAATCAGAGAGACCAATCAGCAGGCTATTGCAATAATCCAGACATGAGATAGTGGGACAGTTCCTTCCTCTAGCCAAGATGTGCCTCATCCTTCTTTCACAGGATAGATCCTCAAATATTTGAAGACTTTATTGGTTTTTTCAGCTGATCATCATATGGCATGATCTGAAGGGGTAATGGCAGTGTCAGATAAAGAGTGACAGAGTCAGAGACGAGAAAGGTGCATGTATGAGAGGTGTTTTGATGGTAGAATCAACAGGATTAACAACAGATTTTATATGGGGGGTACAAGAAAGTGATGAGTCAAAGATTACACCTAAGTTGTGAGCCTGCATGATTGGGAAGATGGTGGTGCCCTTGACAGTAATAGGGAAGAAGGGAGGGTTTGGATTTAGTTTTGGACATGCTGGGTTTAATATGTCTGTAAGACATCAATCTCAAGATTATATTTGTTATATATTTTTATGCTAGGTTTTTTATATGAATTACAATATTTGCTAAAGACCTCATTTATCGTGCTCTGCTCAGGACAACATATAATTCATAAAAAATATGATTCTTAGCTTTATTGTCAAATTAAATTGTTATTTATTTGGAAAAGATGGTAGCCAGAGAGTGTATTTATTTAAATAGATCGAAATTTATTCAAAGACCTGTAGTTGGTTATCCTTTTGTGAATAAAAAGTGTTATCACAATTGTTGCCTAAGAGTTGGGCCACAGATGCTAAACATGTTCTTTTGTGAAAATTATTTTACAGATATGAATCCTTTTGCACCAGGGATCAGTTCTCGCCGTGACATCCATTGTCGACACCAAGGTGTCAATATAACAGAAACTGGCTTGGAAGGGCTTCTTTTTGGAATGCTAGACCGGGAGACTGATCGAAAATTATGTTCTGATATCCATGATACATTAGGACACATGCTTTCATCCCTGGCTGTAGACAAACTTTCACATTGGCTAATGCTTTGTAAGGATGTTCTGGCAGCTTCCAGTGGTGTGTATTAAATGAGTGTATTTTATTAGAACTAGCCTTATTTAGAATTTCCTTGTTTGATTGGATGATTATATAAAATACATTTACAAGTATGAAGTTATAAGTTAATTGTCTATGAACTTGGAACCTGGAAATCTCTGTTGTGTATATGTACTAATTTTTAAGTAAACTAATTTTGAATAGTAAACTTTATTTTAAATTTATTAATGATTCTTTGGTATTTTTTTACATAGCTATCACTTAGTGTCTTCTTCCCATGGAAAGTTCTCTTATAACAAAGAAATACAGTTAAGAAAAACAAATTAACACATCGACTGCATCTGATAATATGTTTCGTATTCTGTAACTGTAGTCTACTGCCTCTGTTCTGAGAAGAGGGAAATCATATCTGTTGGCCTTTACAGTGATCTGAATTCTGATGCCTTTTAGAATTTTCCTTTCCATTTTTGTGGTCATTCTGTATATTTTTCTCTTATTTCTATCTTCTTTACTAGTAAATTAATTTTCCTACTTTTCCTGATATCTGACCACGTCACTCTCCTACACAATAAACTCCAGCAGTTACTTGTTATTTCCAGATTCATATTTAAAGTCTTCTGTTTAACATTTAAAGCTTTTCATAACCTGACTCCTCCCCATCTTTCCAGTCTTTATATGCATTCTTCCCTCTTTCCTCTCCACAATGCATCCATAATGGCCTACTGTTTCTCCAACACTGACACTCAGTCTCCTCTCTGGAACTTTGCTTTGGCTGTCCCCCATGCTTGGAATATTCTATATCCTCTGACTCTTAGAATTTCTAGTTTTCTTCAAGAATCAGCTCACTTGTGACCTTCTATAGGAAGTTCCCTCAGTTGTAAGAGCCTTAATGTTTAAGGTTGTCTTCCACTTACTGTGAATGTATCTTTTTATATTCATGTTGTCTTCCCCATTAGAATGTAAGCTTCTCAAGGAGAGAAAATATCTTTGCTTTTCTTTGTACCTTAGCACTTAAAAAAGCTTTTGGCACATAGTAAGTCCTTAACATACTGACTGACTACCAGCAATAAACTTCATTATTTTTTAAACAAAACAAAGGAAGGATGCAACATGTTTTCTTCTTCTTTTGACATTTTTGACATTATAGTTTTTCAGAGAGAATTTAGTTTGCATTCATATTTATTGTATTAGAAAACACCAATTTTTTTCTAAACCATCTTTTTTATTAGCAATGTTAATATTCTTTCCTTCTTTGACTTCAATTACACTTCTTTTTTCCAGTTAATCTCTTACCTGTCTTACTGCTCCTTTTCAGTCTTCTTTGCTGGTTCGTCATCTGGCTTCAGTCCTCTAGGTATAGGTATTCCTAAACATGCCCTTTTTCATCTCCAAATCCCCCCTACCTCCACACACACCCTTTCTCTTGGTGAGCTCATTAGCTCCAATGAGTTCAATGATCATATCTTGATAAATACTACTAAATCTCTACAGCTGGCTTTAATAGCGCTCCTAAATTCCAGTTCCACATCACCAACTGCCTATAGGATGTTTTCACCTGAATGTCCTATTAATATTGTAAAATCCAGTTGTTCAAAATAGAACTTGCCTTTCTTCTACCTAAACTGGCCTTTCATCCAAGTGCCCATTTTTCTTTCTTTCTTTTTTTTAAAGGCAATTGGGGTTAAATTACTTGTCCAGGGTCACATAGCTAGTTAGTGTCAAGTGTTTAGTCTGAGGCTGAATTTGAACTCAAGTTCTCCTGACTTCAGGCCTGATGCTCTATCTACAGTGCCACCTAGCTGTCCCTGTCCTTTTTTCTGTAGAAGATACTATCTTCCCCATCACAAGAGGTCTTCAAACAAAGGTTAAATGACTATTTTACAGGATAGATGCAAAGATGATTTGTTATTTACGTATAAGTGGTATTAGATGGCTGCTAGGACTTACTTTTTGAAATCTGAGATTCTATTATCTTTGTGACCTTGGGATCATGCTTGATTGTTTATACTCTATTATACCTTACTTCCAGTTAGTTGGCAATTCTTGTTGATTCTACCTGCATAGTAACTCCTACATTAGTCTCTTTTTCTATATTCATATAATCCAGAACCAACAGCTTCTAAATGGCTTCCCTGATCCTCATATCAACCTCTGAAGAATCCATCTTCCGCTTAGCTGATTGAATAATTTTCCTAAGCCATAGGTCACTGCTCATCAGTCACATCTTGTTATTTCTAGGATAGAATAAAAATTCCTTCACTAGGAATTTAAAACCTTCTACAGTCTTATTTCACTTTATTTTTCTAGCCTTATCACTGTCCTTATTGCACCCTATATTTCAAACAAGCTGTTGCATGGATTGAATATCTTATCCCTTACCTCTTTGTAGTCTTTCACCCACCACTAAAATTTAGTTTTTCCTTACCTCTGCCTTTTGGAATCTTTATCTTCCTCAAATTCTCAGCAGAAATCCTACCTCTTTGTTAAAGCCTTTCCTGAAGCCCTCAATTAATGCTTCCTCTTTCCTCAAATCACCTTGTCTTCATTTATCTGTGTACGTGTAGTATTCTTGCTATATAATGAAAGCTTCCTAAGGACTGGGGGTTTTGTTTATATCTTTGTACCTAACATAGTGCCTTGCACATAGGTGCTTAGTAAGTGTGGTTGAGTCAACTTGCCTTAGACCTCTGTGCTTCTGTGCCTTACAGATATGAGTACTACAACTCCTTTAAGTGGTGGAAAGGATGAAGAATCTGAAAAGAAAGATGAGATGGATGATGACACTATGTTTACCACATTAGGTGAAGAGGATAAATCAAAGCCTTCTGTAGCTCCTCGCTGGGCTACTCGGGTGTTTGCTGCTGACTGCTTGTGTCGAGTCATCATGTTGTGTGAGAATGCAGACCCTGCTCACTTTGATCTTGCTTTGGCACGTTCAGCCAAAGTGAGAAATCCTGCAAGTAAATACAGAACTTTTTTTTTTGTAAACATTACTTTTTTTTTTTTACCAAAAGTCTTTTATTGATTCAGTGTATTTTATTGATAATTAAAATTTTTTAGAGCTATTCATTTCAAGATACTGTTGTGTTCCCTTGCCTCCTACCTAAGTTTCATTTCTTATCCATATAACATCTTACTTTGCCATACTCATGTTAAATAGTGTATGTTTATATGACATCTTATAGTTTACAAAATGGTTCTATCTTCATTATTTCATTACTGACCACAACCTTTTGAAATGGTAATTAGTATAGGTATTATTACAAGAAAACTAAGACTCAAGAATGCTAAGTGTTTTTCCCCCAACAAGTGACAGAGCTTGGATTCAAATCCTGATCTTCTGACTCCAAGTCTAGTGTTCTTTCTACTATACTTGAAAAATAATATGAACAATGGGGCTCACATATTCAAAAGTAAGAATAGATTTTTTTTACTACTTTGTCATAAGAATAAGGGGAACAGCAGCGCTTTAGGTTATTAATATGTCACCCAATTTTATCTGTAATAATCCTTAGTATAAAGAAAAAATTTGCTATAGCATGGCCTTTTCAGGGTGAAGGGATCATTTACAGACTGAGCCATAGAGAATGTCAAAACTCATAATACAATATGAAGTGTGCAAGAAACTAAAACCATAAAATTTTAGAAAATAGTGTAGGTATTGTGATATATAAATAGAAAGGTAAAAACTTACAAGTAACAGAACATCTATCTACTTTCTTTCTGATAAGATTTTGAGTAGGGTTCTCTTTGATCAGCTATTGCAAGACATGGTCAGACATGTCCTCTCACTGTCAAACTGTATCATCAGACCACATCTTACAGCTCAGATAATTTTTACAAGGAGCCTTAATTCTGCCTGTCATTTGCCATTAGTCTATTTGGAATTTTTCACACTGTTGGCAGAACCAGATTCTGGTACTTGACTTTAAAGGCTTGGAAAATAAGGTTCCTGGGATTACAGCAAGGAATACATTCCATAGATTTGATATTCAAGGGGATTTTATAAAAAAAGTATTCTACTTCCCAATAGCTAATCATGTTAGCATTGGCAACATGTTGGGATTTTCTGGTCTTTTCCTTACTATCAAAGTGTGAAACCAGGTTACATTAACCCAGTTATGCTTAGTCTGTTTTATACAAGCACACTTCAAGAAAAATTTGGGATGCTGCTGTGATATCATTGCAATTTCTTAGAAATAATCATTCAATAATAATAATAGATTAACATTTGTATAGCATTTTACAGATTATAAAGTAGTTTATATCAATAACCTCATTTGGTTTGCACCTCAACCCTCTAAGGTAGGGTAGTACAATTATTATTATCTCTAAATTTACAGATAAGGAATATGAGGCTCAGAAGTTGACTTGTTCATGGCTACCCAGCTACCAAGTGGCAGAAGTGAACTTTAACTTAAGTTCTCTGACTACAGATCCCAAGCTCTTTTTATTGCCTTAGGGTATAAGGTGTAATAAAATTCTCAAATGAGATAACATCTGTAAGGCATTTTGCAAACCTTAAAGCTCTGTGTAAATGCTAGCTATTACTATTACAGTGCCTGTGCAGTTGATTGTGCTGTGAAAAAACACACCTAAGTAGATAGAGGCAGGTATCAACAAAAGCATCAAACTTCATAATGTCACGGTGCTATTTCCTGTTAGTAGCTAGCATGAAGCAGAGGAGTTCATTTCGGACTGTGTACTGGAGATGAACATCAGGCGCAACTTCCCTTCCTCCCTCCTCCCCTCTCCACTCCCCCACAACTATATTAGGTAAGGGAAAAACACTAAAGTAAGCCAGTTTTACACTATTTGGTCAGACTGGCCTAGCTTTCGTTCAGGTTACAGTACTGTATTTGAGAGAACGGGGAAATGCACAGCAAATGAGGCTCTGAGAAGTTTCCAGTGGCGTTGCTGTTATACTATGGGTTTTTACTCTCCTGTCTTCTTTTTGATGTGATATATGTGGTCCTGGCTGCCACACCTGTGGGCACATAAATTCCTCTGCTGTCGCTATATTTTCCAAGGGACTTTTATCTAATCCATGATTGTGACTTATACTGTTTGGGAGCTAGACCAGAGGGTGCATATAAGAATAGATCTGCTTGTGTGTGATTCTTATGATTCTTCACAACTGAGCTTATTCCTTCATCACTGGAAAAGATTACCTAGCAGTGAGCTGTTTTGTGATAACATATAATGCCTCTTTAATAATACTCTCCCTAGATCTACTTGCTTTGTTACTTTCAACTTCTAGAAAGATTTCATCATTCATTCATTAGCATTTATTGAACTCCCTATGTGTTATGAATTGTATTAGTTGCTATTGTGGATACCAAGATAAACAGGTTTCATGGTCCTTCCACAGAGCTTTTAACTTAAGTAACATGTTTGGACTATTAATTCAGACCAAATGGACAGAGTATTAAGGGATCAGCAACTTTAGAGCTGGAAAGAACCCTACCCCTTCTCACTTTATACATGAGAACATTGAGGCCCAAAGGGTTAAATGACTTGTCCAAAAATCACATTGGTAGTAAATGGCAGAGCGTAGATGAGAACCTGTCTGTCTTCTAAATACATTGTTCTTTGCACTCTATCCTACTGCTTTATCACAACTTTGCTGAAGTGGTCATATGAGGCTTGCAAGGACAAAAGAAGATATTCTATTCTATGAAATAAGAAGAGAGTTCTTTGAAACAGAAGAGGGTGATCAGCAATGCTAAATGCATAAAATTTACATAAACAACTGCATTCAAGTACATAAAATAAAATGCATAGGTTAAGAGGTCCATAGGTTGAAGACTGAGTTAAAAACAAACATCAAATTTCACGATTTTAAGAGAACACTGGCAACACTGGAGAGATCAGTTTCAGTTGAAGGAGTTAAGGAAGAATAAAATATGCTGGGTCCATTTAAGTAAGGGGAGTAGGGAGATGATTTTTTTCTCTTCCAAATTTAACATCTCCATTTGTGTTTTCTATATATCTCTTAATTTCTGATCCTATCTACATTTTGCTATTTAAAGTAGTTTCTCAGGAATTTTAGGGATTGTTGAAGGCTGTCAGTTTTTTACATTACTTGTCAGTACAGATCTGGTCAGAACCTTTGTAGTCCCAGTATGTGAAAGTTTGCCAAAAGATCTGAAAATATTGAAATGAACATTCTTTAAAGTGATATCATGACTATTTTAAGTAAATGTGATGAAATATATGTTATTAAGCATTGTCATTAGAAGTTTATTTAAAGTAAGAAGTTTCTGTGTTAACATATAGAATATTATTTGAAAAGTTTCCACTCTGGTTTCTATTTTTATTTTTAGATGATCTTTTAGTACTCCATCTCTCTGACCTGATACGCATGGCATTCATGGCTGCTACTGATCACAGCAACCAGCTGCGGATGGCTGGGCTCCAAGCACTTGAGGACATTATTAAGAAATTTGCATCTGTGCCTGAGCCAGAATTTCCAGGTCATGTGATTCTGGAGCAGTACCAAGCTAATGTGAGATAATATTTAGTAAGCTATCTCTTAATATATAGTGTTTGAGTAACAATTTGAGATCTCTGACTCCTTAAAGGAATTTTTGGTCTGAGAATCCAGTCTGTTCACTCATGTAGAATGTACTTGTCTACGATATCATTGTATCATATGGTATTCAAAGAAACTGAAGATAGTTTAATAAATTTTTACGAGGCCTTGTAATAATGATAAAACAAGAATAAAATCCCATCCTATGTCTTGTCTTATACCTCGGGAGTGAGCCATACTACTTAATGTGGTCTATTTGAAAAATTTTGTGGATCTGCTATTGTTTTTAGAGTTTAAAACCTGACCAGAGCTTTTCAAAGCAAAAATCAATTTTCTATTTCAGGTATAATGTTTAAAAATCTTAATAACAGCAGTTAAAAGATTAGAAAATATTAAATTAAATCTTCAATCTTTCAAAATTTAAGTTTTTTTGTCTTGTAATTAATAATGGAAATAGATATATATTCTCCAAATTAGGTAATAGATTTTATCCTGTTAAATCAAAACTTTTTATTGAAGTAGAGTAAGTATTTAAGAAATAAACAGCAAAAACTCTGGCAACAAAGCATAATGAAGTTTTTTAGAGTTAATAAAGTGGATGTTTTCTTTATAGTTATTAAGTAGTCAATATTCTGAGAAGTATTTTTTGGTAAATATTCGAGCTGTTACTTAAGCTTATTTATAATTCAGTAAATAGCATACCAGGTTCTTCTGAATGCTATTGTTATTAATGGCTTCATTAGAAAAATTAACAATCATAAGAGCTATTTGTTTCTTGCAGGGGTAAGCAGCCACAGTACCAAAATATTTCAGATTGTACATGGTTTTTGGTGTGTGTGTGTGTATGCACAAATCTCTTGTCTATTGTTGTTAAGCTTGGACTAGAGTTCCAAGAGTACCATTGGACTAAATTGAAATGCCAATACCTAGCACACAGAGAATACTTCAATATACTTCAAAGATTTCTGATTTTATTGCTGTGGGTGCTTGTTCCCATAGCCCAGATTACAGCCCTTCTGTGTCTTGTGATCAGAAAAATTCAACACCTGGTTGTCAAACTTCTGGTGATATATCTAATTTTAGGTAGGCTTATCTGCAGATGATAGGCATATTGTCCACCCCTAGTCCCAAACACAAAATTTTTCCAGCTTGTTAAGAGCTGCTGGAGCCTATGTTCCACTGTCATAAATGTTTATTGAATTTAACTTAATTGACTGATCTTTGAGTACAAGTAAATGATAACTATAGCCTCCAACCCACATGGGCTACACAAAACCTGACTACCACTTTTAACTACCATGTATCCATCTCAGCAGGCAAAAGGCACTAATAGATGGCAGGAACACTGCTACCATTCCCCTGTTACCACTGACATAACATAATGAATTCAACTGGTAATGTGTAGAAGTAACTCTAAATTTGGGAGTTTAATGTATACTAAAGACTTTTAAAAACTGTTACTAAAATTGATTAAGAATATGACTTATTTTAGTGTTTCACACAGTAAATTTCATCTCCCTGCCATAACCAGTATTTAAATACCAACACATTTCAATAAGCATTTATTAAACATCTGTTTTGTGCAAGGCACTGTGCTTGACTTAAGGGATATAAAGATTGGACTGAAAACAGTTCCTTCTCTCAAAAGAGTTTGCATTCTACTAGAGGAGGGTTGGAATACACAATTTATCATGAACATTTATCATGTATGTATTCATCATAGCCCTCAATCAGACTTTTCTTAAGTCCTTTCATTTCTCCATACCCTATTCTTTTCCTCTTCTCTCTCTCTCTCTCTCTCTCTCTCTCTCTCTCTCTCTCTCTCTCTCTCGGTGGCCTTATGAAGTCTTATGGACTTATCATTTCTGTGCTAGTGACACCCATATCTAAATATCTAGTCCCAGTCTCTCTCCTGAGCTTCAACTTTACATTATTAGCTGCCTATTGGACATTTCAAAGTAAGTGTCCCAAAGATATCTCAAACTTAGCATATCTAAAAAAGTACTTATTTTCTTTCCTCCCTCATTTCCCACACCATCTTCCAAAATTGCCTATTTTTTATTTTGAAGGCATCAGCATTTTTCTAGTCCCCCATGTACTTGGGATATGTTGGCATAATCCTTACATCTTCACTTTCCCTCATCCCATATACCTAATCAGCTGCCAAATCTTACCATTTCTATCTCTCTAACATTTGTTGTTTCTGAAAGGTGCTATTCTGTTCACCCACACAGTCACCACCTTCATTTAGACCCTTGTCAGTTCTTCCTTTGCTACTGCCATGTCCTGTTTATTGGTCTCCCTGCCGCAAGTCCCTCATCAATCCATCGTCCACAGCAATGCCAAAATGATTTTTCTGAAGTGTAGCTCTGACCATGACTCTTTGCCCAATCAATTTCAGTGGTCCTTCTAGGGTTAATATAAACTCCAGTGTTTTAGCTTTTAAAGCCCTCAGCCCCCAAATCATCTTTCCAGCCTCACTGGATATTACTCCCCTTTCTGCACTGCACTCTCTTCTAGCCAAACTGGCCTTTCTGTTCCTCAAATATGATACTTCTTCTCTCATCTACATGCCTTTGTATTGACCATCTCCTATGCCTAGAATGTACTTCCTCTTCCCATTATCTCATGAAATTCCTCTCTTCCTTTAGGATGCAGCTCAAGCACACTTTATACATTAGGCTTTTCCCTACTAATTCCCCTCCTCCCAAACTAAACTCATATATAACTACTTAATATTTTTTATTCTCTTTACATTTAATTGATATATACTTAAATATGTTCTTGTCATCTTTCCCACTGGAATGAAAGCTTCTGGCAACAAGGAGGCCTTGTTTTCATTCCAACAGAGATGGATAACATGGCAGGTGTTTAATATATATTAATGCTGCTGAAGTGTTACTTTGGAACTCTGTCTAAAAATAGTCATTTGATGTTAAAAACCTAATGACTTAAAGAAGTAATAGTTATATGTATTAGAACCTGATAACCTTTGAGAAAGTAAAGGAAAAGTACTGAGGTGGAAGAAGAAGAAGAGAAGAACTAAAATTTCTTTGTCTTCAGGGACATAAAAGTTGTTTTCACTTTGATTATTTTCCTTTCATGAATAAAACACTTGTTTTCCCCTTATCTAGGTTGGAGCTGCTCTCAGACCAGCTTTTTCACAAGATACTCCATCAGACATAATTGCAAAAGCTTGCCAGGTAGGAAGAAAAATAATATTTTTTATGATTTATGGTGACACCTTTAGGAATTCATTTTCCTTTCAAAAAATGATAAGAAAAGAAAAATTAAGTAACAAATACTTCTAACAGTGGAAAAAGGTAGTGACTTTGAGTCTTTATATCTAACAAGACATAAGCAAATAGATGTAGAAATCATAAATGAGGCAAAAATAAATGACAAGTTTGAGAATTCTATGAGAATGGTCTACAAAATCCCATAATAATTAAACATTTGTAATAATAAATTCAGTAATAAGAAGATTTTTGATCATTTGCATAGGATAATAAAACTCTACAATAATAACATTGATAATGATAATCATAGTAGCTAACATTTAAATAATGCTTGCTGTGAGCAACACACCATCTCATTTGATCCTCACAAAAACTCTGGGAGATAGGTGCTATTGTTATTTTCAAATTACAAATGAGGAACCTGAAGCAAACAGAAGTTAAGTGACTTGCCGAAAGACTGTTTTCTTATCTTAAAAAAGCTTTCACCATTTGAAAATATTAAAGTAAATTTTCTCACATGACCATATGTCTTTATAAGACCAAATATTCCAAAAATTGTCAATAAATTCCAGGTTTTTTTCTTATGGAGTGAATTGAATATTCTTTCTATTGTCATATTTTCAAGAATCTAAGTATTTCTTCATGTTAATCTATAAATAAGGTTGTACATAATTCTAAAATGATTGATTTGAGCGTTCAGATGTCTATTAGGATAGAGTTATGCTCCAACTTGCACTCTGGACAAAAGGAAGAGAAATATCATAGAAATAAATTCTTTCCTTTTTTAAAAAGAAAATATAAGCCCTCATTAATTGACTTATGCATCTCAGTTAATGAGACTGGTTATTTAAATGAATTAGGTTGGCAAAATTTTTTTCTTAAAATCATGGTAATATTAGGTAATTGTAAACAGACATTAAATTATGGTATAGAAAACATAGTACAACCATTATGCCTTTTATGGAATTACTACAGTAAAGTTCTAAAAAACCTAATGTTGATATATTCTTTTTTGTCTTGCCCCGACAAGTACCTCTTTCTTTCTCTTCCTTATACTGGTATTATATACTCCTTGTTGGGCAGCTAGGTGGTTCCTAGAAAGAGTGCCAGGCCTGGAGTCAGGAAGACTCATCTTCTTGAATTCAAATCTGGCCTCAAATACTTACTAGCTGTGTGGCCCTGGGCAAGTCACTGAACCTTCTTTACCTCAGTTTCCTCATCTGCAAAATGAGCTGGAGAAGGAAATGGCTAACCAGTCCAGTATCTTTGCTAAGAATACCCTGAATGGAGTCACAAAGAGTTGGACATGACTGAAAAACTATTGAACAACAAATATTCCTTGCTGCTTGAATTTTTAAGAATGAATTTCATTTGTTTTCATGAAAAATAAATATTTTTATTTGTCCAGGTTTGTAGCACATGGATTGGAAGTGGAGTTGTTAGTGATCTCAATGACCTCCGCCGAGTACACAATTTGCTTGTTTCTTCACTAGACAAAGTACAGGCAGGAAAAGGATCTTCTAGCCAACTTTATAGAGAGAGTGCCACAACTATGGAAAAACTGGCAGTGCTGAAAGCTTGGGCTGAGGTAACAATTTACTTTTTTTTAAACTTTGTAATATCATTTAAAAATAATCTTGGAAAAAACTAACAAAATTAAGAAATCTTTAGCCAACCTTCTCTTTATTACAGAGAAGACAGAAAATCAATTTAAAAAACCAAATGAACAAAGTGAAATCACTGCAAATCGATAAGAAATAAAAAGAATTATATCAGTACTCAATATGCGCAGCTATAAACAAAACTGATCACACAAAAGAAATGGGTTACCTTAAAAATTATAAGATGCCAAAATGAAAAGAACAAATTGAGATCTTAAATTACTCAGATCTCAGAAAAGGAAATAGAACTATTTATAAAGTATCTACCAAAGCAAAAAACTCGTGGTCTAAATGGATTTATAGGCATTCTTATCAAACATTTAAAGAAATACTATTACCTATTCTATAAAAATTTTTCTCAAAAACTGAGAAATAAAGTACTCTACCAAACTCCTTATGTGAGATAAATAGGGAGAGAAGGCTAAAACAAAGAAATAGAACTATAGACCAATATCATTAATGAATATTGATTTTAAAATTCTAAATAAAATCCTGGCAAAAGGATTTAAAGGATTTTTATAGCAATTTATCTAAAACATCATTCATTATGATCAAGTTGGATTTTTGCCAGGGATGCAAGAATGGTTCACAGTTAGGAAAACAATCGATTTAATCTTGTTTAAGACAAAAACACTCAAAATCACATGAGTATCTCAATAGATTTAGAAAAATTCTTTGATACGACACTCACTTATAATATATGCCTTACAAAGTATAGGCATAGATGGAGATATATCTATATATCTATGTGTGTGTATAAATCTGTATGTGTGTGAGAGAGAGAAACATACCTACTGTCAATATATTTACCTAGTTATCTGTCTATAAAGATAACTTGACAAATCAATTTATATAGAGCTTGATAATTCTGTCTCTATATAATATATGATGATTATATTGTTTTTGTAATATTGATTCTTTGCATCGCTGGCAAAAATTCAGCCAAATAAATTTTGATATATTACTCTAGTTTTTTCTCAGAATTGTATTTAAAATTTTTGTATCAATAGAGATTCATGCTATATAAGGAACAGCTAGGTGGTGCAGTGCATAGAGTTCCAGGCCCGAAGTCAGGAAGACTCATCTTCCTATGTTCAAATCTGGCCTCAGAGCAAGTCACTTAACCCTGTTTGCCTCAGTTTCTTCATCTGCAAAATAAGCTGGAGAAGGAAGTGGCAAACCATTCCAATATCTTTGCCAAGAAAACCCCAAATGGCATCAGAAAGAGTCAGACATGACAGAAAAATTACTGTACAACAACACTGCTCATAATCTTCCTTCGCTGTCCTCTCCTGTGGTGTTTTGAATTGTAAATCCATTTTGTTGTTTGGTTTAAAAAAAAACAACAGCTTTTGTCAGGGGATTTTGTCAAGGATTCTTTTGAAAGCCTAATGTTTCCTTTCCAGTTACAAATATTGATTTATTGCCAATTTCTTTGGATATTCACCTCTTACACTAAACCAAATGAAATGTCTTCAGATTAATAGGAATTACTTCTTTATTATTATGGGGAACTTAGGTAAGGCATACACACAAGCATAAATTAAGGAAAACCTTTTTTTTTTAAACCAATGTTCTCTCATCTGGCTATATTTCAGCAACCCCCATTGACATCTGAATGACTTTTTCAAGTCCTGCTGTTTAATTTTTAATACCTGATTTTTTTTTCCTTCTTCTCATTCCAAAACCAGTATTTCTCAATTATTTTCATTATTTTTGTCTTTCCTGGTTGTCCTACCAGGCCTTGTTCCCAAATACCTCTTCTAGTAACTTTTTTTATTCTTCTTCCAGTCCATTTTCTTAGTTTCCGGTTTTAGCAGCAGGGGCTTTTGGCTATACAGCCTTTAGTAACTATGAGCACTCCTTTGCTCCTTTAGATCCAACTTAAGGAATTGCTAACCTACAATATGTAATCAGTATTTATAGAGGTGATAGATGTAAGTTATGTCACTTTTCTTTTCACAAATGAAGAAGTTGAAAAGTTTACATGATTTCCAAAATGTCTCATAAGATGTTAGGATTTTTTTTTTGCTAAATTCTAGGACCCAGATCAAAGCTGTCTTTTTAAAAAAGAATGCCTTTCCACCATTTTATTTTACTTTTTTGTTTTAGCTTAGACAATGATAATAGTTACAATAATAATATTTATATTTGTTGTTTATGCTTGTTGATAAATGCAGTATTTCTTTTAAATTAAGACTCAATACTTTAGGTACTAATTCTTATAAGAAAATATAATTTTCTTTTTTCTAAGACTTGTTTCATTGTTATTTTGAAATGCATAAAAATATGTTGTTAGTAGTTTTTGTAGAATTTAACTTTGGACACAAAGTGTACCACACTCTTTTTAACTGTCAAATGCAAATCTTTTAAGGACCTAAAATGGTACAGTTGATAAAAAGTAAAGTGATAAAACAAAAATATAGTTCATCTTCACAGAAAGTTTTCTCAATTTCCCAACCACATTCAGCAGCTTCCCCTAAAGTGACAGTTGTAAAGTTCCTGATCATGAGATCATTCCCCCAGTAACAGCTGTTCTACTGACTTTCATAATGTCTTTGATTCATTTGCTTCAGTGATGTGATCAAAATACCATATAATGAAGATTAATAATGTATATTCTTATTTTGTACCGTATATTTGAAATTCTTATTGGATTCATTCTTAAAATGTAAGCGTCACTAACAACAAATATGACTTCTAGTAAAGTTGTATGCTGATACCTGGATATTGATCCTTGGTAGTTAAAAAAAAAAATAAAGGACTCCTTATCACTTGGAAGTTTTCCCTCTCACCTCATATTTCTCTCAGCAGTTTGCCTCAACTTGCTCTTTGTAGGTATCCTACACTTCTCTTTTAGCATAATTATTTTTTTTCCCAATAACTCAGCAAACATTTATTAAGCCCTTAATAGGGACCAGGACTTGTGTTAAGTGCTAGGGATACAACAAAAGGGGGAAAAAAAAACCAGTTCCTGCCCTCAAGATATGGTATAGATTCTAATGGGAGAGATAATACCTACGTATCTACTAGCTATATGTAGATTTTTCTTTTTTTTAAATTTTTTATTAATTTATTTTGATTTGTCAACAATCACTTCCATAAACTTTTGAGTTGTAAATTTTTCTCCTCCTACCTCTCCCTCTCCCTCCCCAAGATAGCGCACAATCTGATAATAGGCTATACATATACATTCCTATTAAACATATTTTCACATTAGTCATGTTGTAAGGAAGAATTAGAACCAATAGGAGGAACCACAAGAAAGAGGAAACAAAACAAAACAGAAGAAAAAAATAGCAAATAGTATGCTTCGATCTGCATTCAAACTCCAGTTTTTTCTTTGGATGTGGATGGCGTTTTCTGTCATGAGACTTATGGAGATATCTTAGATCCTTGCATTAGCATAATTATTTGTCTTTATGTTATTTGCCCCTCATTAGATTGTGAGCTCCTTGAAAGTAGTTTTTGTATCATCTTTGAATTCCCTGCATCTAGCAGAGTGTGTTGAATGTAACTGGAAAGTAATAAATGCTCTTGAGTTCAGTTGAATTGAAATTGATTTTTTGCTAATCATCTTAGTAACACATTCTTTAAGATTTGTACCAGTCAGTTGTCAAAGCCCATGAGATATGCAGAGGAGAAACATATTTCATCTCCCATAGGAACTATTTTTAATGCTTTTCTCAAGTGCTAGTAGTCCTATCTTTATGTTTAAGAAACTAAGATAATTTTTACTTAAAAAGAGAAAAGAACACATTTGGGTGAATTACGTGAATAGTACATAGTTTTTAGTTCTTGCTATGCCAGAATATTGCATGGTCCTTAAGGAATATCATCATATTGGGATTTGGAAAAACAGTTGCAAAAATCCTTTGCTTGAAAGTTTCCCATCCATAAACTTTCACATAGAACAGTTTGTAGAATTATAAACAAGACTGGGGAGGTAGTAAATATGTAACTTTATCCCAGTACAAACAAAGGAATTTAGTGGAGTCTTTATGGAGTAGCACAACGGAAAAGCAAGGGAGTGTGTTGGGTGGGGAAAGTAACCATAAAACAGGTCAGTCAGGAAGGTAAGACTCTCTTAGAACATGGTGATAAACTACTATAATATGCGTACTTTAAAATTTCTGATTACCAGGAATTCGCAAAACTGGTTGCTTTACAATATTTATAATCAGTTAATTATGATAAATGAAATGTATAATGATGCTGGCTAAAAATATTTCCTTTTTATTTATTTGTGTGCCATATCCTTGATCAGGTTTATGTTGTTGCCATGAATATTAAAAAGGAAGCAGAGACTAAACCGAAAAGAGCCATAAAAAACACTGATGATGAAGATGATGATTATGGGACCATAGATGAGCTGCCACCAGACAGTTTAATTACACTTGTACAGCCTGAATTGCCAATACTTAGCCGCCTCTGGTTGGCAGCATTAAAAGACTATGCACTTTTGACTTTACCAGCTGAATTTTCAAGTCAGCTTCCACCAGATGGTAAGTATGATAGATATAGTTTTGCTTTTGGTGGGGTTTAGTATAAAGATTAAACACAAAAAGTTAGAGGCAGGTAGTAATATTATCTTACAGTTGTGTTATATTTTATATATTTCCATATTTAAATACTTTCAGACACATTTGCCTTTTTAAAGCATTGAGTCTTTAATAGTAGAGTATATTGCTGTAGATGGCGGAGTGGATAGGTGCCAGGCCTGGAGTCAGGAAGATATCTTTGTGAGTTCAAATCTGCCCTCAGACACTTCCTAGCAGTGTGACTCTGGGAAAGGCACTTAATCCTATTTGCCTCAGTTTCCTCATTTGTAAAATGAACTGGAGAAGGAAACAGCAAATCACTCTAGTATCTTTGCCAAGAAAACCCTATAATGCCTAAAAAGTTCAAGAGACATAGTTTCTGGGTAATTAATCATTTATTAATAATGCTAGCATTTTCTTAATAAAAGGAATGGTCATTTGGCCATCTCTCTCTTGGACCAAAGACAATCATGGTGGTGGGCTCATGGCAGATATGTCCTTGTAAAAGTGGGTATTCCAGAGGGTAGTGGTAAAGATTATTTGGTTAACAAATAGTGAGAGAGAATGAATATTAACAATGAAAGGCTGGACTTATTCTAATGAATTTTGATTATGTTACTTCTAAATTGCCCAGCCTTGGGCAATCTATTCAAATAATTTAACCTCACTGAATCGTGTGTAGAGCACAATGGGCTTCCCAATCTTAGATTAAATTCCTTGTAAGGTTGGGTGGGGTCAGACCATAACTGGGGAGAAAGTTAATTCAACCTTCAGAGCCTGAGCTTTGAAATGATGACTTTAGGAAAAGGGTGGAACTCTGGATCTCCTCAAATCATTGCTTATTAATAATCATTTCTTTCAACCCCAAATGGGATCACTAAGAGTCCAACATGACTGAAAAATGACCAAACAATATTGCTGCAACATTTTTTCCCTTATTCTCTCATATACTCATATTTGCAGACCTTCAAAGATAACAGACTTACCTGTTCATCCAAACAAAATGTTGAATATTATCACAAAATATTAACATTGTGGAACAGGATACTCTTAAAAATAATTTATTAAATAACTATTCATTTTCCCCACAATTTTCTCGAAAGTGTAACATTAATGAAAGTTACAATGAATATTGTATTTGTCCATTTAAAAAAAATGCACATTACTATGTGATCATATAAGTAGTCTTCAACTTATGAATGTCTTGTGTCCAAAAGGAAGTTGTTCAAATTTGGAATGCATTTTCCTCTAGAGGGAAAAAAGTTATAAATGAGAATTAGATTCTCTGTAAAGTCCAAAAAAGCCTTTAGGCCTTAGCAGTACTATAGAATTCAACCTCCATTTACAACATTTATGTTATGAGAAAACTTATCCCAGATTCCTAATCAGTTTATTTTTGGTTCATAGTTCATTTATAAGTTGGGCGCTGCTTATATACCATTCCTATGTTCCCTATTGAATTCCTAACAATAAATAAGTTTCCTTGGTGACAGTAATCTAATTTATTAAGCATTTATTTAGTGTCCACTATGCCATCCTTCTTGTAAGTCACACTTCTTGTAATGTTTCAAATGGAAATAAGAAGAAAAAAAGGGAAGAGCGAGGGTCTTCCTAATGGTGAGGCCCAAGTACAAGTGAAAAAGAAAGATGACCTTGACTGTGGAAGGAAGAGGCTATTAGAATTATAGGTGGCCATAGCAAAATCAAGAGGAGAATACCTATTAACCCCCAGCCATGACATGAAAAAAACAGGTAAAGATGGGCTTCCTAAGCAGAAGCTGTGATGAGGACAAGCCAGACAAGGAGAAATGAGGTTAAGGTTTCATAGTGAACTGTGTTGTTTATAATTTGAGAAATATCTGTGTTGAGAAATAAACATTTCTAACTGAATGACAGGGGGAGCCTTTTATACTCCAGAGACAATTGATACAGCTCGACTTCATTACCGGAACTCTTGGGCTCCAATTCTCCATGCAGTAGCACTTTGGTTAAATAGTACAGGATTTACTAGTTCAGAACCAACAGAAGAAACATCAGTTGCTGGTTTACAAAAACGTCCAACACCTGTCATTTTAAACCAGGCACCTGGAGCAGCAGCTAATACTAAATCTTTGCCAGAAATCAACAAAGACAGAATGCATCTGATTTTAGGTAAGGATACTATATTAATGTATTTCAAGATTTTTATTACCTCTGAGATTTCACTTTTTATGATGAAAAAGCTAATAATAATATTCATAGAAGGAACAGTAAAATAAGGTGAAATTTTTAGCTCATCTTCCAAATATAATAAAGGATTATTATAAAAAATTTTATATAATGTTAAAATTTTCCAGTAAAAATTTAAGCTACTAGGGTAATTCATAGGATGCTTTTCTCAGGAACAAATTTACTTCCTCACCAATTGGCAGCTTTTCTTTTTGCTTGGCATTTACCAGACTATACCATGATAAAAAATTAGAACAAACAGTAAATAAATTTGTATGAATCTAAATAGGTATTGATTTAGCATGTGAGAACTTAGACTGTCTAGTGAAATTTGTTACCTTCATATATTTGTCACAAAAAGGAAGCAAAATAGGAGAAGAATAAGTGCTAAACTAATTAGTAAACCTGTTAACTTAAAAAGAGGGCTGATAGAGTGTTTGCCAGTATTCAGAATAAGGACGGCTATTGTTCGCTCACCATATTGAAAATACCCGTATAGTTTGATCTCTTAAACTTTGTATATATGAAAAATATTCCTTATATAATTTCATAAATCTTTTTTAGGTTCTTATGTAATTTTAAAATCATGATATTTAGAAATAATTCTCTCAGGACAGGGTCCTAGAAGTGAAAATAATTAATATCTTCCCAATCTGCTGATTAATTTAATGATTGATTTCCTTTTTTTTATTTTTTGTTAAACCTAAGTGAAAGGCTGCACTAGATCCTGTCAAATTTGGCCAGTTTTAGGAAAGATGTGGCTTAGGTGAGCCATTTGAAATTTTTCTTCTATAATGTATGAAATGACAAACTATTTGATACTTTTAGAGCATCTCTATAGTAATGATAAAGCCTGTGTTAAAATATTCTATGTGTTATATAAAAGCAGTTTCAACTTTGTTGGGGTGAAAAATTAGGGTAATTTTTCTATGTATTTCAGGTGTTAGTATACAGTTTCTTTGTTCCCCAAGACCTGAGGAACCTATTGAACATGTTACAGCATGTCTACAGGCATTGCATACCTTGCTAGAATCCCCTTGTGCCAGAATTCATATTGGAGAGGATCAGGTACAGTGCATCTTAATGCTATAGAATTATGTTCTTTATATTGAGTAGATTTAACTTGTTGAAATAAATATACATACAGAATATATTGCAAT
Source organism: Phascolarctos cinereus (assembly GCF_003287225.1). Taxonomy (NCBI): domain Eukaryota; kingdom Metazoa; phylum Chordata; class Mammalia; order Diprotodontia; family Phascolarctidae; genus Phascolarctos; species Phascolarctos cinereus. The sequence goes on from NW_027555625.1 coordinate 208,155,446, forward strand.
ATACATACAGAAATATTTTTGTGATTGGTCTCCTTTATCATATATAGATCAACTCAAGTAATTATCAAGTATTTATTGTATGTAGAGAACTGTGCAGGATGAGATAAAAAGCTTAAATGGGATAATCCATCCCCTCACAGAGCTTATAATCTAATAAGGAAGCTGTAACATATTCTTAACTACACAATGGATCTTTCATTTCATCCTATGAGTTTTCTGTTAAATGGAACAGATAACACCTCACATATAGTTGAGAACTTTCTAGAAGAACTGGTATCTTGATTTGGACTTTAAAGGATGAGTTGAAAAGAGGGATGTGTTTGGGGAGGAAAATTAGAGACTTCAAATTTAGACATGTGGAGACGTTGGGGTGTGGGGGGAGGATGTAGGAAAGCAGGGCTTAACTGTTTATAATATAAATATGAAAGTTTTATCCAGGGATAGAAATGAAATACTACTATAGTACTAATATAGAATTCAAATCATATCTATCTTGACATTCTCACTGTAAAAGAAACCGGAAGACAAAAGGAAGTTATAGTTATATGAAAGGATGGCTCACAGATTTTCCTAAGACAAGCAAATGAAAGAGTTCACAGGATTGGTTTTTTACTATGCATTCAAAGGCAGCAAGAAAAGAATCATTTCATTGGATATTTAATTATTTTGCTTTGCAGTGTTAGTGATTGGTATAAACAAAAAGATCAACAATGAAGATACTTTTAGCTTATTTATCTTCATCTATTGCAGTGTATAAGGAGATAGAGAAATTCAACTAAGAATATCACAATTCTTCCAAATTTAGTCAAAATATACTTTGATACTCAGTGACTTCACTTTAAAAGTGAGCATGGTAGAGAATGGCAAAATTGTTCAAAAATATGTTTTTTGATCAAGAAGCAGAAGAGATCAGATGTATGTATACTTCACAGAAGCCTCACAACTTTAATAGCATAGGTATTTTCTTCAGTAAGAAATTTGAGAGGCACTAGATATGGTGAACACCAAATACATAACTTGGTTAAACTATTTATATTCCTTTTTTCTCATCTACATGAAATCATTATAAACATCATTTACAAATACATCAAGGATTTTTGTGATGAATATATGAAAAGACTGGGATTGGTGGTGAACATCTGTAATTATAGATATGAGGAAGGCTAAGGCACTCTTGACTGTAGGAGTTCTGAGCTATAGTGGATTATATATTAAGGGTATTCACGCTAAGTTTAGGATCAATATAGTGAGCTTTGGGGAGCAGGTACCACCAGGTTGCCTAAGGAGGCAACTGGGCCAGGTTGGAAGTAAAGCGTGTCAGAGTTCCCATGCTAATCGGTAGCGGGATCAAGCCCACAAGTGGCCCTTGAACTTTGAGCCTGGATGAGATGGGGGAGACCCAGTCGTTTTAAAAAAGAGAGAGAACAGGAAGGTCTTCATAAATCATATTGTACAGTATGCTGCATATTTATGGTAACAGTTGATAAATGCAGAAAATACAAATTTTCAGTGTGTTTACTGATTATAAAGAAGCATTTGATTCTTCAGAAAATACCAGTTTAAAACTTTCCTCCAAAAAAGTGGCTTCCATGCATATGTAAAAATCATATGATTCCTTGAAAGATGAAACAGCAGAGATAATTTTGCTTGAGCTTCTAATTATTGATATCAAGCATAGTATAAAGACATGTACCTATAGTGGAGGATTTCCAGAGCAGAATCCAAATGGAAGGTAGATTCCTTGTAGATGGTGATTATAGATATAGATATACATTATAGGGAGAGATGAGATTCTCTAGCTGCTCTGCTTGTGGATGAAATTATGCTAGTTTTAGCATGCCCTATGGCATTGCAGTCTCCTGAAGGAGATCGTTGATCATTCAAGAATTTGGTCTATGTATCATGTAAGAAAAAATCAAGTAGATGAAAAAGATATTGTCAAGATTATGATATTCTATTGAACGAAAAATACATGGAGTCATTAGTCCATACATTTGGAAAAGCAAAAATGGTGCCTTTCCTCAAGGAACTTATATTTGAATGGGAGATACAATATTTAACCAGCTAGGTAAATACAAAATATGTATATAGTAAATGGAACGCCCTCAGAGGAAGAAGGAGAAGACATTATCATCTGGGGGAGTTGCTGAGAAAGGCCTCCTGGGGTATGTGGGATTTCAGATAAATCATGAAGAAAGTCAGGGAAACTGAGAAGAAGAATTCAGGGAGTGAAGCATTCCAGGTGTGGGCACAGCTCATTCAGAGGCACAAGAGGCAGGAGATAAAGTGTTGAATCTGAGAAAAGGTAACCTTCAGTGCTGCCATGGAGTACATGGAGGAGAATAAAGTATAAGAAGATTGGTAATGTAGGAAGGGGCTAGATTTAAATGCCAGAGGAATTTATTTTTGATCCTGGTGGTAGCAGGGAAGCACTGTAATACACTGAGCCAGAATGGGAGGGAGAGGGAAGGGTGACATAGTTAGACTTACACTTTAGGAAAATAACTTTGTTATTTGAGTGGAGGATAGATTGGAGTGAGGCAGAAAGATTAGTAACTATTTCAGTAGTCCATGTGAGATGTGGTGAGGGCCTGATCCAAGGTTGTGATTATGTGAATGAAAAGAAGCAGGCATACAGAAGAGATGTTGTGAAGGTAGAAAGACAAGCTATAATAAAGGATTGGGTATTTGGGATGAAAGTGACAAGTCTAGGGTAACACTGAGCTGCAAGCCTGAGACAATGGTGGTACTCTTAACAATAGGAAAGTTGAAAAGGAGGGAAGGTTTGGAGGGAAAGATAATCAGTTCTCTTTTGGCTATGTTGAGTGTGGGGTGCCTATGAGATATTCAATTGGAGTTGTCCAAAAGGCAATTGGTGAATATTTTAGTTTTGAATGTCTTATTAACTTTGCTACTGTTTAAATTTATATGTTTATATAATTACAGTGAGGTGGTGGTTGGTAATGAGGCAATAGAAACATCAGGCATAAACAACTTTTTCTAGGAACTTTGGCCCTAAAGAAGAGGGAAAAAGTCAATGGAATGCTTTTTTATAGTACTAGAGAGTGAAATTTAGAATGCTTGATTCCTGAATCACCATCCTAGAGAAGGGAAAAGACGTGATCAGGGCATACTTTGAGGGATTATCTCTAAGAAGGCATAGAGAGGAAAGAGGGAAGGAAGAGATACTATGTGGTAATGCTGAGAAGTTCTGAGTAGTAGAGAAGGTCAATAGAGCTCCCTTCTATTTTGTAGGTACTGAGTTTTCTCAAAATAGGAAAGCTAAATTATCTTCTGAAAGTATGGGTAGTAAGGATGATGCAATAATGTGATGAGACAAAACAAAAAAATTTGAAATTCTAAAAACTGACATACATGTTTTTATTTGTAGTCACTGCTCATTAGATTGTATAAATGAAAATTACTTAAAATGTAATTATCTTATTTTTATATGCACTTTTTCTTCAGATTAAGAAATAATTCTATTGCTCAGGCATCCTTATAATAGGGTGGTTAATATTCTTGAGTGATTTAAAGATCCTAATGCTGTTAGCCTCATAAGATTAACCTATCTTCTACACTCTGTTTGAGTACTTAAATACTAGTCACAATCTGATTTTTGCCTGAAAATACATTAGAATAAAATGTCACTATTCTTTGATTATTTGTGCTATTATTCTTGTTTGTTGTGTTATGCAGTTAACACCTTAATCTCTAAATTTCTTGATTTTTTTTGCAGTCAGTTTAATGGATTTTTATTCAAATAAATTATTTGGGAATTGAAAATGAATTAAATTTCTCTCTTTTAATTTATCATAGCTCATTGGTGTTGAGTTGCTGAATGTGCTGCATCGACTCCTTTTGACTTGGAATCCACCCTCAGTACAGCTGTTGGTCACTGGAGTGGTACAGCAGATAGTTAGAGCAGCTCAAGATTATTTGCAAGAAAAAAGAAACACTCTAAGTAAGGCAGTAATGGTCACCTTGTCTTTTTAAAAGGATCATTTTTGCAAGGAAAATGAGTGGAATTTTTCCCTTGTAAGGAAGCAGTGCTATACAGGGAAGAGAGTGCTAGATTTGGAATCAGGAACACCTGAGTTCAAAACTGACCTCAGATGTGGGCTTTGTAAGCCTGATCGAATCACCTAACCTCTCTGAGTCTCAGTTCTGTATCTGTAAAATGGGAATAATAAAACAATTTACTTCAAAGGGTTGTTGTGAGGACCAAATGAGATAATGGAAAAAGTTTAATAAACCTTATAGCACTAAATAAATGTAAGCTTCTTATTCCTCCTCCTCTTATTATTATTTCTTCTGTTGATAAATTCAGAAATGTTTTAATATTTGGGATCATAGAACTTGCTGACAATTTTCATCTCAGTTTTGAACATAATACAAGAGTTTAAAAGCAGTGTTATTTTTATCTGAGATTCATGTAGCTAACAAATTACAATAAATTTATTATAATAAAAATCTCTATGTAACCAAAACATTTTAAAGACCAATCAGTGGCCCTTTTTAAAAAAGCCATTTTGAGTATAATGAAATTATGTGACCAACATATAATTAAGCCCATTGAAATGAGGTTTATCCCATAGCATCGATTAGATTTGTATTTGCTAGTCTTTTTGAATACTTTTCTTAAGTATTTTTATCATGTTGTATTTTATCTGGTGGTATATATTGCCTTTTATGTTGGAAGTTTCACCAAATTTTCTTTTATCCAAGATGAAGATGATATGGAAAAAGAGACTTGCCCTGTGTTAGGAGAAGGAGTGACAGTGGTGGTCTTGTTCCTGGAAAATCTCTTGTCTTTGCAACCATGGAGCTATTGATGTTCATCTTAGTACGGCATATGCCACATCTCAGTACCAAGATGTCAGATTCACCAAGTCACGTATCCACCAAAACTCGATTATCTGAAGAAAGTGCTCGTTTAGTGGCAGCTGCAGTTACCATCCTCTCAGACCTGCCATCTCTTTGCTCTCCTGCTGGTATAGTAGATATATATTACATTTGATTAAGATTACTTCCTTGTCATTTTAAGCTCTATTTTAATTTGCTTTACTTTACAAAATTCAAGCACTGACTAATGATGAATATAATTATTCTTTTTAAAGTAATTTAAAGGGCCCATAAAAATATCAGAAGAAAAGCTGAAATTCCTGCATGACTACAGTTAAATTAGCTATTAAGATTTTAACGGGTTGTTTAAAAAAAAACCCTTTAACATTTGCTTCGCAAAATCTGACGGATTTCTATAAATGTGTTTAGTCTGAAAAGTGAAATGGGATATATTTGGGGATTTGGGAGGAAGTTGCCCCAAAGGAGGTAGTCTGGTGATTTAAACATTAGCAACTTAATAGCAGCAACAGTAGCTTCTATCTCTCAGCATAATAGATATGCTTTTGATACTCGTAAAAAGTTCTCATGTTTTAAAATTAATTTTAGAAACTTAAAGTTTAAGCTGTATGCTTAATTTGCAGTATGTAAAGGAAAAATTAACCATAAATAGGTATAAAGTATCATTAAAAATTAACAAAAGCCAAACTATTAAAAGTTTGTGAATTCCATTTTGTATCATTTTATCAATGTTAGCTACTATCAAGAGTGCTTTCTAATTATGCTATAATGATATAGTGCATACTATATTTAATTATAAACAAATATATAAGGTGGAAAATAAATTTTAAGATCAATGCCTATATTTTAGTAGTGTTTTTCTGTGTGTTTTAGAAGTTATTTTCTGAACAAATCCATCAAGATTTCTGTTTGTTACTATTATCAGTTAAGACTGTTTATATAGTTAAATTGCTACCAATACTATTATTGTAATCTTTTTTACCTCCCTCAATAATATTTAACTTACACTTGATGAATAATTAGGTAACAATTTTCTGTACTCATTTACATATTGAGTATTTTTGAGTGATGCAAAATTATAAGAAGTCTTTAAGTTACTATTAATTAAAAATAATTCCTGTCTTTTCTATCAGTCTTTTTTGATGATGTATATGGTACAGTGAATGCATTATGCACATCTCAAGGCTTTTCATCAGTACAGCAGGATGTAAAAACTTTATTTAATCACCTGAATATTTTATACAATGATATCAAATGTATGGACATTTGGAAACATTTGGGTGACTGAATTGATCATTTCTGTCTCTATGTCTATCATTGTGTAGACATAGAGGCTTATTCCTTACATGTAATGAATAGCAAGTAAGTACTAAAGAAGTTCCAAGATTTACAGCCATCTCAGTGTGTTGTTGTCAAACTAACTGGAGCTACAAAGGGGTTCTAGAGAAGGAAACAACTCAATTCAAAAGCAACAAACATTTTTATGTGCCTTTTGTGTGTGTGCAAGGCACTGGGCAAGGTACTGGGGATGGTAAGACAAAATGAAAAATACTCTCTGTCTTCAAAGGGGTACAACATTTAAATAAAGCAACACCTACAGTATAATTTGATGAGGAAGAAAGCACCAACAATTAAGACAAGTTAGGAAAGACTTCATGTAGAAGGTGACACCTGAGTTCAGACTTGAAGGAAAGTAGTCCTTTTAACAGATAGAGATAAAGAAGTGCATACCAGACCAAGGCAATGACTTATTCAAAGGCATGGAGGTGGGATATGGCATACCAAACTTATGGAGAAGCAAATAGGCCAGTTTGACTAGAATGTAGACTGCATCAATAAGAGTAATTTGAAATAAGTCTAGAAACATAACGCATGAGTCAGATTGTGAAGGGCTTTAAATACCAAGCTGAGGAGTTTTGGGGTGGTTTGTTATTTTTTTTAACTTGGAGACAATTAGAAGTTTGCAATTTATCTCAGAGACACTGAAGAGTCTTGAGTAAGGAAGTTAGACCTCTGCTTTAGAAAGATTATTTTTGTAGCTAGATGGAAAATGGATTGGGGAAAAGAGACACTGAAAGCAGAGAGTTAAATTAGGAGAATTTTTCAGTAGTCCAGGTGAGAAGTGATGGGGATCTGAATTAGGGTATTGGTTGTGTGAGAGGAGAAAAGAGGACAAATGAAGGAGAAACTGTGGAGGTAGGATTAACAAGATTTGGAAGCCAGTTGAATATTACAGATAAGGATGAGTTGAGAGTGACTCGAAGATTTGAACCTAGGTGGCTGGAAGAGAGTATTTTCAATACCATGTACTGGACTATTTTCAGCAGAAATTGGAAGGTTTGGAGGAGGAACAGATTTAGGGGGGTGAATATAATAAATTCATTTTAGTCATGTTCAGTTTGAGATGCAAATAGGATATCTAAGTGAACCTATGTGGTAGATAATTGAAGATGAAGAATGAAAGCTAGAGAAAAAATTTTTAAATATTGCATATGTAAAGTATCCCAAAGGCTTAATGTAGTTTTAAGCCGTATTTAATTTTTAATACCTTATAAAATTGCACTGAGATTTTTGGGATACTGTGTATTTATATATACATATATATTATGAATCTATATATCTTTCTACATATTTAGTAATCATAAAAGTTAAAATTGTATGTAGTAGTGGTCAGAGTAGCATTAGAGGTTTTAGGAGACCTCAATTCTGTTGTTGTTGTTGTTATTGTTATTGTGTTGTTTCCATCATGACCAACTTTTTGCAACCCCATTTGGAATTTTCTTGGCAAAAATATTGGAGTGATTCCAGCTTGTTTTACAGATGAGGAAATTGAGGCAAACAGGGTTAAGTGATTTGCCCAGGGTTACACAGCTAATAAGTGTATGAAGCCAGATTTGAACTCAGGTTTTCCTGACTCTGGAGTCAGATAGTACTCAGTGTACTATCCGCTGTGCCACCTAACTATCCCCCTCAATTCTAGATAGGAGGAAATAGGGAAGGCTTCATAAATGACATGGCACGTAATATAGGACTTTGAAGCAAAAGAAGGAAGGATTTCAGTAGAGCAAGATGGAGGGATAGTCCATTCCAGGCATGAGATGCATATATATGCCAGATTTATTATAATATTAAGTAGTGGGAAGTTAATAACAGGTTTTGGACAGAGGGTTAAAGTGATCAGAACTGTGAAATAGGAAAATTATTTTGGCAGTCACGTAAAGAATAGATTGGAGAGATAGAGAATAGAGATTGGTTAAGAGCCTTTTACAGTAGTCCATGATAGAGAAAATAAGGTCTTGGACACCTATGGTAGCAGTGGAAATAAGAGGATTAATGCCAAGGAGAAAAAAAGGGAAAAAAAGCAAACATGATAGCAATAAGTTGAGTGGTTGAGAGGGATAGAAAACTAACAGGATGAGGAGGGATAGTGAAGAGGAAGCTGCAGTGTTTAAGCCTTGAGTGATGGGGAGGATAGTATTGTCATCAACAAAAATGAGGAATTTAATAGGAGGAGCTAGTTTAGGGAAGAAGACAAATTTGCTTGCACACATTTTGATTTTTAGGTCAAGACAGACCTTCCCAAATTGAAATGTACAAGAAGGAGTTATAATTACAGTAGAACACATAGTCACATGAACATGGGAATAAGGAGGTATAGAGAACATGATTAGAGGTTTTCTTTTGTCGTAACTAAAACAAGAGGTGGTCCCTGGTAGCTGCTACTATTACCACAGAAATATGGTGGGAAACAGGTCTTGTGACAGAAATTAAATCTAAATCTTGGTCATCTCCTATTCTGTGTTCTTTTCTTTCAAGCTTGGGGAAGGGGTGGTGGTGAAGGGGGTACCTCCCTAGTGTGAATTCTGTGTTCTCTTAGTCGAATAAGTAGTGTAGATTTTAGGAAAGCAGATTTCAAAAAATTGAGGAAAAAAATACCAGTATGACCCCACAGCCAGAGACTCTAAACTGGAATTCAAGTCGAGGGAGACTAAAAAATTCACTTCTGAATACAGAATTGTGAACAGTCCTGATGACTAAGAAAAAATATTGGCTTTGTGAGCCAAGTTGATTAGTTTTTTTTTAAAAAAAACACACAAAAGGTAGAAAGATGGACACATAACTAACAAAGAATACATAATGTCACTATCTTGTGAAAAGTAGTATCATCAAATTTTAGAGTTGGAAAGGACCTCAGATAGATCATCTAGTCAGGCTCCATTATTTTGCAGATGGTGAAAGTGAGGCTCAAAGAAATTATTTACTCATCATATAGCTAGTTAGTGGCAAAGCCAACACATCACTCTGTCAATGAAGTTTAAAGTTATCAAGTGAATAAACTAAGACCTCAGGATCTGTTGAAATAGAAATAAATTAATTACATTGTTACAACATTTTGTTTTTTTCCTTTTAGGAAAAGTAGAGAGTATTTGTACATACTTATTTTTACTTTTTTCTCTTTGTCAAATGCAGTTTTTTTTTGCCAACAGGTAACCAAAATGCAGTTGAGATGTCAATTTCAAATTTAAGCATCATGTCAAAATATCAGTTTGTTGCTTTGAGAATTTATGAAGCTATATTGGTTACAAAGTTATAATAGTTAAAAATAATTATTTCTTTTTTATTTGGCAACTGATGTTAGATCCTTTCTTTCTTAGTATAGTGTTAATAGTGGGACTTGTGAATAAGTAACTGAAGTGTGCTCAATACCAATATATTACTCACAATTAATACCAACTACTTAAAATTAAATATATTAACAATACATCTATAAAGAGAAATTAGTGAGGTTAAAAGTATACAGAAAACAAAAGACCTAAAATGAGGATGATTGAAATCTATGGGTGATTTTTTTGTGGTATAAGTTGTTGAGATATAACTCCAAACTGAGAATATCCCTTAAATGAAACTTGTACCATGCTAGCCTAAGTAACAGCAGATATTCAAATTGTACATTTAAGAAAAGACACTCAGTGGCAAAGACCACATAATAAAACACAGAAAGTAAAAGCAAGTATACTTCTTACCTTTCAGAAAAAAGTGTTTTTTTATATTTATGACATAGAAATAGAATATTACAGCACTTTCGGTTTTCAAGTAAAAGTTTTAAATTATTTTTAGGTAATAAAAGCTTATTTAATAAAAATTATGAACTTTCAAATTTATTTAATAAAATTTATAAACTATAAAGTTTATTTGATAAAACTTTTATTAAAATTTTTAATGTGTTACAAAAAAGACTAAAAACTATCTACAATCAAAAAAATTTAAGCTGTTTGATAGAACAGTGAACTAAGGGTTCATAGATTTGATTTTATTTTTGAAGTTCAGTTTTATTTTATTTTCAGTTCTGAATTCTTCCTTTTTCTCTTTCCCTTCCTCCACCCATAGAGAAGGCAAGAAAAACAAGATCTATTACAAAGGTGTATAGCCATACAAAAAAAAATTCCCACTTAGCCATGCCCAAAATATTTTTTAAAACAAAGAAGACAAAATATGCTTTAGTCTGCAGTTTGAATCCACCACCTTTCTATCTGGAGGTGGATAGTTTGTTTCATCTTGAGTCCTTTGTGTTGATCAGATTTTCTAGGTCTGTCAAAATTGATTATCTTTACAATGTTTTTTTTTTGTATAAATTGTTCTCCTGGTTCTGTTCACTTCACTTTGAATCAGTTCATATATGTCTTTTCAGGTTTTTCTGAAACTGTCCCCTCCAGCATTTCTTACAGCATGATAGCATTCTATCACATTCATGTACTATCACTTTTTTAGCTGCCATTTCCCTCAGTTTCTAATTCTTTTTACCACCACAAAAAGAGCTACTATAAATATTGTTGTGCATATGGGTGCTTTTCATCTTTCTTTGATCTCTTTGAGATATACATTGAGTAGCAGCAGTATTGCAGGGTCAAAGAGTATGCACAAACCCTTTTTAGGCATAATTCCAAATTGTTTTCCCACAGTGCATTAAAATACCAGCTTTCCCACGCCCCTTCTAGCATTTGTCATTTGCTCTTTTTTTGGTCAAGTTGTTAGATTTTAGATTGTAGTCCTGGCCTTGATACCCACAAGTACACCCAGAGCCACCTGGGTGGCATTTATAGAAAGCTGGGCTTGGAGTCAGGAAGACCTGAGTTCAAATCCAACCTGACACTTACTAGCTGTATGACTGTTGAGCAAATCTTGTAACCTTCATTTGCCTCAGTCTCCTCAACTGTAAAATGAGAATATTAATAGCATCTACCTCCCAGGGCTGTTATGAGGATAAAATGAATTAATGTTTCTAAAGCTCTTAGCACAGTGCCTGGCACATAGTACACACTGTGTAAATGCTAGCCATTATTATTGTTTTTATTATTATCATTAGCTAAAACCCAGAATGAGTTGAAGCTTACAGAAAAAAAATTCTTATGCAACAAAACGTGATTTTAAAAATAAAAAAACAACAACCTATGTTCAGAATAAGAATGAGAAAGGAGTATGTTCATGGCTTAAGAAGAATAATTTAATATTAGCAACTCAAATTCTATATTTCTTATACTCAAATTCTATACTAGGCAATAATTACAAACTAGAAAAGGGTATACCAAACAATGTGAATAAGGAATTGAAAGCAAAGATCAGGAAATAAAGAATATCTTCCTCTTTTTAATTAGTTCAAATCCTCAAGCTCAGAAGAATTAAGGGTTAGGGTACTGAAAGTGCTTATAATTGTGATTATAAAACCAGTGTTCAGTAATCTTGAGAAATGGAGAATAGAGGAGTGGTTAGAAGCCCAAAGATAGACAAATGTGATGAATTTCAAAAGTGGGGTTAAAAGATACATTCTGGAAGCTGTTAGAGATAGTAAAGTTGTTTAGAGCCATTGTGGATAGACTACTGGACCTAGAGTCAGGAAGGCCTGAGTTCAAATCTTATCAGTCTTGTCACACTAGGCAAGTAACTTAACCTTTCTTTGCTTCATTTTCCTCATCTGTAAAATGGGGGGAAATAATAACACCTACCTCTCAGGAGTGTTGTGAGAATCAAATAAGATAATATATTTTAAATGCTTAGCACAAGCCTGGAATATAGTAGGTACTGTATCAATGCTTCTCCCCCTTTCTCATGCTCCCCAATCTCTTTATTTGCTCCAGAATTCTAGAACAGATTTTTAAGTTGATGGTTGGTTAGCACTTAGTAAAGAAAGGAAATCTCAACCATCATGATATAAACCAAATTAACCTCATTTTAAAAAATAGACTTGCTACTATAGATTAAGAGAGCAGGGCAATGCCATAGACACAGCGTGTTTGGATTTCTTCAAAGTATTTGACAAAGTTTCTCATGGTATCTTGTGGGCAAACTGTAAAAGCATAAGTTAGGTAAAGTACAGTTAGACATATTTGTGAAGCACCATGACTAAAGAGTGTTGTTTTATGAACTGATCTAAATCTAGAAGAAATGGCATGCCACACTCTATGTAGGTTTTTATTAAAGTCTCAGATGAGGTCCTGATTATTTAATTTTTAAATGATACGAAGCTAGGAGGGATTGATAGTTGAATGGCTTTAAGAGTCACGATTAAATTATTATCCTGACAAGCTACAGTGCCCTGTCTTGCCAAACCAATAGAACTAGAAGTCCTACATGTAATTTTTAAAACTCAGGTACATAAGAACTGAAAAAGGAGAAATATTATGTGGGGTTTTAGTTGGTCATAAAGTGAGTATGAAGTCCATCAATCAATAAGCATTTGCTATGTACCTGACATTGCTGGACATACAAAGAAAGGCAAAAATAGTCTTTGACCTTAAAGTATTCATATTGTCATAGGGAAGGCAACGTCTAAATAGCTAAGCACCTAGACTATACATACAGAGTAGATGGAAGATAATCTCAGAAGAGAAGGTGTTAATTTCTGGGGGCCCGAGAAGGGCCTCCTGTGGAAGGTAGAATTTAGCTGAGTGTTGAAGGGAACTAGGGAAGCTAAGAAGTGGGAATGAGGAGAGGTCATCTTCTAGACATAAGGGACAATCCATGCAAAGGCATATGTGTGACAGCAGCAAATTGGTGAGTGTCACTGAATCATAAGCATTTGTGGAGAAGAATAAAGTGTAAGGAGCTAGAAAGGGGCCAGGTTGTGAAGAGCTTTAAATATCAAAGAGGACCACATATTTGATCCTGAAAATAATAATAGTAACATATATATAAATGCTTTAAGGTTTGCAAAACGGTTTACATATGTTAACTCAATGAGTAATAGGGATTCACTGGAGTTTATTGTATAAGGAGATGACATAGACCTATGGTTTATGGAAGATAAATTGGATAGGGAGAGGTTTGAGTCAGAGAGAACAATTAGAAGGCTGTTGCAATAATCCAGACAAGAAGTGGTAAAGGCCTAAACTAGGGGAGCAGCTATGTGAATGGAAAGAATGACACACGTATGAGAGGTGTTGTGAAGGTAGAAACGACAGTTTGACAGTGTTTGGTTATATGGGATGACAGAAGGGAGTCAAGGATTATACAAAGATTGTGAGTCTGGATGACTGAGAGGATTGTTGTGTCCTCAGCAGTAATACATTTTATTTTTAAGATACCTGTAAGACATGCAGTTCAAGATGCCTGAAGGGAGAATGGTCATGTTCTGAAACGACTAACTTTTCAAGAAAAGAAAAATGTACTTATGATAAACTTTTATGTTTAGTCAGCATAATTAGCATTTTCTCTCAGTTTCTTAAGTCTAGACAATCAACAAATCATTAAATCAAGCCCCTATTTGTACTATTTGCTGATTTCTGAGGTATAAATGCTCACACTGAAAATTTAAGTCAGCTCTCACAAGCTGGTATGACCTGTCTCCAGCATATCCTTGTGCAAGACTAGAAGTTAAAAAAGACTAGGACTGGATATATAGATTTAGGAATCATTTGCATTTAGATGATAATTGAACTCAAGGGAGCTGAGGAGATCACCAAGTGAGATATTATAGGAAGAGATGAGAAGAAAGCCCAGAATAGAGCTGTGGAGAACATCAGAAGTTAGTTAGTAGCACAGCTGCTTTAGAAAAAAATGCATTAATAGAAGTACTGTTGATGAAACTGCCTCTGTCTTCCCTTCAAACTCAGAAATTGTATGATTCTGTTATAGCTAGAAATACAATTTGTCCCTTTGTAATTTTGACCTTGCAGACCACATCTAGAGTAATACCTTTCTAATACACTAATAAATTTTAGAACTTCTAGATAAATATGAAATGAAGGATCTGGAAATTATGTAATATAAGAAACAATTGAAAAAATTAGACAATACATTATCACTAATAGAGGATGTTTTAGAGAGGGTTCCTGTTTAGGTGCTGGAATTGTACTAGATTAGATGATCCTCAGGGTCCCATCTAGCTATACAATTATACAATTCTGTTTTGCCTGGATGAATGAAGACTTTAGAGGGGACCATGCTAGTTTCAAGTATTTGAAGAACTGTTACATAGGAGTGGACATATTCTTTGAAGTTCCAGAGAGCCAGCCTAAGAAGTTATGAAAACTTTGCCTCAATATAAAGAAGAACTTTTTAACATATCCAAATGGACCACTTCACAAAATAAAGTTTCCTATCCCTGAAACTGTTAAGTAGAAGATGGATAATCATACATAAGAGGTATCATAGAAAGGTTTCCTCTGTTGTCTGTGTGTTGGGCTAGATGTAATTTAACCTTCAATCTGAAGATTCTATTATTATTGCTTTCTGTAACTCTTTACTTTTCTGACTTCTCTGAGCTCTGATAAATTGACATTAGGACACTGAATAATTCACATAATTGTTTTAAAGTTTTTTTACATCATTGAGGAATGTTCCATTATACATGGTTGCCTTGGTTTTCCTGGTTTTATTTTATCATTTTCATGATGTGAAAGGTCAGATGCTATTAGGAGCCAGCGATCAAAGAGTATTAAGCAGGAAAAATAAGGGAAATAATAAAAACTACAGAATACAGTAAAGTAGAAGAAAAAATACTGATCCTGCTTTCTTTGCTATACAGTGTCACTCTGTTATCTAATACTTTATAACACTCAAGGTTATACAATAATAATAATGTAGTAAATTTTTAATAAGAACCGAGTAAAATAAATCATTTTGAAAAATACCTAGCATAGAGTATAGTAAGTGCTTAATAAATGCTTGTTAAATGATTGATCTGTCAAAAAGATAAATTGCAAGGAAGCTTTCATCAGGTCATCCTTCATTTCTGTTTCAGGATGTATGACAATATTACCCACAATTCTGTTTCTGATTGCAAGAATATTGAAAGACACAGCAATAAAGTCTGGGGATAATCAAGTACCCCTCCCAGTCAGTGCAGCTCTACAAGGAATTAAAAACATTGTGACTCTTTCAATGGCCAAGACTGAGGAAACTCAAAAGCAGTGGACTGATCTGATTCGTAGCACTCTTGCATGTATCCTGGAATATTCTCAACCAGGTAACCTAATCAGAATTGCATAATGTGTCTGTCAGGACCATAAATTTATTAATTCCTTCATGTAAATAAGTACATTTGAGCTTTTTGAATTATTTTTGTACCTTTCTCTAAGTTATAGATTTTATTGTTTACGATGAAGCAAAATAGAAGAAAAGTTTTTAATTCTCATGTACCTATCTTTCCCTCAAGTACAGGTTTTATTTCTACTATATATCAAGTAGAGAACAGATGTTTTTAAAAGTCCTAAACAATGTCATAATTTTTACTTTTAAGAGTCCTTAGTTTTAAAAGACCAAAACTAAGTTTATTTGGTGGCTCAAAAAAATTAAATCACTTTTATTTATGTTGCTGAACATAGTTGAGGTAACATAATAGTTTATATTATATATTCCATTCATATTTGATGCGCATTGTTCAGAGTGTTGATTTTTAACCAAATAAATAATTCAGTAGCTATACTAATTATCAAAAAGGAGAAATGATTATCTTCTTTGACTTAGGAACATAGTTGAGCAATATTGCTTTAATAGTATAAATATTGTTTTCTAATATCTGTGGTAGAAGAGTGTTAATAATTAGCAATTCTTTTAGACTTCATTATTAAGATGACTCTAATCCTTTGATAAAATAATTTATTCTAATAAAGTTACCTGAGCAATACTCTAAAACAGTAGTATCAATTTCAAATAGAAAGAGTACTCGCTAAACTGTATGTAAGCATTCATGTGGGCCACATGTTGACTTACTTTTAAAACGTAATGTTATCTATATTTGATTATATTTTACTTATTTTGTTAAATATTTCCAGTTACATCGTAATAAGGTTCAGCTCCCAGTTACATTTTAACCTGGTTCAGACTGTACTCAGGGGTGTTGCAGGCTGTTTGACACTTCTGCTCTGGAAGACTGTCTTAAGACATTGATCTCCATTAGAAGCTTCCCAGGAGGTAGATTCAGATTTTCAAACAGGAAGAAGGGCTACTGCTAAGTATGCAAGTAATCATTGATTTGTAGGATAGGTGACAATCTATTATGAAAGTTCTGTTTTTCCACTAATTGAAGAAATATTACACTGAGGGTAGAGGGGAAGGCAACCCTCAGATGAAAATAACTCCTAAGAATACAATATTATTTAACAATCTAAAAATAAGAGAATTTGACCTTTACACAGATAAACATTTGGAGGCATTTTTTGTTTTTTGGGGGTTTTTTTGCTTTCTTTTGTTCTTGTCAGTTGAAGTTAGACCTTATTTTTAGGGGGGAAAAGATAATTACTTGATTAATAAGAAAATGAATAATTTTGGGACATTTAGCTGTTAAAGGATTTTAAATTATCTGAATTATGAATAAAATGCTTTCATAGTTTTTAACATTATTCTAGTAAATTTACTGATGACTAAAATGAAGTTCTTAAAATTATGTACTTAGAGGAAAAATGTGAATATCTGATAAACTTATCAACACTTAATATTAACAGTAATCTGACTATATTCAAAGTAAATTACAAACAAAATACTAAAGATAAAAATTAAAATTAGTGTTTAAAATTACAATAATATGATCAGTTTAAATTTGTCTCATTGTTCCTACTATAACAGTCTTAGTACCTTTAAAATTTAGCAGATTAACTGAGTTTTTCATTATTGAGTTGCCTTTTATGTATATTTCCCATTATTTGGACTGAAGTCTCTCTCTGTACATCAGCAAATAGTTTGGGCCTATATATGTTTGCTTTTCTCACTATTATGGTTGGAACCTCATTAGAAAATCTACCATAACAAAACTGGTAGTGTTCTTATTCATGATAAAATACTAATTATTTTTAGGGGCAGTTGCCGTAGTTTAGCCGTACACATAAAAATAGTTGGCCAGTCTGACTGGTGATGTCAATGTAAGGACAAAGTGGAAAACATGAAGTGGTGCCTAGGGAACCACATAAACTGAGTTGGTATTTTCTTTGAGAAATACATTTGCATCATAATTGATTCAATTATTAATTCTATAGTAATTTTACATTAAGTGAAATAATTATATTAATTCTTAGAATTTTTTAATTTGGCATAGATTGAGCAAAAGTGAGAGCATTGGACTGTTTGTGATCTGAATTCTTGGAGAGAATAACACGTTGATGAGATCATAAATCATTTGCATATTGGATTCATGAGACCATTTTTATTGAGTGTGTTATTAATGAGCTTATTTTCATTCTACTGACTAGAATTGACTCATATTCATTTGATCAAATGTTTGAAAGACAGTAACCCAAAAAGCCAGGTTTTAAGAGCCACATGAAATTTTTTCTGAACTACAGTTTCAATAATATGGTTATAACTAAAGAAATTGTGCCATATTCCTTTTGGGGGGCTTATGGAAATGTAAATAAACATGATATTGCTCTTACATGTTTCTGACTTTTGAAATCAACTGAAGTAGTTAGTTACATAAATGTTTTTGTTTCAAGAAGCTTGCATTTAATCTTTAGTAATCTGCAATTTCCAGATGAATTGCATAACTTTTCTTTAGTTCTATTCTCATCAGTTATGCTCTCTATTCAAATCTTTTATCTTTTGGGCTCCCATTTTAGTTAGTAGAATTTGTAATTAGTTTTTTTTTTGTAGTATGGATGAGTTATATAATATGTATATAAAGTAATAATAATTTTACTTATATCGTACTTTGTTTGCAATGTCCTTTTTCACAACAACCTTGTCAGATAATTAGTGCAACTATTATTAAGCCTATTTTACAGATGAGGAAACAGAAACTCTTAAGAGATTGTGACATGCCTGTAATTACACAAGTAAATATCTGAGATGGGATTTAAACCAAGATCCATAGCTGAATTCCAGTGTTCTATTATTCTATCTATTATCTATATCTTGCTATCTATCTATCTCTCACATCATCAAAATAATCACAGTAAAGTACACAGGGATACACAAAAAAAGAAAATGAACAAGGAATATAGCAGGGCTTCTTAATGTAGGTTCCATGAATGTGGTTGGGGAAAAAATTACATCTTTATTTTCACTAACCTTTGGTGAAATTTAGCATTTCTTTACATTATGAATGTAGGAAGCAAACATTACTCTAAGAAGCAGTCCAGCAGATGCTTAAAGATGTCCATGGAACAAAAAAGATCTGTTGCATGGTATTTGATCTCTTCCAAAGAATCTCCATGTGCTCTCTTGCGTAGCAGGATAGCTGTTCCATTTATGGTTATTTGTATTATTTGTTACTTTGTTTGAGGCGCACACTGTTATAATAGATATTTGTAGAAGGATTTATTCACTATTTCAATTCTAAAGTAAATATAGAAGGTCACTACTTTCCTTTTTTTCCCCATTTTTCAGAAGATTCAATGCCTATTCCTGATGAAGTGAGCATGCTTACAGCTATTGCACTCTTTCTGTGGTCTGCTAGTACTGAAATAATTGGAGTCCAGTCATTACAGAATGGCTGCATGAACAGATTTAAAAATGCGCTGAATTCTTGTGATCCATGGGTAAGTTATACTAATTTTTTCATGAAATTTAGTGCTAATTTATCAAGAATATTTCCAGTAGATATATTTGCAAAATTCAAGAAATCAAACTGAATAATAAGTGATATACGAACTTACAAATGTAATATAAAGTGGCATGAATATCACAATATATTAATTTTAGAAAGAAGAAGTAAAAATAAGAAATAGATTTAAACTTGACTGGATATGGACCTAGCCAAGATAGTGTGGTGTCAGAGTAAACAATATAGGGGCAGCTAGGTGGCACAGTGGATAGAGCACTGGCCCTGGAGTCAGGAAGACCTGAGTTCAAATCCGGCCTCAGATACTTGCCACTTACTAGCTGTGTGACCCTGGGCAAGTCACTTAACCCTATTGCTTAGCCAAAAAAAAAAAGAGTAAACTGTATAGCCCAGTTCCTCCAACAACTCTTCCAACAATGTATTTTTCACTGAACCCAGAGAGAGGATTCTCTGGATTTGGAATCTTTAACACAGCCCTGCACAAGGCCTGCAGCACTGTCCCTCTAACTCTAAGAGAGGGAATTTTGAAGTCATAAAATGTCTTCTGAGATGTTGTTTTAAACTAGAAAACAAGATATCAAAGCCAGACCATGGAAGTAGACAGGGCCAAAGAACTGTTGCTTTAACCTCTGTATCAGGACACCAGATGAGATCCAGGACTATACCAAATGAATACGTTCCTACCAGAAGTATGCAAAGCCTAGCATAGAATATTCCAATCCAGGAAGTAAGTATGAAAAAATGAGTAAATCTGAAAAGCTTTTATGATGCCAAAGTTGCTTAAAACACAAACTCAGAAGAGAAGAATAATTCCAAAATACATTTAAGCAAAGCCTCCAGGAAAAACTGCAGCTTGGTCACAAAAAGTTAGAATTCGTAGAAGAAATGAAGCAAAAAAAATTTTTTTAAAGTGTAAGAAATGGCATTATAAATGAAATGATAGTGCTAACGGAAAGAATTGGAAAGAAAGTAATAGTTTTGGAGTACAAACTTAGATAGTGAATTTTAACAAGAGTTACAAAAGTAATAGGTTCCCTGAAAATTAAAGAACCACTCAGAAAGTAATGATTCCACAAGACAGCAAAAAATATTAAAATAAAGTAAAAAAATTGAAATTATAAGAAAGGTAGGATATCTCATATCAAAAACAACTTAATTAGAAAACAGATCAAGAAGAGGTAATTTAAGACTCATTGAACTATAGGAAAACTTTGAGCAAAAAAGGTCTGAGTATGATATTTCAAGAAATTGTGAAAGAAAACTACTCGGACATATTAGAGCAGGAGGGCAAAATGAAAATAGAAATAAGCCACCAATCACCTCTTGAGAGAAACCTCCAAAAGAAAACTCTCAGGAACATAATTGCCCAAATTCAGATCTTTCAGATCAAAGAAAAAATATTGTAAGCAGCCAGAAAAAAAAAAAGAGCTCAAATACCAAGCAATCAGTCAAAATCTCACAAGACTTAGCATCTACCATATGAAGCAGTAGCGAGCATGGAATGAGGTATTCTGGAAAGCAAAAGATAAAGGCATATAATCAAGAACAACTTACCTAGCAAAACTGAATATAATCCTATTAGGAGGAAAATGGATTTTCAGTAAAATGGAGTACTTCCAAGCATTCCTAATGAAAAGACTACATCTGAATAGGTATTTTGAAATACAAAAATGAAAATAGAAAGAAACATAAAAAGGTAAATACAAGTGAATAACTATAAGAGAAAGTTTATCAGGATAAACACCTCACCTCTTCCTCTGCCTTGCAACTCCAAACCATGTTCTTCCTCACTAGGACCCCTAATCCCTTGAACTTTTTCTTTCCCATGTCATCACCTCTATTGCACTGGCTATATTATCTTCTCTTCCTCATCTTGACCCCTGGTGAACCAGTTCAACTCTACTATTCTCTAGAGTTTCTTGCCCTTTTGTTCTGAAGAAGATTTTGCTCTCACAATTCTAGCCTTTGATTACTTCTACTGACTATCGCCTTCATTCCTCCTCATGTGCTTGAACAAAACTGGAGAACATCATGAAAACAAGTTGATTGGGTCCACTACGCATTTATGTTGCATAATCTCAACAGCAAGAAAATCTTTTTACTATCCCACTCACCACAGTAGCTTTTCCAAACCTTTTCATACTTTCTCAAGAATCCCACAGTACGCCTTCCTTCTATGTTCTCAGCTAAAACCTTGCCTCATATTTTCCTCAAAAAAAATTTTAATCTGAAAGTAATTTTTTAAAAAATTGTGACCATTGGCAGAGAGCTCCCTCTTTTCCATGACTCATCTCACAACACCCAGATATTTTCTGCCACTCTCTAGTACCCATTTTACATGAAGAGTTGGCTTTTCTAGATAAAACAAAATCACTTAACTTGTCTCAATCCCAGTTTCCTAATCTGTAAAATGAGCAGAAAAATGGGATTGATTTCATAGGAGTATTAATGTCTCTCTCTCTCTCTCTCCCACTGTGTGTGTGTGTGTGTGTGTGTGTGTGTGTGTGTGTGTGTGTGTGTATTATACAAAGTACTTTGCAATTCTTAAAGCCTTATTACTAATGATCCAGGGGAAAATGGTTGCTTCCTTCTCAAATTTTATTAGAACACTCTTAGTCTAGATGTCTCATTTTTCTCTATCATATTTTATACTGTATTGTAGTTTGTGTACTTGTCATATCTACCTGGGACTGTTATCATCTTTGCATCACTGTTATCTAGGACAGTACCTTATACATTGTCAGTGCTTAATAATTTTTTTAATTGAAATGAGAGCCTTCTGTTAGTTTCTTAAAAACACAACAGCATCTCAGTACATGACTTTATTTTTCAAATAGTTTTTTCAGTTTTGTATTTTTCTGACTAAATCTTTCAGGATATTGTGCTTTGATTCATTTATACTTTTAAAATTTCCATTCCTTATTGAACTTTAAGTAATTTCCCCATTTGATTCTCAGTGACCTGTTTTCCTTTATCCATTTGTTCGAAAATAGAAAAATCTCTAGAGTTTCATATGTATGTATGCATCTAGTTAGATTAATAATTGGTAGACAGACGGATCCAAATTGTGTATGTGTGCATCTCCAAATGACAGTTTATCTTGAGTTTCTATTTTCTCTGCAATATTACTTCATTTCTTTTTAATATTCAAAAAAGGTCCAATATGTTTATGTTGTAAGCATAGGAACTGGCACTCTTCTCAATTGATAAATTATGTTTTTTTCTATAGGTTCAAGCTAAGTGTTACCAGCTTCTTCTTTCAGTCTTCCAGCATTCCAATCGTGCCCTTTCAACTCCCTACATCCATTCATTAGCTCCAATAATGGTTGAAAAACTAAAAGCTGTTGAAAGGAGCCGGCCAACCAGTAGTACAGAGCTTTTAGCTGTTCAAGAAGGAATCAAAGTTCTTGAAACATTGGTTGCCCTTGGTGAAGAGCAGAACAGTAAGTATTTTGTTTTCTTATTTAAAACAAATTGAAAAGCTTTTCAATTCTAAAAGAGAACATTTCTTTTTAATAAGACATAGGAAATTGGATATTAAAATTTCTAGAATACTTTTTGATAGGTAAAGGCTTAGTATGAAAATTGGTGTTGACTTATATGTGGTTTTGAGTTGGAAATTAAAAGTGAATCGATATTAAATGGTAACTGAGCACTACTTTTATTTTATTTTTTAAATTAATTTATTTATCTTTAGTTTTCAACATTCACTTCCACAAGATTTTGAGTTCCAAATTTTTTCCCATCTCTCCCCTTCCCCCACCCCAAGATGGCGTGTATCCTGAATACTCCTTTCCCCAATCTACCCTCCCTTTGTCAACACTGGCCCCCTTCTCTTATCCCCTTCCCCTTCTATTTTCCTGTAAGGCAGGATTAATTTCTATAACCATTGCCTGTGTATCTTATTTCCCAGTTGCATGTAAAAACAATTTTTAACATTCATTTTTGGAACTTTGAGTTCCGAATTCTCTCCCTCCCTCCCCATCCATCCTTATTGAGAAGGCAAGTAATTCAATACAGGTTATACATGTAGTCATGCAAAACACTTCCATAATAGTCACTGAGCACTGCTTTTAGAGGTATAGATGATAGGCTAGGTGAGAGTCTATACTGATCCTAATTAGAATTTTAAAACATAATATTCTGGTTTTCTTGATAGAGCTTTACAACTTGACTAGCAAATATAATCAAATGAGTATTGGAATTGAATCAAATTACTAAAAAGCATCACAAGTTTGCATTAAAAAAGCATCAGAATTGACTTTGCAATTTTAATCACTGAAAAACAACTATACATCTACTTAATCAGAGTGTACAAACAAGCAGTTCAAAACTTTGGAGACATTGGGTGGTATAGTGCGTAGAAAACTGGAGTCTGAAGCTTTGGGTTTTGAAGTTTAACTTTTTCAGAGTGTGATACTGGGAAAATCACCACCCCCTCAATTCCCTTCTCTCTAAAATAAGGGAGTTAGACTACATGTCTACAAATATTCCTTCTAGCTATAATATTCAGTGATTCTTTGGTTATGACTCTGAACTTCTTATTTCTCTATTGATTTTGTTACCCCATAATGTTGCAGCTCTCTCTTTTTTGAATATATGTAAATAAAATTAGACAAGGAATTAGGATAATTAGAATTCCTAGGTATTTTCTGGCTAGGAAGCATGGTGTGTTAGTTTTACTAATACATAGCCACAAGGGCTTCTACTTTCCTTTCTGTAAAGTGGAGATCATACTTTTCCTCTTAGAGGTATTGTGAGGATAAAGTGAACTAGTAGTGATAATAATACTCACATTTATTGTAATGTGTTAAGTTGTACAAAGATAAAGTATTCTATAACATTATTATTGTTATTATGGATTCAAAAGAGGACTATTTTTATACTTCAGATTTTAAGCAATAAGGGTTCAGACTAAAACAGTGGTGGAAATACAAAGAAAGACAAATTCAAGAGATATTTTGAAAGAAAGATCAATAGTAAATTTCTGGGGGAAAAAAAATAAATATCTGAAGTAGGATTTAACTTAGTTATCCTTGACTCTTAAGTCCTGTGCCCTATCCGCTGCACCACCTGGCTTCCTAGAGTTTTATAGATGCTTACAACATAAATCTTTAGAAGTAAATAGAATATTTTTGCTTGGAATTGAATTCAAGTGCTCTGGCCTGTAGTTTGTATTTTCCACCTTTTCCTCTCTGATCACTGACTGTTTACCAATTATATCCACTGGTTTTTTCAGGTCTGGTGATGTGAATTTACCTAGGTATTCTTTTACTATCTCCCTACTTTATATTAGGGAATTTCATATCCCTATTTGCCATTTTTGTTCTGCTTTTTCCAATCCAAATGTCAGGGGAGAAAGCAAGAAGAATTGAACTGCTCTGCCTTCTCTCTGCTATTGTCGTCATCATCCCACCTACTCCCCCAAGTCATCAATCCTCCTCTGCTTTGATTCTCTCCTTTCCTACCATTATAGCAAAAAGGAAAATCTTTTTGTTGTCCACAGCCTTCCTTAACAATCTTAGTTCATGCTGAGTTTTAGCGCCCCTGACATTCTTATATAACTGTGCTTCACTTTGGTTTTCATCCTTTATTACCTCTTCTTGCTTCCACATCCTGTATGCATCTCTTAAAATTCTAAATTGCTCAGTAATTTCTCTGTTGCTGAGAACTCAGTTAGCATTCAATTTCTTTCCAAGTGAAATTTAATTAATAAGAGACAAAAAGTTGCCAGAGGAATTATAGTTTTAACTTTGGCTGACAATAACAATTTATAAGTTTAAATATTATACTATGTCAGTATCATATATTCACCAGGTAGCCATTCAGTAAATATTTTTAATTGAAATTTTTCACCAAGACTGACAAGATAGGTGCATTGTAGTACCTTTAATTAGTACCTCTTTGGTTTTTCTTAATTAGGGGCAAAAAGACTGCCCATATGATGTGCCAACTTAATGGATGAATTTTATTCACAAGTATGAGTTAGTATCAGTCATAAAAAGCTATAACAGCTGAGAAAGTATGTATTATAATCGTGAAATTACCATAAACTATACTTTATTGATGTAGTAGCACCAATGTGTATTTGTTATAATCTAAAAGAGTAACCTTTCAGCCCTTGTATTTCATTTTAGCCATGGACTTTTTCCCTTACAAATTAAAATGTTAAATATTCTCTTAAATCTAATAGCAATCATTTTTATAGACTGGAAACACACATTTTCTCACCTTATAAAATCCAGTTTCCCAGGCTAGAAACCTTTGAATTAGAAACCTTGTACATTCTATCTATAGAGCCAATCACTTATTTATCAAGTCCCGTTATAACTAACTTCTTTCCTTTGATACTTCTGTGGGAGTCATCCTTTTCATTCTGTTCCTACTGAGACTACTGTAGGCCAGGCCTTCATCATTTCACTCTTGTATTATTGCACTGATCTCCAAGTTGTTCTCTGTGACTCCAAGTGTGTTTACATTCAAGTTGAATCTACATACCACTTCCAGACTGACCTTTCTAAAAAACAGTTTTAGAGGGGCAGCTAGGTGGCACAGTGGATAGAGCACTGGCCCTGGATTCAGGAAGACCTGAGTTCAAATCCGGCCTCAGACACTTGACACTTACTAGCTGTGTGACCCTGGGCAAGTCACTTCACCCCATTGCCCTGCCAAAAAAAACATTTTAGAAGACAGGGAAAGAAATGGTAGCATGTGGTATATCAACTTAATGGTGGATTCATTTGGGGTAAAAGCATGGTGATACAGGCCCTTTCCATTGAAAATGTCAGTAGTGGTCTTATGATTAATCAGGTTAAACATTTTGATCGCCTTCTCTATCATCATCAACCAGTTAGAAGTTCTCACCTTAATCTACCCCCAATACTCCCAAAAGAAAAAAATTAAAGCTGAAAAAAATGTATCATCAATAATAAATACCAACTCTGCACCTTGTACATGGTTATTATGTGGTGATCGATAAAAGAAAAGGCAATTTTCTGCTTTCATAAATTTTTTTATTTGAAGATAGCTGTACTCATATAGACATAAAGTACTGATTACTCCATGAAATTCTTTTCAGTAAATAATATTTAACGTGTCATTAAGAAAAGAAACAATTCAAGTTGTACATAGTGTTTTAGTTTTGAAGTCTTTTTTCTATTACTGTGGATTTGGGGGAAAAGATAAGGGAGTGGGGTACATGAGAAGAGTTTTTTTTTAAAAAGAATAAAGAGACAGCAACTTGTTTAGTCGTTTTCAGTCATGTCCAACTCTTCATGACTCCATTTGGGGTTTTCTTGGCAAAGGTACTGGAGTGGTTTGCCATTTCCTTCTCATTTTACAGATGAGGAACTGAAGCAAAAGGGTTAAATGACTTGGCCAGGATCACAAAACAACTTGTAATTTTAGACAGATGTTATAGTTGGGATTTTTACATATGATTCATAGTACTATGTCATGAAATACCTAATCAGTTGGCCATTATAAACTATTGACTTCTTATAAAAGACACCTTTGGAAATGAATGATGTTTCATAAATTTTTCTTAACTCAAAATCCAGCAAATGTAAAAATGATTGTCTTAATGTGGATTAACTGATTTATTTTTATTAATAAAACTTTTGTACCAAGTAACACATTTATCATAAAGAAACCACTAGTATGGTCTCTATTTGTGTATCTTTGAACTCTGTAGTTCAACAAATTTCATCTCTAACTAGTTTGGTAGTGATATTTAATCAGTTTTTGATAAAAGTTTCCAAGAACTAAAAGAACTTAGGTATAAGTTTAATCTTATCTGGTTGCCTGAATTTGGTTATAATTTAGACTACCTGTTATCCCATTTACCTATTCTTTGTTTTAGTAATCTATACTCACTATTAAAGCTCAAAATTTGGTCAGATTGTCATATTTTGATAATTTATCACTTAATGTTTTGTTTTTCAGGAGTCCAGTTACTTGCCCTTTTAGTTCCAACCTTGATTTCATATTTGCTAGATGAAAATGCTTTTGATTCAGCACTTACAGCATCCAAAGATCTTCATGAGTTTGCACTCCAGAATCTAATGCACATTGGGCCCCTCTATCCACATGCTTTTAAGACTGTAATGGGAGCTGCTCCTGAGTTGAAAACACGATTGGAAACTGCAGTTCGAGCAAGCCAAGCCAGCAAAGCAAAAGCAGCTGCCAGGCAACCAGCACCTACCATACATTCTGCCCCAACAATTAAACTCAAAACAAGCTTTTTTTGAATTTACTATTCCATTCCTTTTTATTTACATTGGCAACAAACACCAAATTAGTCATTGGTTCTGCATCATTCCAGTCTTTATGTTTATTTGATTTGTATATTGGTGTTAGTGTTATGAAAAAAGGATAAGTGAAATAATTCCACAGGTTGATGTTGATTTTAGCAAATTTATTTTTATCATGTATGTGAATTAATTTCCTCTTTGTAAGACGTTCCTTTTGCTTTTAATTTACTATACAACACAGTTTTGCAAATTTATCGGTCCTTTAAAAAGCAACTCAGATAGATCATGCATCAACTTATTGATATGATGATGAGAAGTGAAAAGTTAAAGTAGCATTTGTCACAGAAGAATTTAGTTGCAGAAATGAGAAATCAAAATGATGCACAAAGACTTGTACCTAATTTATTTTCTGCTATGTATAATAAAGTGAAATATGTATAATATTTTCTCAGAATATACTACACAATGAAATGTCCATACCTTTCTAACAGGTGTTTCTTTACTTTCAGATTTAAATAACTAAATTATTCTTGACCATATATTGGTTGTTAAAAATAATTTAAGGAACAAAACTTATTTAAAGGTGCATGAAAATGTATCACATATGGTGTGATCTACTTTTTAATGGTCAAAAAATTTGACCTAAGAAAAATTTTCCAGATACAGCTCTGAGGTTTACCTGTGATATTCTAGCTGTAATTTATTTCTTGTTTAGTATTATCATTACCTTTATGATAAAAATGTCAAGATGAGTCTTTATTTGTATCATAGTATTAGCAAATAGAATTTCCAAACTGTCCTTTACTATACAGAAAATTATGCAAAAAAAAAAGCTGACTCCAATTTCTTTATGAGGTAGAAACTATCTCATAAATAAAATGATTCTTTTCCTGACTATCCTATATCTTATGCCTGCTGCCTCTTTTTTCTATTCATTTGCTTGTAGTTCCTCTCTCATTCGCCTTCAATTCCGTTCATGTATTCATTTACCCAAATTTCCCATGAAATAACCCATACATTTTCACCTATGTATTCACTCTCTTCCAATCACTTCCTACTTTGTTTTGCCTATCTTTGTTCTCACCAAAAAGTACTCTTCTTTTTCCTCTACTAGTCACTGGGTAGGTTCTTTGTTGTTTATTTCTGTTTTGACTATTCTCTTCTATTCCCACCCACCTCAGACTTATTGCTTCATTCTTTCGTCCTAAGGTGTGGTGGCCTAAGTTGTAGGAGTAGTAGTACCACCCATGGCATCTCTTTAATTTTCCCCACACCCTTTTGAGTCACTATCATAACAACTTTAGCCTCTTTGGCTATGTTTGTATGGAAATACATCAACCCTGGCTCATTTTTCAAAGAGAGATGCAGTTAATTGAAAATCAGATATAGTCCTGTGTAGTAATATCATATTTAATCAAATAATATATAGGTTAAAGAAGGAAAATGTCATTTCCGTTTATTTCTTACTGTATACTTTCTGTTACTGTATCTTATCCAATTGTTTTTAATATTTTAAATGGTGAGGTTTCTACTACTTCCTAAATTCTTGGCTGTCAATATTGTAAACTTAATTTGTATTTTCTTAATTTCATCATTTCACCCTGCTTCATAATTAATCATCATATTCACAAAATAGCATTAAGCCTTTTACAGAACTACTGATATTTATGTGTACCTTTTTTCTGATAATCTCTACATATAATTAAATATTACATGTGTGGTAAATTATGCCTCTAATATGGCAGCATGAAATATATTAAACATGAAATTGTGGATTCAGTAACTAAAGTATTATGATTTCATTATGTATTTAATACCATGCTTTTTGCATTCACATTTACTTTAATGTATTTCACCCTCTTCTGTATTTTTAACTTGTGGACCAAATCAAGACTGTAGCATACCTATAAATAAACTTCTAGCTTTTATATTTTTCCATCAATGGCCATTCCAAGCCATTTCCATTGTCATATTTAGAAGACCTGTTTAATTACAACAGACCCATGAACTAGTTGTTTGTATTATCAAAAATTGTTCATTGTGGAGTTAATAAAATTTCACCTGCATGAATGAGAATTTCACCGCTTGGTCAAAAGTTAGTAATGTCACTTAAATCAATTTAATACTGTCACACCTTGAAGTATATACACTTTTAAGGATTCTAAGACATAGAGGTGAGGAGGAACACATTTCCAGGCATGCTTTTGCAAAACGCATGCATGCAAGATGTAATTTCAAGTTAGCAAAATATCAAGTAGTTGAGTTTGACCAGAACTTAGAGAATACAAAGGGGAGCAATGTGAAATGTCTCAATTAGTAGGCTGGAGCAAGACTGTAGGGCTTTAAATACCTGTCCATGGAATTTCTATTTTGCCACAGGAGAAATTGGGAGCCACCAAAAGAGTTTTGAACAGCTAAATGATATGGTTAGATTGGTTCCTAATATTAATGGGGAATCTACTTAGGAAACTTGCAGTGATATAAACAAAAGGAGAGAAGGGATTGAACACAAGGGATGCTGTGTAGAGTAGTTGAGACTTGGCGCTTGATTAGATATGGAGGGTTGAGGAGAACGAAGAGTCAATGATGACTCCAAAATGCAAAACCTGGAGCCACCATATTGGACTCAACATAAAGCCCTGGTTCTGCTGCTGGAGAAAGTGGAAACCACTGAAGAAACCAAGATGATGAAAGCAGCTGGACTAAACCAAGTCTATTCAAGAGACAACATAGTTTTGCAGAAATTGAGTCTCAAAGTATATATGAATGAAAGATAGCAAAGTTGTGGAGAAATATTGAACTTCATCACTTGTCAAAATTCTAAAAAAGCTTCTGAGGGACTATTAATTATCTCTTGACCCATACACTCATTTTCCTATCTCTACAAAATTTGTAACAGGCAGAGAACACAACTCATCCTACTAGAGAGAAAAACAGTCCCGTAGTAATCCTGACCCCTCTCCCCCAAGATAGTTAATAAACTTTGTGATAAATAATGGTTGAGGTAAATAGAATTTAATTCAATAAGAATTCATTAAAGTTGTACAAAATGTTCATAAGAATACACATACATTGAAGTTATCAGAACAGACATGCTTTCACAAGTGATAGTAGTAAATAGCATGTTTGCAGTTTTGTAATTGACTGTAAAAATGCAAGGTCCCATTGTTCTTATTTGTTGGAGACGACATATATACATATAAATATATACAACAAATACAAGTTAGTTTTTAAGGAAAAGCACTAACAGCTAGGAAGATCAGGAAAGGGCTCCTCTAGGAAGTAGGATTAGTTGAGCTTTGAAATAAATTAGGGATTCTAAAATGCAGAAGTGAGAACAGAGTATATTCCAAGCATGGGGGCAGCATATGAAATGTGCATGAGAAATGGCAAGAAAGCTAATTTGGCTGAATCATAGAGTATATCAAGGGGAGAAATATATCAAAAATAAAGGTAGGTTGAAGTTAGATTTAAATGCAAAAGTTTATATTTAATCTTAGAGGTATGACAGAGCCACTACAATTTATTGAAAAGGGGAGTGACATGGTCAGACATGTTTTAAGATGATCATTTTGTTCTCTGTGTGGACTATTGGAGAGGAGAAATATTGGATGCAGGGATACCAATTAGGAGACTCTTGAAATAATACAGGTAAAAGGTGGTGCTGTCCTGAATGAGAGTAATTGCTGTGGGAGTTGAAAGAAGGGGATTAATGTGAGAGATCTGTAAATATAATCAGCAAGATTTGGCAACTGATTAGGTATGCAGAGTAAAGGAGAATAAACAATCAAGTGAAGATACCAGTGTGTGTAGGTGACTAATTGACAGAAGTTCGGAAGAAGGATGAATACAGGGAGAAAAATAGTTTTGTCATGGGTATGTTGAGTTTTAGGTTCCTAGCAGACATCAGTTCAAAATGTCCACTAGGCAGTTGATGATGTGAGACCGGAGTTTAGGAAAGAGACTAGGACTGTGGGTATATAAATCTGGAAGCTAAGGATGTAGAGATGATCATTGAATTTGTGGATTTGATAGAAGGAGAAGGGGCCTGGGGCAAAGCCGTGGGATGCAACCACAATTAGGGAGTAGGATATAGATAATGATCAAGCAAAGGATATTGAGAAGAGGTAGCCTGAGAGGTGAGAGGAGAACCGAGAGAAAACAATGTCACAAAAGCCCAGAGAAAGTATCCAAGAGGGAAAAGTAGTCAATGGTGCCAAATGTTGCAGAGAAAAAATGAGAGGTTTGAGAACAGGTCATCGGGATCATTAGTAACTTTGTAGAAAGCAGTTTCAATTGCAGCC
Organism: Phascolarctos cinereus; assembly: GCF_003287225.1. Taxonomy (NCBI): domain Eukaryota; kingdom Metazoa; phylum Chordata; class Mammalia; order Diprotodontia; family Phascolarctidae; genus Phascolarctos; species Phascolarctos cinereus. Next base: position 208,186,855 of record NW_027555625.1, read on the forward strand.
AGATTGCAAGGGGTCGAGAACTGGGTGAAAGGAGAGAATGTAAAGAAAGGGACCCAGGATAAAACCGGGAGGCAACAGGTATAGAAAGCTTCTAGAAAGAAAGTTCTTGGGGCAGCTAGGTGGCACAGTGGATACAGCACCAGCCCTGGAGTCAGGAGGACCTGAGTTCAAATCCAGAAGCTCAGACACACAACACTTACTAGCTGTGTGACCCTGGGCAAGTCACTTAACCCCATTGCCTAGCTAAAAAAAAAATCTGAGTTAAGAAAATTCTCCCTGAAGGAGAGTAGAATGATAACATGAGGGAATTGTAGGTTCAAATGAGGGCTTTTATTTTTTTTTAGGATGGAGAAACCAGACATGTTTACAGTAAGCAAAGAATAGATCTTGAATAGAGAGATAGAGGGAAATGCTTGTGGGGAGTGAGACGATATAGCTTACAAATGAAACAACTCATTTATTATGGCATACAAATGAATCAACTGATATATTCTTAAATATGTGAAATGAATAAAAGAATAGATATCACAAATATGATCTTTTTGCCAAGCAGAGAAATATGGGATGCAAAAACTATACCGATTTAGAACATAACTCATTTATAACATAGGGGATGGTGGTGGAATATTGTGGCATAGTATCACATCAAAAGAGTGAGAATCAGTGGAGGGAAAATCAGGTTTATGGAAAAATTTTTGAGAGACTCAAGCCAAATCATCAAAAGAGCATTTAAGGACAAAACTGGAAAGGGCCCAACTATCAAATGAAGAATAGAAAATATCTACCAAGATTTCTATAATAAACTCTTTTCTATATCAATGACAGTGGAGTCACAACATTTAGATTCATCATCATAGACCCCTTTACACTTTATAAAGAAATAGAAATGGCACTAAATACATAAAAATGAAAAGTGCAGCTGAACTAAGAGCAGCTAGGTGACACAGGTGTAGAGTCAGGAAGACCTATCTTCCTAAATTGAAATCCAGCTTCAGACACTTCCTAGTTGTATGACCCTGGGCAAATCACTTAACTCCTGCTTGTCTCAGTTTTCTCATCTGTGAAAATAGGAACAACAAGAGCATCTGGCTACCAGAATTGTTGTGAGGATCAAATGAGATAATAATTGTAAAGTACTTAGCATAGTGCCTAGGACATAGTAGGTGCTGTACAAATGTTAGCTATTATTATTACATGAAATAGATCAAGTAATACACACAGGAGGTCTATGCTGTAAGTGACACCATTTCGGTTACTTTGAGGGATCAATTCTTAAGATTTCTGAAAGAGAGAAAGACACTAAAGACTTGAAAAAATCTGTCACTTTATTATTTATGCTGTTTTAAACTCTAGGATCCCTGCTTGAAAAATCCTAGTCATAGTTTTTTCTGGGTTAGGTCCCAAAAGGTCATTCCTTGTTCCTTATTCAGGATGTCAATGTTAAGCTGGCTGCAAAACCTGGATGTTGGGAGGCCAGGGTGCCTAGTCTCCAATCCTTTCACCTAAAATGGAGAACAAGCTCAGAGGCCTAGGACCAAGGCCCATTTAGCTACTTATTAGTCTCACTGAGGAGGTTGAAGCCCTCTTCCCTTAATAATGATAGCTAGAATTTATATCATCTACATCAAACATTTTACATTGACATAAGTGCTATTATTATCCCTATTCTTGCAGTTGAGGAAACCGAGGCAAACAGATTAAGTGACTTGCCCAAGGTCACACACCTAAGTATCTGAGGCTGGATTTGGACTCAGGACTTTCTGACTATCTACTGCATCACTTTGTAGTATCTCTCACAAACCATCATCAGTGGAGTCCAACCAGAAGCAGTGGTGCTAAACATATTGTCAGAAGAGAGTAGGCTGAGACTGCTCTCAGGTACCCCAGTTCTGTCTACAGAGGCAATTCAAAAAGACTTCTCAACCATGTAATTAGAACAGTGGAACCATTTACAGAGTCTCTATATATGCTCCACAGTCTCTCCAAGCCACTTCCTTTTCATATTGTCCCGGAATCAGTATGATCCCAGGAGCAGGTTCTCCAATGCTCTTTCTCATGGGGAGATTGTATCAGCCAAGAACCTAATGCACTCTACCAATGGACCATTCATGGAAGAAATTTAATTTCATTGGACAGAGTTCCCTTTGGAAGGATTACCTTAGGAAGAAGTTGTCAAAAGATGTGGTCACCAAATTAGGATTTGGAACAGTGAGAAACAGGGAACTGAGCTAGCTTTGCAGATGGTTGGACCAGGAGTGAAGACTTTTAGTGTTTAGGCAAAAAGGAAGAAAAGGATTTCCTACGTTCAGATAGGTTTTCAGCTGAAAGGGGCCCTTAGAGATCATTTATTCTCCCATCTTTCCATTATTACCGAGATTTGTTTTAGTTGAGAGTTTCAGAAGTGTAGATTCTGACTACGTTCAAAATCTCAGTTCTGCACACACCGACATGAATGACTTTAACAAGTCAATTTCTTAGGCCTTCAGTTTCCTCAACTATCAAATAAGGGGGCTGACACAAGATAACCTGGAAATTCTCTTCTACATCCAAATCTAAGATCTTATGAATTAGCCCAGCAGTTCTCAAATGTTTTCAGAATCAATACCACTTTACACTCTTAAAAATTATTGAAGATCACCCCCTCTTTGGAGTTTATCTGGGTTATTATCTACTGATGTTTACCATGATAGAAATTAAGTGTTTTATTATGAAATTAAAATATTATTATGAAATAGCTTTGATCTCATCATCCCCTGAAAGGATCTCGTTGACGCCAGAGGATCCACGGACCATACTTAGAGAACTAAACTGGTGAGAGGACTCAGAAAGCTTGGGTGGGGTGCCGGGTGTGGGGAAAGAAAGAGAGTTAAAGAAAAACCTGCCAGGTTTTGGAGGGAGGTACTTCTTTAGGTGAGTAGTGGCTTTAAAGACAACATAAAACGCGACAAAATAAAAGATCAGTGCAGCGACGGGGAAACAAAACAAAACTTATGAGCATGTTTTTATTTTTTAATTGAAATTTATGGAGCAAGGAACGGAGGGATTGGTGCTGAGCCAAATTCACGAGAGGAACTTTCTCCTAGAAAGATGACCAGCATGCGAATATAACCCGCATAAACAAAAGTTCTTGGGGGAAGAAGGGGTGATCGTAGGTTGTGCGTAGATGGATGTGATTATGTTTATCTCCGCAGATCTGTGGGTGCATGTGCGCGACAGTGCGAGAGAGCGCACTGTCACAGAGAACTTCCCGGGGGCCGTGTACGAGAGAGAGCGAAAGATAGAAACAGAGACACAGACACGGAGAGACAGAGAGAGTATTGCCCGAGAACTTCCGTGGGTGTGGGTATGTGCAAGAGAGCGCTGCCCAAGAACTTCCTTCCGTGTGTGTCGGTGTCCCGATAAGAAGGACCTTACGCCCCAACCCGCAGCCGGCTCTGCTCGGCAGAGGGGCGGGAAGGAGAGCTAAGAGGGCTGCAGCACACCTAGCCTCAGACAGTCAGAGTCTGCCAACGCTAGTTTCTAAAGAATCCTTCTTTTCCCCTAATTCCCTTCCCAACTCCCGCCGATTAAAGCCACCACCCCGAGACTACATTTCCCAGCAAGCCCTTAGCGCGCTCGCGCTCTGCAATTGACCCATTTCCCGGCCCGTCACAGCTCGGGGGGCCGGCCCAAGCGCCCAGGCAGCCGCTCCCTGCTGACTCGGAGTGTGGGCGGGGAGAGGAGGGCGGAGGGAAGAGGAGGAGGCGCCGTTGCTGCCGTTTGCCTCGGCGGCTGCGAGAGCCGGCACTGGTCCGCAGCAGGCTGCCGCCACGGCCGCCATGGACGAGCAGGCGGGGCCCGGCGTCTTCTTCAGCAACAGCCACCCGGCGGCAGCTGCGGGCGTCAAGGGGCTCGGGCCCTTGGCAGAAGCGGCGGCCGCAGGCGACGGGGCGGCTGCGGCGGCTGCGGGGGCGGCCCGAGCCCAGTACAGCCTCCCGGGGATCCTGCACTTCCTGCAGCACGAGTGGGCCCGCTTCGAGGTGGAGCGCGCCCAGTGGGAGGTGGAGCGGGCGGAGCTGCAGGTAGAGACCCTCCCGGCCTGGCCCTCCTCCTCCCGCCTCTTTCCTCCCTCCTTCCTCCCTCCTCGCCCCGCCCCGGCCCTTTCCTCCCAGCCTCCCGCCTGTCCCCTCCCCCTTCCCTCGGTTCCCGCCCACCCCGCCCCGAGAGCCCCTTCACCCCGCTCCACCCACCCTGACTCTACCTGCTCTAGTCCCTGGCTGCCCCTCCCGTGTAATCAAATGAGATAATGTTTGTGGAGCGCTGGGCACGGCGCCTGGCACCTAGTAGGCGCTTCATAAATGCACATTCCTTCCCTTCCCCCCCTCCCAAGCTGCTCTCCAGTCATCTCAATCTTCCTAACCCTAATCTCCCGCCTCCTAGTACAACTCCTAGCTCTGGTCTTTCCTTTTTAGTTGCAGATTGGCGAGGAGGGTCCTGGTGCCGCGGACCGGACCGCTCTGTTTCTAAGGGTCATGCCCCGCGTCTGGGGGACAAGAGCCAGAGCTGTTCCCAGCAGAGTTGAGGGGCCGGCACTTGGCCAGAGGGTTGGGGTTTGAGGGTTTGTTTTTGTTTTTTTTTAGGTTGGTTTTTTCCTGTAGATTCTCTTCCCCGTGAAAGAAAGGAAATGAGAGGACAGATGAAGTTGTTATCAGGCTTTGGCCAGAGGTGGGAAACCGAGAAAGGGAAAAAAGTGGTATCTTCAGAAATAGAAAATTCCTCTATATTCGAATCTGTGTCGTCTGCCGCAGTGCGTTTCACCCACAGATTTTAGATCCGAGATTTTTGAATGAATGAGAAATCAAAAATCACGTGTGTTACTTGTGGTATTGTTAAGGTTTAAACCAAAAACAAACAAAAAAAGACACTTTAGATTCTTTGTGGTAAAACAAACAAAACCCTCCCCAACAAAATATAAACAGCTTTTTGTAAAAACATTTTTTCAGATTGAGATTTTCCTTGAAGGAAGTTGAAGTCTATTAAAGTTAGTCACGTAGTGGTGGTATGCTGTGCTATGACATGTTTTGAGATAAGATATGTCCACTGAAGGTTGAGTGTTTACAGGCTTTTCACACAGTTAATTTCTTTACTGTGCTTTAAGGTCTGAGACTCTAGAGAGATCTTTAATAACTAGTGGAGTCATGTGCTGGGCGCTGTACTGGGGATGCAAAGAAAGGGGAAGAAAAGGGAGTTCTTGCTGTCAAGGAGCTCACATTCTAATAGGGGAAAGAGCATACAGATAATTGTATAAAAGATTCTATGTAAGTGGAAAGTAACTCAAAAGAGAAAGCATAAGCAGAGGTCAAGGGGGGGATGAGAAAGGGCTCTTGGCAGGTGGTGGGGTTTGGTCCTCTTGTATGCCTACCATGTCTGATTATAGCCTTTGGTTCATTGATATACATGGTATCTACTTACATGGGAAAAGCAGAATAGTACAGAGGACAAGTATTGAGGACGTATTGCTTGTGTTTGAATCCTGCCTCTTTTACTTCCTGCCTTGACATTAGCAAGTCACAACTTCTCTGAGCCTCATTTCCTCATCTAGAAAATAGGGGGTGTGTGAGCATTAAATGATCTCTGACTTCTCTTGCAGGTCTAAATCTGTGATCATGTTGTTTCCTTGATGGAATATAACTTCCTTGAATGCATAGATTATTTCATTTTGACTTTGTATCTGTAGTGCTGAGCCCAGTAATAGATATTTAGTAGATGATTAATAAATGCTTATTGATTGGATATTCTGGAAACAAGGATATCACCAACTGAATCTTTTTTTAAATCAACTTTTCCTTGGTAGTCTCCAGTATAAGTATTAGTTCTTGTGCTCCCAGTTGCTGTTTCTAAACAATCTCATTCCCCATTCCACAAAAGAAACCAGTTAAACAAAGCAGTGTGATAACTTAAGCTGTTTTGGTAACTTTTGTTTGGGTATTTGCACTTTAATTGGCCGTAATTGGTGAAGAACATCTAAACTTTAGCTAGCCCGAGGATTGTTCAGTGTTGATGCTTTCCCCATTTGGTGTAACTTCTTTTGTGTTATGGTCTTCCTATCTTCCTTGTTCCCTCCCCTTCACCCAACTTACTGACTAGATCCTACATGCTGACCTGCATAGAAGCTTTGACTTGTTTTATTTCCCACTTTGGCAAATTCTACCCTCTTCAGCTTAATGGCCCCCTGCTTCCAAGAGCTTCCCTTTTGGCATTACACTTAGTGTGGATACCATTTCAGCTTAGCCACATTGCAGCTCAGAGTTCCCAAGCTGTAATGATCCACCAGCCTCGGCCTCTCCAGTAGCAGGGATTATGAACTTGCCATATCGTGTCCTGTGGCATACAATATTTAAAAGAACGTATGAGGGGCAGCTAGGTGGTGCGGTGGATAGAGCACTGGCCCTGGAGTCAGGAGGACCTGAGTTCAAATGCGGCCTCAGACGCTTGACACTTACTAGCTGTGTGACCCTGGGCAAGTCACTTAACCCCAGTTGCCTCAAAAAAAAATAACCTATGGATTTCTAAGTTTTGATTCAAAGTTTTGAAAAGGCTTTGTTTAGCTTTACAGAAGTCACAGGGTGGAGGGGAAGCACACAGTAGGGCATATCTTCTTAGACTTTAGTTTCTAGTTTGGGGAGTAGATGATCTTCGTAATTCCTTCCAATTAATTAATATTTGTTAATAAAAGACCTCAGTTTTTTGACACATTGGATGAAAAAGAGCACGGAAGTATATATTTTGTAAATGCTATTTAGTTTAATTTTTAAAAGTTTGTTAAGAACATTCTGTGTTTCAAGTGAGGCAGCTAGATGGCACAGTGAGTTCAAATCCTGCCTCAGACATTAGTTGGTAGCCCTGGCTAAGTCACTTAACCCCTGCCTAAAACTGGAGAAGGAAATGGCAAACTATTCTAGTATCTTTGCCAAGAAAACCACGTGGTCCACAGGGTCACGAAAAATTGGACATGACTGAACAACAACAACCAGAACTGTTTCAGAAGCTGTGTTTGGTACAGAAGATACAATAATGTGATACAATAAACATTTAGTAAGTGCCTACTACTATATGCTAGGCACTGTGCTCACTGGGGATTCAAAAAGAGGCAAAAGACAGTCCCTGCCCTCATGGAGCTTATAGTCTAAAGGGGGAAGCAAGATGCAAACAATACAAAGCATGCTGTATTAACAGGATAAATAGGGAATAATTAAAAGAGGGAAAGCATTAGAATTAAGAGGGTTTGGGGGCAGCTAGGTGGCACAGTGGATAGAACACTGGCCCTGAGTTCAAATGCGGCCTCAGACCTATCACTTGACACTTACTAGCTGTGTGACCCTGGGCAAGTCACTTAAATGCAATTACCTAAAAAAGAAAAAAGAGCAAAAAAAAATTAAGAGGGTTTAGAGAAGGCTTTCTGAAGAATATGGAATTTTAGTTGAGACTTAAAGTTAGGGAGGTTAATAATTAGAGTGGAGGAGGGAGAGCATTCCATGGATAGGGAACAGCCAGAGAGAATGGCTGGAGCTGACAGATGGAGTGTCTTGTTCAGTGAACATCTAGAAGGCCAGTGGTGCAGGATTGAAGAGTATGTGTTGGGGAGTAGAGTATGAGAAGACTGGAAAGATAGGAGGGGACTAGGTTGTGAAGGGCTTTGAATGCCAAACAAGGATTGCTCCTGGAGGCAACAGGAAACCACTAGAGTTTATTAATTTGGGGGTGGTGACATCAGACCTGCATTTTAGGAAAATCACTTTAGTGATTGAATGGGGAATGGATTGGAGTGGGGAGAGACTTTAGGCAGTCAGACACACCAGCAGGCTGTTGCAGTAATCAAGGCCTGCACTAAAGTGGTGGCAGTGTCGTAGGAGAGAAGGGGCTGTATTCAGGAGATATTGCAAAGGTGAAATTGACAGGGCTTTGCAATAGCTTGCCTATGGAGACTGAGGAATGGTCAGATAGGTATGAAGAGAACCAGCAATCTAGAGAGAAGGGTGTATCGAGGAGGAGAGAGTGATCAGTGTCAAAGACTGCAGAGAAGTCAGGAAGAATAAGGACTGAGAAAAGACTATTGGATTTGGCAGCTAAGAGCGAGAGTAACTTTGGAGAAAGCAGTCAGAAGCCAGATTGCCAGAGGTTAAGAAGAGGGTGAGGGAGAGAAAATGGGAGCACATATTGTGGGTGGCTTTTTTAAATAAATTAATTTATTTTGATTTATCAACAATCACTTTCATATGCTTTTTCTCTCCCTCCCTTCCCCGAGATGGCACACAATCTGATATAGGCTATACAAATACATTCCTACGAAACATATTTTCACATTAGTGATGTTGTAAGTAAGAATTAGAACCAGTAGGAGGACCCACCAGAAAGAGGAAACAAAACTCAACAGAAGAAAAAAAATAGCAAATAGTATGTTTCGATCTGCATTCAAATTCCATAGTTCTTTCTTTGGATGTGGATAGCATTTTCTATCATGAGGCCTTTGGAGATGTCTTAGATCCTTGTGTTGCTGAGAAGGGTTAAGTCTATCAATATTAGTCATCACACAATGTGGCTGTTACTGTGTACAACGTTCTTCTGGTTCTGCTCACTTCACTGAGTATCAGACCATGCAAGTCTTTCCAGGTTTTTCTGAAGTCAGCCTGTTCATCGTTTCTTATAGCACAGTAGTATTCCATTACATTCATATACCATAACTTGTTCAGCTATTCCCCAATTGATGGGCATCGTCTCAATTTCCAATTCTTTGCCACCACAAAAAGATCTGCTATAAATATTTTTGTACACATGGGTCCTTCTCCCATTAGTATGATCTCTTTGGAATATAACCCTGGAAGTGCTATTGCTGGATCAAAGAGTATGCACATTTTTATAGCCCTTTGGGCATAGTTCCAAATTGCTCTCCAAAATGGTTGGATCAGTTCACAACTCCACTAGCAGTGCATTTCACAACTCCACCACCATTCCAATGTGTTCCCCACATCTCCAATATTTATCATTTTCCTGTTTTGTCATGTTGGCCAATCTGATAGGTGTGATGTGGTACCCCAGAATTGTTTTGATTTGCATTTCTCAATCAATAGTGATTTAGAGCATGTTTTCCTTTGACTGTAGATGACTTTAATTTCTTCATCTGAGAACTACCTGTTCATATCCTTTAACCATTTATCAATTGGGGAATGACTTGTATTCTTATAAATTTGACTTAATTCTCTATATAGTTTAGAAATGAGGCCCTTGTCAGAGAGACTGGTTGTAAAAATTCTTTCCCGATTTTCTACTTTCCTTCTTATCTTGGTTTTGCATTGGCTTTGTTTCTTCAAGAACTTTTCAATTTAATGTAATCAAAGTTATCTGTTTTGCTTTTTGTAATGTTCTTTATCTCCTGTTTGGTCATGAATCCTTCTGTTCTCCATAAATCTGACAGGTAAACTATTCCTTGTTCTCCCAGTTTGCTTACAGTATCAGCTTTTATATCTAAATCATGAACCCATTTTGACTTTATTTTGGTATATGGTGTGAGATTTTGATCTATGCCTAGTTTTTGCCATATTCTTTTTTAGTTTTCCCAGCAGTTTTTGTCAAATTGTGAGTTCTGACCCCAGAAGCTGGGGTCTTTGGGTTTATTAAATAGTAGATTACTATAGTCATTGACTACTGTGTCTTGCATACTTAACCTATTCCACTCATCCACCACTCTGTTTCTTAGCCAGTACCAAGCAGTTTTGATGATTGCTGCTTTATAATACAATTTAAGATCTGGAACGGCTAGGACACCTTCCCCTGCATTTCTTTTCATTAGTTCCCTTGATATTCTGGACCATTTGTTCTAACAAATGAACCTTGCTATTGTTTTTTCTAACTCTATAAAATAATTTTTTGTTAGTTTGATTGGTATGGCACTGAATAAGTAAATTAGCTTAGGTAGAATTGTCATTTTTATTATATTAGCTCATCCTGCCCTCGAGCAACTGATGTTTTTCCAATTATTTAGGTCTGACTTTATTTGTGTGAAAAGTGTTTTGTAATTGTGTTCATATAGTTCCTGGGTTTGTTTTGGTAGGTGGACTCCCAAATGTTTTATGATGTCTACAGTAAGTTTAAATGGAATTTCTCTTTCTATCTCTTGCTGTTGGGCTTTGTTGGTGATATATAGAAATGCTGATGATTTATGTGGGTTTATTTTATGGCCTTTCAGCTTTGCTAAAGTTGTTTATTATTTCAAGTAGTTTTTTACTTGATTCTCTAGGATTCTTTAAGTATATCATCATATCAGTGGATGGCTTTTTTTGAAGACTTCAGTTACAAAGGGCAGAAGAGAAATAATGTAATAATTAGTAAGGGTGGAAGGATCAGGTGAGGGTTTTTTCAGGATAGGGGAGACATGGGTATGTTTGTAGGCATTAGGAAAGGAACCAGTAGAAAGGAAGAGATTGACAATAAGAGTAGGGATGATAGAGGAGGTAATCTGTTGGAGGAGGTGGGATCAGAGGGGTTAACCTTGGTAAGGAGTTAAGTCCACTGCATAATGTGAGACAGGGGTAAAGAAAGAAATAGTGGCAGAATGATAGGCGATGAGGAAGAGAAGAGTGAGATCATGGTGAGTGCTCTCAATTTTTTTTGTAAAACATGAGACAAAAATTCCCAACTGAGAATGGGGGGGGCGGGGAGCCATGGGAGGTTCAAGTAGGGATGAAAAAGTTCAGAAGAGCCTTTGTACAGAGTGGCCTAGTGAGTTGATTAAGGCAGTGTAGTGGAATTGCTCAGCAGCAGTGAATGCCCACTTGAGGTTACGTAACATGAATTTGTATTGGACCCAGTCAGAATGGTTGTATGATTTTCTCCCTTTTAATTCAGAAGCTCATGTGTAGGTGTGAAGGCAACAAATGGTGGGAGTGATGCTAGGCTGAGATGGCTGGGCATAATCAGTAATATGATAAGGGGGCTAAGGATTCAAGAGAGGACAGCAAAGTGTTGAATTGGTTCACCAGGGAGTCAAAATGGGGAGAAGAGGAAAGAGTGGGTAGTGCAGGGGAGATGGCCTTGGGAGAGAATTAAGGGGTCAAGGGATGAGAGGTCATGGTAAGGATGAGGAGTAGAGTTATGTAAGGGAAGGCAGAAGGAGAGGTGAAAAGCCAAAAGATGGTGGTTGGATAAGGGGATTCCAGAGATCAACATGGAGGTGGTACATTTGTGGGTGGTGGAAAATCCAGGGTGTGACCATCTTTTTAGCTTAGTTGGGGTGGAGGAGTAGCTCATGTGACATAAGTAGGCTGAGGTACTGAGTGGTAAGGGTATTTGAGAGAGAATCAATACATATGTTGAAGTACCCTAACCTGAGGGCAGGAGTTGGGGAGGAAAAAAAATATAAGCCAAGCATTGAACTCATTGCGAAAGGAAGAGGAGTGACCTGGGGGTCTGCAAACAACAGCAACCAGGATTTTGATTGAGTGGTAGATATAAATAGCATGAACCTAAAAGAAAGAGAGATTACTGAGTAATGGAGGAATAGGGAGAATGTGCATCATTGAGTGGAGGGAGCCATTCCTCTACCGTTAAAGAACAGATGCCTGAGGAGATGGAAGGCTTGAAGTCAACGGGAGGGTTGTTCATCTTTGCACTGGGGGCTCTTCACATCCCAGTTGGGAGATTGCTCTGGAAGCAGGAGGTGGCAAGCATTAAGATCCCTTGTGTTGGTATGGAAAGAAGTGGTTGCTTTGGGGTAGCCAGGCTCCTAGCAGCCTTTCCTCAGGGAACATACTGTGCTGAGCAGGAGATGGCAGTCAGCAGCAGGAAGTGGTGAACTCCCTTTGCAGGTGGAAGACACCTGGCCTGATCCCTAACAATGAAACTCCTTTTCCTTAATGACCTTACCTTATCATTGAAGGAAGGAAGATGAGTTAGAAATCAGCGTACTGGAGTAAATAAAGAAGTAGGGTTTTAATTTTTTTGGTTTGAAATTGTGGTTTCATTGGTGTAATAAGTTTCTATCCTGTGTTGCCTTTAGAAATACAAAATTCTCTCAAAAAGGAGAATTCTTACAACTGGAGGGAAAAATAAGACCTTATGTAGGAAGTGACATTTGAACTGTGCTTTGAAGGACCCTTGAGATTGTAAGAGGTTATGGTGAGGCGAGAGTGCATTCTAATCATGGTGGTCTACTTGTGCAAAGTCATGGAAGTAAGAGCTAGGATGTCACATGTTAGGAATGCATAGTGTGCTATTTTGACTTGGAGAGTATATGTAGAGATTAATATAGTAATGTGAAAAAGTGGAAAGGTAGTTAGGAGCCACATTGTAAGGGATTTTAAAATACCTGGCTGAAGAGTTTATATTTCATTCTGGCAGTAGTAAGGAGCCGTTGATGTACAGCTCAGATACTTAACTAGTTGTGTGACCCTGTGCAAGTCATTTAAATAAATCTCTTTATGCCTCACTGGTTCTCATTTGTAGAATGAGGGTGTTGGGCTTTCTGAGGTCCCTTCCAACTCTAAATCTATGATCTTATCAGGATAAGAGAAATGTTGTGGAGATAGAATCAACAACTTAGCAACTAATTGGATATAGGAGTTGAGGGAGAGGAAAGAGTACTCCTACATTTTACAGCCTGGGGTGACTGGAAGGAGGGTGGTTCCATCAACAGAAACAGAGTAACTTGGAGTAGAAATGGATTGCTTACATGTTAGATTAAATTTTATGTCTAATACTATGTTTCTTTTCTAGTTTACCTGTAACTGTACTCAAAACATAAATGATCTTTGGGCATAGATCAATCTTGTGAATTATCTATAGCAAATTTTAAATTTAGACTGGTACCCTTTTACTCCTTGGATACCACCATTCTACAATGTCCACTGGTTTCATTTAAACAATGAAAGTCAATTTTAATATTATTCTTAGCAAAATAAATGTTTTAAAAAATTACATTATGTCATCTAAGTTATATAGTGTACTGTATAAAAGACTGTATATGTAACTAGTTTTCATTATCATGTATAATTAAATGTAAGCAATATTTTTCTTCTTTAAAAATCTCAGTATGGAGCAGCTAGGTGGTATAGTAGATCGAGCTCTGGCCTTGGAGTCAGAAGGACCTGAGTTCAAATGTGACCTCAGACACTTGACACTTACTAGCTGTGTGACCTTGGGCAAGTCACTTGACCCTGATTGCATCACTAAAAAAAGCAAAAAGAAAAACCTCAATATTTTCATCTTCCATTTTTAATGTTTTAGATTTTTCCTATGAAAACAATGGAAAGCACCCGTTAAGTTATGAAATAGAGGTCATTTGGTATCTTCATTTTAATCTTTTACCTTTTCAGAAGTCATTGACCTCCAAAGTAGTTTAAAAAAAAACTTTCAGATTCAAGCTAATTGTTCCTTTGGAATCTGTCTATCCTCCTTTTACAAGTTGCCATGGCAAAGGAATGAAGTGCTGAATTAGCTGTTGTATCCACCGGGTGCAAAGTGCCATCATATTCCTCCCTTCTTCAAGCAGCAAAATTGTCTTTATCATTTTTCCTTCTATTTCAGTTATTCAAAAATCCCTGGCTACTTTTGGCTTGCAGAGTAATTGAATTTGATGGGGAAGATGAGATCAAAGTTCTTCCTAGGGTCTTAAGTGGAGTGGAGTGTGGCAGTAACACAGATGTAGCAGAACAGTGTGGTGCAGGGCAGATAGCATGGACTTTGGATGCTTATTGCCTGTGCGACCTTGCGCAAATCATTTAGTTTCCTTGGGCCTCAGTTTTGCTTATTTATCAAATGAGGGGTTTGGAGTAGATAATGCCTTGAGATCTTGCCCAACTCCAAATTGATGATCTTATGATCCCAAATCAACAAAGAACTTTAGACCATGTCACTCCCCTGCTCAGCAAGCTTCAGTGGCTTGCTTTAATGCAAGTTCCTCTGTTAACATTTAAAGCACTTCACAATCTAGGTCCAATTTGTCTTTCCAGGTTGCTTGCACATTACTCTGTGCTCCAGGCAAAGTGGTATGCTTGTTTTCCCCAGACATGACAGTTTACTTCCAGCCTCTGCACTTTTGCCCCATTGCCTGGAAAGCTCTTCTTCTTCACCTCTGTTGCTTAGAATCAGAGGTGTCAAATACCCCATATTGCCCATTACATTCTGTAATGCAGCTGGAGTAAAATTAAAATGTAATTGGGAAATGTTTGACAAAATAAATAAAAGCACACTAAAACATAGTTAATATTACATTTTAAAGCTAAGTGTGCATCCCACAGAAATTCTTATGGATATTTAGTGGCTTTTGAGTTTGACATCACTGTCTTAGAACCATTAGCTTCATTCATAGGTCACTTGGAGTGCCACCTCTCAGAAGAGGCTTTTTTTGATCTTCTCTCTCCTCACTAAATTATTTGCATTTGTTTATCTTTGTGGCTAGATAAGGTATTTATTAAATGCTTTATACTATGCTTTCTCTGTGTACAGATTATTTCTCCTAAGGTCTCCTTGCTCCCTATGTGAGCTTCTTAAGCAGGAACTGGTTTTTGTTTTTTTGGTCTTTCTATTCCTAACACCTAGAAAAATGTTTGGCAATTAGTAGGCACTTAATAAATACTTGGTGGATTGGATTTCTACAGGCATAGGCTTGTTAGGTGCTTGTTAGGTGCTCATGTACTGGGCACACCTTTTGACCTTGTTCCACAAAGTTGTAGGAGCAGCTCCTTAATTTAGAAACCAGATGCACTATTTAACTAACTTAAAGGAAAGGGTGGGAGCAGAAGCAGTCTTTTGCTATAGAGCACTGATTTCCAATTTTGGGTGGAGACCTACATTTTGAGGGTCATGGAGGGCTTACCGAAGCATCAGGAAGGATCTCTTTAGAAGTTCAAAGTAGCAGAGCACATACAGTCCAAGATATTTTCTCTGTCTACCTACAGTACAAGGGAAGGCTGTAGTGATTAAGAAGTCCTTCCTCCTCCCACTACATTTCATACTCCTCCCCCCAGCAAATGTAGTAGCAATCAAACATGTCCATGAGCATTAAAGTTGCTCTTAGCAAGTGGCAGCAATAAGTACTCCAGATTTCTCAAGTTGTTGTGATAGTATAACATGAATATGCTTATTTTGAGTTTGCTGTAGTACAAAGACCACCAGATTTGGTTTAAGAGGAACTGAGTTCAAATTTCAGCTTTGCTGCTTCCTACCTATGTGACATTGAGGAAGATCACCACACTTCTTTAGTCCTCAGTTTCTTCATCTGTAAAATGGAGCTCTAAGTCCTGTAATCCTAAGTGATTCCTTAGTTTTGAATAAGAATGCCTTAACTAGATGTTATGGTGAAATTCCTAGGCATATCTAGGTGACATGATAGCTCCTATTTAACGTTGTTTTAATCTAGTAGGGAATGTAATGTAGAAAAATCAGAATGATTATCCATTTGAATTTCTTTGAATATTAGAATATAGAGGACCACACCAAGAGCCTTGAGTGAGGAGGGAATGAAACTTAAGTATGGTTATATGCACATATTTAAAGAGGTACATAAATAGTGGACTTTGAATGAAAGTTTGACAACTATGTTAATAAGCCAGAGCTCCACAGGCCCTGTGCCTAAAATAAATAGTCTTCAGGGAAGCCAAAATGTTAATATGAAATATTATCCACCACAGAAGTACTTTAGCTCTTAATACTTGATGCCAACAAATGCATCTTCCTTAGGATTCTGTCTTTCTAGTCTTTAGTATTCTGCCCCAGACACTTCCATAGCATTCATTGTTCATTTTTATCTTGTCCTTCAATGCTTAGAACACTTACAAAACACCCTAATTTTCTTTGGTACTCACCCAGTAGTGCCAAGGACATGTGGAAAAGTCATTATAAGCCAATGTGGTTCTGTTCTCTTAGGAAAGTTGGCTAACAGGTACAGGAAATAGATAGCATACCACCAAATTTTGTCCACCTTTTTACCGCTTTATGCTCCAGGAAAAGTAGAATCGTTTAGGAACACTGTATTAAGAACATAATATTTCATTTTGGCTTTTTCTAGGCTAGCCTTGTTGTAAAAGATCATGCTTATTGATAAAATCCATGGTTCTCTCAAAAGGCAGAGAGAGAGAGAGAAGAACAGAGAAGAGAGAGCATTTATTAAGAACTTCTTTTGTGCTGGAGATAATAGACACAAGCAAACAAGATGGTTCTTACTCTCGAGGAGCTTATGTTGCTTATTTTCTAATAGGGGAAGACAACATTAAGGCGAGATGGACAAGGTGGAGTGAGGAGGAGGCACCTTTGAGGAGGCAAGGTAGAGGAGGTGGAGCACTCAGGACAGTGACCTGACATAGAGATGGGAATGAAAATGAGTATGGCTGAAGCTCCTCATGACAAAACAGTCCTGGCCAGGAACCCACCAATCAGGACAGGACCCAAGGTGGAGGCATGGATATGCCTCAGATAACTCTGGTTTCCTTTAACCCATTATCATTCATGAATTTGTTTAATCCTTTTATGAAAGTATCTATTTTTAGCTTGTCACCTTATATAACAAGTTTCATAAACTAGCTGAATTAATACTCTCTCTTATTTATTTGAATAACTTGAGTTAAATATAAGGAGATGAAATTCTGATAGTCCAGAATTTGATGAAGAAATAAGTTCATGTTTATAATAGCTACACCTTTTATAACTTATACAGCCTGAACTCCTATTCCCTCTGTAGTAGGGCTTTTTATCTCTTTTTTGTGTCATGGACCCCTTTAGCATTCTGGTGAATCCTCTGCATCTGTTCTCAAAATAATTTTTAAATGCATAAAATAAAATACAAAGGATTACAAAGGTAACCAATTATATTCAAATAGTTGTCAAAATATTAAGCAAAATAAGTTCACTAACTGCAGATTAAGAACATCTTCCCTATACCTTTTGCCTTTGTGAATAGTAGAATCCTGACTTTTTTGTATATAATGTTCTTTACTCTCTAGATCATTTTAGTTACTCTTCTCTGATTATATTGAGCTTGAGGTTTGGTGGCCAGAACTGCAGCTTTATTCCATATGTGTACAAGGGTAGGATAATTTTTTTCACTTTTTATTTCTAATATTCTTAATGTTGCCCAGCATGTTATTAGTCCCTTTGTCCACAAACATTGATCTTGGGATTAGTTTCCTAACCTAAATATAAAGTTCCCTAAATATAAGTCAGTTCCATTTAACATATTTATTATCCATGTGCTAGTTTATATTTGAGGACTTGGAAGTACAAAGACAAAAATGAAATTCTGACTTCAAGGAACTTATATTTTATTGGGGAGCAACAACATATCCATAAGCCAATATACAGTATTTACAAGTTTAATGTATGTGTTGGCGCTAATAACTGGGGGAATAAGAGAGGCCTGTTGTAGTAGATGACACTTGAGCTGAACCGTGAAGGAAGAAGAGATAGAGCATTTTAGGCTGTGCTGCAGGAGATGGAATGTCATGTATGGAGATCAGCAAGTTTGGCAGGAGTGTAGGGTGCACGATGGGGGGAATAATATAGAACCCCTTTGAAAAGTAGGGTGGAGCTATTTTGTGCAGGGTTTTAAATGTCAAGCGAAGAGTTTGTGTTTTATTTTAAAGGCAGTAGGGAGCCCCTGAAACTTCTTGAGTAACATACCAGTACAACTGTGAAGCATATGTGTTAATTTTTCAAAGCACTTTAAGTTCATTTCATTTGATCCTCATAGCAAATTTATGAGGTAGAAAAGTGTTAAATTCATTGACATATTTTCTGTTCACTCACACAGCTTTGTACTTTTGTCTCAATAGTTTACCCTTGTCTGTTTGACATTTCAGTGCTCAGGAAAGATTAGTCATTTGCAGATGAAATGTTTTCAAAGTTTTCTCTTTCACCGGGCACTTAGAAAAAAAGACTCTTCCTAGCAAATATCCCCTGGGAGTACCCCATTATTATGGTGCTTCTTCTAGAGACAGCCCTCTTTTTATGGGACAGAACTTAGAATTTTAAAGTAGCAGAGAACCTTAGAGGTCATCAATTTAAAACTCCACATTTTGCAGATCCAGAGAAATGTAGTCACCTTTTGTTTTCTGCCTAATCCAACTGTCTGTCCGTGGGAAAACAATGCCATCTAACTCATTTTTTTTTTAAGACAGCCGTTACTATGGAACCTTATAGAGATGGCCAGGGGATAGAGTGCTAGACTTAGAGTCTTGAAGATCTGATTTCAAATGCTGCCTCAGTCACTACTAGTTATGTGCCTTGGGCAGATCACTTCACCTGTCATACTCGGTTTCCCCATCTGTAAAATGGGGATAATAATAGCACTATCTCCCCAGGTTGTTTGTGAGAATAAAATGAGATAATATTTGTAAAGTTCTTTGCTAACCTTAAAACACTGTATAAATGCTAGCTATTAAAGGCTTTTTGAAAGTCTAAGCAATCGATATTCCTTGGTTACCTGTTTGTCTCTTTAGTGTCTCAAATAGTTTTTTTGAGACAGAAGTGCTTCTAATAGTTGACTCTAAGCTTGAACCCTGGACAATTAAAGGCTGAATTTGAGAATAATATTTAGAACTTTTTACCAAGGTTTGTCAACTTGACAGAAAAATTTATCAGCTTTAAAAATTTAGTGCCCTAAACACAAAATTAGGCCTTTGAGAGAAATTTCCAGTGTCTCCCAATCTTAGTGCAGTTTTAACCTACTAAGACTTTTGGGATACCTTGTATTTTAAATTAAAAAGCTCTTAGTTATGAAATATTTCTGTAGCCAAATTAAATGTGATTGTGTAATTTTTTATTGAATGTTAGGAGCCAAGAGCCAATTTAAGGGATCCATCTGCTTGTAATTGTTGCTTCAGTTCTCTTTGCCCCCAAATGTTCCCTTGCTGCTGACTGAGGATTCAGGTTCTGAGGGATAGAAGACATGGAATATCAGCAGTATGTGTGATTCAAGTGGGAAAGGGAAGAAACAATGCATGGAGAGGGAATGGGATATGTTTTTGCATGAATGGGAGAGAAAAAGACAGGAAAAATAGGGACCAGAAGTGAGGGAGAGATTAACTCACATCCTGCCTAAGGCCTTATTCTTATTAATTGCTGCAGCTGATTTACCCTTTCTGAAATCATGTAATATTTATTTTCTGCATCATTTATTTGGGCACTGAGTCATTGAGTTAGATGACATTATAGAAGCAATCTAGTTTATTACCTACTTTTTTTTTAAAATAAGGAAATTACAGAGCGATTATAAGGGTACTTTGTACAATACCATACTGTATTATACTACATTGTTATTTAACTATTTAAAGTATATATGAAAAGCATCTTGATGTGGCATAGGGGTTCTTACCTGGGGTCTGTAGACCTCCATGGAACCCTGAATAGATGCCGGGGAGTCCATGAATGGAAGAAATGGATGGAAGGGAAGAAAATTTTTATTTGCAACTAAAGTTTAGCTTAAATTTAGTAATTCCTTCAGTTATCTAAGAACATTATTCTTCTAAGAAGGAATCCACTGGTTTCACCAGACTTCCAAAGGAGTCCATGATACAAAAAAGGTTAAGAACCTTAATTTAGCAGAAAAATCTCTGGATTTGGAGACCTCATTTGAATTACAATCTTTGCTACATACTAGCTTTGTGACCTTGGAAAAAAATTGCTTAACTTCTCTGAGCCTCAGTTTCCTCATTTGTAAAATGAGGGGTTTGGATTAAATGATCTTTAGGGTCTTTTCCAGGTCTGAATGTTATTTCTGATACTAAGGATGATGGGATGGTCATATAGCAGAAGAAAGGAATAACATTTTTGAATAGTTCTATTAAGTACTGTGCTACACTGGTTTCCATAAAACATTAAAAGAACCAGAAGAAGGCCTCCTTTTTCTCTTAAAAGAGTGAAGAGAAAGACATGTATAAATAAGACTTACACAGGATTAGAAGTATTGAAAGGTTGTATTATTTACTCTAGTGGAAGGAATATTCATACTTGGTTGTTGTTCAGTCATTTTTCAGTCATGTCTGACTCTTCATAACTCCATTTGGGGTCTTCTTGGCAAGAATATTGGGGCAGTTTGCTATTTCTTTCTCCAGTTCATTTTACAGATGAGGAAACTGAGGCACACAGGATCAAATGACTTGCCCAGGGTCACAAAGCTAGTATCTGAGGCCAGATTTGAACTCAGGAAGATGTCTTCCTGACTCCAGGCCTAGCACTCTTATCTACTGTGCCACCTAGCTGCTCGTATCCATGCTAATTATAATCATAGATACATTGGAATATTGAAAACTAAATTTAATTCAGCAAACATTTTTTCTTTTTGTTAGTTCTTTTGTCACATCACCTTCATTTCCAAATATATTCTTCCTTACTGAGGGAGTTATCCTTTATAAGAAAGATTTCAAAAAGAAAAAGGGAAAACAGTTCAGGAAAATGAACTAACTTATCATTTCTATTGGTTCAGTGTAAACGCACGTCTCCCCCTCTTCTCCCAACATAGTTCTCCACTTCTGCAAAGAAAAGGGAGGGGGCACATTTTCCCAACTGTTCTCCCCCAGCAACGTAAGTATAATTGCACAATATTTAGCTTTGATTTTTTTTTTCTGTTTACACAGTTGTAGTTACTGCATATATTGTTTTCCTGGTTTTTAGCAAGCATTTCTTAAGGATGTAAGATGAGCCAGGTATTGTGTTACTTTTGTTACTATATTGTTTTCTTGGTTCTTAGCAAGCATTTCTTAAGCATATAAGATGCACCAGGTATTGTGTTACTTGAAGAGATCAAGAGAGACATTTAGGTTCTGAGTGTCCATAAAACATCAAAAGGTTCATTAAAAGGTAACTTTCTGAGGTTAGAGAAACAGTAAACTGTTCTTATTAAACTTTGTGCTTTGATTGGTTTATGGTTATTATAGTAGTATGCTTTTGAAATATTGATTAGCTACTATTAACAATTTCTCAAAGCTTGCTCTGAATGGAATAGTCAAGGCAGTCCTGGAGGTGAAAAATTCTGGAGGGGTAGATGGTGGTAAAGTACTAGAAGGAGAGAGGAGTGGGTGAGAGGTGGGATTGGAGCTTGTCCTGATGGTTTCAGAGGTTCTTGACTGCTTTTCAGTTCTTGGACGATGTAGTAGTAAAAGTATAAATACCATTAAATATGGTACTTTGGAAAGGGTGGAGCCAAGATGGTCAAGTAGCAGGATGTAGCACAGTGAACTCTTTCTAAAAACTCATCCAAAAAGACCTAGAAAATACACCAGACAGAATCCTAATGGGGAAATCCAAGAAAAAATAATAATGAGTCATCTTTCCAGACAAGGTGAGATGATGGAGACAGAGAGATCTGTGGATATCAGGGACAGGGTCTGGGTAGGAGCAAGCAGCCTGTCTGCGTAGCACTCCAGTGAGCAGGGAGATGCCAATGCAATGGAATAAGAGTAGGTCCCAGACCCACATGAGACACCTCCAGTCATTCCTGGGTACCACAGTGGAAACAAGTGCCAACTAATATCTTTATTGTCCCCTACCTAATTCTAGGGACTGAGGAGAGGATGTTTGTCCATGGATATAGGGAGCAGTGCTGTACGGAGTGGTGTACTGAGAAGGAACAAGTTCAGAAATAAGCAGCAGCTGTGTGGCTCAGTTTGTAGTTCTGTCACTGAACCAGCAGATTTTCCTTGTCTGGCTAATAGGGCCTAAGTTTCCATAGCAATTTGCTGTAGCTCAGACCCAAACCCAGGTCAGAAACTTGCAGAGTTTAGATGGAGGTGTGGGAGGTGGCATTCATTAGACTTTGCCCTGCATCAGACCACATCAGGAGCACTGAAAGCTTTCAGGTCCTCAACCTGAACTGTCCTTGATATCCTGGAATAAAATAACCTTTAATACCACAAGAAAGTAGCATCAGGATCAGCCCAGATTTTCCATCCAGAAGTATGCAGAGCCTGTCTCTAACATCAAGTCTGATGGAATTAGACTGGAAGAAGGAGCAAAGAAAGAAAGAACACCATCTTTTTAAAAATTATTATTAATTTATTTTGATTTATCAACAATCACTTCCATATGCTTTTGAGTTTAAATGTTTTCTTCCACTTCCTCCCCACCACCCTCCCCAAGATGGTGCACAATCTGATACAGGCTATACATATACATTTCTATTAAACATATTTTCACATTAGTGATGTTGTAAGTAAGAATTAGAACCAATAGGAAGAACCACTAGAAAGAGGAAACAAAACTCAACAGAAGAAAAAAAAAATAGCAAATACTATGCTTCGATCTGCATTCAAACTCTATAGTTCTTTCTTTGGATGTGGATAGCATTTTTCCATCACGAGGCCTTTGGAGATGTCTTAGATCCTTGTGTTGCTAGGAAGGGTTAAGTTTATCAGTATTAGTCATCACACAGCGTGGCTGTTATTGTGTACAATGTTCTCTTGGTTCTGGTTACTTCACTGAGCATCAGACCATACAAGTCTTTCCAGGTTTTTCTGAAGTCAGCCTGTTCATCATTTCTTATAGCACAAGAGTATTCCATTACATTCATATACCACAACTTGCTCAGCCGTTCCCCAATTGATGGGCATTCTCTCGATTTCTAATTGAAAGAATACAGTCTTTAAAAAGCTACTTTGAAGGCCTCATTTCTCAAATATATAGAGAACTGAGTCAAATTTATAAGAATATAAGTCATTCTCCAGTTGATAAAATGGTCAAAGGATATGAATAGGCAAAGCTATCTATAGTCATATGAAAAAGTGCTTTAAATCACCATACACATACAAATTGAAACAAGTCTGTGGTGCCACCTCACACTTATCAGATTGGCTAATATGACAGAAAAGGAAAATGATAAATTTTGGAGAGGATATGGGAAAATTGGGACATGAATACACCATTGGTGGAATTATGAACTGATCCAACCATTCTGGAGAGTAATTTGGAACTATGCCCAAAGGGCTGTAAATCTGTGTATACTCTTTGACCCAGGAATACCACCACTAGGTCTATATCGCAAAGAGATAAAAAAAAAAAGGGAAAAGCACTTATTTCTACAAAAATATTTATAGCAGCTCTTTTTGTGGTGGCAAAGAATTAGAAGTTGAGGGGATACCAATCAACTGGGGAATTGCTGACCAAGTTGTAGTATGTGATTTTGATGGAATGCTATTGTGCTATAAGAAATGATGCAAGATACTTGCAGAAAAAGCTGGAAAGACTTACATGAACTGATCTTAAGTGAAGTGAGCAGAACCAGAACTTTGTGCACACTAACAGAAATATTACAAGGATGATCAGCTGTGAATGACTTAGTTATTTTCAGCAATACAGTGATCTAAGACAGTTCCAAAGGACTCATGATGAAAAATGTTATCTGCTTCCAAAGAATGAAGTGATGGAGTCTGAATGCAAATTAAAGCATACTATTTTTTCACTTTTTTTATGTGTGTTTTTTTTGGGGGGGTGTGGATGGAGATCTGTGTTTTCTCTCACAAATTGACTAATATAGAAATGTGTTTTGCATGACTGTAAATGTGTAACCTATATCAAATTGCTTGTTGTCTAAGAGAGAGAAAGAGAGAGAAAATTTGGAACTCAAACTTTTTAAAAAAATGTTGAAAAATTGCTTTTACATGTAATTGGAAAAAATTTAAATATTCAAAGAATAAAAAAATTTAAAAGCTATTATGGTGACAGGGATGCTCAAGACACAAACCCAGAAGAAGAGAATGATTCCAAAACATCTACAAACAAAGCTTCAGAGAAAGACATAGCTTGGGCTCAAATTGAACTAGAAGAGATAAAGTAAGAATTTAGAAAGAATAATTTTAAAATGTTTTTTGTAAGTGAAATTAGAGTACTAATGGAAAAAATTGGAAAAGAAATGAGAACTGTGGAAGATAGAATTAGATAGAATGTAGAAGGGAATTAACAGCTAGGTAGAAGATGTACAAAGCCAAGTCCAAGCAATAAACTGCCTGAAAATTAGAATAAACTAAATAGAAGCTAAAGATTCTGTGAGACAACATTATTAAAACAAAGTCAAAAGACTGAAAAGATAGAAGAAAGGGTAAGGTAACACACACACACACACATACACACACACACACACACACACACACACACACACACACACACACACACACACACCCACACACCCCTACCTCTGTCTGACCTGGAAAACTGATAGAAGATAAAATATTCCAAGAAATCTTAAAACTTCCTGTATTGTTTATTGTTGTTGTTAAGTCATATCCAACCCTTTATCACCCATGGGCCATAGCATGCCGGGCCTTTCTGTCTTCTACTACCTCTCAGAGTCTAAGTTCATGTTTGTAGTTTCTCTTATACTATCTGTTTCATCTTCTGCCATCCCCTTTTCCTTTTGCCTTCGGTCTTTCCCAACATCATGGTCTTTTCCAGTGATTTCCTGTCTTCACATTATGTGGTTAAAGTGTTTAAGTTTCAGCTTCAGTATTTGACCTTCTAGTGAATAGCCTGAATTAATTTCTTTAAATATTGACTGATTGGACATACTTGCTGTCCGAGGGACCCTCAAAAGTCCTCTTTAGCACCACAATTCAAAAGCGTTGATTCTATGGTACTCAGTTTTCCTTATAGTCCAACTCTCTCAGCCATACTGGAAGAAAACATAGCTTTGGCTATATGAACCTTTGTTGGCAAGGCATCTCTGCTTTTTAGTATGTTGTCCAGATTTGCCACAGCTTTCCTTCCAAGGAGCAAGCATCTTTTAATTTCATGACTGCAGAAGCCACATGCAATGATCTTTGAGCCCAAGAATATGAAATCTGACACTGCTTCCATTTCTTCTCCCTCTGTCTGCCAGAAAGTGGTGGAAGCCAACTTTTACATTCTACTCTTTCACCCTCATCAAGAGGCTTCTTAATTCCTCTTCATTTTCTGATATCAGAGTGGTATTATCTGCATATCTGAGATTGTTGCAATTTCTCCTGGCAACCTTCATTTTGGCTTTTGATTCATTCAGGCTGGCATTTCACATATGTACTCTGCATATAAGTTAAATAAATAAAGTAACAAGGGATAGCCTTTGTCATATTCCTTTTCCAATGTTAAACTATTCAGTTGTTCCATATTCAGTTCTAAATGTTACTTCTTGGCCTGTATACAGGTTCCTCAGGAGACAAGTAAGATGATCTGGTACTCTCATCTCTTTGAGGATTTGCCACATTTTGTTGTGATCCACACAGTCAAAGGCTTTTTTTCCCCCATACGGATGATGTTTTTCTGAAACTCTTTTTTTCTCCATAATCTAAAGAATGTTGGCAATTTGGTCTTTAGTTCCTCTGCCTCTTTGAAAACCAGCGTGTTCTTCTGGTAATTCTCAGTTCACATGTTGCTGAAGCCTAGTTTGCAGAATCCTAAACATAACCTTGCTAGCATGTGAAGTGAGTTTGTTTGTTCTGTAATTTGAACATTCCTTGCTTGACATTGCCCTTCTTTAGTATTGGGACATAAGCTGATCTTTTCCAATCCAGTGGCTACTGTTGTGTTTTCCAAATTTGCTGGCATATTGAGTACAGCACTTTAATAGCATCATCTTTTAGGGTATCCAGTAGCTCAGCTGGAATTCTATCACCTCCACTAGCCTTACTGTTAGCAATGCTTCCTGAGCCCCACTTGACTTCATTCTTCAGGATGTCTAGCTCTAGATCAGTGACCACACCATTGTGATTATTGGGAATGTTAAGATCTTTCTTGTATAGTTCCTATGTGTATTCTTGCCATCTCTTAATCTCTTCTGTTTCTGTTAAATCTCTACCATTTTTATTTTTTATCCTGCCCATTTTTTTCCTTTCTATTTCTACTTTATTTTTTGGATTGCTTAGTACCAGAGGGCAAAGTGGTAATAAAAAGATTCCACTAGTCACCTCCTGAAATAAACTCCTAAAGGAAAACTCTCAGGAACATTATAGTCAAAATCCAGAGCTTTCAGGTCAAAGAAAATAAGCATCCAGAAAGAAAGAACTCAAATACCAAATACATTATATCACACAAGATTTAGCAGAAACTACTGTAAGTGAATGGAGAGGTTAGAACACAGTATTCCAGAAGGCAAAGGATATATGCTTACAATCGAGAATAACTTATCTATACTTAACTGAGTATAATCCTGTGGGAGGAGAAAATGAAATAGAGGATTTTCAGGCATTCCTGATGAAAAGACCAGAGCTTTGTAAAACTTTGAAATACAAATATAGGAGTTAAGAGAAACATTAAAAAGGTAAACATGAATAAGATAAATAAAGATAAAATATCAAATATAAGTGGTTAATTCTGAAGATCACCTGGCAGGATAAGGTACCTGACACTGAGGTCCTTTTTTTAACAAACTGCCAAGCATTCAAACTCTGCTTCAGAGAGTACAACTCTGATGGGCTGGCCATACTATTTGCATGCCAAATGTACGCATGCCTAAAAGACTGTTTTTACAAAGAACTTACACAGGGCACATGATACAAGGACACTTTCAAGGTCTCTTTGAAGAACTTTGGAATTGATTGTGTGACGTGGGAGACACTGGCACAGGACTGAATGGCGTGCCCACATCAAAGAAGGATCGGCAAAGGAGAATTGAAGTGGGTCAAAAGAAACTGGAGATGCCCAAATTTAGAGAATCCACCTCACATGTTCAAGTGGGCTATTTGTATCCAAACTGTGGTGGAACATTTTGAGCTCATATTTTCTGTTCGGCCACAGTCAGACACACTAACTTGATTCTAACATAGTGATATCATTTTGGTCCTCTTTGAGGACAAAGGACAACAACCATAACCATTATCAGAGATCATAAAGGGAGTCTGATTAGAGAAGGCTTGGGAATAATTCTGTTTTGATGATCTTAAAAGAAGAATGGAGGGCAGCTAGGTGGTACAGTGGATAAAGCACCAGCCCTGAAGTCAGGAGGGCCTGAGTTCAAATGTGGCCTCAGACCAAACACTTGACACTTATTAGCTGTGTGACCCTGAGCAAGTCACTTAACCCCAATTGCCTTTAAAAAAAAAAAGAAGAAGAATGGAAAGCAAGGGGGAAGAAGAATACACTGTGGGGAAGGAGAATGGGAAAAGAAGGTTAGATAAAATTATCTCATATAATCAGGGTGCACAAGTAGACAGCTAAGCAAATAAAGAAAATTGGGTTGAGGTGAGCAGCTGACAGCAAACCTTTACTCTCATCTGAAATGGTCAGAGTAGGGAAAAATATACATGTATACACACACACATACACAATTAGGAACAGAAATATTTTACTCATAGGGAAAAGAGAAAAGAGGGACTTATTAGGGAGGTTAGATTAGGGGAAGGAATAATCCTAAATAAAGTAAAAACTCTAAGGTTGTACAAAAATATTTTAGCAGCTCTTTTTGAAATGGCAAAGAATGGGAATTTGAGGGAATAAACTGGGGCTAAACATGTTATGGTATATAAATATGCAAGAATACTATTTGCAATAAGAAACAAGACAGAGGATTTCAGGGGAATCCAGGAGGACTTTTATGTGTGAAGCAAACAGAACCAGAAGAAGAATTCATATAGTGACAACAATATAGAAAAGACAAACAACTTTGAAAAAGTTAGGGACTCTGATCAGTGTAATGACCAGTCACAGTTCCAGAAGACTAATGAAGAAACATGCTACCCACCTCCTGATAGAGAAGTGAAGGACTCAAAGAGTCCTAAAATGAGATGTGTATATTTTTTTGGACATGGTCAATGTGAAAATCTGTTTTGTTTGACTATATGTGCTTGTATTGGGTTTTGTTTTTCTTTAATTCTCGATTAGGGAGGGGGAGTGTTGGGGTGAAAAGGAGAGAAGGTGGATTTCTACACTTTCTTTAAATGCATTCTAATAATTTAATATGGTCATTACTTAGACTTTATTCCCATTTAGAGCATTTTGTGTGGCTTGTAGGGATCTTTTGAAAATAAAATACTCGTTTTTTAAAGAGAAATTGTAGCTGTGGAGTTTCTTTTTTCAGTTTACAGAAGTAACGTAATAAAATTGTATATTTAGATTTTGTTAATGTAGTTTGGGTAAATTTGATCCTTTATCAGATTACATGTAGGCCAGAGGATTGGCTATTACTGCATATCTGGTTTATTGGTTGTATATATTCACTTTTAGCTGATCAAAATACATTTATTAAGCACCTGCTATATACCAGTCACATTTTTAGGTGCTGGGGGTACAAAGACAAAAAGTAATATGTGTCCTGCCCTCATGGAGCTTGTTTTTATCTGGAGAGACTACATGTACCCCAGATATGCCATGCTCATCTAAATCCGCTACCAGATGAATGTAAACTTCCCAGATTTGCTGCAGTCTTGTCATCATTCTCATTACTCAAAGCAAATATAAATAAATATACTTTGTGTATTATAACAAAATAATATTGGATTTATTTTAAATATATGAACTTTAAAAAATCTGCCATGTAGAAAGTGATTTCAAGAAAAAAGATCATTTTTTTGTTTACTACTGATATGTGTCAATATGTATACATATTTGCAGGTTTTTTTTCTTTTTGCTATTTGATTTTCCAGGGAGTCCCAGATTTTTAATGGGGAGATCTGGGTTCTAGTCTTGACCTTGCCATTATCTAGGTGTTTGACTTGAGGCACTTAACCTATCTGGGCCTCACTTTCTTATTCTGAAAAATGAAGTATTTGGGATCAGATATACCAAAGTCTCTTCTCTCAGATTTTTATTGTCTGTATCATAAAATCACTAACTATGGATAATAGGGAAAACAATTAGAAGTTAGTAGGCTATTTAAGGAAAAGATTTAGGATTTAGGTTGCTCATTAATGTGTAGCAAAAATATCTTGGTAGGTATTAATAAGGGAAGTAGGAATTGAAGGTTCAAGAAGCAAGCCCTTTATCTCTAATTTATTCTATATATAGCTTGTTTGTACATAGTTGTTTGCATGTTATTTTTCCCGTTAGACTGTGAACTTCTTGAGAGCAGGAACTGTTTTTTCCCTTTATTTTATCTGAAGAGCTTAGTACAGTGCTTGACCCATAGTAGGCGCTTAATAAATGCTTGTTGACTTGACTTGAAGGGAACCTGGAATTAAATGAGCTTTGGAATTGTTTTGAATATAGTTGGGAGTGTTAGGTGGAGTAGATATTTGAGGTGTGTTGGGCTCTTAAGCATTTCAGCATTATTGCTAGCAAATCAAAGAAAGGCCTGAGGCAAGTGTCTCAGTTAGTCACATACAGCCTTCATTAAAATTCATTTGCATGCTAGAAAAGTTGGATTCCATACCAGTTTATCAAGTTGAAAGAAGTAAACATTAATGTAATTCTACCGGGTAATAATAATAGTATTACCTGGTGGTAAATTATATGCTAGTCTAGAACTTGCTTTCTTGCTTTTTTGTTTACAATTCTTTAACTGAGAGTGTCAAGCATAGTGTAAAAG
The DNA here is from genome assembly GCF_003287225.1 of Phascolarctos cinereus. Classification (NCBI taxonomy): domain Eukaryota; kingdom Metazoa; phylum Chordata; class Mammalia; order Diprotodontia; family Phascolarctidae; genus Phascolarctos; species Phascolarctos cinereus. The sequence goes on from NW_027555625.1 coordinate 208,216,304, forward strand.
CTATAGAATTAAAGGTATTACCAAAATCTGCTTCTGCTCCTGAGGAATGTGGATTCTCCTACTTGAATTTAAAGTTGAAAGAAAAGAATGGGGAGGAAGAGAACTTGAAAATTGGGATCAGTGTAATTATTGGGATCATATATAATTCATGCTTGTGAAACTATAGAGATAATGGGGGAAGAGAAAGAAAAGGTATTAGGGTGAATGTATTTTATCCTCTCTATTTTTCTGTTTGTTTTTTCTCTTTTCCTATTCCTTACCCTGTTTCTTTTCTCTTATCCCCACTGAAATATGTTTGAGTGATAGGCTTGATTGTATAGAACCAAAACAAAATCTGTGAATGGAGTTGGTTATGTTTCTCCCTCTTCTAATACCTTGTGGTTATCATTTCCTACATTGGAAAGAGGAGTTCCCTGCTAGGGTTGTATTTATTGTCAGTAATTCCCAACTAGATGTAAATTCTTTGGGGTCAGGAAATATTAGGGTATTTCTTTATCTTCTAATGGCTTAGCATAATAGTCAGTAAATATTGCTGGACCATAATTAAAGTTGCTATTTTTAAAAACAAAAAATTTGGTGCGTGTGATCCGATAAAAGATTTCCTTTGTAAGAAGCATAAAATTAAGTCATTTCATTGTAGTTGTAATGAATCACTTTAGTTGAAAGTTTAATTTTAATGAAAAGAAATGAGTCAGCAATTATATTAGTTTATATATTTCAGCATTTATTGTTGGAACTAATGGCCTCTTCTCGCACTTGTTGCTTAATAGTTTGTAGTTCTTTTTTCAAGCATTTCTTGGCAAGTGTCTGAGGAACCGCTGTAGCTTATCAAGAGAGATTTTACAATTTCTGTGACTGTCTAGAATTTTCTGATCTCCCAAAGTTGTCAATGAAAATGAAAATCCTTCCTGAACACTAGTGAGAAGATCAATTTGCACATTTTCAATATTATTCCCTGTTGAATGTAGTCAATCAGCTTTCCTTTGTTGCTGCAATTGGAAAAGGTTTTTTTGTTTTTGTTTTAAATTTTTGCACGTGTGGCTTTTTGTCTGCCCTTTAGAAGGGAGGTAGTACAGTGCAATGGAAAGAGTCTTGGATTTGAGTTATGGATATAGAATTTGTATTCTTTTTTTGTCATTGAGAAGGTCACCTAATCTTCTTTGGGTTTTAGTTTCCTCGTTGTAAAATGAAAAGATTGGTGTAGAAGACCTTTGTAGAACTAAAGCACTTCTGGGTCTAAAGCTGTGGTCATATAGTAGTAGGAATGTACTTCCTACATACTTACTGTGTACGTATTTGTATGGCTACATGATAAGGGCATGTGTTTTTTTGAATTATAGTGATATTTCTTCAGTCAGTGATTCTCCTTTTGTATGACAAAGATCTGTTATATTTTTTTGTTGAGTATTATTCGCTGGTTAGATTTGATTACTATTTGTCAAAATATTGGAATTTCTTGAATAGTTCGTTGGTTTTGAGGGGATAGCAGGACAGAATATTTAAAACTATGACTTCCCTAGAAAATCTGAGAAGACTGGTCACCATATCCATAGGAGCTAGTTCTGACACAAGGCATCCTGTGGACCACAGGTCATATGTGGAAACAGAGCTTGGGCCCCTTTGTTTAATTTTTGAGTTATTGTTTACCTCTTTATCTGAGTGTCAGTTATACTTGTTTGTAGATACCACTAAGGTTTTGGCAGTACAGCATGTAGTTTTGCGTTGTGTGTGTGTGTGTGTGTGTGTGTAAGAGAGAGAGAGAGGAGAGGAGAGGAAAGGAGAGGAAATAAGAGAGAGTTATCAGGAAATTTATGCACACTTTAGATGGTATTTGGACTTGATGTCCATTTTAAAAGTTTTAAATCCACACTGGTTTTAACAGAGTCATAATTTGGCAGTTTTTCCTTTGGAAGTTTCATGCTTGTGAATTTTTCTGTGTTTCTTATCCAATCATAAATGGAAATCAAATTGTTACTGTTTCATGAAGAAAAAAAAATCTTGCTTTGATTAAAAGAGCAATGTCCACAAAAGTTTTGCTTTGTCTTATTGTGACCTATAGATAGCTTTGAGGTCTTGTGCTAGGTCAGTAGAGTGCAAGCTGTGGCAAGTGCGAGTTGGAAAATCTTCAAGTATTTTGGGCCTAGTGACATATTCTTCTATTCAAGGATCAACCTACCTAAGTATGGAGAATTTTATTACCAGAAAATTGGCCCCTGGGTGATGTTTTTAAAAAATTATGTTGGTCCATGAAACATAAAAATACAAAGTTGTTTCTTTCCACATCTACAATGAATAGTGATGGAATGGGAATAGGGGGATAATAGGATGTTAAGAAGCATAGTTGTAAGACCATCTACGGATAGTAATTTAGACTTTGTTACTTTATTTATTTAGTGAATTGAGATGCTGCTGGAGAAATTGAATCCTATTGATACTTATATTCTTGTAAAAAATGAAACTAGAAAACCTAAAGAAGTTACAACTAAGTAGAGGGATGATTCACATACTATCCTTGGGCAGATGAACAAAGGAGCTGGTTTCATTGTATGCCTCAAAACAACAAGAAATGTTATTTCATGGGATATTTGGTTATTCCACCTTTTGGTGGTCACCCTAAGTGACCAGTAGATCATCATGAGAAGCATTATGTTTTAACATGTATTACAGATGACAAATTAGAGAAGTTTGATGATGGTGATATTAATAATAGACATAATAATAATAGCTACCATTGGTGTAGTGCTTCTGTACACAGCACAGTGCTAAATACTTTACAAATATTATCTCAATTGATCCTCACTACAATTCTGAGAGATAGTTGCTATTATTATCCCTATTGTACAGTTTAAGGAAATGGGGGCAAGCTTCAGTGACTTGCCCAAGGTCGCTTAGTAAGTATCGAAGTCTGGATTTGTATTCAGGTCTTCCTGACTCCTGGCCCAACTCTACTCACTGTACCTCTTAATTGCCTCTATGAAGAACCTGATCAAATTATTTAAATTAATTTAATATACTAATGTCATATTTGATATCATCAAAGGTAGGAAAGAGAGGAAGACTTCAGAAAACTTTGTGGGGAAAATATAGTTTAGAATTAAGAAATAGGATGTCAAAGGACTGTGAATCATTCAGGATACCCATACCTATTATATCAAGAATACTTTTTTCAAGAAGAGAGTCAGAAGATATCAGCAAGCATTGAACATTTTCATAAAAGGTAGAATTAACAATATTTTAAGAGACAGGAAATAATTAGTTACTGAACAGAGAGGGGCATTCCAGAATTACCCGAGCTTAAAGCTTAGGTCAAAATCATTGCCAAAGTAGAAGAAAAGATGAAGATGAGAAGACATTGAATGTGATTATAATCCCATCCAACTTGCTTTTTAACCTTTTCAGATTTGCTTTTCAAATATGAAAATGGACTAAAGTAAAGACATTGACTTCAATTTCTATTTTTAGAGAAGTTTGATAGAAAACACTTCATACTACAAGGAGCCTAAAGGAACACAGAAACCACCTCAGTTAGATACCACTGAATATCTATGCTAAGTAGACAGGCACAAGAGCCAAGGGCAGTATAGATTTAGTATAAAATCTATATTTTTGTAAAACGTTATGGAAGGGAAGGATGGAGAATTATGAGCATTATGTTTCTTTGCAAAATAGCATAAGAAGAAGCAAATCTACTCTTAATTTGACATGAGACCCAGCCAAGACAGATGATCTTGAGAACATTTGTAGATGGAGTTGGAATAAGGACAACAAATTGATGTGAAATGGGAATGTGCTGCTATTTCTGTAGTGGCTTATTCTTATCTATTGTTATTAAAAAGGATAATGCCGCTAATCTCATTTTAATTCAACCTCCTAAGTGCTGTAACATACTATATGAAGAAGATGCTGTGGCATTCAGAAGACACATTTTACAATTGCATAACTGACAGATAAATTCCAGATAAATTAGAGATAATCATCAGAGGTTTCACATATCAATAGGCTTCACAAATACTTTGTCAGAAGACACTTCCCTTTTCTTCATTCATATTGTTCTCTAAGCCAGAAATACCTTTTCTTTATCTCTCTGCATACAAGTCCTATATTTTCTTTGACTCTTGAAGTCTGGTTTAAAGTTGAACCTGTTTTATATCTTCTTAGATTGCTCTGACTCCTAGAGATATTCCTAGCATCAAAATCCTATTGTACTTGTATTCTGACTCACACTGCAAACATACTCTACCTTGTAGCATTGGTTTGTTCTGTAAAAGCAAATCCTTATGTTATAAATGGATTATAAATGGTGACATGACAGGATTTTGTAATTTTGTAGTGAGGTATGGTTAAAATGTATTACCATATTTTGAATTTGGACCTTATTGGGCTATATGTAACTTGATTATACTATGTATGTAAATAGTAGATAGAGCTCTGGGCCAGGAGTCCGGAAGATATGAGTTCAAATGTGACCTCAGACCCTATCTGTGTGATGCTGGGCAAGTAACTAAACCTCTGTGCCTTGGAGGCATCTAGGTGGCTTAGTGGATAGAGCACTAGGTCTGGAGTCATGAAGACCTGAGTTCAAATCAAACCTCAGACGTTTATTAGCTGTGTAACCTGGTCAAGTCACTTAACCCTGTTTCCCTCAGTTTCCTTATCTTTGAAATGAGCTGGGGAAGGAAATGGCAAACCACTCTAGTGTCTTTGCCAAGAAACCCTATGGACAGCATTAGTGTGCTATGATCCACAGGTCACAAAGAGTCAGACACGACTCAATAACTGAATAACAAATCAAGCTATTTGCTGTACATACTAGTTTTGCAGATTTGTTTTCACATTTCTCATATGTGAATGCAGTCTGCTGACAACATTGTAAAATTCGCCAATAGTTCTGAGCCCAATCTACATCTACTTTTTCCAGAAGTCTGAGCTATGAAGCTTGAAACCTAGCTGGAGACAAAAATAACCAGAATTAAATCAAACTCTGCATAATACTATACAGTGATTATCTCCAATTTATCCTGTGTATATCTTCTTGTATGTAATTGTTTTCATACTGTCCTCCTCATTAGACTGTGAGCTCCTTGAAACAGGGTTTATCTTTTGTCTAAATGCTCAGCATTTAGTGTAGTGCCTGGAACATAGTAGTGGTTGTCTAGGTAAGGGTCTGAGGGCACCTTTATGCTTTGCCTGTGAAGTTAAGTGCATGGACTTCATGATAGCTCTCTTTTTCTTCAGTAATTTGGGCTTTTCCCACTTAGCTACCTTCTCAGCCGTCTTTTGTATGGTAGGGTCAGGAGAAATTTGACTGCTGAATTATTGGAGTGTTACTAGATTTTGGGAAAAGATGTTTAGCTGTTAACTGTAGAAATATTAACGTTATGTTTAAAATGAGGGAGAACTAATAGCAGTGATTATATGGCAGGGAAAAGCAGCTAAGTTGATTGACTTTAACAAAGTCAGTGGCCTAAACAAAAACTATGTGATAGAGGCAATGAAGATGAGATAATATAATTTAGTGGAAAATGCAAAGGCCTGAGAATCCTAACTTGCTTTGTAACTTGGTATAGGTTTCTCTGGATTTTATTTTTCTCATCTCTAAAATGAAGCAGCTAGATGGTACAGTGCATGGAGCGATAGGCCTGGAGTTGGAAAAACTTATCTTTGTGAGTTCAAATCTGGCCTCAGATGCTTCCTAGCTGTGTGACCCTGGGCAAGTCACTTAACCCTATTTATCTCAGTTTCCTCATCTGTAAAATGAGCTGGAGATGGAAATGGCAAATCACTCCAATATCTTTGCCAAGAAAACCCCAAATGGGGCCAGATGTGACTGAAGTGACTGAACAACAAAAGAGAAGGAGATTGAACCAGATATATCTAACATTTAGCATTTATTAAACCCCTAATCAATGTAATGGATAGACACTATAATAACATAGTCCCTGGCCTCAAGGAATTTACATTATCTGGGAGAAATATGCATACATATAAAATGCAGAGATTCTTTATTAAAGGATACAGGAGATTAGGAAAAGTCTCAGGAAAGGAGATCATGCTTAAACTAAATTTTGAGGGAAGCTAGGGATTCTAAGAAGCAAAGATGAGAAAGTAGTGCATTTCAGACATGAGGGACAACCTGGAATGCATGGAGGTAGGAGATGGACTATCATGAATGGGGGCAAAGGTGGGAGGCCTGTGTTGTTTAAGTAGATAGTATACTCAAGGAAATAATGTGTGATAAGTCAGATTAGAGGGATGGGATCAGGGCTCCATAATAATGGAGGGATTGGTCTTGGTTTAGGGAAGGGCCACTTCTTCGTTAGAGACTAGAATTAAACAGAAGATAATGGAGGGTTGTTATCTGAGGTTTTTTTTTTTTGAGGGGAGAGGGGTCAGGGCTATAGAGGATCTTAGGAGAAGAGAGTAGTGTGTTAGGCTAGAGAAGAAAACAGAAGAAAATAAGGTAAAAATGGTCAGATTATTCATACTTTAATGGTCATTTATGTAATCTCATAAATGAGCCTTCCACATTTAAATGGAAGGTTTTTTGTGACAAATAGTAGGAGCAGTGAACTTGGAGGGTTGAACTTGGGAGTCAGGTTAGGAGTTTAAATCATGGCTCTGTGGCTTCATACTGTTTGACTTTGGTCAAGTTATGTAATCGCCCTGAGCTTTTGACTATGTGGCATCTGAAATCTCAGCCCTGGTTTTATGATCCTGTAACCCTGAGATACTAATTTAAAACTTATCCTTTATTTTGAGCACAGGCTTACAGATGAGAACCTTAAATTAGTTTTCTTTTCAGATAGTTTATTGCTTTTGTTAATTTTTTCAGATTTTAAAAATAATATTTATTTTTCCTATTCATTATTTGCTTATGAAGTGTTATAGGGATGGTAAAGTTTACTGAATTGCATTCAGTAAGAGCCTTGCCTAAATAAGATTTAGATTTGGCTGAACAGGTAAGACACAGGTACTTATTCAGTAAATTGGAAGATTTTAAAACCTTTATAACATAGAATTTAATTATTGACTGTGGAAGAAGTGGAAAAGGTAAACAAATGAAAATATTTGTGTTTTTGTTTTTGAGTATGCCAACATAAAAAGCCAACATAATCTTTTCTCACATAGAGCATTTACAGTTTTACATTTCATTTGTCAACCAAATGACAAATTAGGTTCTTCATCACAAATTTATACAGAGGTAGAGAATTTTAAAATTTAAATTTAAAATATTTCAATTAAATTGTTTGATATGTATCTGGTATAAATCATTTTAGTTAAAATGAGAAAAAATAAAGCATTTATTAAATATTTGCTTAATAAATAATAATAATAATGATAATAACTAACATTTTATAGTACCTGCTGTGTGTTAGACACCATGCTAAGCACTTTACAAATATTATCTCATTTGATCCTCACAACAACCTTGGGAGATAGGTGCTATTATCTCCATTTTACACATGGGAAAAATGAAGCAAATGGTGGTTAAATGACTTGTCCAGGAACCCAGCTAGTATCTGAGATCAGGTTTGAACACAGACCTTCCTGAGTCCAGGCCCTGTACTCTGTCGCTCTGCACTACGTAGCAGCTCTGCCATGCGCTGTACTGGACACTCAGGATACAAAGGCCAAAGTGATTTAAACGTTCCCTGTCCTGTCCATAGAACCAACATATACATATAGAGATACAAAATATACGTAAAGATAAATGAAGGAGAGGAGCTGAGGAAGACTTGTTCTGTATTCACTATTGCACATTTGTACTGTGAAACATACCCTGTATTTGATTGTGGTAAGTTAAGCCAACATGCACAGTGGTAGGCAGTTAATAAATGTTTGAAGAATTGAATTAGTTTTAGCTATGGCACTTTAAGAAACAAAACATTATTATAAAACAGAAGATGGTACTGTTGAAATTAATTCAGTTTTTCTTTCTTCTTTTCCTCCCATAGCATTTGATGTACTGGGTATAAACAGAAGTAATCATTTCCCCAGTTTGTATTTTTTGTGGCATTCAACTTGTAAGGTTATTATCAGGTCTTACCATTTGGTCAGGCTTTATGTATAAGGAAAAATTGCAGGAACTTTCATAATCAGTTTTTTGTTTTGTTTGCTTTGTATTTATTTGAGAGGACTAGAGTGAAGCTGATAGCAAAAACAAGGTATTGAGGAAGTGGTCAAAAGTGTAGCTTCACTGGCATCTTAAGATGTGAACCCAGAAAATAATGCCTGTAACGTTAAGTTACTAGTGAATGCAGCACTTTGTTACCAGATAATATTGGATGAGAGGAATGTATTTATTTGATTTACAATTATTTGGCAAGAAGCCAGTCTTTTACTTCAGAATCAAGACTATTTAGTTGAGTGCTGGACCTGGCTGGAGTCAAGAAAACCTTAGCTCAAATCCAGCTTCAGATGTTAGCTGGACCCTGGGCAAGTCACTTACCCTGTTTTCCTCATTTTTCTCATCTGTAAAATGAAGATAATAATAGCACTTACTTCCCAGGATTCTTGTGAGGATAAAATGAGATATTTGTAAAGTGCTTTGCAAACTTTAAAGTGCTATACAAATATGTATTTGACATAGCGTCCTAAAACTGTTGCGGTATACTTATCTGTTAGATATTTGTCATCATCATTCATCTGTTTTATCAGATACATAATATACATGTTTGTGGCTATCTTATCACACATTTTTTTTTATGTTGTTGGTAGTGGTAATAGATGTGCACTGGGACAGGCAATATTTGTGAGGCAAAGAGCAGCCTATTCAGACAAGTGCACACAGAAGTAATCATACTGATGACACAATTTTGAAAGCATTGAAGGACAATTTTCAAAATATGTGAAAAAAGGGAAAGATAACTGTGTGAGTAGAAAAAACATGTATAATATTATTACGAAAAAGGATGATTAAAATGCATTAGTAACGCTGACACACATACTTCTGTTCTCATTTTTATGTAATCTGTATAAGAATATTCTAAACATGAATCAGGAATAATCTTGATGAATATATAACAAGGGAGTCGTAGGTTTATACAAATTATTTTCTGTTGTAGACTATCTTCATAGTCACGTGACTGAAGAGAATAGGGAATACAAAACTTCACAGTTTTTATTGTTTTTTGAGTATGAAAAAAATCGACCCAGAGCAAAAGACCATAAAGCCCATCTTCCTTAAGCTTCAGTTGCTCCCCATTGCTTCTAGATTAAATTATGAATTCCTTTGTTTGGTACATAAAGCCTTTTTCTTGGTGGAGTCATGAAAACGTGTCTCCACCCTGCATTTTCACGTTGATTACACTTGACTCACCTTCCTGTACTCTGCAATCTGTCCCCTGTATAGCATTCTATGCAGACAGGCAGGCGATCCCTTAGGTCTCTTTCCCTTTAAGATTCAGCTGAAGTGCTACCACCTAAGAGGCCTTTCTTTATTCCCCCAGTTAGTTTATACCCCAGGTAAACTTTATTTTGTACCTATCTTATCTTGGTTATCTGTAATCACAATGCATGCCCCCAGTAGAATTTAAATTCCTGGAGACTTGCTTTTCGTCTTTGTATCTCCAGCTCCCAGCATAGGACCTAGTATGTGGTAGGCACTTATACATGCTTGTTGACTAATTAAAAGTATGTGGGTTGATAGAGAGAACAAGAGAACTAGTATATTTTGAAAATAGACCATTTGTAGATTTGAGATGATCATTAAATATCAGTGATACATGTATCAGATTAAGATACCTTTGTTTCTTATCCATTTGGACAAATTATGTTATATTTTGGACAAATAAAAGATATGCCAGTTAAAAATGGAAAAATTATTATATTTTAACTGTTAATAATATTGATAGAAAGATTTTAAAATAATAATGCTAGCAGTTTTGGAAGAAGACAAACTACTAGACTGAAGAATAATACAATAGATAGCATTTATGTATTGCTTTAAGTTTTCAGAGCACTTACGTATGTAATCTCATTTGATCTTCACGCCAACCCTAGTAGGTAGGTGCTGTTGTTGTCCCCATTGTACAGATGGGGAAAGAAAGGCTGTGAGCAGTGATGTGACTTGTCTGGAGGTCTCAGAGTTAAGAAGTGTCTGAAGCAGGATTGGAAGGGAATCTGATTATCCTGACTCACCAAGTCAGCACTCTGTGCACTGAACTTCTCCCTGCCTGTCTCAGAAGGAACCCTTAACTTAGATAACATACAGTTCTGATACAGTTGAGTCACTAATTCCTTCTAATACTTTTAAAAGGTATTAACTAAACATATTATGCTCTACCTCAGGAAGAATAATGGTTTAATTTTTTATAGTGTAAAGTATATAATTGCAAAATGCTTTAAAATTATTAAATTTTGAAGAAAAAACAACAGCTGATGTAGGGGAGAAGGTGCTGTAGTAGGAGTCAGGAGATTTGGTTTTTAGTTCTGATTATCCTATCAACTAGCTCTGTGCCCATACACAAGTTACTTACCCATTTTGGACCTCATTTTCCACATGTGTAATGCAGGGTTTTGTTAGATGGACTCTCAATTCCATTGTATCTTTGTTTGTAATTCTGTAGGATACACTTATGAATAGCATAACTCTCACAAGACAGTTATGATTTAAATAATCTTTTCATAATTTCATAATGGCAATCCAGGTGCTAATTTTTTAAATTTAATATTTCATTTCCCCCAATTACATAAAAAATCAATTTTTAACATTAATTTTTTTTTAAATTTTGAGTTCCAGTTTCTTTCCTTCTTCTCCCTTCTCATTGAGAAGGCAAGCTATTTAATATACTTATATATGTGCAATCATACGAAACGTATTTTATATCCTTTGACCATTTGTCAATTGAGGAATGGCTCTAATTTTTATAAATTTGACTCAGTTCTCTATATATTTGAGAAATGAGACCTTTATCAGAGAAACTTACTGTAAAATTTTTTTCACAGTTATGATTAGTAACGACTAGTAACTACCCTCTCTCCCCTTTCACCCTGTCCTTCCTCAAGAATATTTTGCTTCTGAGTAGTACCTCCCCCAATCCATCCTCCCTTTTATTACCCTCCCCCTACTGTTCTCTTATTTCCTTCCCCTCCTTCTTTCCTGTCCCTCTTTGAGACGATTCCAGTGAGAGTAAAGTTCAAGCACTCCCTGGTACCTCCCTCATCTTTCTCTCTACTCTAAAAGCTCTTTTGCCCCTCTTTTATGTGAGATAATTTGCCCTATTCTGTCTCTTCCTTTTCCCTTCTCCCAGTGCATTCCTCTTTCTCACCCCTTAATTTTATTTTTTTAGATAATCATCGCATCATATTCAACTTACTCTTGTCTTCTGTCTATATGTATTCCTTCTAATTACCCTAATAATGAGAAAGTTCTTAGGAGTTACTAGTATCATCTCCCCATGTAGGAATATAAACAGTTTAACCTTGTTGACTCCCTTATGATTTCTCTTTCCCATTTACCTTTTTATACTTCTCTTCAGTCTTGTATTTGAAAGTCAGATTTTCTGTTCAGCTCTGGTCTTATCATCAGGAGTGCTTGAAAGTCCTCTATTGCATTAAATATCCATTATTTCTCCTGAAAGGTTATTCTTAGTTTTGCTTGGTAGGTATTCTTGGTCATAATCCTAGATCCTTTGCCCTCTGAAATATCACATTTCAAGCCCTTTGATTCTTTAATGTGGAAGCTGCTAAATTTTGGGTTACCCTGACTGTGGCTCCATGGTATCTGAATGTTTCTTTCTGTCTGCTTGCAATATTTTCTTTTTGTCCTGAGAGCTCTGAAACTTAACTATACAGTTCCTGGGAGTTGTCATTTTGTGATCTCTTTCAGGTGGTGATTGGTGGATTCTTTCAATCTCTGTTTTACCCTCTAGTTCTAGAATATCAGGGTAGTGTTCCTTGATAATTTCTTGAAAGATGATGTCTAGGCTCTTTTTTTTTCTTAATCATGGCTTTCAGGCAATCCAAATAATTCTTAAATTATCTCTCCTTGATCTATTTTCCAAGTGAGTTTTTCAGTGAGATATTTCACATTTTCTATTTTTTTCCAGTCTTGATTTTGTTTGATTGTTTCTTGATGTTTCATGGAGTCATTAGCTTCCACTTGTCCAATTCTAATTTTTAAGGAATTATTTTCTTCAGTGAACATTTGTATTTCCTTTTCCATTTGGCTAATTTTACTTTTTAAGGAGTTCTTCTCTTCACTGGATTTTTGTGTCTCTTTTTACCATTTAGCCTATTCTGGTTTTTAAGAAGTTATTTTCTTTACTTTTTTTGTCTTTACCAAGATGTTGATGTTGACTTTTTTCCCATGATTTTCTTGCATCACTCACATTTCTTTCTGCAGTTTTTCCTCTACCTTCGTTTGATTTTTAAAAATCCTTTTTGAGCTCTTCTAGGAATTCTTTTTGGACTTGAGACCAATTCACATTTTTCTTTGAGACTTTGGATGTGGCAATTTTGACTTTAGCTTCTGAGTTTATGTTTTGAGCTCCCCTGTCACCATAATGACATTCTATGTTCAAATTATTTTTTATTGTTTGCTCATTTTCCTAGCCTATTTCTTGACTTTTAAATTTATGCTAAAGTGGGGCTTTGCTCCTGGTGTGTCGGAGGCACTGTTCCTAGTTTCTGGCCTTTCTTGCCGCTGCTATCAGAACTACCTCTGAGGTCTGTAAGCACCCCTTTCTGCCCTGGAATTGTGACGAGGGTCCTTGCTCCCCTGTGACAATAAGCCCTTTGTTTCTATTGCTTCTCCTCACCCTGGAACTGTGCCCTGGATCTGCATATGGGCAATGCAACAGAGTCCTATACCCGGTGCCACCAAAAGGACCACTGGAATCTTCTTCTGACCAATTGTCTGCCCCCTAACCATTTGTGGGTTGAGAGCTCTGGAAGCTGCAGCTGTATTTGCTGATTCACTTGCCCCCAAGGCCTACTACTAGTTTGCTGGGCTTCAGCCTGCACTCTATTCTCACCCCAGTTCTACAGACCTTTCCTGCTGACTTTCTAAATTGCTTTGGACTGGACAATTTTTTTTACCCCATCCTTTTTTTGTGGGTTTTGCTGCTCTAGAATTCATTTTGAGGAGTAATTTAAAGTTGTTTGGAGGGGAATTTGTGAGAACTCAGGCATTTTTTTTTTGTTTTTGTTTTTGGCTCCTCCCTTCCCAGGGGCTAATTTTTTTTTCATGTAAAATATGTTTTCTTGTTCTTTGAAAGGGTTCAGAGTTTGCTTGCAATCAGGCTGCACATCTTGCAATCAGTCTGACATCTCTCTTACCATGCCAAACTGGCTTCAGCTAACAATACTTCATTAAATTCAAAAGAAAAACTTTTTAATTTCACACACAAAAAAAATCCTGTTCTGAGAATCGTTAACATTAGTCTGCAGTTCAAAACAAAAAGAAAGCTAATATTGACTATAGCCTTGTATACCCTTCTTATTAGATAAAACCAAGAATGTTCTCCTAACTAGGTAGGCACTGGTGTTGCTGGTCATTATACTGACCTTCCTCTTAACAACAATGAAAATAAATTTTTCAAAGGCAAAAGGCTTATTGTGGTATTGTTGAAACAACCCTTGAGCAAATAGACAATCTTGTCTGAGCTTTGAAGGGTGCTTTTTTGATCTTAGGCCTATGTTAAAAGGGATCTATTGGCATGTTCTGAAATAAATTTTGGATAGTACCATCTTTTTTTTTTAAACTTTAAAACCCAAAGGCTAATTTTTAATACAGTTATTCTAGAACTTGTGTTTACTTTTTATCTGTAGACAGTGCTTTGTGGCCCTTCAGGTGTATGATCCTCTTCTTGCCATTTTTAGGTGACAGGTTGCTTTTAGTGATTCCATTGATGAAAAAATTCACTTTATTTTTCTCTTAAACAATAATGCTGTCAGATGTTAGGGCAAAACACTGTTGCTTACATATTGAGTCTACTCAAGATAATTTTTCATCAGTTGAATGATCTATTTTCAGAAAGTTACTGAATGACTTAAAATGAATTTTGTTTTAACTCCAGGAAAAGTAGAGCCATGTAGATTTGGTCATTTAAGAGACCTGCTTTAGAAGTATTGCAAACTTATGGCAAATAGGTGATGCAGTAGATTGTAGTTTGGAAGATCTGAGTTCAAATTCAATTTCAGACGCTGTGTGACCTTGGCAAGTCACTTAACCTCTGCTTGCCTTTATCTCTTCAACTTATCCCCTCCATCAAATGAGGTAATAGTTGGCACAGTGGCTTGGCAGAGTGCCTGGCACTTACTAGGTCCTATATAAATACTTATATTCTCCCTGCTCCTTACTTGAGTACGTTATATAAATGTAAATCATATTGTCATCTAAATGAATGGGTAAAATGTTTTGCGCTCACAGCGTGTGTGTGTGTGTGTGTGTGTGTGTGTGTGTGTAGGGTGTGATGAATTAAACTAGTGAGGTAAAGATTATGTAAGATTATTAACTTGGATGCTTTTGTGGACCTTTAAATGGAATCCTTACCTGCCTTTCTCCAAGGTATTATGAAATTTAATGAACTGATGTTTGTAGATGCTTTAGATACCTTACCTAAAAGGTTCTATTTTAAATCTAAATATCATCAGTTATCATTCCAGTGACTTAGTTACTTTAAAACTATCACAATCTCTTCACTAATTAAAAGCTACCTCATACTATTGTCCCACACCTGAGAGTTCCTTTCTTTTTTTTTTTTTTTCAATTTAAAAAAAAATTTTTTTTGGGCTAGGCAGTGGGGTTACATAAGTTGCCTAGGGTCACACAACTAATAAGTGTCAAGTGTCTGAGGCCATGTTTGAACTCAGGTACCCCTGACTCCAGGGCCAGTGCTCTATCCACTGCACCACCTAGCTGCCCCAGAGAGTTCCTTTCTTTTAAAAAAGAATATATCCATAATAGTTGTTTCATATTAAAATGTAACATCTGTATAGTTGACTGGGGAAGTTTGAAATGAGAGGAAAGATAGAGGAAAGGAGTTTGTTAGGGGCCATTTAAAAGTAATTCTTTTAATGTGTCTCAGCTATTCTGTGTTTGCCCTTTACCCACTAGATTATAGAAAATAGGAAAAAATCAGAAGAGTGAAGTGATGGAGAAAAGAGATTTTAATTGTTACAGCATATACTTCCAATAGACCTGAGGTTGTTAAAGTCAGTCTATTTTAAAATTGGGACTCCATTGTGAAACTTAATTGTACAAACAGGTTACTTACATAATAAAGCAGTATCAGTGGATGCCTTTTACTCCAATGCCTAAAAGTAGCTAAAACTATCTATTTTGTGCTTTCAGTATTCTCTGTGTGTGTGTGTGTGTGTGTGTGTGTGTGTGTGTGTGTATTCATCTGTATGTATTAGCAATATGGTTTCTACATCATTTATTGTTGGATGTTTTAAATTTTAAACTTTAAAAAAGGCCTTGGTTATGACTTTGTAACCATTCTGCTTTAGTGACACATAAAGTAGGTTGTTCCCTTCCTGGTTTAAAAAAATTCTGATTCAAATTTTTTGATGATGATTCTGAGGGAGATAGTTCTTCTAGATAATGTGTTTCAAATTCCTCACATATTCTTTACATATAGCTATCAAAATACTTATGAACCTTTAATTTTTATTTACGTATTTTGTTTTTACATCATCTTCCCTTTCCAGCATATCTCTTCTTTCTTTCCTAACCATGGAGCCATGCCTTCAAGATTCAGAATGAAAAAGAAAAAGCAAATCAGCAAAAATAATCATGGCATCTGTCAAGTTTAACTGTATATATAATGTTCCACCATCCCTACTCCCTTCCCAGTTCCCCTCCTGAAAAAAAGGGAGGAATGTACATTCTTATACCTTCAGGGTCAAGCTTGATCATTATAATTACACAGCATTGTTTTCCTGATCAGTATTCTGCATGCATACTTTCCCAATTGCTTTGTTTTCACATTTCATTTTTATCTAAATGGAGCCTTGTCTTTTTCAGGCCCAGATTGCATTCCTTCAAGGAGAAAGGAAAGGACAAGAAAATCTGAAGAAAGATCTAGTAAGGAGGATCAAAATGCTGGAATATGCTCTTAAACAAGAAAGGTACTTCACTAAAATGGAAGAGTTTTTTAAGTTTCTTCAGTTTCTTCAAGAGTACTTTTTTGTCATTTCATAAATTACAAGTTTTAGAATTCTAAATTCATTAAAAAATTCAAAAGATTTGTTTCGATACGTAATTTTGAGAAGCAACATTGTGTAGTGTATAGAGAGAGCTGGCCTCTGACTTAGAAAAACCTGGATTAAGGTGCTTTCTCTGTATTCTGGCTGTGACCAGCCAGGCACTGAACTGTCCCAGGCAACTTGTAAGATCACTTGTTAACTTTATTGGCAGAAAGGATTTTCTCACTTGGAATACCTTACACCAAAGAAAAGACTAAAAGGAAAAAAAAATTTTTTTTAGGCAGTTGGGGTTAAGTCACTTGCTCAGGATGACACAGCTAGTAAGTGTCAAGTGTTTGATCTGAGGCTGGATTTGAACTCAAGTCCTCCTGACTTCAGGGCTGGTGCTCTATCCACTGTGCCATCAAGAAAAATTTTTTGAAAGATATTTGAGTCTTATTTTAATGTACCTACTAAAAGGATTTGATTGGGAGTACTTGGTTTCCTCCAATACAGATGGATAAATTGATATTTAAAATTTTAAACATGGTAGCTTCATAAATAAATATCCAGGCAACACAGATTGGGGAAATGAGCATTATATAAGTTGTCAGTAAACCTGCATGAGAATTCTGGCCTTGCTAATTATTGATTGGTCTAGGACAAATCATGTAATATCTTTGAACCTGTTTCCTCATCTGTAAAATGAGACTAGAATAAAATGGACTAGCTGACCTTCACAGTATATTCCAGCTAAATTCTATGTTCATAGGTACTCAGATTTTACCAGTTTGAATTATTAAAATATCTTAGTGTAAGAAAATATTTGACTAATGAAAGAAATATTGATGTCTCTAATTTTATACATTACAAGCATTTTAGGAAAGCTGGAGTGGTATGTTTGAAAGAGAATTGAATTGGGAATCAGGAGACCTGACTTAGGTTCGTTAATTATACTTAACAGGTATTTATTGAGTTCCTACTAGGTACAATTCACTGTGTCAGAGTACTGAGACAGAAAAAGCATAAGACAAGGTTCTAGCCTTTAAGGCTTAGTTTAGTTTAATTTTGGAGAAGTCATTTAGAGTTAGTCTCTAATAGTCCCTCATGGTTCTAAAATTCTGTGATTTTAATAAAACTTTAAGTAAAGGAAATTTATATAAACTGAATCCTGTTTTTTCTATCATCTTCCATAATATCAAAACCATTTCTGTGGGAAAAATTTTTCTGGTAAATTGATTTGAAAATCTTTTTGTCATTTTTTTCTATCCTTTTCCTTCCTTTCAATTTTCACTTTCTGGTCCTGGTCCTGTCACTGTATCTTCCTTTAGGAGTTCCTTTCCCTTCTAATTTTGATCTGCTGTAGACTAAGGATGCTTCTGATCTGCTGTGGGCTAAGAAACCATATTATAGTTCGCTAGAGTTGTCTAAAATAAAAATAAATGCATACTTGGGAGTCTCAGTAAAGTAGGTGAATGTGATATTAATTTTAGCTACTTAAGTACTTCTTTTTCTTCTTAGTTCTAAGCCATGTTTCAAATAGTTAAATTTACTGTATAAGATTCCTCCTGAAAAGTGTTATGTTATGAAATCTTGTTCATTATTTAATATCAAGAGATTAAGATTAAGGTTAAGATATTAGAAGAAAAATACATACTCTTTCAGATTGATTAATAGTAGTATTAATGTTGTAGGATACAGCAAAATGGAAGAACCATTTTTCTCATGTATGTGGCTTGTGGGTACAAGGAGAATCATAATTGGTATTATTGTATAATGTTAGTCTAGCCATACAGCCATATTAATACTTCTGATCAATAAACTTGTGAATGTCTTCTTCGAAGCTCATTCTTGTAATCAACATGAATACTCCTTACAAAATCATACCATTTGTCTATTAGATTTTATAGTAAATTAGGTTAAAAACTTAGAGAATGATGATTTTTTTAAAAAAGGGAATTTTAGGACATCTCAAGTTTAATGGCATTCACATAGTTTAGGCGCTTCATGTTTAACTGAACAAACATTAATTTTAAGTTGTCCTTTTAGTCCAAAAACAGTTTGCTTTTTGAGTTTTCTGTCAGGAAGATATATATATATATATATGTGTGTGTCTATATGTATATATGTTTAGACACAGACATATATACATACATATATATACAGAATAGATATGTGTATATGTGTAAGTATATATGTATATACACATATATGTATATGTATGTGTATATATATTCAGATAGTTGTATTATAGAAGTGTGGAAGAGTATGATTTTATAATTGGATTTAAAAATCAGTTGCAGAAATATAAACTAGGGAAGTATGGCTAGATGGTAGTTTGTCTGAAATAGATCTAGACTACTAGAGGTTTGGTGGACTACAAGCTTACTGTTAAGTCAGCATTATATGGCAGCCGAAAAAAAGACAACTTGATAGTAGACTGTATTAAGAGAGGCATAGTGTCCAGGCGTGGAGAGGTTAATGAAAGCCCTGTTAAACTCTGCCCTGGTCAGCACACATCGGTTTTGTGCGCTACATTTTAGGAATGGCATGGATAACCTAAAGAGTGTCAGGAAGTGACAGCTAGCATGCTGAAAAGCCTTTATTTTATGCCATATGAGGGTGAGTTGAAGGAAATGTTTAGCTTGGAGAAGAGAAGGCCTAGGTGGTATATCAGAGGTGTCTTTAAGTGTAAGAAGGTCAGCTAGGTGGAAGAGGAATTAGACTCGTTCTGTGTGGCTTTAGTGTCTAGAATCGATAATATTGGGTGGCAGTTAAGAAGCAGCAAATTTAGCATTGACATTAGGTAAAATTACCTAACAGTAGAGCTGTCCAGAAGTAGAGTGGACTTCCTCTGCAAGTAGTGGATTCCCCTTCACTAAAAGTTTTCAAGTAAAGGCCGAACATTTGTTGGCTGTCTTGTAGAGGGGATTCTTGTTTAGGTATGAATCAAATTATGTGGCCTCTAAAGCCCCTGATAATTCTGAGACATTATGATTGTGAGATGCTTCCTGCCTCCACATATACTTCAAGAAAATTCAGTTTTAAAAAGATAAATCAGATGGCCTTTTTAAACTTAGTACACCTGGTACCAAATAAGTGTGCTTAAATGCTTGCTGAGTGATCATTTTATAAAGTACTCATCATTTTCTTTTAAATAGCAGATTCTGTAGTATATATAAAGTATGATTTATTAAAAAAATGAATTAATATTTTAAAGACCATTTCATAAGCTGGGATTGACCTGTGTAAAAAAAAAAAACTTCAATATATATATATATATTGTGTGTGTGTGTGTGTATTTTTTTTTTGAGATACCATAAGAGAAGTGATTGGCAAGTCATGGACTATTTCTAGTACAAGTAAATATAGATACCAGAATAGCTAGAATGGAACTTAAATTCAGTATCTGTTATCATGGTATTTTATAGTTATCATAGTTTATTAACTATAGGTCTTAGGACTCCTTATGAAGCAAAATTAGATACCTTTCTTGCTTATGTCTCATTACTTGAATTAGATGGAGAGAAAACAAGTGATGAAAAAATATTGGTTGGACAATATGCTATAGAGGTTAGAAGTACTCCCGTTTAAATGAAAATAATGGGAAAAAATAGGTGAGAAGAATAGCTTTGAAGTTGAGGAAGGTAATGGGTGTAAACTAACATTTTTCATGAAGGCAGAAGTTTTCTAGTTAGAATGATAATAAAGTAGCTTTATAGGCTAGCCCAGTCATGACTGATTTTACTTTATAAAATATCTTATTCTTTGATTAATTGGCTGAAGACATTTTATTAAAATTAGTCATGGTTAAATTTTAAATAGAAATCCTAATGAGTTCTGTTATTTGTTAAACTAATATTTTTTAGTTCTTTTCTGATCATTCTTCTGCAGTTTTATGTAAGACCACTAGATTGTACCATGAGGTAGTGTTTCAGTGTTTAGAGATATTACTTCATTCCATTTTAAAAAATAAATGAATTGCATAATATTTCAACATAAAGTAAAATGCCACCTTTATTCAGAGAATGACTTGGCCGTGGAAGGCTAGTTACATTTTCTTTTGGTTAAAAGGTAATACTTTGTTTCAGTTGCAAGGGTTTTGGGAAAGATTGAAAAGGTTCTATAGAAAGAATCACTTTCACCTGACACTTATAGAAAGAAACCAATAGTATGTCCTTTCATGGTATTACCTTTTCCTGGTATTGTCTGGGTAGATGAGAGAAACATATTCTATTTGGAGGAAGAATAGTAATTTTGAATTGGTTCCTGCCAAAATATCTCTTTTTATCTAATATTGGTGATACAGTACTTCTGGTCGTGTTCTTTTGAAATTGTGCATAGTCAGAAATCTTATGTCCATCCTTCTGAGAACTATGGTGGGGATTTGGGCTATGCACTGCCAGCATACTGTGAAAACTGCAGTCTCAGGAAAGAGTATCGTGTCATCTCTTTTTTGTCCCCAGCCAAGCTTTGACTTTTTAGGTATATTTCTCACTTGTTGTGGGTCCTGGCAATTACTGTACACGTTTGACCAGCAGAAGAACTGTCCTCCTTTCACTGCAGAATTAGTCAAAATAGCGTTGATAGTTTGTAGGTTCATCTTTCATCGATGATTGCAGGAAACAAGTTTATGATATGGAATTTTTTTCTTTATTTTATGCAGTTGAAGCACTTAGTGGCAACAAATAGCCCACATTTTAAAAGTATTTGATGATATACAAATCTCTTTCCTCACAACTACCCAGTGAGATAGGCAGTGCAAGTGTCCTTACTTCCATTTTGTAGATGGAAGAAACAGATGGTAAGATATTAAGTGACTTCCCCAATAGCACAGTGTTTGCTAAGGGGCAGAGTGAGCACCTAAACTCACGTAGGAGGCAGAGAGTAGTACAGTGGAAATGGCGTTGTATTTGAAGTCAGGGAACCTAGATTCAAGTTCCAGCATTACCACTTACTAATTTGTGACCTTGGGCAAGTCACTTCATCTCTCAGGGTCTCAATTTTCTCATCTGTAAGTGGAGAAGATTAGACTGGATGACTAATGAGTTCTTTTTTGTTTCTAAACCTATAAATATTTACAGTCTTCAGATTCCAAATCCAGTGCTCTCTATATTAAACCATCTAGCTTCTTTTAACAAAAGAGTTGAATATTACTATTTTCTGCCTCATGTTTTTGCTCATGATATCTCATATACCTAAAATGCATTCCTCTCATCCTCATTTGCAGACATTCAAGGTCCGGTTCAGATGCAGTTTTTTTAATAAGCCTTCTCTGAATCCACTCTCCTTGTTATTATTAACACTTTATACCTGTCATACATTTCTCATATTCTGATTTTGTATTATAGTTATTTATATACTTGCCATAACTCTCCTACTAGATTGTAAGCTGTTTAAGATTGGAGAGCAAGTATTATACATGTTTGTTTCCATATAAAAAAAGTTTTTTGTTGTTTGACTTTTCCATTGGGATGGATATGAGCTTTTCCTAAGTTTCATTACGGTTTAATCAGAGCTAATGCATGCTAGAGATGATGCCTGCTACATATCTCTAAATTCATTTAAGTGTATTTTAAGATGGTTTTTATTTTCTCATTCTCTGTTAGAGCCAAATACCATAAGTTGAAGTATGGGACAGAGTTGAATCAGGGAGATATGAAGCCTCCAAGTTATGATTCTGGTAAGAAATTAAATTTTTTTAAAATTTAATTATTAGACCGATCCTTTGCTCCCATAATAAATAACAAAAATGTTTGTCTGAAGTTTAGTCATGTTTTTTCACTATTTAAATGCTAATTATGATACTTCATCCTGGATACTTTCTTTGGTATTCCTTCCCAGTATTTTTTCCCTTTTTCTGCTTCCTTCCTGACACACATTTATTGTATTTATTTCTCTGCATTTTTCCTTTTTTCTCTGTTTTCTTAAATATTATCTTTAATGATTATTTCCACTGCAGCTTAATTAGGGAAAGCAAACACAGGTATGTAGCAAATAACACAGACATCCGTGTATGATCAAGGTATCTGTCAGAGGGTGCGATTTTAAGGTGCTCAGTTTAAAGCATTCTATACTCGAAATCTTAAAGGGAAGAGAAGAGAATATTGAAATGAGAGTTTTCCTCTTATAGGAGATGAAAAGAGAACATGTAAAGCTCTTTGCAAACCTTCAAACTCTATACAAATACTAGTTAGTAGTAGTCGTCATTGTTGTCATAGTAAATAGTAGTATAAAGAGGATTGTCTGTTTTTTATCTTCAGTGGCACAGAAGATTATCTTTAAGGGGACACATTACAATGTGTACTTCAGGTATGCTCCCTTCCTATGCTTCTCTCCTTATTGGATCAAACCATGTAACTTAAAGTTTAGCTGAGAGAGAAAGATAGAAGCAGTGATTTTTAACTGTTACCCATCTGAAGTGTATAATAGACTTCTTTGTTAAATGTTGGTTGGACAAGACTGCACTCATGAACCTGGATAATTTAAAGAGGTTATATTTATGGATCATATATTAGAGGTGGAAGGACAAACCCCTCTTTTTTACAGATAAAAAAGTGAGGCTTAGAGAGTTTTAAGTGAGTTGGTCAAGGTCATACAGGTAGTGAGTGGCAGAAATCCTCTGAAAAGAAATCCAGCACCCTTCCTTTTATATCAGCCTATCTCCCATATTAAAAAATGATTAGTCAATACTAGATAATTAATATTTTTCTTTTAAAAAATCCAGCAAGTGATAAGTGCACAGTTTGTGTCCCTTCGAAAAACTTGGAACAAAATATTTTTAACTGTTACTTTAGTGATTTCCCAATTTATGAAATAGTTTTTCCATTATGAGTAATTTAAAATATCTTTTACTTATACAACGAAAGAATAGTAACAAAACTTTTTAAAAGCTATTTTTTTCAAAGCTATAAAATGTAATAAGAGAATATATAGGTAATTTTTTGTTTTGCTTTTTTTTGGGGGGGTGGGGCGATCGAGGTTAAGTGACTTGCCCAAGGTCACACAGTTAGTAAGTGGTAAGTGTCTGAGGCTGGATTTGAACTCAGGTACTCCTGACTCCAAGGCCAGAGCTCTATTTACTGTGCCACCTAGCTGCCCCTAGGTAATTTTTAAAAAAAGTAATTTTGTACATGTGCAAATTTTGTTTTTTATAATTGCTACAACCTTAGCCCTGATAAGTAGGAATAGGATAGCTGATGACTAAGGGCATCATTTCTTTGTGAAAGGAATTACATAGGTGCAGTAGGAAATATGTCCAGATGTTATTAACATTTTTAATTGCTTGAAAAATTGCTTAAAAAGCCTTTTCAGTATCAGAACTTATGACTAGAAAAGTATAAATTGCAGATTTTGTGTGTGTGGTGTGTGAGTGTATGTGTTCAGGTAAGAGTGTAATAGCTTATTTAAGAGGGGATTATGAACACTAGTATAGGCAAGGCACTGTTATATGACTTAATTTTTCCATGCCTTTTGCGATTTAGTCATTTTGTTAGTTGAGGATCATAAAATTTTGATTTTATTCATAAAGTATCATGTTTGGTATGCTAAATTTAAAAGCATACAGATATTGACAAATATATTGATTATTCTTAGTTTTCTTACTAATGAAACTGTAATCTTTTGAACTATGTGTACGTGTGTGTATCTATACATATAGACATTTTGAAGCAGTTACAGATACATACACATATACCTACATACTGGTTTTTCCAGTGTATAAGAAGATCACAAACATTCTTTCTTTGTTGTTCAGTTTTGTCTGACTCTTCACGACCCCATTTGCTGTTTTCTTGGCAAAGATACTGGAGTGGTTTGCCATTTCCTCCTCTAGCTCATTTACAGGTGAGGAACTGAGGCACACAGGGTTAAGTGACTTTCTCAGGGTCACACAGCTAGTAAGCGTCTCAGGACAGATTTAAACTCACAAAGAGGAGTCTTTCTGATTCTAAGCCCAGTGCTCTATCCACCGCACCACCTAGTTGCCCCTTGCAACAATGGGAAATTATTTTGTCTAGACCTGTGTTTTCATTAGTGTGGGGAACCGCTAATGAAGAAGCTCCTGTACTGATATGATCACCAATTCATTTCTAACTTAGTCTTAGAAGGTTGCCTGGTGCGGTGGAAGGTTAAGTGCCATTTCCATGGTCTCATAGTGGATAAAAGCACTGACTTGGGCCAATGATGAGGTGGATTTTAAGGCTTCTTCAAACACCTAACTAACTGTGTGACTGTGGTCAAATCACTTGACTTCTCTTGGTCTCATCCTCATTTGCAAAATGTTGATAATAATAGCACCTATCACAGAGTTGTTTTGAGATAGTACATGTAAATTCTTTTGCAATCCTTAGAGCTCTATATAAATATGGGCTATTATTGTTATTGTTATGTGTCAGAGGCAGGGTTTGAACCCAGGTTTTCCTGACACCCAGGCTGACCCTCTGTTGATTGCATCACACTGTGGACAGTGATGACTGTTAGAAAAAAAAACCTGATTATTAGTGTCATAGTAAAATAAAGTATTGTTTACTGTTTATTATTTCTTAAGCTAGCAAGAAAGCTCGCATTTCAGCAAAAAGTTACAAAACTCATTGACTAACAATTTGATGTCATTAAACTTTTGGTTAAGCAGTCGTTTTTGAGCCATTGCTATTAGTGTTTTTTGCTACTTTAACAGTTTCATTTTTTGAAATTTTGTTACTTTAGCAATTTCATTTCTTGTGGGGCAAAAAAATTCTATTATATTGATATACCCCAGTTTTTTCAGCCACACCTGAAGTGGTATCTACTCATTTTGTTTCTGTTTCTATGATACCACAAAAATTGCTACTATGAATATTTTGACTGATTAGTTTCTTTTCACATGCTATAGAAGATTGGAGAAATCTGAAGCAGGCAAAAAAAGTAAGATGAATATAGGGACTAATGTATAGGGGCCTTGCCACATTGCCGAAGAGACATGCCAAAGAGCTAAGTTTGGCATAATTCCAGACTGCATTTCTGGACTAACACCTCTATTTGTTTCTCCAGAACACTGGAAAGTACTGTTGAGACTAAATCATAAATTACTGCTTGTTTCATAAACTAGTAGGACTGTCATTATATTTTTGTTTCTGAATCTTGATTCCAATAAGATGTACTTTAGCATAAGTTGAATAACAAAGTTTTTCCATCTCTTACTGGAGTTGTCTACTTATTTTCTATTTGAAAGCAGAAACATACTTAATCTCAAAAAGAGTTGACTTACCTGAGCCATTTGGCAAAAAATGTGTGACAAAACTTCACTGGATATTTTGAAGCCATTAATTTTCTATTTTAAAATCTTATTTAATATTTTATTTTTTGTAATTATATGAAAAAAAATTTTAACATTCTTTTTTTTTCAAATTTTGAGTGCCAAATTCTTTTTCTCCCTTCCTTGCCCCCTTCATTGAGAAGGCAAGCAATTTGACATAGGTTATACATATGTAGTCATGCAAAACACATTTCCATGTAAGTCATCCTGTGGAAGAAAACACAGACCAAAAAAAACCCAAGAAAAATAAAGAAAAGGTATCTTTGATCTATATTCAGGCTCTACCAGTTCTTTCTCTGGAGATAGACAGTACCTTTCATCATAAGTCCTACAGAATTGTCTTGGATTGTTGTATTGCTGAGAATATCTAAGTTATTCATAGTAGATTATCATACAGCATTGCTTGTTACTTTGTACAGTGTTCTCCTGGTTCTGCTCAGTTCACTTTGTATCAGTTCATGTAAGTCTCTCCATGTTTTTCTGAGAGCATCCTACTCATCAATTCTTTTTTTTAATCATTTATTTAGTTTTAGTTTTCAACATTCACTTCCATAGAATTTTGAGTTCTAACTTTTCTCCACTCCTTTCCTTCCCCCTCTTCAAGATGATGTGCAATCTGATATAGGCTCTATATGCATTTGTATTAAACTTATTTTCACATTAGTCATGTTGTAAAGAAGAATTAGAACTAATGGGAGGAACCATAAGAAAGAAGAAACAACAACAAAAAAGAGAGTAAATAGTATACTTCAGTCTGCATTCTGACTCTGTAGTTCTTTTTCTGGATTTGGATAGCATTTTCCATCATAAGTCTTTTGGAGTTGTCTTAGATCCTTGCATTGCTGAGAAGAGCTGAGTCTATCAAAGTTAGTACAGTATTGCCATTACTGTGCATAGTGTTCTCCTGATTTCTGCTCATTTTCACTCAGCATAAATTTATGTAAGTCTTCCCATGCTGCTCATCATTGCTTAAAGCACAGCAGTATTCTATCGCTGTAATATACAGCAATTTGTTCAGCCATTCTCCAGTTGATGGACATCCCCTCAATTTTCAAATCTTTGCCACCGCTAAAAGAGCTGCTATAAATAGTTTTCTACGCATAGGTCCTTTTCCTTTTTGTTTTTCATCTCTTTGGGATACAGACCTAGTAGTGGTATAACTTGGTCAGAAGGTCTGCATGGTTTTATAGCCCTTTGGACATAGTTCCAAATTTCTCTCCAAAATGGTTGGATTAGTATACAACTTCACCAGTGGTACATTAGTGTCTGATTTGCCCCCATCCCCTCCAACATTTGTCATTTTTCTTTTCTGTCATATTAGCCAATTTGATAGGTGTGAGGTAGTACCTCAGAGTTGTTTTAATTTTCATTTCTCTCATCAATAGTAATTTAGAGCACTTTTTCATATAACTATAGATAGCTTTGATTACTTTGTCAGAAAACTGCCTTTTCATATCATGACTTTGACCATTTATCAGTTGAGGAATGGCTCTTATTTCTATAAATTTGACTCAGCTTTCTATATGTTTGAGAAATGAAGTCTTTATTAGTGAAACTCACTGTAAAATTTTTTTTAATGATTACCAACTGTGTATTTTCCCCATTTATCCTACTCTCTCCTTTTACCCTGTCCATTCTGAAAAGTGTTTTCCTTCTGACTTTTACCTCCCCCAAACTGCCCTCTCTTTTACCAGTTCCCCTCCCCCCACCTCTTATCCACTTCCCTTTCTACTTTCCTGCATGGTAAGATAGATTTCTATATCCAACTGATTGTGTATATTATTCCCTCTTTCAGCCAATTCAGATGAGATTAAGGTTCATGTGCTCCCATCCCCACTTCCCTTATTTTCCCCTCCACTGTAAAAATCTCTTTTCAGCCTCTTTTATGTCAGATAATTAATCCTATTCTACCTCTCTCTTTCCCCTTCTCCCAGTGCATTCTTTTTTCTCATCCCTTAGTTTTATTTTTTTAATCATACCACCACATTTAGCTCAAATCTCTTCTTTCTGTCTATATGTACTTCTTCTAACTGCCCTAATAATGAGAAAGTTTATAGGAATTATAAATATAATTTTCCCATATAAGAACGTAAACAGTTCAACCTTATGAAATCTCTTGCAATTTCTCTTTCCTGTTTACCTTTTTATCTTTCTTTTGCATCTTGTAGTTGAAAGTCAGATTTTCAGTTCAGCCCTGGTCTTTTCATCAGGAATGCTCAAAAGTCCTCTATATCATTGAATATCCATTGATTCTTGGTTGTAATCTTAGCTCTTTTGCCCTCTGGAATATCATTTCAAGCCCTTTTATCCTTTAATGTAGAAGCTGCTGAAAAATGTGTTAACTTGATTGTGGCTCCACAGTTGTTTGACTTGTTTATTTTTTGCTGCTTGCAATATTTTCTCCTTGATCTGGGAGGTATGGGATTTGGCTATAATATTCCTGGGAGTTTTCATTTTGCTATTTTTTTCAGGAGGTGATTGGTGGATTCTTTCAATTTCTGTTTTACCCTCTGGTTCTAGAATATCAGGGTAGTTTTCCTTGATAATTTCTTGAAAGATTGATGTCTAGGCTTTGCCTTTTTTTTTTATCATGACTTTCAGGTAGTCCAGTAATTCTTAAATTATCTCTCCTTGATCTGTTTTCCAGATCAGTTGTTTTTCCAATGAGATATTTCACATTTTCTTCTATTTATCATTCTTTTGATACTGTTTCTTGATGTCTCATCAAGTCATTAGTTTCCAATTCCCCAATTCTAACTTTTTTTGAGGGGGATATGGAAATCTCTTTTTTTTTTATTAATTTATTTTGATTTATCAACACTCACTTCCATATGCTTTTGAGTTTGAAATTTTTCTCCCCCTTCCTCCCCACCACCTTCCCCAAGATGGCGCACTTTCTGATAAATGCTATACATATACATTCCTATTAAACATATTTTCACATTAGTGATGTTGTAAGTAAAAATTAGAACCAATAGGAGGAACCACCAGAAAGAGAAAACAAAACTTAACAGAAGAGAAAAAAAAATAGCAATTCAAATTCCATAGTTTTTGGACGTGGATAGCATTTTTCCATCACAAGGCCTTTGGAGATGTCTTAGATCCTGTAGCGCTGGGAAGGGTTAAGTTTATCAGTATTAGTCATCGCACAGCTGGCTGTTATTGTGTACAGTGTTCTCTTGGTTCTGGTTACTTTACTCAGCATCAGACCATACAAGTCTTTCCAAGTTTTTCTGAAGTCAGCCTGTTCATCATTTCTTATGGCACAATAGTATTCCATTACATTCATATACCACAACTTGCTCAGCCATTCCCCAATTGATGGGCATCCTCTCAATTTCCAATTCTTTGCCACCACAAAAAGAGCTGCTATGAATATTTTTGTACATGTGGGTCCTTTTCCCATTTGTGTGATCTCTTTGGGATATAGCCCTAGAAGTGCTATTGCTGGGTCAAAGGGTATGCACATTTTTATAGCCCTTTGGGCATAGTTCCAAATTGCTCTCCAAAATGGTTGGATCATTTTACAACTCCACCAACAATGCATTAGTGTTCCAATTTTCCCACATCTTCTCCAACATCTATCATTTTCCTGTTTTGTCATGTTGATAGGTGTGATGTACCTCAGAGTTGTTTGGATTTGCATTTCTCTAATCAATAGTGATTAAGAGCATTTTTTCATATGACTATAGATGGCTTTAATTTCTTCATCTGAGAACTGTCTGTTCATATCCTTTGACCATTTATCATCAATTCTAACTTTTAAGGCATTATTTTCTTCAGTGACCTTTTGTACCTCCTTTTCCATTTGGCCAGTTCCACTTTTTAAGGTGTTCTTTTCAGTGAATTTTTGTAAATCTTTTTCCATTTGGCCAATTCTGCTTTTCAAGGCTTTCTTCTCTTCCATGGATTTTTGTGCCTCCTTTACCATTTGGCATATTCTGTTCTTAAGGTGTTATTTTCTTAACTATTTCTTGTGCTTCCTTTACCAAGTTGTTGACTCTTTTTTCATGATTTTCTTCCATCACTCTCATTTCTCTTCCCAATTTTTCCTCTACCTCTCTTACTTGATTTTTGAAATCCTTCTTGAACTCTTCCATGTCTTGAGATCAATTAATATTTTTTCTTTGAGGCTTTGGATACAGGAATTTTCACTTTGTTGTCTTCTTCTGAGTGTGTGTTCTGATCTTCCTTGTCACCATTGTAACTTTATGTGGTCAGAATTTTTTCTGTAGTTTGATCATTTTCCAGCCTGTTTCTTGACTTTTAACTCTATGCTGTAGTGGGGCTCTGCTTCCCAAGTGGAGGGGGCATTGTAAGTTTCATGTGTTTTGTGCAACTGTTTTCAGAGGTAATTTTGGAGACTTGTAAGTTTTTGTCTCTTCCAAGGTGGTATGATCTAGGGAAAGGTGTGTTTACTACTCTTCTTTACTGTACACTGGTTTGTGAGGGACCACAAGCACTTTTTTTAACCCTGGAACTGTGACCATGGTCCCTGCTCCCCTGCAGTTGCAAGTTCTGCTGTGTTAGTGCTATTCTTTGCTCTAGGACTAAGACCTACGACTGTGACCCAGATCCCAGTATAGACAATTCAACAGAGTCCTCTGCCTGCTTCCAGCAAAGGGACCCCTATAAAACTCTTTCTGACCTGTTATCTAATCCTCTTATAAACTGTGGGCTGAGAGGTCTGGAAACCATCACTGATACTACTAATTCTGTCACTCCTAAAGGCTGCTTCTGGTTTGCTGGAACCTGGTCTGGTTTTGTAGATAGTGAGATCTGCAAAACCAAGAGCACTTCTATGTAATAGAAGAAATTATAAGCCTTTGTATCCAGTTCAAGGGTAAAGCAAAGACATCCATTATTAATACTTCTATTTAAAATATTGTTATAAATACTAGGCATAGCAGTAAAATCATTAAAGAAATAAACATAAGTAAATAGAATAGTTATTGATTTTTGCAGATCTCACTATCTAGAAAGCCAAAGGCAATTAAAATTATTTGAAATTATAACTTCTACAAAGTTGCAGGATATGAAATAAATACATATAAATCACCAGTATTTAAGTATATTATCAACAAAACTCAGCCGGAAGAGATCGAAAGAGAAATAAGTTTCATTCAAAATAAGTATAGAATATATAAGACATTTGGTAGTTTAACCAGAAAAAACTAGAAATATATAAATGCAAACACAGAACACTTATTACAGAAATACAGACCTAAACAGTTGGAAAAATATTAATTTGCTTATAAGTAAACCAAGCCAATGTTATAAAAATGACAGTACTAACAACATTAATTTACTTATTAAGCAACATACCAAACAAACTAAAAGGAATGTTTTGTAGAGGTAAGGGGGAAATGGAATTCATCTGGAGGAACAAGATATCAAATATCTTAATGGAATAGTGAAAAAAATGGGGCTCTAGCTATATACCAAATCTAAAACTATACTTCAAAGTTGTAATAATCCTAATGATTTCGTACTGGTTAAAAAAAAGAGTTGATCAAACAAAAAAGGTACATAATGTGTAGAATCAGATGAACATAGAATTGTGTTTGATAAACTCAGGTCCCAGCTACTAGAGTAACGACTCACTGTAACAAAAATTGCTAGGAAAATAGAAAACGCTTTGGCAGAAATTAGGTTTGTATTATGGATTATCAATCTTTTTCATGTCATAGACCCCTTTGG
Organism: Phascolarctos cinereus; assembly: GCF_003287225.1. Classification (NCBI taxonomy): domain Eukaryota; kingdom Metazoa; phylum Chordata; class Mammalia; order Diprotodontia; family Phascolarctidae; genus Phascolarctos; species Phascolarctos cinereus. The sequence continues at coordinate 208,247,433 of NW_027555625.1, forward strand.
AAGTCTGGTGAAGCCTATGTACCTCTTTTTGGTATAATATTTTTAAATACGTAAAATAAAATGCATAGGCTTACAAAGGTTACAAAGAACATAAAAATATTTTTTAAGATATAGATCCCATGTTAGGTACCCCTGGTTTAGTGTAACACATCATACCATATCCCAAGATAAGCTCCAAATGGGTATATGACAAATACAGAGAAAAAGATGACATCATAAACAAGTTAGAGAAACAGAGAAGTTACCATTCAGATTTATGGCTAGAAGAATTTATGACCAAAAAAAAAGGAAAGAGAGGATCACAGAAGATAAAATGTAGAATTTTTTTTACATAGAAAGTTTTTACACAAACAAAACCAATGCAGTTAAAATTAGAAGAGAAACAGTTAGCTGGGAAGAATATCTTTATAGCATAAAGGTGTCATTTCTGAGAGAGGAAAGGAAGTGATTCAAATTTATAAGAAAAAAAGACATTCACCAGTTGATAAATTGTCAAAAGGTAATTTTCAAAGGAAGAAATCCAACCTATCAATACCCTTATGAAAAATATCCCTAATCATTAATGATTAGAGAAATATAAATCAAAGTATAAAAATAGAAGATAATAAAGTCATATCAGTATTTATATTTGTGGTGAAAGAGAGCACCTAAATGCTTAATGGCATCACTAAAACCATTTTAAATGAAAAAAGTCTGATTCTTAATTTGACTGAGGTTGTGAACTTGGGTAATGGAGTGTGGTGACAATAATAATAATAATAATAATAATAATAATGATAAAGAATGAGAGAGACAGAAGAGAAAGAGAAGGCATTAGATAGCAACTGCCTAGTTTTTCAATACACACACAGACATATACCTACATGTATATTATATATATGTATATGCATATATACTCATTCCTATAATATTTGGGATGTGGTAAAATATTGATCAGACTTTAGTAGTTAAAAGGAAAAATCTTCCTTACTCCATCCTCATCTGAGTGATTTAGACAATTAAGGTTAATGGTTTTAAGTTGCTTTATCAAGGACTGCTTAGAAAAAAATGCTTTCACTTTCATTCTGTGACATAATTTGAAAACTATGTTAGACTTTAGCACTTCAGAAGCATTATGGAAAAGTGCTTCTTTCTTTTTTTTGGGGAGGCAGTCGGGGTTAAGTTACTTGCCCAGGGTCACACAGCTAGTGAGTGTCATGTGTCTGAGGTCGGATTTGAACCCAGGTCCTCCTGTTTCCAGGGCTAGTGCTCTATCCACTGTGCCACCTAGCTGCCCCTTTCTTACTCCTCTTACCCCTATTATGCATTCTAAGAAACAGCATTTGTATTAATTTGTTTTATTGAACTATACGTAAGTTGGGAATGAGGGTCTGCCCCTTTATTTGGTGACAGGGTATAATGTGTGGTTATGGGTGGCAGTATGGCCTTGAGGCTGCAGGTTCCCCACTCCTGAGCTAGGTGGTGCAGTGGTTAGAGTACTGTGCCTGGAATCAAGAAGACTTTTTCCTGAGTTCAAATCTGGCCCCAGACAGTTACTAGCTGTGTGACCGTGGACAAGTCACTTAATCCTCTTTGCCTCAGCTTCCTTATCTGTAAAATGAGCTGGAGAAGGAACTGGCAAGCTGTTCCAGTATCTTTGCTAAGAAAACCATGAAAGGGGTCATGAAAAGTCAGACATGACTGAAAAACAACTGAACAACAACAAACAAAAGTTAAGGTACTCATAGAAGCCTCTTTCATATTCTTTGTGTTTTGTGTTAATGATTGCCTTCATAATAAAAAAAAGTTTTTTAAAGTGATAGTTGTTGCCTAATGTTGAATGCATGTTCTAAAGATAAATGTTTTGTCAAGGATCATCTTGAAAGTGATGCTTTTGATTTTAAATTGACAGTTTAATGAACATAATGTGTTTGAATTGAAAGTATCTGATATTCATAGTCTTTTTCTAATATGTTTTCCAAATTCATTTGTCTATCAGACTTTTAATTTGGTGATTTTAATCTTGTTGAAAGCAAATTATCAGACCAGCCAAGCTTTTTTGATACAATTCTTGTATTTTATTTTCGTGAAGTGTTCATTCTTGGGGAAGAAAATCTCCAGTCCAGCTTAAGGTAGGGAAGAAATCTCTCTTGCAATTCTGGTGCTATCAAGAGAGTTGAACAACAATAAAAAACTTTATATCAGAGTTGAGTGATGGAAACCAGGTGTTAAAATAGATTTTACATGGATCTTTTAAAATCTTTATCATTGCTGGTTTATATTCTTAATCTTATAAATTTTATTGTTTTTATTGTAAATTCAGATGTCCTCTGAAATATAAAACATCAATTTCATTATGATTTAATGTTTTCCAGATGAAGGCAATGAAACAGAGGTGCAACCACTACAGAATAGTCAGTTAATGTGGAAACAAGGGAGACAGCTGCTCAGGCAGTAAGTATTTTATGTGTAGTTTTATAAATTGAGAAAGAGAAGAAACCGTTTACAAATTTCTTGGGATCCCCTTGTATATATGTTATTATTTGGATAGAGATTTGAATTTAATAATGTAAGTATTAGTTATTAACAATTTAAGAATTTGTTATTTGTAATTTAAAACTTGTTATGCGTAATGTAATAAATTAATTACTTAATGCTCATATTTTCTTTAATTTATATTGAACTTTTTTCTATAGTAGTAATTATTTTCCATTAGGTGTTAAATAGTTACTGGGAGTAGATGTTCCTTCTCCAGAATTAGTAGATGTACCAGGAAAAAAAAAGTTAAAAAAATGTAAATTATGTATTCCATGTGCAGTAGAGACAAATAATCGGAAAATTATAGCTAAGCTGAAGGATAAGAATTAAATTATTCAATTTAAGGAATAATCTTGATACAGAAGAGCAAATTCAACCAGAGGCTAAAGTCTTAGGAACCAAATTTTGACAAAACCTATAAGGCTTAAAAAGAGGGCTTAGTAGGATGCTAGTGATTGGAGTTAACAGTGTTGACTACATTCAGCAAAATATTTTATGCTTGTGTACCAAAATAATTACAGATAGAAAATAATTATGGTAGATAGTTGGAACAATTAGAAAACATTCTCATTTGAATTAAGGGTAAAATACTAGTTAAGATAATTATAACAAAATGTAATAAAGACAATGAAATATTTTTCAAGGAAGGGGAGTAATGGCACCATTGGATACAAATTGGGTTATGACATATGTGAATTATTGATTCAACTATGTTTCTCAAACATAAAGTATTAACAATAGGTGAATAAATTGCTTTTGAACTAAAATTACTGAATATTTTAATAAAAATAATAGTAATTGTTACTGTTCACTGTATTGCTGTCTTTGTCTGTGAAGATGATGCAAATGACCCTCTGCATGTCCTTTGAATGATTTTTTTAGTAGTGCTAACAATGTATTAGGGGCTATGAATGTATGATTTACTAGACATACTATTTCATTGAAATTTCAAAGAAGCCTTGGTTGGCTAGCCATCTGGAAATCTGTTCCCATCTACCATGTTGTAAAATATAGCAAATTTGTGGGTTGGTCAGGGTTTGATGGTTAATCTATGGTTAAGTGAAAGAATGAAACCCACTCATGGAGGTAAGACTTAAAATACAATAATGCAGGTATATACAAAGAAAACACAAGCAAACAGACCATATCAGTATTTCAAAGACCTGTGATTTTTTGGGTGTTGATTATATTCAGGAAAATACTTTATATTTGTGTACCAAAATGAATTACAGATAGATAATAATTATGGTAGATGGTTAGAATGATTAGAAAGCATTCTCAGTTAAAGTATGGAAAAAATACTAGTCAATTATAACAAAATGGAATAAAGATAATTGAATGTCATTTACATGAATACATATTCCACTGTAAACTTAGATATTTGATTTTTTTAAACTCAGTAGTGAATTTTACATTTACTCATATTCACATTCATTCATGTACTCTAGTCTGTTATCTGTTGAATTCACTGTGCTTTGTAGTTTCATGTTATTTATAAATTTGATAAGCACACCATCTATACCTTCATGTAAATAATTTATAAATAAGTTAAACAAGGAAGTACAAAACCCTCAAGATGGTAGATGGTTAGAATGATTAGAAAGCATTCTCAGTTAAAGTATGGATAAAATACTAGTCAATTATAACAAAATGGAATAAAGATAATGGGATATCATTTACATGAATATATACTCCATTATAAACTTAGATATTTGATTTTTTTTAAACTCAGTGGTGAATTTTACATTTACTTGTACTCAAATTCGTTCATGTACTCTAGTCTGACTGTTACCTGTTGAATTCACCGTGCTTTGTAGTTTCATGTTATTTATAAATTTGATAAGCACACCATCTATGCCTTCATGTAAGTAATTTATAAATAAGTTAAACAAGGAAGTACAAACCCTCAGGAATTCCACTAGAGATCTATCTCCAACTCAGCAAACATTTACTAAGTACATATTATTTATAAAGGCACTGCAAAAGGTGCTAGGGATACAAAGACAAAAATAGAAAACAACTTCTGCTCTCAATGAACTTACTGTTCAAGTAAACTGAGAAGTAAATAAATGATAATTTAAGAAAGGGGAGAGTGAGAAGGGTACATCAGGGAAGACTTTCTTTAAGAGTTGGTACTTAAGCTTGGAAAGAAGTAAAGGACAGCAGCCTGTTATTTATTACTTCTGGGATCTAGTCCTGCAGGCAGTTACAGATCTATGGGACTATCTAACTATACTATTGTAGCTCAAAATTAATGTCAAATGCTTTGCTGAAATTCAGTTTTACAAGGTTCCCTGTTGTTGTTGAAGTAAACTGCTTCCTCCCTCTCCCCTCAGAAGCCCTTTGAAATCTGTATTCTTTCCCAACATTACTGAAACTGTTTTTTTTTAAGTTGATAATAACCGCTTTACCAAATCCAATGACCTGGTTGTACTACTCATCTTTTTTGAATTCTATACAGCATTTTACTTTTTTTAATTATCACCTCCATCCAGATAGTCTCTTCTCCCTTGGTTTCTAAGACATCCTTCTGGTTTTATCTTTCTTAGCTTCTCTTCTTAAAGTTTTAATATCTGCTTTTTTCTATAAAAATTCTTCTTTGACAATTTACCTTCTGCCATTGCTTCAGCTGTCAGCTTTATGCAGAGGATGAACAGATCTGTTTCTTTATCCATGGACTTTCTTCCAAGATTTTGATTTGTATTGGCAGCTACCTATAGGAATTCTCTAACTTCATTTCTTTCTAGCTGCTCAAATCCAACAATTCCAAAACTGATTTATCTTTGATTTTTTTCATCTCTCTTATCTCCTAATTTTAATTGTCTGTCATTTTTTGTCAGTTCTACCCCTCCAGTATTTCATATTCATTTCTTTCCCTCTCTTAACAGGTGTAATCTCTCTAAGATTATTATGAATTAGACAGTTTTTACAGCATTTATAAACATCACTGTTTGCACTCTAAATATGAGGTCCTTATCTAGGGGCTAGGGATTCCTACTGGAATTTGTGAATCTTGACATTTGTTCCTTAAGTGAAGCCAGAAAAGAAAAGGAAGTTGTAGCTAAATGAAAGGATGGCTTACAAGTTCTTTTCAAATGGATGATTCAATTAACCTAGTTGGTCAGGTTGGTTTTGTTGTGTGTTCTGAGGCAAAAAGAAACATTTCATTTTATTTTTTTTCATGGTCTTTTGGTTATTTATCATTACAGAGCTTTTTATACACATTTATGAAGATACTGATAAAAGTAATTGTAGCTTATGTCCTAACATCTGTTTCAGGCACTGAAGAAATAGAGAAATTCTGTGAATGATATGATAAAATACTTCAAGTTAAATCTAAATATACTAGGTTCTTTGACTTCAGTACAAAGGTGGACATATGGAAAGATAGTGAAAAAAATGTTGAATATATGGTTTGGGGGTAAGAAATTAGAGAAAACTACACAAAAGCTTATATACAGATATTATTCATATTTTCTTTGAGAAAAAAAGTGAGAGGCACCGTATATGGAGAGCACAAAATAAAATGAAGTTAATTGTAATTGAATAGACAGGGAATTTATGTGGGAATCATTCTAGAATCACTAGTTAGAGCAAAGAGAACAATTGACATAAAACTTGAGAAACAAAAATGAGAAAAATATATGGCTGCATGTAATCAAAATAAGCTGATTTATTTAAAGAAACTATTGATCTTAAAAATTGGAAATGGTAAGAACATTGACAAACCATTGCCATAATAAGGACAAAAAAGCTTGGAAATTGACTGACCTAATGGATAAATCAACAAATTTTGAATAACCTTTTACTATTTGCTGGGTGTTGCACTAAGATCGAGATACAAAGAAAGGCAAAAATAGCCCTCGAACTCAAAGAGACTACATCCTAATTAGGGAGACAACCTATAAATTGATAGGTATACACAAGATACATTCAGAGTAGGTGAGAGGTACCTTCAGAGAGGAAAACTCTAGCAAAAACTTGATCACCTTAACAAGAAAGAGATGATCACCAAGAACAATATTGGTTTAGGATGTAAACTCATTCTTCAGATCTTATAGAAGAAGGTAGTAGAAGATTATGAGCATTATCACTTTATAGAGTAGCAAGAAACAATGAAAATAACAAACATATTTAAAGAAAGTTTGCATGGGTGCAAACCACAATGAAGTGAAATCATCTCCATGGCTTTTAAAGAAAAAACTGACAAAAGTACAACAAATAGATGAAAGATAAAATATGTACAGTTTTTTTATGACACTTTTTTCACCATCAAGAACAGTGGACTCAACATCAGTCAGTCAGTGAACATTTTTTAAGTACCTACTATGTGCCAGGCACTATGCTAAGCACTGGGGATACAAAAAAGAGGTAAAAGACAGTCAGTCCCTACTTTCAAGAAGTTTACCAGATGTACTGCATGAAGAAGTGTTAATAGCATAGAAGAAAACAAAGACGGGAAGAGCAAGTGAACTAGAACAAGTATAAGGAAGGTAAGTCCACACTTGAAGAGATTTTTGAGTGTGTTGAATAATTCCTTCTCAAAGTATCTGAAAGGAAAGGATACCAAAAGCATGGCAAAAATTTTGGATTTTGATAGCTAAAAAAATGTTACCAGAAGAATGTTAGTAACAACTAATGCATACATAGTTTTATAAGAATAATTTATACATACATTGAGGGCATTTATTACAAAGGCATGAGAAGGGAACAAGTAGGTTTTGATGAATAGTATTTTAGACCAGACTATATCTTTATTTACACTATTGGTTGAAATATATAGATAGTATCAGTACTAATTATACCTGTTGTTGGTTGAGTACGTGGTAGAACAAAAAAAAAACCCAAAACACTGCCTTAAAAGCTTTTTGCCAGTGAGATGTCTCCCTATGAATATATCAAAATTATGTAAGATTCATTTGTTCAGCAACGCTATGATTGTTAATATCCAACAAGGCATAAAACAGGGAAATCTGTGTTTGCTAAAGGTGTTTACCACTACCAGGGAGGATGTCTAGGGAAGAGTCTAAATGGAAGACTTTCTTATTCATGGTGAGGTCTTCCAGATGCCTCTATTTATGGGTGACATTGTGATGACTGTCTAAAGACCCACAATACTTCAGAGCCAACAAAGTGAGATCCATAAGAATGCAAAAGTTTTACTTGTTTGTACACATAGGAAAAACTAAGTGGGTGAGTGCATTGCCTCAAAAATTAGTGGTTTTCTTCTTATTGGGTTCTTCAAGCAGAGGTTAAATGATATATTCTAGGGAATTTTATACTGAAGATTATATTTCTTGGTATGGATTTGGCTGAATGGCTGCTAAAGTTCCTTCCAGCTCTAAAAATGTATAATTCTGAGAAAAATGTTTCTTGTCCAGATTGGTATATATTTGGATGGACTATGGAGTGACCCATCAGTACATTTATCTTAGAATTATGTGGCAAATATACAATGAACTGGGTCCAGAATTTAATAGGAGGCTTTATTTACTTTTATGTTTTCCTCTCATCCTCTTTTTAAAAAACAGAACCCTAAAATCTACTATTCATTTCTTTGAATGATGATTTTTGTCTATGCAGTTTCAAATTTTGATCTAATTTTGTAACTCTTCAGTTCCTGCTGCATGTGTCATTCTTTTTACTTGCATGTCTATTCACTGTAAAAATGTCAATAGTGGGTTTTTCTTTTTCATTCAATTAAAACTTTTAAAACTGAATTTCAAGATTTCAAGCCCATTCTCAGGGCTCTTGATTTTTGCCTTTATATTTGCACCCTTTTATTATTATTTATTGCATTCCCTTTTTTGTATTTTAAATTCTTACATTCCTGTTTTAATACTTCATTCCCCACTGCTGCTCCTTGAATAAGCTCTTAGAATTTTTGGTAAAACTTAGAATTTGTAGATAATATTGAGGGAAAGAGCTAATAGGTAGAGATTGGTGTTGAGAAAAGTGTAATTTAGCTTTAGGGTATATTGGCTTTTTACATAAAAGGAAAATTTGTATTTGCTATAGTAGTTCATTTTGAAATGTATAATTTGATAGATAAGCATGTATTCGAGGAGAGTCACAAAAATATACTTAGGACACAGGGAAGTTGTAGCCTACCTTTTCAAGAAAAAGAGTGAGGGAAGCAGATATCCTGGTTAAATTCTTCAGATTGTAGCAGTCTGTGCTCTGAAACATGTCTTTATTTTTTTTCTTAAAAAAAAATACTCTCAACTTAAATACCAGCATGCATATAGTAGGAAAGGACGGTGATATATGAAACTATGACTCTCCATTTCATATCACTAGCTTTAAAAAATATGTAATAAATTTTCCATATCATGTTCAAAGTTGTCTTGTTTGTGCTTCCTTTGGAACTTTGTTTAGTTCTCTTCTTTGCATTAAAAGAAAAATATTTCAGTGCTCCTCTTTGGGTCATTACCATTCCAAGCTCCTTCCTTTTCCTGACTCTCCTCCTTAAAAACTATCAGAAAGAAAAAAAAATCCTTTGTTAATAAGTATAGTAAATAAATTTACACAGTGGCCATGTCTAACAAATATATCTCTGTACTTTATGTCCACAACCTTTCTGTCATGCTTCATTATAAGTCCTCTAGAGACATGATTAGTCATTGAATTGATCACAGATTTAAGTCTTTCAATTTTGTTTTTCTTTACAGTGTTGTTGTCCTTATATAAATTTTTCTTTTGCCTCTGATTATTTTGCTATGCCTGAAATTCTCCTTTGTTATTTCTTATGGTGCAGTAATATTTCATTATATTTATTTACCACAGTTTGTTCCACAGTCATTCTCCAAGTGCCTGAAAGATAATTTAAGGCACTCTCTTAAATACTAGTTCTTTTCTGTTTTCCCTTTTCCCTTTTAATTCCCTCTTTTGGATCAGAACATTTGTTTTGTTTGTGACTATTTCTTCTCCTATGTTCTCCCTTTTAATCTCCCCCACAACCCCAGCTACATCCTGGTTGTTTCCCTGTTGAATTTGATGTCTTTTTATACCAAACTGTGTGTTCAACCCTCTTTTGTCTATTATAGGTAAGAGTGAGGATCTTCTGATGCTTACTGTCCCCATCCCTCCTTTTGGTTTTTATATACCATTCTTACACATTCTAGTTGTGAGAATTAGTAAGTTATACCACTTTCTCCCCTCTTTTCTTCAAGAGTGTGTTTTTTTCCCTTCTTTTTTCTTTTCCATCATCACATCCTCAGAACAGAACCTTTTAATCAGAAATGCTTCCATTTTCCCCTCTTGTAGGCTTATACTCAGCTTTTCAGGGTAAGTTATTCTTGGTTGTAAACCTGTATCTTTTGTCTTTTGTAATATCGTACTCCAGTTTCTCTTCTCATTTATTATAGAAGCTTCACACCTTATGTGATTATGACTGTAGTGTCTTAATACTTGAACTATTTCTTTCCAATTGTGTGCAGTATTTTTTTTTTCTTTCTTTAATTTGGGTGCTCTAGATTTTGGCTGTGATATTCCCAAGACTTTATTTTTTTGAGTTCCTTTCATGAAATAATTGGCTTCTTTCAGTCTACACTTTGTCCTTAGGTTCTAATAGATTTGGACAGTTTTATGTATATGGTTTTTAAAAATATACTGTCCAGGGTTTTTTAAAGTCCTGGTTTTAAAGGAGTCTCATGATTGTTGAATTGTTTCTCCTTGACCTTTTTTCAAGTAATTTGTTTTTGATATCAGATTGCTTAGATTTTATTCAATTAAAAATTTTTGCCTTAATATTACTTGATGTCTTGTGGAATCATTGATTTGTGTTTGATCTATTGTTTTTTAGGGAGTTACTTGGGTAAGGTTTACCACTTTGTCCTCTACGCTACTTATTCTCCAGATTCCTCCACAGATTTTATTCATTCATTCATTTATTTGTTGACTTTTACTTCATTTCTTCTAGGTATTCATGTGGTTCTTTTGGAAAAATCTATCCTTTCTTCTGAATCTCTGCTTGCAGTTATTGCAGAATTACTTGCTCCTTCTTTGGGGGGAAATATTTAGACCTCAATATATTTTTATACTGCTTGATATTTCTTTCCCTTTCTCCCTCCCTCCTTTTTTTCCTTCCCTCCTTCCCCTAACCTTAGTTTCTGAATTGAAGCTTTGTGCTGAATCCTAATCTCTAGACTACTTGCTCTGATTATAGAAATTTGCTATAAAAGGAAAAGCAGGGAAAAGATTTATACCAAATGTGACAGGATAAAACATACTTAGAATACAGATAATTCACAGTTTTCCAACCATGCAGTATCAATTCCACCCCATAGCCAGACTCAGGAATAGCCAGGTGGGTAACATTCCTTTTCAAAGGAACATAATGGGGAAACTGAGGCTAAAATTGTCCTCTCAGCTTTTCCCAATGCTGACTTTCCCACCAGTATCACATTCTCTTTGAGCAGCTTGTGGCATTTCTCTCAGATGGTGGATTATTGATTATCAGTCGATTATTATGATCCATCAGACAACTTAAATAAAATCCCATGAGCTTTTACCTCAAAAAGCAAGTTTCACTAATCATAGCTTAGGAAAAATTTTTCCAGGATTAACATCTCGAATTTAAATTTGTCCTAGTGTAAAAAGCCAATCTTTAAGAGATTATTTCTATATACTTGCAAATTCTCAGCAAGACAAAACCCAAACAAGCTTTTTGGCAAGTTTACACATTAAAACAGTAACCAACAATAGCCCAATTATTTTAGTAACCAAATTATGAGAAGTTGCTTGGCATAACTGATACAAAAAGTTCACCAGTTTGAAACTTGAAACAAACCCATTATCAATCAGGTGACTTCAATTTTGTTAAATGGATTTTCAGATTACTTTACACAGAGAATCGACATCTCATTGACAGTTAAAACTACAACTTTAAAAGAGCATGGTTACCCAAGTTAGGAGGCTAACTTCTTTGCTTTGAGCAGGATGTGCTGAACCTGGATGATGCTTCCAGGCAAAGGTTACCCCAGGGCCCAAGGCCATTGCCGGTGGGGCCCATGCTGTAGCTGCTGCCCCTCCCCCCTCCTTCCTTTCCCCAGGTGGGGAAGGGCAAAATCAAAGGTGAGGAGGAAGGGTGAAACTCTCTTCTCCTATGAGAGGGGTTAACAGATACCCTTTTGACTCAGGGGAAGTGAGAGAAGGGAGTAATCAGGGTTGTTTCAAAACTCCTTAATCACAAAACTTCCAGAATCTGCCAAGATGTTTTTAGCTGTTCTAACTTTTCCCTGTAACAGCCATGAAGGAGGATTCGGGAGTGTGGAGGGAAGGGAATAAGTAAGCCTCGGGGAACCAAAAAGCAACTGCAGTTTTTCCAATTCTCTAGCACCAAAAGAATTGGCAGAATTGGGCATACACTTCTGGATAGGGTGCCCGTCCTTGTCCTCTATTCTGCAGAAGGTCCATGGCCTCAAACTGAACCAGTGGACTGAAAGCCTGAGAGCATCAGGCTGAGTTCCAGACAGCCTTGTAACTGCCTGAAAAGCACCTTCGAGCCTTGGTGCCTGGAGAGTGACCACAACTGCAGAGCAAGAAAGGGAGGTGGGGAGGAGGCTTAGGGGAGGCTTATATACCTCCCAGTCTTGGCTGGAGAAGAACTTGGAGTTAGGCAGTTTCCCCATATGGGCCACCAAAATGTTGAAGTTTAGTGGTTTAGGGGTGCTGGGACCCCAAAATCATAAAACCTGGGTCCTTCCCAAAAGAATCCAACTTAAGCCTTCTTTCAGCCAAAGACAAGATTTATTAGAAATCTGCCATATTAGGCAGATTCTTTAAGGAGTCCAAACATTAGTGAGCTATTGGCTAGATTGTAAGAATCTGAGCAGTGGCTAGATTATAAGAATCTGAGCCAACATCTGTATTTTTAGTATATTCAGCTTCTTGTAACAAAGTTTAGGATAATGAAATGTACCCTTGTAATGCATCCACTTAGATATTATTGGGTCTAAGGCAACTTCTTGAGGGCTTGTCCCTATTCTTATGTCCCCTACCTTTTAGGGAACCTCAATTGATGCTTTGCCCTGGAAATATGTAGAGAACTATTGAAGTTTAGAGCTTCATCTCAGGTCCTAAGTTAGTAATCCAAAAATAATAATGGCTTATATTTCTGTAGCACTTTAAAGTTTATAAAGTATTTTCCTAACAACTCTGTGGGAGAGGTAATACAAATAATATTATTCCCATTTTACAAATGAGAGAATTGAGGGTGAAGGAGGTTAAATAACGTGTGTCCATGTTATTATAAAATTATTGTTGAAACAAGGATTTCAACCTAGGTCTCCTGACATAAAAACTTGTCTTGTTTTAATATAACTAACCATCCTACTTCACCATCTAGGAGATATCTACTATCTTCTCTATTCTTAGTGCAGTAGTGAATGGAGCTATTAGGTATGTAAATGAACAAAGTCTTGTTATGATAAACGTAATGAATAGTGTATTGTATATATTCTATCTACTAGGTTCTTTTATTTTCTCAGTGTCCCTAGAGGCTGGTACTGTAAGAACCAACCCCATCTGCAGCTGGATGATGGTTTATTAGCATGTTTTGTTAGGATAGTACTATACCGTATTGGGCTTAGTACAGGCAATGAATTTAAAAATTAAATTGCAGTATTGAGATTGTATGAGTAATTGTAAGAATCCTCTTTACACAGGTATCTGCAGGAGGTTGGTTACACGGATACCATACTAGATGTAAAATCAAAACGGGTACGAGCTTTGTTGGGCTTTGCAAGTGATGTCACTGAGAGGGAAAATGAGAAAAATCAAGAGTCAGTTATAAATGGAGCAGAAACTGAAATTCATAAAGAAACAGTAATGATTGGGTAAGTGTTTTATCTGGAAAATGTTTAGTGTAGTTCATATTAAAATAGTCACCTTTTAACTATATTTTTTGTTTGACTTTAAGGATAATTTTTGGATCTAAAATATGTAATGGAAAGACTTCAATTATAGTTCTCTTTTGTTGAAGAATTGAATTTCAGTCTTTTCTCATTAAGTTTGAAGGAGATTGAAATTGATTATTTTTAACAGTGCTGTTGGTGTTTTGAAACTTGCTCAACTATGATGATTGTAGGTTTCCATTTAGACTTCTTTACATTTCTTGAAATTTGAATGTTAAATGTAGGCTTCAGTATCTTGAAGCAAACCTACATATTATTGAGACCTTAATAGAAAATTATATTTTAAATACTAGATACATTGAAATTCAGTCCAAATGATAGAAGTATTAAATTTCATTGTTTGCAACTCAGAAATTATATAAAATAATTGAAATTATGAAATGAATTTGCAGATGTGGAGGGTTTTTTTAATCCATTTTTGTTTCTAATAAAATGACATAAAAATCTTCCCTGGTTAAAATGGCTCTTTTACATTTACATAAAAATACACTGGCTATTTTGTCATGATTTTCCTTTTGGAGCACATACTTTAAATTTCTGTTTAATTGTATGTAAAGTTACTATAAGACATATATCAAGGTATTTCATTGTTCTTTATTGAAAAAACCAATACTGTGATGTAGAATTAAAATGAAAAGGTACAAAATCAATGAAGTTTTATATAGAATATATACATATACATATTTTATTATAATGTCTGTGCCTCCAGAAGATGTATAAGTTGACCTTTACATAGAAATTGCATTGAGTACTTAGTTGTATTTCATTAACCATGCATATAGATTGTAGAGGTAGGCATAAAAATAAGACTTTTAGAAGTAATGAAAACCCTTAAAAACATTGTAGTCTATCTGTTTCCTAGGCCTTCACTTTCTTCTTTCAGAAAGAGCAATTTTAAAGAATGTTGATGTGTTTGCAAGGAAAGGTGCCAGACTTGAGGATATACATTATCTGTGTATCCATAGACCTTTGAAGTCATTAATTCTGGTTTTATTTTTACCCATACTCATTCTTCATTTTATCTTTAACTTAGAAGAAAAGAATCAGAATCATTATGGAAACCTCCAAAGGAGGGCATCTGACTTGACATAAACTTTTCATGCTTATCCTTTCTCTTTAGACTGGCCAGGATGAAAGTGCCATTCTAGTTGTTTGCTTTGAATTCTGATAAAAATTTTAATTAATTCAGTTTTCTAATGAGATTCATTTGCTCTTTAAAATTTAGGCTACCAGTAGCTAACTTTCAATAAGAAAGAAACCTTCTATTTTACATCTAAAGTTTAAAATTTTATCAATAATTTGCATCTTTTACATTTGGGGACCATTTAATAAATTCCTGAACAGAATACAAGCCTAGTATCTTAAAAGAGGTGATTCATTTCCAAAAAGGTAATGATTTTCTTACTAGTAGATTCAAGTCTTGTAATAATAGATTTTTTGAATATCATATCAATTCATTACCTCTAAGTACATTTGTATTTACTACCTATTTAGAAGGAAAAGGATTCATAAGCTGGAGTTGGATTTTGCTGCTTATCTGTTGGTTCTCCTGTTACCTCTTTTTTCCTCTCATAGAATACACAAACTTTTTGTTCCTCCTTCTATACAGAAGGAGACGATAGGAATTATTTTTAAAAAGTAAAGCAGTAAGATGATATAAAGGTAGTAACAAATGAAAAAATTGCCCTCAATTCAGAAGAGCTTCTTTATGAGACTTTTCCCACCTCAATGTTGGGGCAAAGTAGTCCTACAGGAATAAAATATGTTAATGGAAACTGCTTCAGGAGATACTTAATTCCATAATTAAGTGATCATATTTGAATCTCAGATGATGATCCATCGTTAGAGTGAACGTTTTGCTTTAACACGTAATGGCAGTTGAAGCAATGTTATACATGAATATGCCTGTGTCAGTAACGTGAAAAAATGTGACCTCAAAATAGTTTGAAAATATAGTAGCCTAGAATAGTTCTTCATTGTCTTTCGAAACCCATGGCTCCTGGAAATCATTGATTTGTATAAGAAACTCTAGTCTATAATTTGGGGTTGTAGAATCATAGCAAATAAGAATAAAATGAGCACTTGAAATGTCATGGATTAATGCTTTCATTGAAGTTTACGTTCTGTTAATTACCTAAGATGTGTATACTTTAAACTAGGAAACCAGAGTTAACTGATTCTGCCTCTGTACTGGATACTTTCAAATTCCTTGAAAATGCAGACTTCAGTGATGAAGATGATGAAGATGATATTGATGGGAGAGAGAAAACCATCATTGATACTTCAACGGTGGGTCATATAAGTCAGAAAATATAAAAGTATCCAGATAACCAAATAAACGAGAAGTAAAAATCATTAATCCGTGACACTTTTTGGCCCTTAAGTTTTTTTCTTTTTTGTAAACTATAAAAAATTCCTCTGAAGTGACTTTAACTAATATAGATCTTAAACTCAGTATAGTAACTGTCATTAGAAAATCTCAGTCTATTTTGCTGTTATCAGTCATTAAGTATTCAATTCAACATCAGTTCAACAAAAAAACATTTCTAGATGCTTAGTGTTA
This sequence comes from Phascolarctos cinereus, assembly GCF_003287225.1. NCBI lineage: Eukaryota > Metazoa > Chordata > Mammalia > Diprotodontia > Phascolarctidae > Phascolarctos > Phascolarctos cinereus. Next base: position 208,263,429 of record NW_027555625.1, read on the forward strand.
AGTATTACATTATAGCAATAGTGTTGTGTCACTGGTTGTAACACAGTAGAAGCCATGATACCTGATGAAGATAAATGTCATCTGGTCAAGTGTAAAACCATATATAATATTATGTCTTTTCTAGGGAGCCTTCCTTCTCTTGAACCCTTTAAAGCAGTGGTTCTTAACATGAGATATATAGACATTGATTTCAGTGGATTTGTGAACTTTTGAATGGGGAACCTTTTTCTTTCTTTAATTTTCACTAACCTCTAGCTGAAATGTAGCATTTTCTTCATTTGCTTATAAGCATTCTGAGAAGGAGTCAGTAGGCTTCACCAGACTACAATGGAATCCATGACACACAATGTCTTAAGAACCTCTATCAGAGGTTCCAGAATTGCTCAGACTTTCTCGGTAGTCTTTGCTGGTGTAGCCTTTGCCAATTTGCTGATTTTAGCTCAGAGTCAAATGACAGTGATGTCAACAGAGAGAATGATCCTAATCCTAGCAGTAGAGTGTATATAAAGCTTGGCATTAATCAGTGCTCTCCCTAGGTGAAGGCTGATGTTTGTTTAATGGGGTACTCTTAGTCTCATTGATTCTGGTATGTAGCAGTTGCTATCATGGTAGTTATATGTACACACGTGGTCTGCAGTTATATCCCTTGTTTATTTCTTTTTTCTGTAGGCAGAAATTAAGTCTGTTATACCTCTTTACCTCACTTTTTCATACTCACAGTTGGGTTTCAATACAAATATTATTAGAGAATTTCATACAGAATCATAGAATTTCATAATTGGAAGGGATCTTAGCATATAGTGCAGCCTTCCTAACTTGATAAATGATGCTAATTGCAACATTCTAGCAAGTGGTTTTCTAGGCTTCTCTTGAAGACCCTTAGTAAGCATGGGGAACTTACTACCACCAAATTGAGCTGGTATAGTCATTTACCCAAATAAAAATCCAAGAGGTTTTATTGTTTGAATAATATGCACATTTAATTCAGTTTAACAAACATTAAGATTTTGAATCAATCAAAATATATTTATTGAATGACTACCATATTCCAGGCACTGTGTTAGCATGGATACAAGTAAAAGAATGAAGCATTGTATTTATCTGAGTAAGTTACCTTTGAGGATAGGGACTGATTTGTTTTTGTTTTCCCAAGTGTGTTATACATAGTAGGCACTTAAATGTTTGCTCAGTTGAAATGAATTGCAAGGCATTATGTTTAGCTTATATGTACAAAGATAGATACTACACAGACCCTATTGTTTAGCTGCTTGAAATAATCAGTTTAATGGGTAAAGAGAGGCAAGAGTTGAATACAAAGTAACCATGACATGGAGAGTATGATAAATACGAGATGTCTAGGGAATATGCTTTGAGAAATTTGAAGAGAGTGATTGCTTGTGATTGAGAGGCGGGGGTATAGAACAGCTGTATGGAGGAGTTGAGATCTGAGTTGGGCCCTGAAGGAAGGGAAAGCAAAAGTACATAGATAGGAGAATACCACATGAGAAATGGGGAAGGAAAGAATCTTATCTGGTTAAAAATGTAGCCCATGTAAAAGAAAGAAGTATGTGATATGGTGGAAGAGATGAGTTAGAGACAAATTGAGGAATACCTTGAATGTCAGAATCAGGAGGTTATACTGAAATGACTAACCACTTCAAGGAATACTGATTAATGAATCCTCATCATCTTGGAGGGAGGTCTATAGTCAGTCTACAGTGCTTTTAGTGCTGTCCCTTTTTTTTTGCCACATAAAATTTTGATTTAGTGTGCTCAACATTCTGGTAGAATTTTGGTCAAGTTGGTTCCATTAAAATTTACTGATTTTATTAACTAAAAACTTAAAACTCGCCATGAAACATAGTGCACAAGACATTTTCTTCTTGAAGCTCTTATGATAATACATTGTAATAATTAATTTGCTTTTTACTTTAAAACTAAAATGGCTAATTGAGACAAATACTTCCTAAGATCCTTCTTCTACCACTGATTGAGGCTGAGATGACATGTGTACAGAATGTTCATTTAGCCTCTGAAAACTTCTGGGCAGATTTTGTTTTGTTTTGTTTTGTTTTGGCTAGGCAGTGGGGTTAAGTGACTTTCCCAGGGTCACATAACTAGTAAGTATCAAATATCTGAGGCCAGATTTGAACTCGGGTCCTCCTGACTCCAGGTCTGGTACTCTATTCACTGTGCCACCTAGCTGCCCCTTCTGGGCAGATATTATGACTTTGAGTGCTCCAAGCAGCCTTCTTGTTAAGTGACTTTACAACTTCGGCAGTCTATCATATCATGAAGAGCAAAATGATCTGCTAGTTCTGTCTCTATACCAAAGACTTAGTGGAGACATAGAAATGTCCCTTTGATACAGCAGTACGAGGGATAAGTTATACATTTTATGGTAGAATCAGGCCTCATAAAGATCTTATTTGGTTAGTTTTACCCATTGTTCTTACGTTAGTCATATATTTGGATCCTGAAGATAAACCATACAATTATAGGATAAGGAGACCTGGATTGATAGAAGTTCACATTAAAAAACAAAACAAAACTTGGGAGTTTTAAATTGACCATTTACTCAAGATGAAACAGTAGTGTGTGGGCTACTAAAAATGGTAATTAAGTCTTGGAGATATTATAAAACAAGAAGTAAGATTAAATTGTTCTGTGATTCTCCAGGTACAAGAACCAGGATAATGGGTGAATTCACTGGGAAGTTAGATTTCTTTATAGTAACTTTGTAATGGTTAACCTGACCAGAAAGGGAATGAGTTGCATTATAAAGAATTCTTCTTGTTACTGAAAACCTTCAAAGACTTTGTAACCATGTTAGGAATTAATTAGGAGTAAAATAAATTTCTTTTCCTATCCTTTCAAAGTGTATGAGTCTTTGGGAGGTCAAGTTACAACCTTTTGAGGATGATGTCATGTTGGACATCTATGCCCTCCCAGAAAATGTCCCACTAATTGATCTAATATTGCATTTCCTATTATAATGTCACCTCATATTTGTGTAGTGCTTTTTGCTTTTTCAACAGACTCGAGTATTTATTTTATATTGTATTTTGAGTTGTATAGCAGCCTGATGATATAGTTTGAATACATTTTTGTTCTTACCTCTTTTGTAGTTTGGAAATCTGAAGCCTAGAGAAATTGTGATGCTCTTAAATATATGTTGACCAGTGGTAGTCATTGATCCAACTTTTTCTTTTAAGATTTCAAAATCAAAACATTAAGCTCAGTTTCAGTCTTTCAACTAAATGTGGAGCTCCACAAAGGATTTCAGTGGGTCCTAGCAGTGAAATAATATAGATTTTATTAGACATGTTGTCAGTCTGTCCACGAAGTAAAGCCTCTTCCTCAGAGTTCAAATGTTCAGGAAGCTAAATGAATAGAAAAGTTGGTTGTAGGATAGCTATATGTAAGTAGGAAGAGTCTGGAAAGAAATGTAAAATGAGAGAGGAGTAATAGAAACAACTGAAAGCTTTTAAGTATGAATTCCTTAAGTCTACAGGGATGAATTCCTAAATGTACTTTTTATTGATTTGAAATCATAAGGAAATGATCTGTGAGAAGTAAAACCTATCATATAAGCAGACCATGAAAAACAGGGGATATTTTATGAAGTTCTAACTGTGGATAAAACTAGCATTGTGCAAAATGCAAAACTGGTCAAGAATGAAATGCAAGGCCCAATTATTCTAATATAGGGGTAGTTACTAGACCTGGATTTTCGTTGGCTTTGGGGATTCACAGATGAGGAAACTCCTTCTATTTATGCAGATTAGCACCTTCTATGTGACTTTATAGTCTTAGAGAGTTGCCTAGAACAGAGGTGTCAAACTTGCTGGCCCAGCAAGACTTCTAGAGTGTCAGGAACCACATTAAAATATAATTAGGAAATGTTTAGTCAGATAAATAAAAATGCAGTGCAACATAGATAATGCTGATTTGTCAGTTTGTTGGGGTTTTTTTTGGTTAATCTGTGGTATGCCAGAATCAATTTCTATTTGAGTTTGACAGGCCTGTCCCAGAGCAATGAGAGGTTAAATGTCTTAACTAGGGTCACACACACTAAGTATATGTCAGTGACTAGACTTGAACTCTGGTCTTCTTGGTTTTGAGGCAAACTCTTTATGGGTGTAACTAAAACATGTCTCATATTTCTATTAATCTGTCAAATTAGAAATGATTCATCTAGTGACTCCAAGTTTTCTGATGTATCTGCAAAATCTAATGGGAAACAGACTTAAATGACTACTTTAAAATATATAGTATTTAAATTTCTATAAATAAAATATCTATTTGAGTTGACTGCTATGTTCAGACTATAGTAAACAATCAGAATGCACATTTTTAAGGGGGGAAATTGAGTTTTCCCAACTAGTGATTTAAATCAGGATTTGATCTACTTGATTTTAAGCATGTACACCTTATGTACTAGTATTTTAATTTAATATGTTTTTTCATTAGATTGTTAGGAAGAGGGTGTTATCTGATAGCAGTGAAGATCGAGATACAAAAGAAGCTCTAAAGGAGTTTGATTTCTTGGTTGCACCAGATGAAGGAGATGGAGAATCTAGAAGCATAGGCGATGGAACAGAATGGGGTAAGGAAGCTTAATTGTTCCCAGTGGGGAACCTGAGAATCAGTCAAAAGGATATTTCACCTAGAATTCAGCCTCTCTCAATGACTCTTATTGTATTGATAATTTATGAACTTTTTACTGTGACCTTTCTGTATCCAGATCTTTTAAAGAACCTTGCTGTAATCTTTATTTAAAATAATAAGTGATAAATCTTGAAAAAATATTTAATGTGACCTACAAAATTTTAAAGAATTTTATGTTTTCTATGAAGTTTCTAATTCAAGATTTTGTGTCAGTTGGGTATAAGAACATAGTAAGGAATTTTAGAGTTCTCTTTTGCTCTTGTTTACAGAAAGAAATGTAAGTCAGAAAGCTGTAGCTACTCATCTACTCCATTCAGATCTATGACTTTAAACCAAGATATAGAACTGTTCTTGTACAAGTTTATCTTGACTAGTACAAATATTTAAAAAAGTCAAATAACAACATAAAAACTTTTGTAGCATTTTGAAATGAAAATAAATTATTTTTGTATGGTTTCTATGGCATAGATCCTTCTAGTAGTCTGGAAAATAAGTAACACTGACAGGTTAGCATAATTGTAAACTTTACTTAGATGATTTATTCCATTGATTATTGGTTTGGAGTAATTTCACTTTGAAGAATGTGAAAATTGGACAGATAATGCTTCTGGAACTGATATTCCACTGGAAGAGATTATTTCTCTTTATATAAAAAGTATTTGTGTGTGTGTTATGTAATATGCTGATAAACACACACACACACACACACACACACACACACATATATACAAAATAGCTTTGGATGAAAAGCATTTGGGAGACGGGTTGAGAGAGAACCAGGAAGGATTTCTGGAAGAACGTGGCATTTGAGCTGTGTCTAGAGGAAGCCAGGGAAGTAGAGGTAAGGAGGAAGATCAGAGTGATTGTGTGAATAGCCAGACCAAGCACATGAAGACAAATGGAGCATCAGGTGTGAGGAATAGCAAGTAAACCAATATTGATGTACCCTAAAGCAGGGGAGGAGTAACGTATAAGGACACTAGAGAGGTAGGCTAGGATTGGGTTGTAGAGAGTCTTACATGTCAAACAGGATTTTATATTTGATCCTAGAGTCAGTAGGGAACCACTAGGTTTTACCAAGTAGTGATGGTGATATGGTCTGGTCTGAACTTTAGAAAATCACTTTGGCTGTGTAGAGGATGAATTAGAGCAGATAGAGGACAATCTAGGTAAGAGGATTGAAATAAGGTGGTAGCTGTATTGAGTGATGAGAAGGACATGTATACAAGAGGTGTTTGTTATGCATATAGAAATGACAAGATTTTGGCAGCTGGTTGGATATTTCAGGTGAGTAAAAGGAATTGAAGGTAACACCAAGATTGTGAGCCTAGGTGGCTAGAAGATTTTCCCAACAAAAATAAGGAAGTTTAAAAGAGGGCTGGGTTATGGAATATCCAACTTGAAATAACTACTAGGCAGTTAGTGATGTGGAACTAGAGTTCAAGAGAAAGGGTAGAACTAGATAAAAAAAAGTGGGAGTCATCTGTTTAGTGATGATTATTGACCCCAACGGAGCTCATGAGATAACCAAGGGAGAGAAAAAAGGAGTCCTGGAAAAGAACCGTGGGGTATATTCACAATTAATGGGTGTTATGTGGATGATGAAACAGGGAAGGAGACTGAGAAGATAGGAGGAATTAGGGAGGAGAATCAGAATAGGGAAGGGTTGAGAAAACCCAGAGAAGGAATGTTCAGGAAAAAAAAAGGGTAGTCAGCAGTATCAGCTGCTATAGAGAGGTCAGAAAGGATGAGGAACTAGAAAAGGCCATGAAATTTGGCAGTTAGATGATGAGTGATTTTGGAGAGATCAGTTTCTGTGATGTAGTTGGAGACCAAATTGCTGATGTTGCTGAATAATCTCCAAATGGGTAAGTGACCTAGATGTAAAATAGCACACCACAAATAAATTAGAGGAACAAGGAAGAGCTTATCTTTCATATGTGTGGCTAGGGAAAGAGTTCATGACCAAACAAGGGACAGAGAGAATTATAGAAGATAAAATGGAGAGTTTTGATTCCATGTATATGTTTACCCAAGGAAATTTAATATGGCTAAGATTAGAAGGGAGACAGGTAACCCTAAAAAAATGATCTTTGCAGCAAGTCTCATTTCTAAGCTACATAAGGAACTTATTCAAATTAATAAGATAAGGGACATTACCTGGATATAAATACGAACAGGTAGTTCTCAAGGGAAGAAATTCAAGCTATTTGTAGTCATATGAAAGCATGTTCCAAATCACTAATAATTAGAGAAATGCAAATTAAAGCAAATTAACTCTAAGGTTCTACCTCATATCCATCAATTGGCCAAGCTGACCAAAAAAAATAATAATAATAAAAGGACAAATGTTGGATGGGCTGTGGGAAAACAGACACATTGATGAAACTCTGAATTAGCCATTCTAGAAAGCAGCTTGAAGTATGCCAAAAATGACTGAATTGTGCATATTCACTGGGATGTAAAAACACTTCTAGACCTACATACCCCAAGAAGGTTGAAGAGGAAAAGGTTCCAAATGTACAGAAATATTTATAGTAGCCTTTTTGTGGTATCAGGTAATTGGAAATTGAGGGGGTGCCCATCAATTGAGGAATCGCTGAACAAGTTATGGTATATGAAATGTAATGGAATACTACTGTGTTGTAAGAAATGGAGAGAGAGTTTCAAAGAGACCTGGACAGACTTTAGTTCATCAATAAAAATTTATTAAGCACCTATTATATGCCAGGCACTGCATTAAGTGCTAGGGATATAAAAAGAGGCAAAAGACAGTCACTGCCTTTAAGGAGTTCATGGTCTAGTGGGTGAAACAACAAGCAAATAAATGTGTTGAATCACATATGCACAGGGTAAATAGGAAATAATTAAAGAGGAAAGCACTAGAATTAAGAGGGGTTGGGAAAGGCTTCCTAAGAAGCCAAGAAGATGAGATTTTAGTTGGAGCTTAAAGGAATCCAGGGGAGCCAGTGAGCAGAGATGGAAAGGGGGGGGGGAGAGAGAGAGAGAGAGAGAGAGAGAGAGAGAGAGACAGAGAGAGAGAGAATGAGAGAGAGTGAGTGTATTCCTGGCATGGGGATCAACAAGAGGAAATGATGGCTGGAGCCGAGAGTGTAGTTATCTTTTTCATAGAATAGCAAGGAGGCTAGTGTGACTGGATCAAAGATTGTGTCAGAGAGTAAGGTGAAAGAAGTCTGGAAAGGTAGGTGGGAACTAAGTTAGAAGGGTTTTGAATGCCAAATAGTGAACTGAGAATTTTGTATTTGATCCTAGAGGTGATAGGGAGCCATTGCTATTTATTGAGTAGGGGAGTGGCATGATTGAGTCTACTCTTTAGGAAAATTACTTTAGTGGCTGAGTGGAGGATGCATTGGAGCAGACCCACCAGCAGACTATTGCAATAATTCAGTTGTGAGGTTATGAAGGCCTGCAGTGATGGCAGTGTCAGAGGAGAGAATCCTCTGTCGAGGATAAAGCAAAGGTGAAATTGACAGGCCCTGGCAACAGATTGACTGTGGGTGGAAGGATGAGAGTGAGTGAGGAGTTCAGGATGACACCTATGTTGAGCCTGAGGGACTGGGAGGATGATGTTGCCCTTAGTAATAGAATAGTTCAGAGTAGAGAGAGGGGAAAGATAATGCATTCTACTTTGAATTTTTGTTGAGTTGAATATTTCTGGAGTTGAAGGTGTCTATTTGACATCTTATTTGAGATGTTTAAAAGGCAGTTGGAAATGTGAGATTGGAGGTCAGCAAAGAGGATAAGGCAAGATAGGTGGACTTGATAATTGTCAGCATGGGTATGGTTATTAAATCCATGGGAGCTGATGAAATCAGTAAGTGAAGTAGTATAGAGTGAGAAGAGAAGAGGACCCAGGAAAGAATTCTGTGGGACTCTGGTAGTTAAAGGGCATGATCTAGATGAGGACTGAGTAGTAGTGAGCTGATATGATAGGTAGGAGAACAAGAGGGAATGGTATCCAGAAAACTTAGAGAGAGCTTAGAGTATCAAGGAGAAGAGGATGATCAACAATGTCAAAGGCTGTATAGAGGGTGAGAAGGAAGTATTGAGAAAAGGTCATTGGATTTGGCCATTAAGAGGTTATTAGAGACTTCCAGAAGGCGAGCCAACATGGTGGAGTAAAGAAAGTGCTCAGCTGAGCTCTCCCAACATTTCCCTCCAGACAACTTTAAAATTACTCTTCAAATAAAATTATGGAGTGGCAGAGCCAACAAAAGGTCAGAGTGAAACACTCTTCCAGCCCAAGACAATTTAGGATGTCAGAAAGAGAGATTTGTGCATGGATGGAGGAAACTGGCCTGGAATCCACAAGTATGAAACACCAGTGGAGTAACCAGCTAGTGGTGGCAGAAGCAGCAGCAGCTTCAGGAGTTCTTAAGCTGGAGAGGGTAAGGAAACTGGGAACTGTCCGAAATTATAGGAGATTCCTGTACTAGCATTGGGCACAGGATCAGATGGTGTTTGTCAGTTCCATTGTCTGCACTTGCTTCTGGGTCTTAGTTCAAGGGTAGAGAAGAACATTTTCTGTCTAGAGGAAGTGAGAGCCTTGAGGGGCAGCATTTTGGCAATTCAAATATGTATACTCACTTCTCAGTTGTAGCTCAAGGGCATGGAGGAGCTCTTCTGGTCAAGAGGGAGTGTAATCCCTGCAGGGGCCCTAAGAACCAGCTGTATTACTGGTCCCAAGGTAACAAGAGCCCTAAGAAGCTGTATAAATTGCAATCCCAAAGGATCAGGGGTTCTTCCTGGGTAAAGACCAACGTACAGAGCAAGTGAGCAGTAACCACACCCCTCCCCAGATCATACTGCCTTGGAAGCACTGAAAACTTCAAAACCCTAGAACGAGTTCTGAAAACAACTATACAGAAAAGGCTTGAAGCTTGAGATGGTACCCTCAACGTGCCACCTCCTCTTCCCCCCACAGCATCAGTAGAGCCTAACATTAACACAGAGTTCCACATCAAGAAATAGAATGGAAAAATGAACAAACAACAAAAAAAGAACCTGATGGTAAAAAGCTGCTATAGTACCAGAGAAGATCAAGACACAAACTCGGAAGAAAACAATGAAGTCAAAATAGCTACAAGCAAAACTTCAAAGAAAAGTGTGAATTGGACACAAGCTCAACAAGAATTTCTAGAAGAGCTCAAAAAGGATTTTCAAAATCAAATAAGAGTGGTTGAGTTAAAAATAGGTAAAGAAATGAAAGCAAAGGAAGAAATTTATGAAAAGATAATTAACCCCTTGGTAAAATAGGCACAAAAAATACTGAAGAAAAAAAAACACCTTAAAAAGCAGAATTGAGGGGGCAGCTAAGTGTTGAAGTGGATAGAATACCAGCCCTGTAGTCAGGAGGACCTGAGTTCAAATCTGGCCTCAGATACTTGACACTTAATAGCTGTGTGACCCTAGGCAAGTCGCTTAACCCCATTGCCTAGCAAAAAACAAACCAAACAAACCAGAATTGGACAGATAGAAAAAGAAGTATAAAAGTTCACTGAGGAAAATAATTCCTTAAAAATTAGAATTGGGCAAGTAGAAGCTAGTGACTTCATGAAACATCAAAAACAATCAAACAAAATCAGAAGAATGAAAAAATAGAAGAACATGTGAAATATATATCTCATTGGGAAAACAACTGACCTGGAAAATAGAATGAGGAGACAAAATTTAAGAATTATTGGGTTACCTGAAAGCCATGATTAAAGAGAGAACCTACAGATCATATTTCAAGAAATTATCAAAAGAAATTGCCCCAGTATCCTAGAACCAGAGGGTAAAATAGAAATCGAAAGAATCAACCAATCACCACTTGAAAGAAATTTTCAAATGAGGATTATTATAGCCAAATTCCAGAGCTCCCAGGTCAAAGAGAAGATACTTCATGCAGCATGAAAGAAGCTATTCAAATACTGTGGAACCACAGTGAGGAGCCCACAAGATTTAGGAGCGGAGAGCTTGGAATACAGTATTTTGGAAGGCAAATAATCTGGAATTAGAACGAAGAATAATGTAATCAGCAAAACTGAGTATAATCGTTTAAAGGGGGGAAAAAAGTGGACATTTAATGAAATTTAGAATGTTTAGGCATTCCTGATGAAAAGACCAGAGCTGAATAGAAAATTGACACTCAAATACAAGATTCAAGAGAAGCATAAAAAGGTAAACATGAAAGAAAAATCATAAAGGCATCAAGTTAAATTATGTACCTTCCTATGTGGGAATATGATAAATGTAGCTTCTAAGAACCTTATGATAATTAGGGCAGTTAGAAGGATTCTACATAAAAAGGGAGCAGGAATGAGTTAATTATTTTGGGATGATGTAAAAAAAAGTGGATAGGTGATAAAAGGGGATTCTCTGAGAGAGGAGTAAGAGAAAGGAAGAATGGGAAAAATTACCTTACATGAAAGAGGCACAACAAGGAAGAATTTTTACAATAGAGGAGAAAATGAGGGGCACATCTAAATTGGTTCAAAGAGGGAAATATGGATACATACTCAGTTGGTAAAGAAATCTATTTTACCCAATGGGAAGCAGGAAAGGAAGGGGATAGGGGGGGTGATAAAAGGGAGGGTAGTTAAAAGAAGGCAATAATCAGAAGAGAAACAGGTTTTAGAGGGCAGCAAAGAATTGAAGAGAAAGCATGAAGAATAAGTAGAAGAAAACAGGTTGAAGGGAAATGTACAGTTAGTAATCATAACTGTGAATGTGAATGAGGTGAACTCATCCATAAAATAGAAGCAGATAGCAGAAGAAATTGGAAACCAGAATCCAACAGGATGTTTTACAAGAAACAGACTTGAAACAGAGGAACACAGAAATAGTTAAAATAAGAAGCTGGCATAGAATCTATTATGCTTTAACTGAAATAAAGGGGTAGCAGTCGTGATCTCAGACAAATCAAAAGCAAAAACAAGCCTAATTGAAAAGAGATAAGCAGGAAAACCACGTCTTGCTAAAAGGAGTCATAGATAGTGAAGTAATATAACTGTTACATGTCTGTGTACTGAACAAATGGCATAACATGCAACTTTTTAAAGGAAAAGTTAAATGAATTTCAGGAGGAAATAGTAAAACTATACCAGTGGAGGATCTCTTCCTTCCCCTTTCAGAACTAGATAAATCTAACCATAAAAAAATAAGAAAGAAGTCAAGGAGATGAATAGAATCTTAGAAAAAAACTAGATATGATAGATCTCTAGAGAAAACTGAATGGAAATAGAAAGTATACCTTTTTCTCAGCTGTATTTAGCACCTTCACAAAAATTGACCATATATTAGGGAATTTCTGCAGAAAAGCAGAAATAGTAAATGTACCCTTCTCAGACCATGATGCAATGAAAATTACATTTTGAAAAGGGCCGTGGAAGGATAGATTAAAAGCTAATTGGAAACTAAATAATCTAATCCTAAAGAATGAATGAGTGAAAGCATAAATCATAGAAGCAATCTGTAATTTTATTAAAGAGAATGACAACAATGAGACAACATTCCAAAACTTGTGGGATACAGCCAAAACAGTGCTTAGGGATTAAATTTATCTCTGAATACATTTATCAATAAAAGAAAGAGAATAGATTAATGAATTGGGCATGCAACTAAAGCAAACAAACTAGAAAAAAAACAAATTAAAAAATTCCCAATTAAAGAAAATGAAAATCCTGAAAATCAAAGGTGAGATGAATAAAATAGAAAGTAAAAAACCCATTGAACTAATAAATAAAACTGGGAGCTAGTTTCATGAAAAAAACAACAACAATAAAATAGATAAACCATTGGTTAATTAATTTATTTAAAAATTTTTTTTACTAATTTATTTTTAGTTTTAAACAATTACTTCATACACTTTTGAGTTTTTAATTTTTCTCCTTCTCCTCCCCAAGAGGGTGTGCAATCTGATATAGGCTCTACATAGACATTCCTGTTAAACGTATTTTCACATTAGTCATGTTGGAAGAAAGAATTAGAATCAATAGGAGGAGCCGCAAGAAAGAGGAAACAAAACAGAAGGAAAAAAAAAGAACAAATAGTATGCTTCGATCTGTATTCAAACTCCATCATTCTTTCTCTGGGTGTGGATAATATTTTCTGTTATGAAACTTTTGGAGATCCTTGCATTGCTGAGAAGGGCTAAGTCTATCAAAATCAGTCATTGCACAATGTGGCTGTTACTGTGTACAACATACTTTGGTTCTTCTTCATACTTCTTTATTTGATATGTGTTGCTTCTTTCTCACACTCACCATTTGCCCCTATGTTGCCTTATGAGTGATTGTTATGTTTTTAAAAAATAACTTCTCTAGTAGAGGGCCATATGCAGGCTTTGACAAGGCAATATGTCACCATATGATGGGTGATAAATGCTTCCAGTGCAGGAAGTTTAGAAATGCTGGGGAGAAATTTACAGGAAGACAAGTGAGCACAAAATGGGTTATAAAAAAATGCCAGGGAGAGATGGGAAGAAGAAATAGTAGAGAAAGCCAAGGGTAGATGAAGGGTACCTAATCCTAGGATCTTGAGTCTTTGGATTGTGAGAAGCAGTGCTATTTAGATGAGTTTACATGATCCCACCTAGATAAAGATGAAAGATAAAGAAGAAACTTCATTCAAAGAGGTTTCATTGACAGTCTGGTTGTCATATCAATAAATTCATTATATCCTATGCTGCTGTTGTGGATGTTACCCTGACATCTTGCCTGTTACGCAAATGAGCCAGAATAGGGAATAGAGGTAAGAGACTTCACAGCTTCTAGTAACAAGAGGCATAGAAAAAAAAAGATTTGTGGAAACAGATGATAAGAGTATCTGCTGCTTAGTTTGATGCAGTAGGACAGTTACTGGGGATAGTAGTAGTATTTGGTAAGGTTTTGCTTTGTTTACAAATGGTGGAGAGGAATATGTTTATAGTTAGAAGAGAAGAAAGGGAGTAGGTAGGACAGTTGATTTTTTTTTTATTAGACATTGCCTAGGTCCAGAAAATTTAATGTAAAACTGTTTTTCAGTATTTCTGGCAGAGTTTTCGTTAAATTTTACAAAGCAGTTTGGTTCTGAGCATTATAATTCAGGATGACAAGTTGGAAGTTGTCCACAGGAGGTGACTAGGACTACAAGGGATCTTGAAAACATGCCATTAGAGATTGACTGAAGGAAGTAGAGGTGTTTAAACTTGAGGTGTGAAGACGTAAGGGAGGTGTGCTTATTCTCTTCAATTATTTGTATAGTTGTCTTATGAAAGAATAGATGTAACAAAAGTGAAATTGACCGGTCTTTGCAAAAGATTGTCGGTGGAGGGGAGATGTGAGAGAGAATGAGGATGACACTTAGGTTATTAGCTTGAGGGACTGAAGGATAGTTTTGCTCTTGTCTGTAAGTAATAGGGTAGTTCTGAGTAGGGAGAGGTGAAAGATAATATATTTTGTATTGAACAGGTTGAGTTTCAGATGTCTGTTGGACATAAAATTTGAGATGTCTGGAAAGGTAATTGGAGATGTGAGATTGGATATTGGAAGAATAATTACTTTTACTTAATGTTTATTTAATTTAATTGTTGGTTGGTATCTCTTTAGTTTTTTTTATGGAATATAGGTTTTTGCCATTAAGATTTTAGTCAATGAACTTCAGTCAATAAATAGTAAAATTTGAATCCTTAATATATAGGCATCATATAAATTTTCCATTTCCTAAAATGATTTAAGCCCTAGTGAGGATTAAACTGTGGGAATATTTAAAAGACAGTTTAAATTGTTTTCAGTATTCTTGAAGCTTTTGCAGTAGTCTCTTTGTATATATGCAAAAAGCAGTTTGCCATATCATGAATTCTTAAGAGTATCATTAAATAGCATATGGTAGAATATTTGCTTACTTGCATATAAATAAATTACATTGGCATTTTATGTTTATAGTCATGCACTACCTAAAATAACTAGTCATATGTAAATATGCAAAGGCATTAGACGGGAAAATCTTCCTGTGATTTTTAACTTGGGGTGACAGAATTCAAAACTAAATTAAATACTAAACCTTGGTTTTAGTTTTCAGACGCTTACCTAAATTGTGAACTTGTTTGAAAAGTAATGTGTTTTTTCAAATATCAGAAGTGCTGTTAGAGGCAGCAGTATGAATGTTTGGGAGCTATTGAAGTCCAGTTACAAATTAAATGCAGTAAATTAAACACCATTACATATTCATACACACATACAATAAGCAAAATTACGATGTTGGGTAATATACTAGTTTATATTAGCTTTAACAGTTAATTTAGCTAAATAAGCTTAAATTGGGTATATTTATTACAAACCAGTATTTTTATTAGTAAATATAATAATGCCCTTCCATTTTGGTTATTTAAGTAACTATGCTCCATTTTAAAATTAAAATAGGCTCTAGTCTTTTCATCAGAAATGGTTGAAAGTCCTATATTCCAGTAAATTTACATTTTTCCCCCCTTGTAGGATTATAGTCAGCTTTGCAGGGTAAGTTATTCTTGTTTGTAAGCCTGTATCTTTTGCCTTTTTGCAGTATTGTATTTCAAGATCTCTCTTTTGTGGTAGAAGCTGTTGGGTCTTGTTTGAGCTTGATGATTGTCGCTTAGTATTGGGCCACTTCTCTCTAGCTGTAGCCCCTTTTTTCCATTGGAGAATTCTTCTCAAAACCTCTATTTTGAGGAAAGGTCCCAGAGGGAAAGTCTTCTGACAGCTTTGCTTTTAACTCTCTAGACTTTGCTACCATGTTCTTATGCAGGCACTTCCTCCTATCCTCTTCAGTTCTTCTTAACAGGTTCTCTTCCTATGAGAACAGAAGCTCCTTGAGGGTAGGAACTGTCTTTCTTTTGGTTTGTATTTGTATCCTGCCCTCCCCCACCCTGTGTTTAGCACAGTGTCTGGTGAAAAATAAGTATTTAAATGCTTGTTGACTGACCAATTGACTGACTTCACTTGGAAGCTCTGGATTTTAGCCATGATATTCCTAGGACTTAGACTTTGGGGTTTTCTTTCTTGAGGTGATCAATGTATTCTTTAATTGTCCTTTAATTTCTAGTCATTCTGGGCAGTTTTTGATTTGGCTTTTTGAAATACAGTGTACATTTTTTTTATCATGGTTTTCAAGAAGTCCAGTAATTTCTAAATCGTCTCTTCCTGACTCATTTTTCAGGTCATTTGTTTTTTATGTCAGCTATCTTTGATTTTCTAGTATTTTTTCAATATTTGATTTTGTTGTAATATTTCTTGCTGTCTTGTAGAATCATTGATTTTTCTTTGATCTCTTCTGTTTTTTAGGGGATCTATTTCTTGGATAAGTTTTATCATTTTCTAAGCTACTTACTCTCCTTTCAGTTCTTTCCTCCAGTGCTCTTATTTATTTCTTCTAGGTATTCATGTAGGACTGTTGGAAAATCAATTCTTTCTTTGAGTCTTTGCATTTGTTAAAGAGTTACTTGCTTCTTTTGGGTGTTCCTTAGATTTGAAATGATTTTTTATATTGGTCAGTGTGGTTTTTTTTAATCGTTTATTTTACTCATTTCTCTTACTGTAGTTCCTGAATTGGAGCTTTATGGCCAAGCTTTGCCCCCATTTGTACTTTCAGGGAGGGTGATCACTTCTGGGTGATTTTTGGGTGCTTTGCCCTGCCTGATTTTGCTCTAATTTCCTATACTAACTTTAACTGCCAGGGTTGGGCTTACCTGGACTTTTGAGATTCAAAGTACTGGATTTTCAGTGTCCGTGGTGTCATAGGAGAAGTGGGTACTGGGGACCTTGAGGCTCCTGGGCCTGAGTTATCCTAGTGTGAGCACTGCTGAGCTCTCTGCTGGTTAATACCCACTGCTGCTCCCTGAAACTTCTTAGATCCTCACCTTGGGGTTTTATGACTATACTGGGCCTTTCTGACCACTCTGAGCCTTTTTGGGGTAGGCCTCTACTCTTTCTGCCTCTGGATACTAAGCCTTATAGCCTGCCTACACTTTCTCTGGCCCATCTCTGCTCACACTGGAAAACTATGCTGAACTGTGCTGAAAACTGGCTTTGTTGGCAGTCCCCTTTCGTTATGTCCTTGGACATCTGGCCAACCTCTTGTACATATCTGGGGTGAACAGAGTTACTTACTATTGTTTCTCTTTTGGCTGTCTTGAACATTATTTGCTCTTGTATGACCTTCCTTGGTATATAGGCTCTGGATGATCGATCGGACTTCTATTCAGGTAGCCATTTTTGCTAAGCTGCCTTATTTTCTAAGCTTCCACTCATCATTTTCTTAAAATCTAAAGCACTTTACCTTTATTTGAAACCACTTAATATAGGGTTAAAATTCACACTAAGAAGACACCTCTGAATCACAAGTATGTTATCCTTGTTTTTATAGTTACAGCTTAGTATTAGTTAGGATCTTAGAAGTCATCTAACATAAACCTTTATTTTGCAGATGAGGAAATGGGAGTACAAAATGGTAAAGGTCATATAGGTATTGGAATTATGAAGTTTATCATTTTAATTCAAATATTTGTCTACTTAATGCAACTTCATTTAGTAAAAACATGATATGATAGCCTGTAGCCCAGGTGTTAGTTCTATACAGAATCGTAAAAGGTTTTCTAAGTAAAGTAAAAACTGAAAGAGTTTTTAGAAGTCAGTCCTACATAGAAAACTTGGTCTAAACACTAGTAATCTTCTATGTGAATAACATTTTTTGGAGAAAAAAAAATGCACTTTTTCACTCAACTTGAAAATTTTGAAAAACATGCTTTTTCCTTTCAAAATAAAAACTAACTGACAAGAAAAGGAAAATTTTGGTTAAGAAGGTCTAACAATTTTGAAGTAAAAATAGAGATGTTCTAACACTATATTTTTTAGACAGTGTCAAATAAAAATAATTTTTAAAGTTCAAAGAAAAGAAATATCCCATTTATGTTATTATGACATGTTCCAGTATTGCCAGGTTTCTAGAAAATTTGTTTCTAGTCAGCCAGTTATTCTGCTGGGACTTTTAGTATATGTCTGTGATGCCTAAGGATTCTTACTGGATATTTTCATTACTTTTTTTGTAGGACTACTCTTTGTTCATTAATATTATCTTGACTGGTTCTAAATTTAGTTTATCTCTTTCCTTTGAGAGGTTGGCTGACAAACATTTTATTGATTGTTTGGTATTACTCATTTGTCTTAGAATCAATAGGATTATATTGCCATTTAAGCAGACATAGCTGTTCTGTCCTGGTACAGATACGTTGAACCTTCCTTCAACTCTCATGTCCGTTATGCTCTGTACTCTCTAAATACACTAAGAACCCACTTTTAGGAGTCTGATATTTACTATATATGATCTTAACCTTTTTGTAGAAGCTATCTTATAATCTTGTTTATTGTTTTCCTTTTTTGTCATGTCTGACTCTTCATGGGGTTTTCAGTCATTTTCAGTCATGTCTGACTCTTTTGGAGTTTTTCTTTGCAAAGATACTGGAGTGGTTTGCCATTTCCTTCTCCAGCTCATTTTACAGATGAAGAAACTGAAGCAAACAGGATTAAGTGACTTGTCCATGGCCACACAGCTAGTAAGTGTTTAAGGCTACATTTGAATTCAGGTCTTCCTGACTCTAGGCCCAGGGCTCTATCCGCTGTGCCACCTAGCTGCCCCATTATAATGATATATCCACCAAAAAAAAAGATTATGCCTGTCTTAACAGTCTTCTCTTCTATTAGCCTTCCTGATCAACTATCAATTCACTGGAACTAACTTTCCTTGAGGAACCATACATTTAAGTGTATTATTATTCCATTTTCATCAGTAAGTATCTTAAATACTTAACCAGGTTTTCTTAGCCATTGGTGACTCTCTTCCTCTTTATAGTATATACTTAAGTGTCTAGATCATGTTATACTGAGTCCAGAATCATATATTTGTACATATGTTCTATTGATTTAACAGCAGTAATTGACTGTAAATTTTCCCATGGTTGTGAATGACTGTGTGCCAAAGTATTTCTATTAAGGAACTATGTGTCTACATATTAAAGACTTAGAATGTAACTATCCCAAAAGGATTAAAAATCAGATCACATAGAGGGGAAAAAAATAGGTGTGGGCAGGCTGTAACATATAACCAATAGGGAACTTCAAAGAATAAGAGAAAATGATGTCATCAAAGAATTGTATAATAGGAAGGGATGATGGAATGATCTCATGTCAGGAGAAAGGAATCACAAGTAGAATGTCAAAATATTCTTTTGGTATCATAATAGCTTTGCAAGACAGTGAGGAATGACTTCAGCATTTTGAGTGGACCATGTATGTTGAACTTGAAAACATGGACAAGAGTTAACACAGAATGGGTTGCTATTCTGGGCCAAACCAGATTCAAGCTGGTCTAGTGGTTGAGATTTGGGATTGGAATGAATTGAGGTGTCCGTTAACCAGCTAACACACCACAAAAAAAGTTTGACAATAGGGATATCCAACAAAGATACAGTATTAATTTAATTAGATGTATCTTCCTTGGCTCCATTTTTTATCATTATCCCATCCAAGTCAGCAGTGTTTGTCAAGCCTGAAGATCAATCTGACTTCTCATCTTGTGCTCTGCTTTTTAACTCAGGTGGTCAGAAACTTTATTAACCGGTCATGTCTTGGTGTCCTCAACTAATTCTCAAGAATAGTTTCATTACCTTTTAAGGAAAATCTAGTCTAGTGTTTATGGAATAGTTGTTGCTTCCTACACATTCCACTCTTTGGTGAAAACATTGTAAAGATCTTTTTTTTTAAAATAAGTTTTTGTTGATATCATCTCTTTCTGTTTCTTATATCATCTTAGGTTATCTCAATTATTCTTTCCTGTCACTCCAAGAGAACTGTTCCATATAACAAATGATAAATTTTTAGAGAGTACAACTTATCAATACATTGAAATAGTCCAAAAATATGTGCAGTGTTTAATACCTGTAGACCACCCAGTGTCCTTTCATATCTCTTCATTTGAATCCTGTTTGATCTTTATGATTTTGGTACATTTACTTTTGATTTTTTCAGTGTGTAATTGTTCTTTTCCTTTTGCATTGTTTTCGTACTGTGTGTATTGTTTTCTTGGCTCTGTTTGTTTCAGTCTGCATCCATTCATATAGATAGTTCCATGCTTCGCTGTATTCATCACACACATCTTTTCTTACAGCACAGTAATAATCCTGGTACATTCATATACCACAGTTTCTTTAGCCATTCCCCAATTGATGGACATCCACTTTTTAAAAAACTCTTAGCTGTCACAAAAAGTGCTGCTATAAATATTTTGATGTACGTAGGGACTTTCTTCTTATCAGGGGCTTCCTTGGGATATAAGCCCAGTAATGAAGTCTCTGATTCAAAAGGTATAAACATTTTAGTAACTTTATTTGCATATAACCCAACCACAGCATATTAATGTGCCTATCTTTCCACAACTCTTCCAACATCAACTTGTTGCCATTTTTTATCATTTTTGCCAATTTGCAAGGTGTGAAGTAAAACTTAAGGATTGTTTTGATTTGCATTTCCCTTAGTGGTTTGGAGCGTTCTTTCATGTAGTTGTGAATACTTTGCAGCTTTTCTTTTGAGAACTGTTTGTTCATAAACTTTGAACATTTATTTGGGAATTTATATGTGTGTGTATACACACACATGCACACATATGTATGTATACAATAAATATGTATACATATAGATATATACATATATGTCTGTGTACTTATACATACATGGTATATATGCCCATAGTTTTCTGTATACACACATATCTGTATATACCCACATATGTCTCTAATAAGGGTTCACTAACCAAATATGTACTGTATATATGTATGAACCCTTATCAGAGAAATTTGATACAATTTTTTTATATTTTGCTACTTCCCTTTATGCTCAATGTATTTAATTTTGTTTATGCAGAAGTTTTTCATTTTCAAGTAATCAAAGTTATCTTATTTGGTTAAGAATACATTTCCTACTCATAGCTGTGAGAAGTTGGTGTTTTGTTTCTCTTCTGATTATAGTACAATATTAAGGTTATGTATCCAGTTAGAATGTAATGTGGAATATGATGTATGGTGTTGGTTTAAGACTAATTTTTGCCATACAACTTTACAATTTTCCCAGCAGTTTTCATCAAATAAGAAGTTTTTTCTGAAAATTTATGTTTTCTACTTTGTCAAACACTATTATTGAGTTCTGTTATTTCTGATTCTCCCATGATGTTTTAGGTCTTTTGCACTTCCAAACAAATTTTTATATTATTTTATTAAGTTCTATAAAGTATCCTCTTGGTAATTTGATACAGCATTAAAAGTGTAAATTAGTTTTGGTAGTGTTGTCATTTTTGTGAAGATGGCCTAGCAATGAGCATTGAATAGTCCCCCAAGTTGTTTTTAGTTTTTTTTTTTAATTTCTTAAAGGAGGCCTTTGTAATTGAATTTATGTAAGTCTTTTGTATGCTTTGGTAAATTTGATAAGTTGAACCGTAGGTATTTAATGTATTTTTTAGTTATTTAGAGTAGTATTTTCCTGTTATTATTTCTTGTGTTTTGTTATTATTATATAGAAATGCTATTGATTTCTGAGGATTTATTTTGTAGTCTGCAACTTTGTGGAAGCTATTAATTATCTAAATTAATATCTTTGCTGATTCACTAGGATTCTACAAGTAAGTCATCATCAGTAAATAAGGGTAGCCTTATCTCCTCTTTATCTATCTCTGTTATTTTCATTTCTTTGTCTTATCCTATTGCTGTTGTTATTTCCAGAAATGTATGAAATGATAGTGGAGAGAGTGGGCAACTTTGTTTCACTTTCATATTTATTGGGAAAGGTTCTAGGGTATCACCATTGCATATGATGCTTACTTTTGGTTTTAGATAGATGATTTTCTTGATATTAAAAAATGTCCCTCTGTGCCTATACTTTGCAGGGTTTTTAGAATAAAAGATTGTTGTACTTTGTCAGAAGCTTTTTCTGTATCTATTGAGATGATCATGGGGTTTTGGATGGTTTGGTTTTTAATGTGATTAGTTATTTCCTTATGTCGAACCATACTTGCATCTCTTGTATAAATCTCACTTGTTCATGATGAATGATTTCTTGTATAAATCTATAAATCTTGTAGTGTCTTTGACAGAATTTTGTTTAAATTTTAGAGTCAGTATTCATTAATGCTATTGATTTATAATTTTCTGTGTTTTATTTTTCTGTGGTTTAAATATTAGGTTTATATCTGTCTCATTAAGGATTCTGGTATAGTATTTTCTTGCTTAGTTTTTGAGAATAATTTGTGAAGTATAGGTATTAACTGTTCTTTAAATGTTTATTAGATTTCTCCTATGAATCCATCAGGACCAGAAGTTTTTTCTTTGGCAGTTCCTTTGTGGCTAGATTTCTATCCTTTTCTGATGGTGATTTCGTTGGCAGCTAGATATCAAAGCTTCTCAGCTTCTTCCAGTGCTGGGCAATTCAGGATTCACCAGCCTAGATAAAAAAAATTCTAGGCAGTTGAGTTATTTAAAAATCTCTACTGTGGGTATTTTATGTTTTTGAAAGCATTTCTTTATTTCTTTTGCATACTCAGTTTTGTTAACATGTGTTATGCATAATATGTTCTATTCTTTTTATTTCTTCTGTTTTTTTTTTCTGTGATTTTACCTTGCTCATTATTTACCATTTTATTGATTTGATATTCTGTTCTCTTTTTAATTAAATTAGCTAAGAGTTTATCAATTTTATTTGCCTTTTCAAAGAACTAGATTACAGTGTTATAAAAAAGTCATTCTATGGATTTTTTGTTTCCAATTTATCTGTTTCCCCTCTAATTTTTAATGTCTCCTCTTTTTGCTTATTTTAATTTTATTTGTTGGCTTTCTCATTTTTAAATGTATATTTAAATTAATCTTCTTTAAAAGTTTCATTAATATATGTTCACAAAGATATTATTTTACCCCGAGGACTACTTTAGCTGTATTCCAGAAATCTTGGTATATTGTTTTATCATTATCATTTTCTTTTATATAATTGATTTTTTTATTTCTTCTTTTGCCCACTAATTATTTAAGATTTCATTCTTATGTCTCTATTGGGTCTGTATCTTTTGTTTGTGGTCCTTGAACCAATTGCTATTTTTATTGCATGATGTTCTATAAAGGGTTTATTAATTATCTCTATCTTTTTACATTTGTTTGCAATGTCTCTGTGCCCAGTTCATGGCCAGTTTTTGAAAAAGTTCCATGAGGGTGCAGAAAAATATGTATATTCTTTTGCTGTCTCATTTAGAAGATAACATAAGTCTTTTAACTCTAGTTCTTCCAGAAGTTTGTTCAGTTCCATATTTTCCCTACTGTTTCTTTCTTTTAGAATTATGCAAAACTGAGAGAAGAATATTGAAGTCTCTGGTCACTGTTGTATTTCTGCTGATGTCTTTATGTAGCTCAGATAATATTTTCCTCTATGAATTTAAATACCAATTTCATAAAGTCATTTGGACATTTAAATTTATTACTAATGTTGATTTGTCATCTATGGTTCCTTTCTAGCATAATATATTTTCTTTGTTTATCCTTTTATGTTTTTTTGAATGTTTGTTTTTACTTTTTTAGATAGCGTGATTGCAACTCCTGCTTTTTTGGATTCACTTGCCACATAGTAAAATTTTCCACTTCCGTCCCATGTTTGTCTTTACTTTTAAAATGTATTTCTTTTAAGCGTCAGAATTGTAGGATTTTGTTTTCATATCCAATCTGTCCCTCTTTTTTTTTTATTGGATTGTGCAGTACATTCACATTTAAAGTTGTCAGAGTTAGGTTTACTTTTTGCATCTGTCTCTAACACTTTTTATTCAAGTTTTGATTTCCCCCATCTTCTTCTGTAAACATAGTACTAGGTTCCTTAATATACTTTTCCCTTTTTGTAATGTAATCCCACCAAAAAACAAAAACAAATTTAAAAAACCATTGATTCACTTGTAAACAAGGTGTTGCCAGATTCTCTCTCTAATGCTTGTCCCTCCTCTTTTCACTGTTATCTCCACCAAACTTCCACCTTTACTCTTGTCTCCTTGTGTAATTTAAAAACAAGCTTTTTATTGGTCTTTCTACTGTATTAGTTTCTACTACTCTGTTGTTGTCCTTGACTATTGCATTTATTAATTTTCTTGCATTTCAGTTGTTTGGAGTGTTTAAGAAGTAAACAATATCTTCAGTACTAGTTTTCTTTCTAAAAAATGTTTAAATGTCTAAATGTTTAAAATGCATCTTAATTATTTGAACTCCATCTTTTTTCAGGTATAGTTAGACTCGAATTTGCATGGTATGTCATTCCAGGCTACATCCTGAGCTCCACTGCTTAGAACACATTATTCCATTCCCTTCTCTGTTTTTGGTGTTACAGAATAGTCTTGTGTTATTTGAATTTCCTTTATCCTGATTGCTTGCAGAACTTGCTTCTGAATTGAATTGTTCACTTTAACCACCATGTGTCTTAGAGTTTACAGCCTTGTTTTCTGCTCTTCCCCTTCTTTCCCCTCCCCTCCTTTTCCCTCTCTTCTCCTCTCCTCTTCTTTCCTTTCCTTTCCCTTTTTTTTCTAGAGGAGATCTTGAATTCTTTCAATTGATATTTCATTTTTTATATTCAGAAGTTCTGGGCAATTCTTTTCTGTTATTTCCTGCATTTTGGTGTTAAGGTTTTTTGTCCTGTCATGTTCTTCTGGGAGACCTATGATCCTTTGGTTGTCTCTCTACATGCTATTTTTTTTTTTTGCTCTAGATTGACTTCTTTATATTTGTATTCCCAATCAATTTTTCTCTCTTTTATTTCTTTGGTGAGATTTGCCATCGTAAATTACATTTTTTCTATTCTGCCCATTATTTTGTCCATTATATTTTCCATGTTTTCCTCACATTCACAGGAGCCTTTGCCTCATCAAGTATTAGATCACTTTCCCTCATTTTGTAGTATTTTTTTGTAGATACCTGAAAACATTTACTAGATCTGCCAGCCATGTTTCCTTCTGTTCTTCATGTTTTCCCTGTTGATTTATCTGTTTGTGTTTAAGATCTTTTATTTTTCTCCTTCCTGACATCTTTGGTAATTTCAGCCTTTCCCCCCCACTCCTGATTTCCCCTTATATACTTTCTTTCTCTGTGCTTTCTAATGGTGATTTCCTTGGCAGCTGGATATCAAAGCTTCTTAGCTTCTTCCTGTGCTGAGCAGTTCAGGATTCACCAGCCTAGATCTGTGCTCTGTGACTTTTGGGTCATTATTGGTCAGAATTGGCCCCAGAACTGGTGCTGTATTCTTTCTCTCAGACTTAGTGGAATGCTGTACAATCATCCCCCAAACCCATGGTGTCCCCCCCCGCTTAGTTCTCTGGCCTGACACTGGCAGTTCTGAGCTTTGTGTTGTGGGATTGGGGTTAGTGATATCGGATTGGGGCCCCCAGCTGGCTTTTGATCTTGAAGGCTTGTGGTCACACTAAACTGTCTCTTGGGGCCTGGGCAAACTTCTGCAGCCTGGAGCCAAGGTCTCCATAAGTACTAGAAAAGAGTGAGCTGAGGAATTGTGGTGTTGGGGTAGGCTTTGTTTTGTTGTAAACCTGTATCAGGTTTTTGGATCTGCTGTTGCAGCCTAGGACGTGAAAAGGTGAACTCAACGTGAGTGCCTCAGGGTCAGTGAAATTTAGTTCACGAGTTTGAGGGTTTTTTTAATTGTCCTGGATTTTGAGTGTCCTGTCCCATGGCGGCAACTGAACTTGCTTTATCTTTGGTGTACAATTTCTGCTTTGGAGAGGTTTGAGTTGTAGTAGGAATTATAGAAAATGTCTAGTCGTCCAATTTGTTGCTCAGGTGACCTGGAAAACCAGTAATCACTAGTTGGCAAATCCAGTGGCCCTTTCTTAATCTTCATTCCCTTTAACCTTCCTTCACCCTTTGAGTCTAAGGTCACCTAAGGGTTTTCCACTACTTAAATAGCCCTATGGCTTTTTTTTAAGGCAATTGGGGTTAAGTGACTTGCCCAGGGTCACACAGCTAGTAAGTGTCAAATGTTTGGTCTGAGGCCAGATTTGAACTCAGGTCCCACTGACTTCAGGGCCAGTGCTCTATCTACTGCTCCACCTAGCTGCCCCTAGCCCTGTGGCTTTTTCTGGGTAACCCTGACCTTGTTGTGACATAGGCAGCTTAGAAGAAAAGCCTAATTTATCTAAAACAAAAACAGAATGGCAGCAAGCAGTGTTAACAGTCCCTAGAAGGAATAACCAAATATGGAGAAGAATAAATACCAAAAATATGAGATTTTACATCTCCCTTTGGAACACTAATGCCTGGATCTTAATGACGTGGTCCATGTGGTGGATCGTGTCAAATATTTGCAATTCATTGCAGGTCTATGACAGTAACAGTGTAAAGTATAGTGACAGTGACCAAGTGTAGCATCAGGAACATCAGGACCAGAGTTAGATGATAACATTTCTGGCAGTCATTAATCCTCATGACTAGTTATGGTTGTCTATAGTAAGGTGGTGAAGAGGATATTTCATGTAGCCTTTCTTGGTGGTAGGGTCAATACCAAGGCTTACGCTCAGCAAGAGACCAACCCCTAAAGAACTTCATGGTCAGGAGCTTAATATATTTTTGCTCTTTTTATTCTTTTAAATCTCTCCTGAGCATCTTGACTCTCCTTACATGCGACTTAGGAATTATGCAGAATTTCGTCTCCTCCATATTGTTAGAAAAAAAGCACCTCTCAAAAATTCCACCCTTTGGTCCATAGGTAGAGAGGGCAATTATGGGATTGATCACTTGATAGTGTATTGGGAACAGTACAGAGGGGCCTTTCACTTATACATTATAGTAAACAAAGGAGTAGGATTGGCTTTCCTAAACTGGCCATTTCTCTGGGATACTTTTGGTACCTGCCACCAAAGCTAAGAATGTCCGTTCAGAATTGCTGTTTGCCTATCTGTGCTCGGGAAATCAGATAACAAAGCCTAGGAGGTAGCTGGAGACAGAGGTAGGACATGTGCTTCAATTGCCTTTTTTGAGCAGTCACCATTTCTACTAGGGTAGAAGTACCTGTGACCTGTGCTAGGATGGAACCTACCAGAGCCTCACTGACCCCTTACTGGAAGTCTCATTGATAAAGAAAGTTACATTCACAGTTCTGGAACATTAGTGGAAGCTGTCACTTCTTAAAACTGGTATAACACCCCATGTCCTCAGCAAATGAACTGGAGTGCATTTGGCACATTTGTCCATATCCCCAGTTCTGAGAAAGTCTCTGGCTTCTGAGGAAGCCCAAGCATTAACCTAGAGAATCCATTCAGCACACTTCTTAGACAATACCTAAAATAACCGTCTTCAGCAAAGTTCTAGAACTATAGCTAGTGGGTCTAGAGATTACAGTCACTCCCAAGTAAAAGTTATACAAATTTAGCAAACAGCTATTTACATTTATCATCTTCAAGGCATAGTTCTCAGTGACCCAGAATACTTTCTCATCTGTTTCTAGTTTATGAATGCTCATGAACAGTTTATTTCCTAATCCCTCCAGATTAGTGGGATGTTATCCCTGTCTTATTAATAGGATTCAAGATAAATGGCCAGAAGTGCCATTAGAAGCACAGTGGCTGTGAGTACAAGGCTCTCTTATCTAGCAAGCTATTCCCTTAGAGTTCCGCTTTCTTAACATTGCCATTCCACCACTTCATCTACAGGGTCATTCTAATCCAGTCCTGATGATTAATGCCAAATGTTTTGGATTAGGCCTGACTCACCCTGGTCTGGTGTTTCATATTCAGTATTGAAACAAAATTATATACTCATATGTCATCTAGCATCTTAAAAAGAAATTTACTTAGAGGTATGGAAAGGATAGTTAGCAAGAATGCAATAGTGATTTACTTGGATACAGCCTTCACTTTTGCCGCAATGGCATGCAGTCATTAGTGTCTTTCAAGACTAAAGACCAAACTGACTCCTTTCTCTAGCTAGATTTTTATCCTTTGGTAGCCAGGAAGTTATCCTAGCAGTATAAGCCTTATTCCTGTGGGTCAGTTAAATCTCAAGGATGGTTCATTACCTTTAAGAAAAAACTAATCTAGCCTTTCTGGGATTCATACTCTTCCTACAGTTATTGCTGTCTGCCTCATCAGAGTGATGTGAATCAAATCATAGATCCACTTGAGTATATTTTATGCCTCTTCTTTTTAATTTACATTTTTGTTAACAAAAATCAATGTTATTCCTTCCATGCCCAGCATTAAAAGAAGTAAAAAATAAAAACAAAAAGTCTTGTAACAAATATGCAGCCAGGCAAAACAAATTCTCGTATTATATGCCAATAACAAGTAGTCATTGTTAATGTGGTCTGGCCTGTTTATACCCATTATGCATCTCATCATCATTATTATTATAGATGGCATTTATATAAAGCTTTAAAATTTGCAAAGAACTTTATATGTGTGATTTTATTTGATCCTCACAAGAACCTGTGTAGTAGGTGGTGTTATTAACCCCATTTTACAGATAAAGAAATAGCTTGAGAGAGGTTAAATGATTTGCAAAAGATCACAAAACTAGTATGTATAAATATATGAGACAAGATTTGAAATGGGTACTTCCTGACTCCCAAATTCAGCACTTTGCCCATTATGCCACCTAGTGGCCACTGAGCTTCTTTGTACTTTGGGTCACATGAAGTACTTATTTGGTTTGATTCTTCAGAGGTCCTTCAGAGATGCAGTGATGGAATATTAGATGTGTGTCTACAACCGACTTATTTTCAAGTCTGTAGTTTTTTTCATCACTAATTTTTTTTTCCTCCCTTGGAATATGATGTAATTATGGATTTTGAAATATAAATCATCACTACTTAAAATTAACCAGCAAAAAATGTTTTACACATGTTGCTATTTGAATATAATAGAAGTAGTAACGCTTAACTGTGATAGGAGGGGAAATTTTTTGATTTGTTTAAAAAATAATCCACTCACACTGAAAAATTTCCTTGGTTCTGATTAGTAATTGAGTTAATTTTACTTATAATCCGGGTTGGGCTAATTATTCTGCTCTTTCCTTTCTTTTTGCTAGAAGTTAACCAATGTGATTCTGATACTGAAAATTTTATGGTTAGAAGAATTTGAAGATAGAGTATTTTTGTTAAAGTTTTTCCTATTCTAACAAGAACACTTTCATTGGCTGTGTAGACTTAATTATCATCATTCGACTTTATTGTTTTAAAATAAACTATTCCCTTATAAGCATTTTTAGCGTTTTGCATATTTTAACTTGTATCCAACAATCCTAGTGTAAAGAGTCTCATTCTTAAAAATTCTTATCAAACTTAATGAAATAGAAATATTTCAAAATTCTACTTGATTTTTATAGCTTATTTTATTCTTTGCATTTTATTTACTGTGAATAATGAAAATAGACTTTAGTTTCACTCCTATTTGAAGTCCTTTGTTTTTCTTTCTCCTTTATGAGTTTAATTTTTTCCTTTGAATTTTTTAATCAGAATTTAACACCAAATAAAATGAGTACTATGTTTATAGTAAAACAAACCAAAAAAAAGGATTATCCATTTTTTTTGGAATTTCATGCATTAAAAATCAATCTTTTTTCTGCTTTTAATGTCATAAAGGTTTGTTTTCTCCATTGAAGCATTACTTCCGTTTTGGGTTACAATGTGGAGGTTATCCTAGGTTATCATAGACTGTGTCTGGGGAACACAAGCTCTTGTTGGTTTTACCAGGTTTGAAAAGATTTAAAAAACTGACTAGCCAGATAAGATGCACCACCAGAAGGCTGGCCACAAGATGATTTTTTTTCAGTCACATCAATTTTTGGAGCTGCCTACTCAAGGCAGCTTATGATCTTCTTTCACAGAAACCCAAACTGTTAAAATTACAAATCCTGAGGGTATTTAAGTAAATGAGTTGTGGTTGTTCTTCAAAGCAGCATTCTTTGTACCATTACCATACCATTCTTTATACCGAAAATCTTTAATCATTTGTTATTGATATATCACAATCATTGGAATTATTCATTGTTAAAGTTGAAGATTATCTACACAAGCTTTTGTAGAGTCATATACATATTTTTAAAATGAGCAGTATTATGAGAATTATATAGCATCTCATGTATTTTGGAAAATGAAATGAAGGAGTTGTGGCTTCTTTTCCATGACTAATTTGCTAGGAAGTAATAGGGAACTATCTAGTATTGTTCTTTTAAAATTTCACCTATCTAAATTTTCCTTATGTGTTTCTTCAAAAAAAGAGTTAATACTATTACACCAGAAATTAATCTGAACATTGTTCTTGAGAACAACCTGTTAAATGACTTTTACATTCTTTTTGATTTAGCCTGTTTTGGTTTTTATAAACAAAAGTGCTAAGATGGAGAGTGTGGCCACTGCTGTATCATTCAGACAAAATTGCTTATGGTGTTCAGTATTTTATTGAAAACGGTTATCTTTCATTTGTTTTACTCTATTTAGAAAAGGAAGACCAGTGTCTCATGCCTGAAGCCTGGAATGTGGACCAGGGAGTAATTACCAAACTCAAGGAGCAATACAAAAAGGAGAGAAGGGGGAAAAAGGCGGTGAAGAGTAAGTGGAAAACATTGTATCTTCAAACCATAAATCTTGCCTATCTCATGCCCTCAAATTTTTCTTTCAATGTTTTCCTAAAATTACTTACTCTTTTACTTTGCTGTTCCTGACCTCTTTCCTACTTGCCTGTTCTCAGGGGTTGAAATTAATACCGTTTACTTGTGAAAACAACAAATCAGTGATCTTGAAATCATAGTATTTCTAGCCCGTAGCTGAAAAAATCCAGAGTCCATACCAATGCTAAGCATACTATGTATTAATTATATGGTGACATATGGATATTCAAAAGCTTAGTGCATAGAAATTTTAAAATTACGTTATAAATTTTAAAAGCTTTCAATGATGAAAATTTGTATATATTTTTAAGTTCCTGTGGTTTTGAGCTCACTTTTGGCAAATGGCTCTTTTTCTTCTTAGGTGCCAGAAACTGAGTTAATTTCTACCCCTGAGTTTCCTTTGCATTCATAGCACACAGTTTATTCATCATCACCATTATATGCTATGCAGGGCACAAAGTGCAAAATAAGACACCAGAAAAATCTTTCTAATTCAATGCTGTTGGCCATTTGTACTTTTAATAATATTATCAAATGGCTTTATATATTTCGAGGTGTATCAACTCAAAAACAGAATCAGGAATGAGATTTCTAGCCCTGTGCATCATATCCATTATGGACTTGCTCACAAAGCAGTAGCAAATTGTTGGAACTAGCTAACTATCTAAAACTGAAACAAAAAGGCTAAAAAGTACTAAAAATTTTCCATGAAAAAGAGGCCAAGTTCCTACCTTACTCACTTTCAGGTTCATGCTTCGAGACACTTTGTGAGACTGTGAAGCAAGCTCAGAATCTAGCTAGTGGGAAAAACTTTTATGTTGAAAGATACTGTTTTATCTTTCTTCACTTGGTGTAATGAAGTTTATTCTTCTGAAGGACCTGCTACTTCTAGTATGTTACAGTATTCTTATAAGGTGGTAGCTGCTAGGAAATGTTATAACATTTACTAGGCTTCATTTAAAGTTGTCAGGACTTATTTGTAGCATTTAGAGGATGTTCAGTAAAGACAGTATGCATTGTAGCCAATTTTCACACAGACAAAGCATAAATGGAACAATTAAAAATAACATCCATTATTGCTTTTTCAAGGCAAGTTACTGTAGAGTCAGTTGAGATATTAGAGGTGAAAATTTCATTCACTACATTTGAAAACATTTCATCCAAATATCTGTTATTAAAAATATAGAATTCTAAGTAATAAATCTTGTACCTGTTTGTTTTATACATAGTGTTAAAGGGAGAAATTAATTTATGTGAAGAAAGCATTTATATGGTTATAAATAAGAACATAAAACCAGCAGTTCTAAACTTTTGCTAATTTTTAAAATATGGGATTTAAATCAGGCTTACATACTTTATTGGGTAGTTTTCCTACAAGAAATTAATGTTTTAAAATGTGAAATGCCCTCTTGTGATATTTTAGATTTTAGTTAGGAACTATGTAGACTTTATGTTTATCTTGATAAAATTTTAGTTTATTTAACGTAAAGGTACAGCTATAATTGGAACTTAGTGCCTGATCTTGGAAACTGCACTATTTGACTGTAAGTGTTCCTAAATGTGAGAAATGATTTATCTTCTTTCAGATGGGAGTTGTAATCCATATCCAAATATATACCATTGTGTAGTTTTTTCAGTGAATTTCAGTTTGGGTCAGTAGAAGTTTTCTCTGCATTAGAAATGTTACATCATTTACTGAAGATAGAGGTCTAAAAGAACTTCACTTTTTGTTTACCAATTTGTATTCTTTTCATCAATGAATAATTGAAGCTTAAAGGAAATATCTGGGGAAAACAAAAAACTCTCAGGGTTTCATTTAACTAGAAACATTTGTTTTAAGACCACAATAAATTTGAACTGAGCTATTATTTATCAGAAATGTGATGTTTTAATTGAAGTCTGTCTGACAGAAACATTTCCAGTCAAATTGTGTATCAAAATCATATTGTCTTGAAATATAGTTCTAGGAATTAGTTTAAATTGATTGAAAATAGTTGTATTCTTTGCTGGTATAGGAAAAACCATAATGGACTATGGGTAAGATATTTTCCCATTCTTAATTAAACTTATAACAGGAAAAACTACCGAAGATCTGTTTCAGCCTCTATCCTATATAAAACAGTCAAAACAGGGATGTGGGAGAATGATGGATCAAAGCCCAGGTAAGTGTCCAGCAGGGCATGAGACTTCACCTGTGTACTGTAGCTTCAGGTTGTAAGCCAGTAAACTCAGTTGATATTTTTTTTTAATAGCTGCTATTGTTAGTAGTAAATTAGTAAAAATTAGCCCTACAAAGAATCTGTCACATAAATCCACAATTTAAAGTATAACTTATAAATATTTCTAACTCTTTGGTAAAAGGAATTTAATATTACCTTTGATGGTATAAGTTGGATCTCAGTATTCTTACATTTATGTA
This sequence comes from Phascolarctos cinereus, assembly GCF_003287225.1. NCBI lineage: Eukaryota > Metazoa > Chordata > Mammalia > Diprotodontia > Phascolarctidae > Phascolarctos > Phascolarctos cinereus. The sequence continues at coordinate 208,296,206 of NW_027555625.1, forward strand.
AAAGTAACATCATAGTATAAATACCATTCAAAATGAGCTGTTATTTCAAGAAATTAATTTTATTCCAGAAAGTTGTATCTTCTGGGAATAAGTACTGCTTGTTAGTTTACATATACTCATGTTATTATCAAAGGTATAAACCCAAGTTGGTAAATACCTTTTATGTGATCAATCCTTTGATTATATTTTGATGTATTTATGTAACTCGGTTTCTATTTTGGTTTTTCTTGGCTAGGGCCCAACAGGTCAAAATTACAAGATATGCTTGCTAACTTGAGAGATGTTGATGAACTTCCCTCCCTGCAACCATCTTTGGGATCACCTTCTAGACCAAGCAGTTCAAGGCTTAGTGAACATGAAATTAACAGGACAGATGAAGGCAAGTATTTAACGCACTGAGCATTAGAAAAGGAATCTGGCTTAAGTTAGATTAGAGGTCTCATTTCATTTATAGTATTGTTTTAATTATTTTTTTTTAATCTCTCATTTCATTTTTTCCCAAAGAGTTCTAATTAACCTTATGACTAACCTGAGTTGTTGGGTTGGTTTTTTTTTTTTTTTGAGGCTTTGCATGTAGGTGTTAAGGAGTTATTTTCTTCTGGTTTTGTGTCTTCGGTGCTCCTTAATAGCTCGTGTGTGTGTGTGTGTGTGTGTGTGTGTGTGTGTGTGTGTGTGCGCGTGCATGTGTGCATGCGTGCGTGTACGCACACCCGCTTGCATGCATGTATCTCTAACCCAACCTTTGTCTTAGAGGATAGGTTCTAGTGGGAGGAATGTCAATGCTTTTTTTTGGTCCTGATATATATTCTCTAGGATCCCATCCTATTACTGATTTCTTTAGATATTAAGTGTTATGTTCTTAAAGGATCTCAGGTACAGCTCAGACCAGGAACCTTTCAATTCTCACTCTGTCCTAAGAGGTCTCATTTAGGGTGAAGTCTAATCATTGCTTTTCTGATCTGAGCTTTGCAAATTCCCTGCCCTGGTTTGAATCTGGATAACGTAACTGCAGTTTTTGCCAGAGTTGAACTCGTTTATCTGCTACTGACCCTATCCTTTGTTATCTGAGTAAATCTCTGAAGGTTCAGAATTACAGAATTGCAGGCTCATTATTATTATAATTTTTTTTTGTGAGGCAGTTGGGGTTAAGTGACTTTGCCCAGGGTCACATAGCTAGTAAGTGTCAAGTATCTGGTCTGAAACCGGATTTGAACTCAGGTCCTCCTGACTCTAGGGCTGGTGCTCTATCCATTGTGCCACCTAGCTGCCCTGCAGGCTCATTCTTGTTCTGAACTCCTTGCTCTGGTTACTCAGCTGCAGGCCTTAACCTAGGTCTATGGACTTAATTCACAACTGAAATGAGGTTAGGAGACCACACAGCAACTTCTGGTTTCTGTTCTTGTTCTTTGTTCAGTACACAGCTTTAGGCTTGGCCGTTTCTGCTTCGGAACTGTTCATTTAGATCATGCTGGATCTATGACCCAACTCCAGGGGCAGAGGACACAGTTGTCATCCAGCTTTTCATCCTACTCTTTGCATAGTACATAGCCTGGATCTACAACCTGCAGGCCTCATTTAGATCTCTGTGCTAGAAGGCTCTGCCCCTTATTGGTTTGCTCCCTTTCCAGAGGCTGTCTTACGAGGTTGACCTGTGCTGTAAAAATTGCTTATTGTGGTTTTTTCTTAGATTTCCCAATTTCTGCTCAGTCTTTTGCTCTTCCTCGTTCTTTTGTGGAGAAGTTGTGGGAGAAAGCTGGGCTGTTTTGCTTCTTCCTACTCTGCTATCTTTGATGGTCCATAGTTTTGTTTTCATTTTTTAATCTAATATAGAAGTTATTTGGTTTTTCTACTTTTATATATTATAGGCATGAAATTATGATTTCTATGGTTCTTTGCTGTCTTAGCAGAGTTAATTGATGCCACTGAAATAAACAGTTTAATCAAAATGGTTTCCTGTAGCATTACCTTAACAAATTTGCCCAGAAGAAAAGATGTGCATAAGATTTTTCTCCTCATAGTTTACAAAAATAGCTAAATAGTATTTCACATAGTCTTAACTTTCTATAGACAAGAACCAAACCATACTAAATTTTAGACTCAAAGAGCATTAATATTCACTAATTTGACATAGAAAATTCCTATTCATTTAGTTAACGAGCAAGCATTTATTAAGTGCCCAATATGTGACAGTCACTATACTAGGCATGGGGCATCTAGATGGCGCAGAGGATAGAGGGCTAGACTTAAGGAAGACCAGAGTTCAAATCTTGCCTCCAATACTTACCTTTCTCAGCTTTAGTTTCCCCAACTGTAAAATGAGGTAGAAAGATTCAGGGAACTCTCATATCTTTTCCAGCTCTTAATTATGATCATGTGAAGGCCAGAATGAATCACAGAGAAGCAAGACAGCTTTGAAAGTTAAATGTTGAATTTATTATAAATAAAAAAAACTAGCTGCACCTATAGATTCCGTTTTATGTGCAATCCTTTTTCTGAACTAACTCTGAATGAAGAAGTATTCATTTTATTTGTTATGTTCAAAATAAATAAAAATAAAAATAAATCCTCCTTCACAGAGAAGGATTGAATGGACAAAGAAATGATCAAAGAACCGTGATGGAGACTTCAAAGGAGGAACTGAAAAAGTGCTGTGATATTATAGAGATTGGGCCTGGACCTAGGATTTCATTTGGTATTGGAGATTCCCAATGAGGAATTTTCTCTACCCGTGCAGGTCGGCACCTTCTCTGTAAGTTCCTGTCTTACAGAGCTGCCTGAAGCATAGAGCAGTTAAGTGACTTGCTCATCATCATAGTCAGTGTGTATCAGAGGCAGGACTTGACCACTTCTTTATCCCCTGTGTTACCCACCCTCTCATTATGACAGTTAATGTGTTGAAATTAATTTGATTGTAAATAGCTGCCGTGCAAGTTGTCTTTTGATAGTTAATATTAAATTTCTAGTAGAATACTTACTTTAAAAAATGTCAAACATTAATGTGACATTGGTAGAGGTCCCAGAGAAACATATTTACCCCAAATGAAGTCTGTTGGTTTTTTTTTTCTTTTTGCTAGGCAGTGGGGTTAAGTGACTTGCCCAGGGTCACACAACTAGTAAGTGTTATGCGTGTGAGGCCGGATTTGAACTCGGGTCCTCCTTACTTCAAGGCCGGAGCTCTATCCACTGCACTACTTAGCTGCCCCCCCAAATGAAGTCTAAAGGCAATAGCACTACTAGTGGATTGTGCTTAATATTATTAAATATATTTAGATAAATGGCAAGTTTCCATTGTCTTGTGATTTGATTTCTCAAAAAAAAAAAGGAATAAGGGAGTCATTGTGGGGTTTATTTTTCTAAACAATTGGGGAACTTAGTGAAATGGTATAGTAAAGAAAAGCAATTGAGTTTTAGAATTTTCTGTCTTCTACACTTGAGTTAATAAAGTATCTAAACAAAATAAGCACATCAGCAGAAGATTTCTTGTTCTAGCAAATAAATGAGAATTTTTTGCATTTACTCTTCCTTTCTTTTTCATATTATAGTGGAAGCATTAACATTCCCCCCTACATCAGGGAAGTCTTTTATCATGGGAGCAGATGAAGCCCTTGAAAATGAGCTTGGTCTTGGTGAATTGGCAGGACTTACAGTTGCCAATGAAGCCGATTCACTGACTTATGATGTAAGTAGTAGCTATGTTGTGTTTGTGCCAGTGTCAAACTTATAAAATTGAATTGTTAGAAAAGTACGCGTGTGTGAACATACCAAAACACATTGTGGTGAGGAAATGGGAATAGTTTGGATGGTTGGTTTGAATCCATGTTAGCAGGTAAGTAAAGTCCAGAGACGGGAGTGCAATTGAATCATAGCAGCAGAAGCACTTAAATCCTTACTTGAAGCTTATCTGATCTCCCTGCTTCTAGTCTCTCCTTTGCCTAGTCTATCCTGTATAATACTCGGTAATCTTATTAAGGAATAGATCTGACCATTTAATCTCATAAATTTTCAGTGACTCCCTATTGTCTCTAATGTAAGATGTAAACAACTTAGCTTGGCATTTAATACCCTCCACAATCTGGAAATAAGCTTTAACCTGTTTTTCCAGATTTATTCCATTTTATTCCTGTCTTGCTGAACTAGCCAAAATAGACTCCTCCTAGCTATTCTCCAAACTCAGGAGACTTTCTCCTGCCTCCATACATCCTTACAAGTCATCTACCATAGCTGGAGTGAACTTTCTCCTCACCACCTCTTAGAATCTTTAGTCATATTATTTCAAGGCCTTAACTTATTCTCCAAGTAGTTAGTGTTCTCTTTCCTAAAATTACTTTGTATTCATTTATCTGTGAACATGTTGTATTCTCCTAGTAAAATGTAAGCCCCTTGAAGGAAGGTGGGGACCATTTTGGGTTTTTTTTCTTTATATCTTTGATGTCTTATACACAACAGACAAAGTTGGCAAACTTTTAAATTGTTCAAGAATACTCTCCTTTTTAATCTGTCCCAGCTTATATCATCTTTCCTTCATAACTTCCCTGTTTTCTTTTCTTCCCTTTTAGAACCTGTTAAATTGCCCTTAGTAACTGTTTAGGATAAATTAGAAATGACTACTCCTGAGGCTTTGGATCAGATTTGTTAGAGTGTAAGGAGTAACTTGCCTCAAATCAACCCAGATATCTTTTAAATAGGATTTCCTTTTTCTTCAAGAATATTGCTCATCCAGTGAAAAGGCTTCATATATTTCATTCATTCAGATTAACCGAGAGATACTGCAAGTAGGAAGGTGTATGTACGTGCAGATTGTCATCGTCATTGTTGTTATTTACAAGCACAAACCTTCGTTCACCTTAAAGTCCACATATCGTCCTGTCATCTCATTAAAGGGATGCCTCCTCCAAAGTTAAGAGATTACAGCCCATCTATGCTTTCTCATCCTTTGCATTTCTTGTCCACATCCTCCATATAGAATTTACCTAACATACTAGAAACTATCTACCAGTTATTCATCATTCATTGTAGTTCCCACAAGCCTCCTTTTCGGGTCATATATATTCTTATTGCTTATTTCTGTGTCAGTTTTTATATTTGTAATCATTGCAAAAATGCTTAGACTAGTTTGTTACCCATGGTTTTGATTCTTGTCATAAAACAGTGAAAAAATAGAAAGAGGATCAGATTTAGTTATGTTTCAAAAATCTATAATTTTGTCATTTTGGATACACCTTCCACTAATACAGACTATAATCCCTTTTTAGTATATAAATAGTTTTTGGAATTTTTTCCTGCTGAAAAATTCATCATCTTATGGATAAGTCAGTGATAAACTTCTCTAAACTCAGGTCCAGCATAGAGTTGATTACTGATCCTCTGTGTTTTAGCTTTGATTATTTGAAATTCATACCTGCTCACTATTTTGTTAGATCTCATATTTTAATACCATATCTGATAACTTGGTTTAATTATTATCCTAGTTCATGTTCATTTGTTAAGTTTATATAAATTTATCTGTCATAATGTGCAACTTAAGTCAAAATTTTATTTTTTTCCAATTATGTGTAAAAAACAATTTTTAACATTCTTTTTCTTTTGAATTTTGAGTTCTAAATTCTCTCTCTCCCTTCCCTACCCCCTTCGTGAGATGCCAGGCAATTTTATATAGGTTATAAACGTGTAGTCATGCAAAACGTATTTCCATATCGGTCATGTTGTAAAAAAAACACAGACGCAAGAAAACCTCATAAAAAAATAAAGTCAAAAATAGTATGTTTCAATATTCATTTGGACTCCATCAGGAAATGAAGATACTATTCTAAACACAGAAACTCAGTCAGCCAACAAACATTTATTAAGTCCTGCTATGTGTCAGATACTTTGTTAAACACTGAGGATATAAAGAAAGGTAAAAGCAGTCCCTGATTCAAGGAGCTCACAATCTAATAGAGGAGACAACATGCAAATAACTATGTACAAAGAAACTATATGCAGGGCAAATTGGAAATAATCAACAGAGAGGAGGCACTAGAATTAAGAGAGGGATTGGGAAAGGCTTAGCTGGGACTTGAAGGAAGCCAGGAAGTGATGAGCAGGGAGAGCATTCTGGGCATGGAGGACAGCTAGAGAAAATGCCCAGAGACAGGAGATGAAGCATCTTGTTCAAGGAATAGCCAGGAGGCCAGTGTCACTGCATTGAAGAGTATGTGGTTAGGTGGAAAGGTATCTAGAAAGGTAGAGTGGGGCTAGGTTATGAAGTGCTTGGAACACCAAACAGAGGACTTTATATTTTATTCTAGAGGTGATAGCCCCTAATTTGTAAGAGGGAGATGATATAATTATTTAGAAGCTCCTTCAGGGCAAGCACTATTCCATTTCTTATCTCTGTGCCTTTGCACTGGCTGTCGTCCTCACCTCTGCTTCATAGCATCCCTCACTTCCTTCAAGACTCAGCTCAAGAAGTACCTACATTATTATGTCTTTCCACCTGCCCAGCTGCTAGTGCCTTCCCTAACTACCTTGTATTTATTCGGTATATATTTCTACATACATACTTTTTCCTCCCCCAGTAGAATGTAAGCTCCTTGAGAATAGGGACTGTTTGACTTTTGTCTTAGTGTCCCCAGTGCCTAGCACAATGACTGGCAGATAAATAGCCTTAATAAATACTTTTTGATTGATTTTTTTGTCTTTGTATCCCCAGTGCCAAGCAGAGTGCCTGGTGCATGAATACTTAATAAAAGCCTATAAATTAATATTAATCTATTTGGATACATAGATTTATGCATGAGTATCTTTTCAAGATACAAAAACTGACTCAGTTGACTGCTCATGTAGTTATATGTCTGGACAATAAACATTCTCATCCAGTTGATTTTTTCCTCATGAATTGCTAAATCCAGTCTCTTTTGAGAGGACACTTACTTCATTGAGAATGTCCATTTGTATGTTGTAGCTTGATATAGTCATCAAAGTATCTTTTGCAAATAAGAGAATCTGAAGGACCACATCATATATTGGAAATATGTCTCCCATTTGGACTTTGTGCACATTATCTTCTGTGACAGTGTCAAACATCCTTGGTGAACATATACCTTCCTGCATTGTGATTCATTTGATATTGACAGAGAGTTGTTGAACAATGTTATTTTTGTGATTGTAATTGTTAGGGAATCTTGAATGATCTTACTGTACCTATGAGAGATATTTTGACAGAGAAGAACTTTTAAGGTTTTTTTTTTTGCTATGTCAGGTTAAATGCTTTTCAATATAATAGACAAACAATAAATGCAGCATTATCTTGTGTTTTCTATGCCTTTTTACCATTTGTGGTTATGACAGTGTGTTCTTCCATAGAAAAGCATTTGTGAAAGCCTATTTCTTTCCATTTTCATGAAGACTAACCTCCGTATTTATCAATCTCAAAAATTTTATATGGAAAGAAAAGGTTAGTAGCTATTGGCATTCTCCTGAGCAGTTTTTTTTTTTGGAGGGAGCAAGAAATGACAATATTACTAGTTCTTTAGTATTTTCCCTTTTATAAATATTTACTTTATAAATTAATCTCTCAATGTTTTCTATGTTGTGCTGCCTTTAAATAAATCTTCTCTGTGGTAGAATTGCTCATGGCCTGCTAGGTGGAGCAGTGGATGGAGTACCATTTCTTGAGTCAGGAAAACTCATCTTCCTAAGTTCAAATCTGGCCTCAGATACTTATTAGTTGTGTGACCCTAGGCAGGTCACTTAACCCTGTCTGCTTCAGTTTTCTCATCTGTAAAATGAGCTGGAGATATGGTCACAGATTCAGACATGACTGAAAATGACTGAACCAAAGCAGTTTCTCATCCCATCTTTGTTTTAGTTCAGGCCTGCACAACATATGGTCCATGGGCCGCTTATAGCCCACCAAAGGATTTCGGGTAGTCCACAAAAAATGTAGAGGATGTAAAAGAAAATAAATATATAATGAGCGCTTTGTCTGTGCCCCACTTAACCCACCTTCCACTAGTCACTATTGTGCCTGTCATGAAACTTGACAGGTTGGTGGTTGCCACTGTGCACTCTCTCCTATTTGTCACATGACCCACGGCAACCAACCATTGCCAGTCTGTCTCTAGTCCTAGAGGAGCAAGAGTCATATCTTGTTGCTGGCATTAAACAGGGACACAGCGAGTGCAGCCACATACCTATCTGGCTGACGCCTGCTGTGAGATGAGCAGCAACAATGTGAGGGCTTCTTTCCCTCCCTCACTGCATGGCTGTCCTACAAGTTACATGAGTGTCTGGTGCTCTCTCCAAGGTCAGACACTCACTTCAGTATTTCTTTGTATGTGAGCAGTTGCTGTGGAGATTTTTTGGTTCTAACATTAAAGTTTTGGGGGTGAGTTTGTAAATTGGGTAATAAGAAGAAATGGAAGATTGAATCAGAACATAGAGTGTTTAATCTGGAGTGGACAAATAGATACTTGTTTACTTATACAAGAGACAAGATATTGTGCCTTGTTTGTCAAGAAGTAATAGCTGTTCTGAATGAATGCAATCTTTGTCGCCATTTTGAATCAAAACATCTTCTCTTAAGCAAATTGGACGCCAATGAAAAATGAATTAAAGCATCCAAATTGTTGAAAAATCTCAGTGAGGAACAATGGTTTTTCAAGAAAGTAAACTCAGAAAGTAAGACAGCTGCTAAGGTTAGTTTTCAGATTTCTAAAGAAATCAATTTCAGATGTGATTCTGGAGTATGATAAATTGATTACTGACAAGAATGTGGTACATCCATTAACTAATTGTAAACAGTAAAAAAACCTGAAAAATGTATTAAAACATACCACTTAACAAAATAATTTTTTTAACATTAATGTGATTTCATGATAAATAAAAATCTTAAGTAATATGTGTAATTAATTGATATTAATTGAAATTTTCCTTTTTAAAAATATGGCTTATTTGCAAAATAGTTTAATCATTAATTACACCTTTACTTGGAAAGTGAGCCACTGAAAACCTATCTGTGGCCCAAAGAAATTTAGCCTATTTTAATTTTGGCCCCTACCTACTGCCAAGTTATGTAGGTGTTTTAGTTAGAGTAAAAATGTAGTGGTTTTACTTTCATTGATAATAAAAATATATAGCTATAAAAATGCTGGTATATTTATTCCTTTTTTCCCCTGTTTCCTATTGTTTAATCTTTGAGTTCTTTGGGGTGATTTGGTATATTTGGATCTTAAGCACAAGATTCTGCTAACCCGTTTTCCCTCCACCAGTGTTATGTCTCAATACTATTCATAATCTTTTGCTATTCTCCTCTGTAATTAAAGAAATAATTGATATCTTTTGTTTTTATATCATTCATGTTTCTCAAACTGCTTTCCTTTGTCCTTCCAGAGAGATACCTTTTATAAAAAAGAATAAAAAAGAGGGGAAAAAATTGAATAAAATTGATCAGCAAAATGCTAGAAAGAGTCTAGCTTTACATGCAGTATTCCTCCATAGTCCTCCATCTCTACAATGAAAAGGGGAAGGTGGTTTCTTATATCTCTCCTTTGGGGACCAATTTGGTTATTATAAATTTCTAGCATTCTTTTTTTATAGTTTTGTTCTCTCCATTTACATTGTTGTAGCCCTGTATATTATTTTCCTAGTTCTGCTTATTTCACTTTGCAGCAATTCATATGTATTTTCATGTCTTTTTGTATTTATTATATTTATCATTTCTTTTAGTGAAGTATATTCCATTACATTCATGTAGCACAACTTGTTTAACTATTAGCTAAGTTTAACCACATCTACTTTGCTTCCAGAGATTTTTGGGTTTTTGGTGGCACAGTGTAGGCAGCTGGTGGTGCAGTGAATAGTGCACTGGGTTTGGAGTCAGGAAGACCTGTATTCAAATTTGACCTCAGACACTTATTAGATGTGTGATTCTGAATAAATCATTTGACCTCTGAATGTCTCAATTTCCTCAACTATAAAATGAGGATAGTAACAGCACCTACCTCACAAGGTTTTTATACGAATCAAATGACATATTATTTGTTTTAAAAGTACTTAGCACAGTGCCTAGAACATAGTAGGCACTATATAAATGTTTATTTCATCCCTTTCCCCCTTTTTGGTTGTTATTACCAGAAATGCTGCTATAAAATATGCTTTATTGTTTTTGAAAAAGATTTCTCAGTGTTGTCACTGACTGTTATATCTGTATGTGCTTTCAAGTGTCCTACAACTGTTTCTCTTATGTTCTTCTTTGTCATGGCAATCACTTTATAGTGTTGGAACTGTGAGAAAAAGTGTTGGTCCATGTCAATATCATTTCCTTTAACAATCTCATTTTTTTTTAAGCTTGAATATCTTATTGGAATAGGTCATGTTGAATTATTGTTGACTGCTGTTTTAAAATATAGATTAAGATCTAGAAGTACTAGTCCCCGTTCATCCCTACTTCTTTTTATCATTTCCCTTGATAGTCTGTATCTTTTGTTTTTCCAGATGATGTTGTAATTATTTTATCGAGTTCTGTAAAGTATCCTGTTGGTAGTTTGATCAGCATAGCATTAAAAGTGTAAATTAATTTTGATAGTATTGCCATTTTTGTTATATTGGCATAGCCTAGCTATGAGCACTGAATATTCCTTCCACTATTTAAGTAGTTCTTAATTTCTTTAAGGAGCACTTTTTATTTGAATGTATGCAAGGGTTTTGTGTGCTTTGGAGATTGATCCCCAGATATTTTATGCATTTTTGTAGTTATTTGGAATGAGATTTGCCTTTCTATTTTTGCTTCTTGTGTTTTGCTATTATTATGTAGAAATGTTGCTGATTTTTGAGGATTTATTTCATAGCCTACAACTTTTCAAAGGCTATTAATTTTCTAACTCAATTAATATCTTTGCTTATTCCCTAGGTTTTCCAAGTAAATCATCATATCATCAGCAAACAGGAATCGTTTTTCTTCTTTACCTATCTTTATTACTTTCATTTCTTTCTCTTATTTTATTGCTGCTGCTAGCACCAGAACTATATCAAATGACATTGGGGAAAGTGAGCATCCTTATTTCACTCTCATGTTTGTTGGGAAGGTTCCTAGTGTAGCTTCATTTCATATGATGCTTGCTTTTGATTTAGATAGATACTTTTTATGATATTAAAAAAAGATGCCTCTGTACCTAGGCTTTGTAGGGTTTTTGATATAAAAGATGGTTGTCCTTTGTTGGAGGCTTTTTCTGATTCTATCAAGATGATCATGTGCTTTTGGATATTTTGGTTTTTAATATGAGTAACTATATTGATTGTTTTCCTAATGTTGAAATGGCCTTGTATCTCTTTACATAGATCTTACTTGTCAAAATGAATAATTTCTTGGATAAATCACTGTAGTCTCTTTGACAGGATTTTAAAGTTTTTGAGTCAGTGTTCATTACTATTATTGGCCTATAGTTTTCTTTTAAAGTTGTATTCTTTCCCTGGTTTAGGTATTAGCACTTTATTTGTCTCATTAAAATATTTTGGCAGGCTGCTTTATCAATTTTTGAGAATAATTTGTGAGGTATGTGTTCTAACTATTCTTTTGCTGGAGTTTGGGTGTCCTTTCTGTCTCTTTGCCTTGGGACAAAGCTGGTGTCAGCACATTAACTCCTATACCAACTAATTTCACATTTTTTCTTTGGCTGAAGAATTGCCTTGAATGAAATACTTAGGAGGACCTGTGATCTCAATGATGTTAAATGTTCTCCTAAATATTACTGATGAGATTAGGTCTCAAAAATTATGATAAATTAATGTTAGGGTCTGTTTTCTGATGTTTCTAATGTTTTACATTTGTCTAGTTATGAACAAGGTTACATTTTGATAAAATGTTTTAGCAGCAATTCTTTTTATTATCTAAGATAGGATAGAAAATAATTTTTCTCTGAAAAAACATTACAAGTCAAAAGATGAATGTAGATGTGTTTGCCATTTTAGGTAAATCTTTTTTTTGGTCAGGTAAAAATATTTTGCTCGAATTTCAGTTTAAATCTGCCATTTTTCATTGTAATTCCTTTAGTTCTAATTTATTATCAAAAATTTGATATTTTAAATCAATCGGTCAGCAAGAATTTATTAAGCATCTGCCAGATTTCAGGAAATATGCATAGAATTGGAGATACAAAGACAAGTGAAACAGTCCCTACTCTCAAGGAACTTAAAATCTCTCAGGCAGACAATGTGTACATATATAAATATGTGAAAAATAAATATGAGGTAGTTTTTTAGGGGGCAGCTAGGTGGTGCAGTAGATAGAGTGCCAGGCCTGGAGTAAGGAAGACTTCTCTTTGTGAGTTCAGTTCTGGCCTCAGACACTTATTTGTTGTGTGACCCTCAGCAAGTTGCTTAACCCTTTTTGCCTCATTTGCTTATCTTCATAATCAGCTGAAGAAGGAAATGGCAAACTACTCCAGCATCTTTGCCAAGAAAACCCCAAATGGGGTAACGAAGAGTCAGACACAACTGAAATGACTGAACAACTACAAAAGTTTTGTTGTTGTTTTTTTTGAATTGGAGAAGTCATTATTAGAAGTTGGTAGAAGATCAGGAAAGGCTTGATGCCAAAGGTAGTGCTTGAACTGAGTTTTTAAAGAAACAAGGGGTTCTAAAAGGAAGAGATGAAGACATGTATATTCTACACATAGGAAGCAGCTACTACAAAAACATGGAGACAAGTGGAATGTGAGGAAAATCAAGGAGGCTGGTTTAGCCAGACCATAAACTTTGTGAAAGCCTAGTAATATTTAACAGAACTGGAAAGCTAGGTAAGGGGCATGTATTGAAGGGCTTTAAGTGCTAAACCAAGGAGCTTATATTTGATCCTGAAGACCATAAGGAGCAACTGAAATTTACTGAGTGGGGAAATAACAGTTGGGTTTGTAAGAAAAGCACTTTGGCAGCTGTGCCAAGAATGGATTAGAAAGAAGAGAGCAAATGGTTTTCTAATTCTTCTTTACTGAATTGATATTTACATGAGGTTAGAAATAACAAAACATTAGCAATATTACATTTGGGATTTAAAAGTTTTAGGAATTTTATTATATCTAATTGAAAGTTATGAAACTTCCAGGGGATAGAGCCAAGATGGCAGAGTAGAGTAGCACTTGAGCTTTCCCAACATTCCCCTCCAAACAAATTTTAAAATAATGCCTCAAATTCAATTCTGGAGCGGCAGAGCCAACAAAAGATCAGAGTGAGACATTCTCCCAGCCTAAGAAAAAACAGGAGGTCAGAAAGAGAAATCTGTGACATGAGAAAGGACACTGGCCCAGAGCCCATGAATAAAACACCAGTGGTGGGACTAAGTAGTAGTGACAGAAGCTTCTGGAGCTGTCAAGCCAGTGATCACACAACCTTGGAAGGACCCAAAACTTCCAAAACCCTAGAACTACCTCTGAAAACAGTAGTGCAAAAAAGCTTGAAGCTTGAGGCAAAGCTGCTCTCACCCCAAGCTGGGAACAGAGCCCAGCTTTAATCCAAAGTTGCAAATCAAGAAATAGGAGTAGTGCAGTGAGAAAACAGAAAAACAAAACAAGAAAAAGAACATGACCATGAAAAATTACTATAGTGACGGAGAAGATCAAGACACAACCTTAGAAGACAAATTAAAACAGCTATAAGAAAACTGCAAAGAAAAATATGAATTGGACACACACCCAACAAGAATTTCTGGAAGCACTCAAAAAGAAATTTCAAAATCAAATAAGAATGGTAGAGGGAAAAAAAAGATAAAGAAATTAAAGCAAAGGAAGAAATTTATGAAATGACAACAGCTTGGTTAAAAAAAGGCACAAAAATAAGAAAATTAGACCTTAAAAAAACAGAATTGGCCAAATGGAAAAAATGGCACAAAAATTCATTGATAAAAATAAGTCCATAAAAAGCAGAATTGACCAAATGGAAAAAGACATATAAAAGCTTACTAAAGAAAATAATTCTTTAAAAATTAGAATCAGGCAAGTAGAAACTAATGACTCCATGAAACATTAAGAAACAATCAAACAAACTCAAAAAAAAAAAAGAAGAAGAAAATGTGAAATATCTCATTGGACAGCTGACCTGGAAAATAAAACAAGGACATAAAGTTTAAGAATTATTGGGTTACTTGAAAGCCATGATCAAAGAGAGAACCTGCACATTGTATTTCAAGAAATTGTCAAGGAAAACTGCCTCAATATCCTAGAACCAAAGGGCAAAATAGAAATTGAAGGAATCCACCAGTAACCACCTGAAAGAGATCCCCAAATGAAATCTCCCAGAAATACTGTAGACAAATTCTGGAGCTCCCAAGTCAAAGAGAAAAAACTTCACCAAGCAAGAAAAAACCATTTAAATACTATGGAACCACAGTCAGGATCACAAAAGATTTAACAGCTACCACTGTAAAGGAGTGGGGGGCATGGAATACAGTATTCTGTAGGGCAGATAGTCTGGGATTATAACCAAGAATAACCTAATTAGCAAAACTGAGCATTATGTTTTAAGGGGGAAAATGGATATTTTATGGAATTGGGAACTTTCAAGCATTCCTGATGAAAAGACCAGAGCTGAATAGAAAATCTGACACTCAAACACCAGATTCAAGAGAAGCACAAAATGGGAAGACATGAAAGGAAAATCATAAGGGACTCAGTAAGGCTAAACTGTATCCTTATTTGGGAAGATGACATGTATTTTCTAAGAACTTTATTATAATTGGGTCAGTTAGGATTCTGCATAGAAAGAGGGTGCAAGAGTGAGTCAGTTATGTTGAGATGATATAAAAAAATGGATAGATGAGAAAGAGGGGATACCCTGGGTAGAAGGAGAAAGGGAGAGGCAGAATAGGGGAAATTATCCTTATAAAAGAAATGCACAAGGAAGAGTTTTTACAGTGAATGGGAAATTAGGGGGGTTGGGTAGATGGACAGTGCTTGAACCTCACTCGAATCTGAATTGGTTCAAAGAGGGAAATACATATATACATACACACATAATCAATTGGTAATAGACATCTATCTTTTCTAACAAGGAAGTAGGAAGGGAAGAGGGCAAGAAAAAAGGGGAGTGATAAAAAGGAGGTCAGATAAAAGAAGGCAATGGTCAGAAGTAAAACAGACTTTATCAGAGGGACAAGATAAAAAGAGAGAAGTGTAAACAGAAGAAAATAGGATGGACAAGAATGCAATTAGTAACTGTAACTGGGAATGGGTTGAACACACCCATGAAAAAGAAGCAGATAGCAGAATGAATCAGAAGCCAGAATCTAGCAATATGTTGTTTGCAAGAAACACACCTGAAGCAGAGACACACATAGAGTTAAAACAACAGGCTGAAGCAGAATCTAGATTGCTTCAAGCTGAAATTAAAAAAAAAAAAAGCAGGGGTAGCAGTCATGATCTTAGACAAAGCGAAAGGAAAAATAGACCTAATTTTAAAATGATAAGCAGGTAAGGTAAATGAATGTCAGGAGGAAGTACAGAAAAGTAGAAGACCTCCTCCTTTCCCTATCAGAGCTAGATAAATCTAACCGTCAAATAAATGAGAAAGAAGTTAAAGAAAGGAATAGAATCTTTAAAAAGCTGGGTATGATAGACCTCCAAAGAAGACTAAATAAGAATAGAAAGTATACCTTTTCAAATTGTACTAGGTAATAAAAACCTTACAACTAAATGCAGAAAAGCAGAAATATTAAATGTACCCATTTTTAGGCCATAGTACAATAAAAATTATATTGAATAAAAGACTGTGGAAGCATGGGTTAAAAGCTAATTGCAAACTAAGTAATCTAATCCTAAAAAAGTGAATCACTCAAAGAACAAGTTATATAAACAATAATTTCATTTTTTAAAAATGGCAATGAGACAACCTTCCAAAATTTGTGGGATGTAGCCAAAGCAGTATTTAGGGGGAAATGTATCTCTAAATGTGTATAACAAAGGTGAGAGAGTAGATCAATGAATTGGCCCTGAAACTTAAAAAAAAATACCTAGAAAAAGAACATTAAAAATATCCAATTAAACACCAAAATGAAAATCAAAGGAGAGTTGAATAAAATTGGAAGTAGAAACCCATTGAATTATAAATAAAACTGGAAGCTGGTTTTATGAACAAAACCAATAAAATAGGTAAACTATTTATTAATTCAATTTTTTAAAAAAAGAAAATTACCAATATCAAAATTAAAAGGATGAATGCTTCATCAATGAAGATGAAATTAAGGCAATTATTAAGAGTTATTTTGCCCAGTTACATGCCAATAAAATGACTGCCTAAGTGAAATGGATGAATATTTACAAAAAAATAAACCACCCACTTAACAGAAGAGGAAATAGAATACTTAAATAACTTTATCTTAGAAAAAGAAATTGAAGAAGCCATCAGTGAGCTCCCCCAGAAAAAATCCCCAGTACCAGATGGATATTGAAAGAACAATTACCTTTGACCCAGCAGTAGCACTTCTAGGGCTATATCCCAAAGAGATCATACTAATGGGAAAAGGACCCACATGAACAAAAATATTCATAGCAGCTCTTTTTGTGGTGGCAAATAATTGGAAATTGAGAGGATGCCCATCAATTGGGGAATGGCTGAGCAAGTTGTAGTATATGAATGTAATGGAATATTATTGTGCTATAAGAAATGATGGACAGGCTGACTTCAGAAAAACCTGGAAAAACTTGTATGGTCTGATGCTGAGTGAAGTGAGCAGAACCAAGAGAATGTTGTACACAATAACAGCCACGTTGTGTGATGACTAATATTGATAAACCCTTCCCAGCAATACAAGGATCTAAGACATCTGCAGAGGCCGCATGATGGAAAATGCTATCCACATCCAAAGAAAGAACTATAGAATTTGAATGCAGATTGAAGCATACTATTTGCTATTTTTTCCTCTTCTGTTGAATTTTGTTTCCTTTTTCTGGTGGTTCCTCCTATTGATTCTAATTCTTACAGTATCACTAATGTGAAAATATGTTTAATAGGAATATATTTGTATAGCTTATATCAGATTGTGTGCTGTCTTGGGGAGGGTAGTGGGGAGGAAGGGGGAGAAAAATTTTAAACTCAAAAGCATATGGAGGTGATTATTGATAAATCAAAATAAATTAATAAAAAAGGGAAATGTATTATAATTCTCAACATGTTTATTTGGGCAGGTAATAAAAATATATTCATATAGTAAAAAAAAAACCAAAACAATTAATCCCAGTACTCTGTTTGAAAAACATCGCTAAAAAAGGAGTCCTACCAAATTCCTTTTATGACAGAAAAATGGTTTTGATACCTAAACCAAGGAGAGAAAAAACAGAGAAAGAAAACTCTAGACCAATTTCTTTAATGAATATCAGTGTAAGAATTTTAAATAAAATAGCAGGAAGGAGATTATAGCAATATATCATAAAGATCATACACTGTAACCAGGTGGAATTTATACCAGGAATGCAAGACTAGTTCAGTATTAGGAAACTATCCGCATAATTGACCATGTCAATAACAGCAAAAATCTTGATTATATCAATAAATGCAGCAAATGCCTTTGACAAAATAACTATTAATAGCACTCTGCAAGCATGAGAATCAATGGAACCTTTCTTAAAATGATAAGTAGTATCTATCTAAATACAAGAGCAAGCATTATATGTAATGGGGATAAATTTGAAGCCTTCCCAGTAAGATTGAGGTAAAGCAAAGATGTCCATTTTCACCACTATTATTTTGTATTATACTAGAAATGCTATCTGTAGGAATAAGACAAGAAAAAGATTTGAAAAAGAAAGGGACAGTGAGGAAACAACACTATCACTCTTTACAGATGATATGATGATATACTTAGAGAACCCTAGAGAATCAACTAAAAAGCTAGTTGGAACAATGAACAACTTCAGCAAAGTTGCAGATATAAAATAAACCCACATAAACCATCAGCATTTCTATATGCTATCAAAACCCAGCAGAAAGAGAAATTCCATTTCAAATAACTGTAGACAATATGAAATATTTGGGAGTCTCCCTACCAAGAAGACCCCAGGGATTATATGAGCACAATTACAAAACCCTTTTCACACAATTAAAGACAGATCTAAACAATTGGAGAAATATCAATTGCTCATGGGTAGGCTGAGCCAATATAATAACAATGACAATTCTACCCAAGTTAATTTACTTATTCAGTGCCATGCCAATGAAACTGCCAAAGAATTATCTTACAGAGTTAGAAAATATAGTAACAAAATTCATCTGAAAGAGCAAAAGGTCAAGAATATCAAGAGTATCAATGTAAAAAAAAGTGAAAGGAGAGGGCCTAGCAGTTCCAGATTTCAAACTATATTACTAAGTGATAATCATCAAAATAATCTGGTACTGGCCAAGAGTGATGGATCAGTGGACTAGATTAAGTACACAATACAAAGTAGTAAATGACCGTAGTAATCTAGTGTTTGATAAACCCAAAGATCCTAGCTTTTGGGATAAGGACTCAACATTTGACAAAAATTGCTGGAGAGACTGGAGAGTAGTTTGACAGGAAGTAGGCATAGACCAACATCTCACACCATATATGAAAATAAAGCCAAAATGGATAAATGATTTAAACATAAAGGGAGATATCACAAATAAACTATAAGAGCATGAACTATAAGAGCATGGACAAATGTACCTGTCAGATTTATGTATAAAGGAAGAGGCTATGACAAAATGAGATAGTGGGGATTAGGGGAAGTAAAATAAATAATTTTGATTACATGAAATTAAAAAGCTTTTGTTTAAAGAAAATTAATACAGCCAAAAGTAGAAGGAAAACAGGAAACTTGAGGGAAATTTTGCAAGGAGTTTCTCTGATAAAGGCTTCATTTCTCACATATATGGGGAATTAAACCAAATATATAAAAATAAGTGCATTCCCTAGTTAGTAAATGGTCAAGGGATATAGACTGATAGTTTTTAGAAGATGAAATCAGAGCTATCAATAGACAACATGAAAAATTGTTCTACGTTACTACTGATTATGGAAATGCATATTAAAACAACTCTGAGATACCATCTCACATCTATCAGATTGGCCAACATGTTGTTGTTGTGTTCAGTCATTTCAGTCCTGTCATGATCCCTTTTGTGGCCAAAACTAGCAAAGCTCATTTTACAGATGAGGAAACTGAGACAAAGAGAAGTAAACAGACTTGCCCCGGGTCACACAGCTAGTAAGTATCTGAGGCTAGATTTGAACTCAGGAAGATGAATTTTTTTGACTGTAGTCCTGGTACTATATACCCTGTACCACTTAGCTGCCTACTGGCTCCCAGGGCAGAAAAGAAAAATGGTAATCTATAAGGGATATGAAAAAAATGGGACAGTATTTCACTGTTGGTGGAGTTTTAAACTAGTTCAACCATTTTGGAGAACAATTTGAAACTGTGCCCAAAGGGATATAAAATTGTGTATACTCTTTGACCCAGCAATATAACCACTAGGTCTGTATCCCAAAGAGGTCAAAGAAAAGGACCTATTTGTACAAAGAATTTTATAGCAGCTCTTTTTGTGGTGGCAAAGAATTGAAAATTGAGGGGATGCCTATCAGTTGGGGAATGGCTGAACAAGTTATGGTATATGATTGTGATGGCATACTATTGTGCTAAAAGAAATCACAAGCAGGATGGTTTCAGAAAAACCTTAGAAGACATACATGAACTCATGCAAAATGATGTGAGCAGAACCAGGAGAACATTGTATATGATAAAAACAATATTATAAGGATGATCAACTGTGAAAAACTTAGCTACTCTGATCAAGACAGTGATCCAAGAAAATTCCAAAGGACCAATGATGAGAAATTCTATCCACTTTCAGAGAGAGAACTGATGAACTCTGAGTACACATTGAAGCATACTTTTTAAACTTTCTTTATTTTTATTGTTTTATTTTGTTTGTATTTTCTTTTGCAACATGGCTAATATGGCATGATTTCACATGTATAATGGAAATCAAAGTGCTTGCCATCTCACAAAGGGGGGAAGTGTCAGAGGAAGGGATAGGATTTGCAACTCAAAATTTTAAAAAAAAGATTTAAAATTTAAAAAAAGTTTTAAAATTTATTTTTAGTTTTCAAAATTCACTTCCATAAGCTTTTGAGTTTTTAATTTTCTCTGCCTCCCTCTATACCCCCCTCTCCAAGATGGCATGCATTAGTCATGTTGTAAAGAAGAATTAGAACGAATAGGAGGAACCACAAGAAAGAAGAAACAAAACAAAAAAAAAAAGAGAGAGAGAGAAAAAATTGTATGCTTACATCTGCATTCAGACTCCATAGTTCTTTCTCTGGATGTTGATAGCATTTTCCGTCTTGAGTCTTTTGGAGTTGTCTTAGATCCTTGTATTAAATTTTTTTTTCATATAATTGGGAAATATTTAACAAAATTTTTTTTTTAAAGTTGTACAGTGTAAATACTTTATAATGGTATAACTCAAAATTTTTTCTTTCAGACTCTCAACTGAATTGTATATTTTCTTCTTTTGTTTGATAGATAGCAAACAATAAAGATGCTTTGAGGAAAACCTGGAATCCAAAGTTTACATTAAGGAGTCACTTTGATGGAATTCGAGCACTTGCTTTCCATCCAGTTGAGCCAGTTTTGATAACAGCATCTGAGGATCATACATTAAAAATGTGGAATTTGCAAAAAACAGCTCCAGCAAAAAAGTGAGAACATTCTGTTTCATTTTTGTTTGAACACTTTGTTTGAACATGCTCCCACAAATATAATTCTTGATTTTACTAATAGCAAAGACCTTTCTTGTAAATACTTTGTGATTTTTTTTTTTGGTGAACATTTTATTGTGTTCTTTTGATAGCATTGTAATAGCATAGTGGAAATGTAATGGATAGCTGGGAAAGAAATTATAATTATCTCTTAAGGTAATCATTTTGAAGGTTTAATTATCTGGATCATATTCCTTTACATCTTGTCTTTTTTCTGGTTATTCATTCACGCTGCATTTGGTGCTAGCCTTTCCTCGTCTGCCTTTACCATGCTTTTAAACCTTCTACTTAAGATATAGCCACTGTCTTCATTACCATGATTATCTGATGTTTACCAGGAAATTATGCTGTGCATAATTGTGCCAGTTTCCCTAGTAATGATTTTGACAGAAGAAAAGGTATCATTTCTATTCTTCAAAGTACTACTGGGGATGCTCACTTTTTGTTGCCAGCTAAGCCTCAGAACTTTTAGGTACAGCATGCCTAGTGTCAAATACTCAGCATTGATAGAAAATTCTTACTGCAGTGAGTGAGACTAATCCATGAGTTCATGTTTGTAAGCCCAAAAATAAAAATAAAAATCCATGTTTGCAACAGTGGACTGAAATATAATCTTCAGTTAAAAATATTAATTGCCTCCTTCCCACCCTCCCTCAGTTTCTTTGAGAGAATTAGTGGAACTCCTGAAGAATTTCTTGAATGAGTGCTGTGGTGGCACCTATGAGAGAGTATGTTACAATTGCTCATTTTTCTCACAGGAGAAATTTGCTTATATCAATTTGCTAAACATCTAGCACACTCATTATTTTCTTTAGTATTGTGCCTACTTTTTAAAAAGTATTAACTGAATACATTAAGACTCTTAGAGGAATACAGGTTAAAATTCATGAAAAATTTTTTGTTTCTAAACATTTCAGTGACTTTTTTCTTTCAGCAAGATCCATTATGTCCTGAAGATCTGTTGCATGTGGATAGATGTAAACAAATTGAATTAAAATAGGTCATTTTCTTCCTTAAAGGCATTAAATGGTAGGATGAAGGAGGTTAAGGAAAACTTCGCTGAAATTTGCTGCCTGATTTGTTTTATGGGCAAGGACTCTAGCATAGCACCTTAAGTTGATAAAATGCTGTTTGACTAGATCATAGCTTATTGGTTTTATTTTCATCTAGTCCAGTTTATTTTGGCAGAGAGAATTTTTTTTTCCATGAAGGGCCAGGAATAGTGCCTTTGATTATTTTTCCAATTTGTTTTTGAGTTATAATGAAGTTTGAATCATCTAAGGGAGTAGGCTCAGTGTAAGATTCTCATTACTACTGATTAAAACACTTAATCCAAAATGAGGGGACATATAGTTAATAATAATATAGTAATAACATTTATACAAAATTATTAGTGTTTATTTGTGTAGATGGGGGAGAGGGTACTAGACAAGTAACTTAGAGTGACCTGTATAGATGTATTGAAGGAGTTGGAGCCAAATTAGTTGGAGGTTTCTTTTGGACATTTGATATTTCCAAAAGGGACTCAGCTAAATTTTGGCATGTTAATCACTTAACTAAGATCTGGTTTCATTTGAATGTGGTATAATTGCTTAAAAGGAACAATGTCTTTGACTGATTGATAAATCACCCAGTATTTATTAAGCACCTATTATGAGCTAGGCACCCATGGAGAGGAAAAAGGAAGAAGAGAATAAGCATTTTTATAGCACTCAATATGGTAGACATTCTGCTAAACATTACATTCAAAAAAATTATCTCATGTGATCCTCACAACAACCCTGAATGGTAGATGCTATTATTATCCTCATTTTATAGTTGGAAAAGGCAGCTAGGTTGGGAAGTAGATAGAGTGATGGGCCTAGAGTTAGGAAGATTCCTCTTCCTGAGTTCAAATCTGGTCTCAGACACTTAGTAGTTATATAACCTTGGGGAAGTCACTTAACCCTGTTTACCTCAGTTTCCTTATCTGTAAAATGAGTTGGAGAAGGAACCGGGTCCCAATCTCTCAGTAGCCAGTAATCCAAAAGCTTGGTTTCTCACAGTTAATATACAATTTGGAGGCAATAAAAAACAGGAAATACAGAATTATAAAGATTGAAACATCTGGTTTCTCAGTGAGGAGGGGGGCCCAGGAGACACTGAGTTGAGAGGGAGGGGAATATTCTTGTGACATTTTTTGAGTCAGGTGACAGTGGGGCAGGGGAGTACTCTTGTGAAACCTTCTAAATTAAGTGACTTACATGGAATTAAAACTTAACTTCATAAAAAAGGGAGTAACTAATGCTAATTATTTTTAATGTAACATTCCCTGCTTTGATACCGAGGCTCTTAACCCTCAGCATCACTTATTTAAATGCTTTAGCAAACAGGGATTTCTGATTGGAATGATATTCTACCTTAAGAGGCACCAAAGGGTTGGGTGACAGGCACAAAGAGTACAAGCAAAGTCATAATCTTATATAGCCCGTAAGGAGACAGACCTTATTAAATAGACTCTGTAGGTAAATTAAGTACTGCTACAGATCAAACTACTTGAAGGGTTCACCAGAGACTAATTTGAGAGGGGAGATTTACATGTCATCAAGGTAACCATGAGAACTCAGCAAAGAAATATCACAAAACGAAAAGCTGAAGCAATACAATAACAATCATCAATATTAAATAATGTTAAGTCTCCTTGTAACCTAGTAAACCCGCTATCTATATCCATTTAATTGTCACATTTCATCTTGAATCCCAGATGTCCCAAATAGCTGTCTGGTCCCTGGAAACATCTTCCCTTGGACATTCTGGAATAGGTCTTGTTCTCAGGGCTACTCTGAAGGGAGCAGTTGATCTAATTGATCTGCTTCTCTGGTTCCAAGTCACTTGCAGAGATTTCTAAATAATTGCCCATAACGAGGCTCAGTATAATTTAATAGAATCTCCTGAATTTGCTTTTCCAGTAACTAGCTCATGTAGTGAAAACCAGCTCAAGCCTTATGGTTCTGAACCTATTAGCAACAGGGCTATAAGAACATCACAATAGGAACCCATAATTCACCTGAATTGTCAGAGGATTTCCATTTTTACATACCACTTGTGTCTATCTTTACCTAAATCCTGTACCTGATACAGACATTGCTGTCAATAGACCAAGGAAAAAATCTTTAAAAAAAAAAATCCACGGGGGTCCAACTTGGAAAATGAGCCCTTCTGTCTCTTAAGATTAGACAGAGACTTCAAAATAGTAAAATAATTTCACTTTCTTTGGAATTATCAATGTAATTTTATATGTAAAATCTTTAATCCATTTTTGAGAACTTGTTTACTAAAACCTAGTCAAGGCCTGTATATCCTGTTAGAAACATTTGGAAATCAGTCATGTTTGTGTGTGGGTGTGTGTGTGGGTGTATCCTAGTTCTTAGAGAAAACAGTCTGATCTGATCCTATTGCTTTATCAACATTTACTATATTTAATTAGAAAACTTACATCTTTGTCTTATTCCCCCCTTTTGAGGATATTATCCGCATATCACCCTGAAAAAATGAGATACTTCAAGGACCTAATCTTATACATGAATATCTTTTAGGATATGGAATTGACTACTAATTCAGATTGAAAACAATAAGATTTTTCATACTTGTCTCCTGTTATAGTAGCCCAAATGTTTTAGCATTAATCTATTAATGAATAGATTTAATATTGCAACAACAAAATGTCTAAAGTTCATTTGCCTTAATTATAGAAATTTGCTATGAAAGGAAAGGGAAAGGTATGGTTATAACTATATCAAGGCTATCCCTTTGAGGGCACAGACTGACCTGACATGAGCCACAACAGGGTAAATCTCCCTTAACTCTGTTTGATTCCAGGCAAAAGTCATAGTTAACAGTCAGTCATACAGAAAATTCCATGTCGTTCACAAGCTGTCATAGCCAGGCTCAGAATTAACCAGGTGGGAAAATTCCCTTTCTGAAAGGAAATAGCATAATGGGGGAATGAGTCAAGAGGATCCTACCTTAGCCTACCCCAAGGTTGTCCCTTAACTTTTCCCAGGAACAGACATCTCCCTGTAGCAGTTCCTGTAACACATTCACTTTAAGCAGTACATGGCATTTCCCTTGAATGTGGTGGACTGCTGGCCTCATGACAGTTCTGACAACCATACCTGAAATAAAAATTTAGAACAATATCAAATTATAATCCTAGAGATTTTTCCTGAAATAGCAAAATTTCACTGATCACAACTTAGGGTTAAGTTATTATTATTATTTTTCTCATGTTGCAACAACAGTTAATGATGAGCACAGAGAAGGACATCTTATTTATTCTTCATTTATAATTTAAGAATAATTACATACTAGAGTTTCACATATACTTTGAATACATGATTTTGTTATTGTTATTCAGTCATTTCAGTTGTGTCTAATTTTCATGATCTAATTCTTCATGGGGGTTTTCTTGGCAAAGATACTGGAGTGATTTGCCATTTCTTTCTCAACATGATAGTTGACTCCAAACCCCCAGAAAATTGCTGGCTATGAGTCTCCAATCCTATTCACCACTAAGGCAAGAATGAAATCTTTGAATCTATTATCTGTTGTTACAAGTTGGCTCAAAGACCTACCTGCAATACAGATTATTAATTAGTACAATTTCATAATTTGCATAAGTCATAGCCAAATAATCTGTCTGATAAAAATCACTCTTTATTATGAGCAAACTAATAAGTTTCCTCACTTTGGCTGGGAATGGTCCCAGTTTCTTAAACTTCAGTACTTTAGAATGTTACAGTCCGTGGTCAACAGGGTTGATAAAATTTTATGATCTTGTCCAAGTAGAAAGTCCCAAGGAACCTCACGGATAAGGACAACTTAAAAGATTTTTGCTATATATTTTTCTTAAACAGTAAGTTATTATTATCCATTTTAAAGCAAAATATACCCAAATTAAATATATAACAATTTTTGAACAAAATCTGGTCAAATCAAATCTGGATTTATGTAACATTTAAATCTCAATTTTCCCAAGGACCTACTGTTTTCAGTTAGCTCATGTTCAAAAAAATCATGATAGCTCTCTCCCAGCTTCTCATTACTTTTTCTTAAGTCCGCAAAGAGCCAAATCAATTTCTTTGTGTTCATAATCTAGCCCCAATTTTCCCCAAAGGTTTTTAGTTGTAACTGTAGGAAGGTCGAAGAAGACAGGACACACGGGCTTATTAAAAAATAATTCAATGCTGCAAACAAAAAGAATAACAAAATGAAGTTTCTCATATCCTTCTTATCTTAATGGGATCAAAACCTCTTTCCTAAAACTCAAAAACACTTTTCTTTCAAACTCTTCATTCATACTCAGTGTAAACAGACTTTCTTTAGCTTTTCTGCCTGTTCTCGTCTCATCTCTACTTGCTCAAATTTTCTTTTTTCCTTTCTTTTTATATCCCTCCAGTGGACTTTAACTAAAGCCCTTCACAACTGCATCTTTCTTTTTTCTTTCTATATTTTGATCTGACACTTTTCTTACTTTCTTCTGTTTAATTGCTCTGGTCTTTATTTCCTTATCATATCTGAGGCTATCTATAAAATTAATCTTTACTCCATTGTTTTTTTTTTTCTTATAACTTAGCACAGGTTTTTTACTACACAAAAGCAGTGATTGCAATATTTTTGCCTTTGGGGTTCTTAAAAGCTTACAAATACATGGACTGTTCTAATAACTTCTGATGATTTTGCCACTAGTTTACTTAAGTTCTGTTATTCACAGAAAAAATATAGTGGTAACACCAAACATTTTTCCAAATTAAATTTTACTTACTTTTAGTTGCTCCCTGATTTTAAAATAAGCTTCTAGAAGAGTTACTAATAGCCAGTTTCTTAAATACCAGATAAATTTATACTGAAAATGCTTTTTTTCCCCTTCAATTTGGAACTTCACTATACTACTTTCAAACTAGCTTTGGTTCTCTTTAATCAGTGAAATTACCTTTCCCCTTTGTGCTAAAACAGTAAATTGGTCACTTTACAAAAAGGAGAAAGTGATAAAGGGTCTAAGTGCTGTTTCCATGTACCATTCTCAGAGTTTTATTCTTATTTTTCCTTAAAATAAATTATGCAGAGTTGTGCCCCCAAACTCACTAAAACATTTTAGGATTTAAAGAAACATTTAAACGACAATTTGGAAATTTATAGTGGAGAAAGCAAATTTGTTCTCTAATTAGTTTTATAATGCCATAAATTCCTGCAGACTGAGGACAAAGATTCCTTTCTTATCTATATCTCTTGTCTGTCTCCCTAACTTGGTTAGTGTTAGGAAGGCAGAGAAAGACTTCTATTCTGAATACTCAGAAAAGTTTCTCAGAAAGGTTTTCACTTTTTACATTCTTCTTCCACATAAAAATATAAACAACACGCAAGAGAAGCATAGTGAAGGATTTAATCAAAAAGTCACTGTGTACAATTTTCTAAAAGTAATCTCAGAACCTTTAATATGCAGTCAGTAATTGAAGATCCCTTCTTCAGGCTTGTAAAAATATATTTTTTTAATATATTTTAGAGCAATCTTTTGTATATGTATGTTTATATTTTTATATATTTTATACCAATCTTTTTTATTTTCATATATTTTAAAGCAGTCATTACATAATTTGAGAGCTCTATTCTTAGTCATCCTTGTGAGAAGTTTCCCATATTTCCAGGCCAACCTTCCCTAAGTAGGTATCCATTAGCTTAGTAAAGCTTGTTACCATGCCTCCTTCATGAGGGAGCATTCACTTAACTTTCTGGATGTTGATTCAGGAGGAGATGGAAGTCTAGGGGTGGTGAACCAAAGTACTTAAGAATGTCCCTTCAGCTAAGGGCCTGTGGTCACATGGAATCTCACAGTCTCAATCCCTTTGTGGTCACTGAAATTGTTATGATGGAATAAAGAGATTGAGTAATTACATCCAGGTAACTATTTGGAAAAGGTTGTAAAACAAACTGGGTCCAAGGCTCTCAATTACCAACAACTCAGAAACTTGGCTTTTCATGGTTAATATACAATTTGGAGGGAATGAAAAACAGGAAACACAGGATTATAGGGATTGAGACATCTTGTTTCTCATTGGGGAAGGTGCTCGGGAGACACTGAAGTCAGAGGGAGAAGGATATTCTTGTGACATTCTTTAAGTTAGGTGACAGTGGGGAAGGGAAATACTCTTCTGAAACCTAAATCAGGTGACTTGCATGGAGTTGAAATTTAACTTCACAAAATGGTGGATAAAAGCAAAATGGAGTCACTAATGCTGATTTTTTAAATGTAACATAAAACAAACATATATAGGTATATACAAAAAAAAATTCTGGTTGATTTGTGAGGAGGAGGACACACTAGCATCTGGGATCAGTCATTCAGGAAGCATTTATTAAACACCTACAATGGGCCGAACATAGTACTGGATAATTGTGATACAAAGATGAAAGGAAATAGTTCCTCACTGCAAGGAGTTTATAGACTCCCCTAGGGAGGTGACACATATGGTTATAGGTATATTACAAAACATGCAGATAGATACAAGATAATTTTAGGAGGAAGGCACTAGTAGCTGAGGAAATAAAAAAAATGTATCATGTCAAATGTAAAATGCTTTGTAAGCCTTGAGCTGCTATTTAAATGTCAATCATCATTATCATCTGTTTATATCATATTACAGTACATAATGAGTGTCAACTGGACTTTGTTTCTGATTAACCCAGTCTAGGTTTGGGTTTATTTTTTAAGTGAAGTGGATCTGTTTTAAGACTACTGTTTAATTCAATCAAAATTACATTCATAGTATTGGTTAGTCTATAAACATGTCAGAAATTGTGAAAGACAAAAAAAACCCGTTCTCAAGGGGTTTTCTTTCTGTTAGAGAAACAACACGTACATGGATATATACAAGCTGTGTAAAATCAATACCGCCTAATTTGGGAGGTAGGTAGCAGGAGATGGAATGCTTTGAAGAGAACTAGGAATTCTAAGAGGTAGAAGTATATTGATATGTGTTCAACTATTTTTTCCACCTGTATTAAATCCCTCTTAGTGTTTGAATGGAAACTAAATGTAACATCACAGTCTTACCCATATAGTACTGTGAACCTTTTATATTTGGGGTTGATTGTGTTAAAAAAAAAAGATAAACAAATTTGATTCAAGTGGATATTATGCTCAGTTTAAGAGGTTAATTCATTTGTATCTTTGTTTGAAGCTATACATATATGTCTTATAATAGTAACTAAGGTTTATTTATTCATCTACTTATATTTATATGTCCAGATCTTTGCCTCAGTATAAAAAACTCCTAGTATATCTCCCTCCACCAGTTTATATTAGCAGTTCATCTGTAACCTAGTCTTAATTGCCTAGCAACACTGAGATGTGGCTTATGTCTACACAGCCAGTGTCAGAGGCAGTAAATTCAAATCTTAAATCTAAAGAATCCTCTCTATGCATTGTACCATAGAACAGTGGAAAGGGTATTTTGGCAGTTAGAGGATCTAGGTTCAAATCTTCCTGCTGACTCTTACTACCTGTCTGACTTTGGGCATGTCACTAAATCTTCCTGGGCTTTAGTTTCTCCATGTATAAAAAGAGGACGTTGAACTAAGTAGCCTCTCAGGTCCTTACCAGTTCTAGTTCTCTCATCCTATATAACTTGATATTTATATATTGTTTTTAAGTTGGCAAATTACTTCATAAGATACATTAGGGAATAATTACTACTGTGCCAAGTAGTATGCTAAGTGCTTTTTTTTTTTAAAAATTTTTAGGCAATTGGGGTTAAGTGGCTTGCCCAAGGTCACAGAGTTGGTAAGTGTCAAGTATTTGGTCTAAGGTCAGATTTGAACTCAGGTCCTCCTGATTTCAGGGCCGGTCCTCTATCCACTGCTCCACCTAGCTGCCCCTATGCTAAGTACTTTTACAAATATTATTTCATTTGAGCCTCACAACAACCCTGGGAAGTATGTGCTGTTATTATCCCCATTTTACAATTGAGGAAGCTGAGGCAAACAAGGTTAAGTGGCTTTCCCAGGATTACACTGCTAGCAAGTGTGTGCGTCCAAATTTGAACTAAAGTCTTTCTGGCTCAGGCCCCAGTGCTCTATCCAGTGTACCATCAGCTACCTCTATCCTTATCTGATTCAAGTTTCATAAGAATTCTGTGCAGTGGAAACTAAAGATGTTATAACCCTATTTTACTTATAAGGAAATAAGCTCACAGAGCTTTGTTAGTTACGTAGCTGGTTACTGTCAAAGCTGGCATTTGAACCCAAATCATCTTAACTACACATCCAGCACCTTACATTGTGCTACACTGTGGATTGATCTTCTTACATTCCTTTTGTAACAGTTTCTTGTTAGCCTTTTTTGATTCTTAAAACATTTTATAAGATGTTTTTGTAATACCAGTTGTGGAATATAGTAACACAAGACATATTTTCTTCTTTTTGAAAAAAAAATTCTTATCTAGGAGTACCTCTCTTGACGTGGAGCCTATCTATACGTTCAGAGCTCATAAGTAAGTATGTGCTTTTAGATACTATATGATTATAAATTAAAATGTATAGAACATATATAATTTCATTTACATTAAGTTGCAAATGTGAGCAAAATAGTTAACCTCAAAATAATATATCTCTAAAAACTGGCTTACCATTGCAAAGTTTAGGTGTTTATTACAATAATATCTTATTTGTATTACATTTATATACATATTTCTATTATATTGAATTTATTTAAATATAGAATTTCAGCATTTGAATACTGAAACAAATAGGATTAAAACATGAATTTTCCTGAATCATCTTGTCCTCAAAACAATCTAGATAAAAAAATTTGAAATTAATTTTATTGTTTTGATTCAAATAAGTTACACTTAGATTTCTTTTTTTAAAATTTTAAAAAAATTTTAAAAAATTTTTTTTATTTTGGTGAGGCAACAATGGTTAAGTGACTTGCCCAGGGTCACACACCTAATAAGTGTCAAGTGTCTGAGGCCAGATTTAAACTCAGGTCCTCCTGACTCCAAGATCAGAGCTGTATCCACTGTACCATGTAGCTGCCCCCTAGATTTCTT
The DNA here is from genome assembly GCF_003287225.1 of Phascolarctos cinereus. Taxonomy (NCBI): domain Eukaryota; kingdom Metazoa; phylum Chordata; class Mammalia; order Diprotodontia; family Phascolarctidae; genus Phascolarctos; species Phascolarctos cinereus. The sequence continues at coordinate 208,327,040 of NW_027555625.1, forward strand.
CCATTTTAGTTTAAAGAATTGCTCCATACTATTGATTTATTCAATTCGGGGAAATTTAAATTATGGTTTCGCATTGTATTCTTTGCATATTAAAAAACAGAAACAGACTGACACATGAATCATGAAACATTTTTCCTTGAACAAGGATTATTATCTATGTCATTTGTTCATGGGTAGAATATAAATTTATTTTCTTCCACCCTCCTAGAGGTCCAGTCCTCTGTGTAGTAATGAGCAGCAATGGTGAACAGTGTTATAGTGGAGGGACAGATGGCCTTATTCAGGGCTGGAATACAACCAACCCAAACGTCGATCCCTACGACTCTTATGGTATGTTCTTTGGATCCCTCTTTTCTGCCCTTCCCCCTGCCCTAAGTAACTCAAACACATGTGTAGTTTTAAAATATGAAAATTTTCTGTAACTACTCTTTTCATAAATGCGTATATGGCCCTGTATGCATGTGAACAGTAACTGTTTTTACTGTGTTCTGAAGGACATCTAAATTTAGGAGTTGGGGGCATCTAGTGTTTAAGGGGGGATATTATCTTTACAGAGAATGCACATTTTTCTTCTAGTTTTATTGATTACAGATGTTAGACTAACAGTCATTGATATCAAGTACTTTTTGAGAATAGTACCAGCTAACATATACTTCATAGCTCTTTCTCACAGCTTTCATAGGCAGATTAATGTTGTCATTCCCATATTTCCTGAAGCTCTGGATTACTATCAGAGTTTTTGATGTTTTCTTAGTTTTCTGAACCCATTATTGAACATTGGAATGAGTACATCGTAAAAGGAGTACATTGGAAACAATGAAGGAATGAGTAGTATGGCTCCTAGGTCTAGATAGTCATTTAAATCTTATTTTTAAAGTTCAGGTCACCAAAATATTTAAGACCCCAACAGATTTTTTTTAAAGTCCTCTTTAGTTTGGGTACAGAACCAGGAAACCTTAATCCCATCTGTCACTAGCTGTTAACTATAAATTCATGTAATGATGGTTACTTACGAGCTTTTTTTCCTTCTGAGCTAGGGAAAAGTATGCTTTTAAAAAGTCTCTTTCACATTTATAGCAAGTGGAAAATTATTTTAGAATCATGCTGAAACTAAGCTAAGTCTAAAGCTTTATTCAAGAGACACAGAACAAACTTAGCACTTAAACAGATGTTACCAAGTTGGTATTAGTTGTGGGCTTTTTGAAGGGCAGAATTAAAATATCAAATGGTCTTGATTACAGGAATGATAAGGGTTATATAGTATACATTTGAATTAAAACGAAGTGTAAGGTTTTTACCTGTAGGAATAAACTTGCCAAACACAAAGCATGAAGGTAGAATTTTGATGGCTGGATGGTAGTGAGGATTAAAGAACTGGGTTTCGATTTTACACACACACACACACACACACGCACGCACGCACATGTATATATATATATAATATATACACACATACACGTGTGTGTACATATGTGAATATATTATATATACAAGTGTGTATGTGTGTGTGTGTGTGTGTGTGTGTGTGTGTGTATGTATCCCTTTCTATACTTCTGAGACTTTTTTATCTTGTTCCTAGGGGCATCTCATAAGAGTAATGGAAATTAGAAATTATGTTTTCCATATTTCTCAGTGTTTACATTTATGTTTTGTTTTCTTTAGAATTTAGATATTTTTGTGACTTGTTTAACTTGTTTTTCTTCTGGAATTTACATATTTGCCTTGTATTTTGTTTTATTTAGACCCTTCTGTTTTAAGAGGTGCACTTCTGGGCCACACAGATGCAGTCTGGGGCTTGGCTTATAGTGGAGTACATCAACGTTTATTGTCCTGTTCAGCAGATGGCACTCTTCGTTTATGGAATACAACTGAAATTTCTCCAGCCCTAAGTGTATTTAATGATAATCAAGGTATGCTTTTTTTTTTCAATTGTTTCTTAAAATGGATAGTCTTTATAAAACTACAGTCCTGAACATAAAATAGGGCTCTAAAATCTTATTTAAATTAAAATTTGAGTTATTATTTTAAGCCTAGGTGGTAGTTTTTCTTTGTAGTTCTTAAAATAAATTATAATTTAGTATGTGTAATTTTAAAATTCCAGTCCAACAAGTATTTATTAAGTTCCTACTATGTACAATTCACTGTAGGAGGCAATGGGAATACAAAGACAAAACAAAACCAGTTCCTGCCTTCCAGGAACATATATTCTTCTGGAAGTCTGATTTCTCTTTCTCCCCCTCTCTCTCATCCTCCCCTTTCTCATTTCCTCCCTTTTTCTTTCTTTCATCTCTTTGTAGAGAACTGCCAGTATATAAATTCCCTCCACTAATAAAGGTTGGCAACTCGGGTGTAATGTAATGAGGCATGGATGAGAAGTTGTTACTTGCCTGTGGTCACACAGCTCTTATGTAGCAGAGGCTAGTCTTGAATCTTGGCCTTCCTAATTTTAAGATGGATCCTTTATTCAAAGTGCCTCTCATACTGGGAGGATATAAAATGTAAACAGATAGTATATAAATGATTATGTAGGAAGAAATAAACTGATTATCTGCTGGAGTGATCAGGGAAGACTTCTTCTAGGAAGTGGTGTGTGAGCTGAACCTAGAAGGAAATAATAGATTCTAAGGGACATGAGAAATTCCAGGCATAGAGCATACTGTGCAAAGGCAAGAAGATAAGAGATGGAATGCTGAACTTAGAAAACAGGTGATCCAGTTTGTTTGAAACAAAAATTGTTTGAAGAAAAATAATGTTATAAAAGTCTGTAGGCTGAAGTTAGATGTGAAGGACCTTAAAAATGCCAAGCTGAAGAATTTGTACTTGATTCTAGAGATGATGGAGATACACTGAAGGTTCCTTAGTAGGAGAATTATATAGACAGACTTGTTTTTAGGAACATCAGTGATAATAACTGCTATATAATACTTCAACGTGTGCAAAGAGCTTTACAACTATTATCTCATTTTACCCTCACAACAACCTTGGGAGGTAGGTGCTATTATTATTTCCATTTTACAGATGGGGACATTGAGACAGACACAGCTTAAGTGAGTAGTCCAGAGTCCCACAGCTAGTAATTGGCTGAAGTGGGATTTGAACTCAGGTCTTCCCAACCCCAGGCCCAGTGCTCTATCTGCTGTGCCATCTAGTTGCCAAGTTTCAATAGTGAGATTTTCTAGCTTATAAAAAATATGATTTGCCCATTTGTTAGACTTTTTCATTAATAAGTCATAAAATGCGCCATTCAGGTATTGAGGATATTATAGTACTGAACAGCAAAGAAGGAGGAGGTATATGTCTAAGCCTTTGTGGGCACCCAGGTACCAGTCATTCCCCAGGCCTAGTTAAGGGCCTCAGGAAGTAGCCTATAGGCTGGCTATTTTGGAGATGGGAAACCTAACTGGTTGCTAAAACTAAAGAATAGTGAGCACTTGGGGAGCTAATATTTATATGGAACACTTGAGTGAATTGGTACTGGTGATTCAGTGGTTAGACTAAAACAGTATGTTGGTATAGAGAGAAGAGAGGGGATTCCTTATTCCTGGGATTTAGGAAAGTGCATGTGTACACTGCCGTTGGTTGGAGCAGATGTTGTATAGAGTAGAAGGAGGTATCCTCTTGGGAAGGAAAGCCTCTAACGTATGAGACACACGATGAGGCGGAGGTAGTGTGTTGTGATAGAAAGAGTACTTAGTTTGAGATCAGTGTGTTCAAATTCTGTTTTTGCTTTTTGCTACTTCTCTGAGTTTTGGTAGGTCATTTCCATTATCCTGAAATTTCTGTCTCCAAAATTATCAGTGATTTCTTTTTTTTTTCTTTTCCAGTGAAGGCAGTTGGGGTTAAGTGACTTGCCCAGAGTCACACAGCTAGAGTGTTATGTGTCTGAGGCCGGATTTGAACTCAGGTCCTCCTGACTCCAGGGCTGGTGCTCTGTCCACTGCGCCACCTAGCTGCCCCTCAGTGATGTCTTAATTGCCAAATTTAATGGTATTTTTTCATTCATCCTTCTTACCTCTCTGAAGCTCTCTCCTGAATACTTTTTTCCTCTAGGTTTTTGTGACCCTTCTCTCTCTTTCTCCTAGTTCTTCTTCTATCCTTCTGGCTCCTCCTTTACAATTTCCTTTGCTGAATTATCATTCATATCATACCACCTAACTTTGGGTGTTCCCCATGACTCTGTCCTGGGCCCTCTTTTCCCTCTATACTTGATCTTGGTAGAATGTGAGGTCCTTAAGGACAGAGATTGATTAACTTTTGTTTTTCTATTCCTGGGACTTAGTGTAGTATCTTCATGTGTTAAGTAATAATAAACGCTTAATAAAGGTAATAAATGCTTATTGATACATTGATAAAACTTCATTAGCAGCTGTGGTTGTAATTATCTCTGTACAAATGATCCATAACTATCTCTATCCAGCATGAATCTCCCATGCACCAGTCCTGCATTAACACTGCCTATTGGGCATGTTAAACTATGTCACATGGATATCTCAGTCTCAACTTGTCCAAAACAGAACTCACTGTCTTTCTACCAGAACTTACTCATCTTCCAGACTTCCCTATTTCTGTCTAGGGTATCACCATTTACCCAGTTATCCAGGTTCATAACCATAGTGCTATGCCTAACTCCTTAGTCTCTTTTGCCACACATATCCAATATTTTCCACATCTTGCTTTTGCCCCTTCTACAGGGTCTTTCACACCTGACCCTTCTCTCTAATCACAGCTATCTCCTTAGTTTAGGCCCTTATCACCTCTCACCTGGACTACCTCAGTGGCCATCTAGGTGTTCTTCCTGTCATATCTTTCTCCAATCCATCCTCCACACTGCTGCCAGAAGAGATTTTCCTTAAGTGTAGGTGTAACCATGCTGTTTCCTGCCCAGTAAATTCCATTGACTCTCTTAACACATCTTAGATAAAATATAAATTCCTCTGTTTGTCTTTTAAAGCCATTTACAATTGACCCCACCCTGTTTTTTCCATCTTCATTAAATATTACTCTCCATCTTCACTTTATGATCTGGCCAAATTGGCTGTTCTGTTCCTTACACATGACATTCCATCTCCCATATCTCCTTTGCACTGATTGTTCTCCATGCATAGAATATACTCTCTCCTCTCCTTTGCTTTGTAGAATCCCTTACTTCCTTCAAGACATAGCTCACCTTTTTAAAAAAAATTTTTATTAGTATCTTTTAACATTTTTCACTGTATGCCTCCAGTGTATATGCATGCTATCTCTCTTGATCAGATTACAAGCTCTTTGAGAGTAGAGATTATTTCATTTTTTTGTTTTTGTATTCCCAACATCTAGCATAGTACCTAGCCCCTAATAGGCACTTAATAAAATTGTTGATTGATTGATTTGTTTAGCCCTAATGGCAAACTTTGTTTCTTTAAGAAGTCGTATTATTTATTTTGTTGTAAAGTATTATTTTCATCTAGACTTTACTAAATAAAAATTCTAATCACTGTTTTCTTTGAAAATGTTTTGGCTGATATAGAACTAGGAATCCCTGCCTCTGTGGATCTAGTGAGCAGTGATCCGAGCCATATGGTAGCATCATTCAGCAATGGATATACTAGCATCTTTAACATGGAAACACAACAGCGCATTCTCACTTTAGAAGCCAACCTAGATACAAGTATGTGTACCAGTTTAAATGAATTATGAATTGCCTTATGGAAAGTTATAAGCTGAAACAACCCATTTTGGACACTGATTATGAATATTTTTTGACATCTGAGTATTCTTCCTCCTAAAATATTTTTTAGAAAATTTTTTACCCTGAACTTAACACCAAGTAAAACAAGTATTTCCATATACATAGTAGAATAGAAAAAGAAAGTTGTATGTGAAGCTGCAAATTTTGTTATATATAGCTTACTCTTCTTTTTCGTTGTATAACAAATTCAACACATAGTTTTCTAAGCTGTCCTGCTTATTTCTGATTCTTTCTATTCTCCTTCTATTCTCTTCTACACATTAAAAAATAAAGATACCCTCCCTCCCTTCCTTCTTACCTGCCTTTCTTCCTTTTTTAGATATCTTCTGCCCCCCCCGCCTCTAATGAATAAAAAGAAAATAAAACTTTTGCAAGAAATATGCCAAGTCAAAGAAAACAGGTTCCTAAAGTGGCTGTGTCCAAAAATGTGTTTTATTCTCCTTGAGTCCATTACCTCTTGTTTGCTTATTGGTCCTCTGGAATTATGATTGGTCAGTACATTAAACACAGATCTTAAATCTTTGCATTTTGTTTTTCTTTACAGCGTTGTTATTGTATAAATTGTTCTGCTGGTTCTCTTCACTCTGTAGCAGTTCATACAGATCTGCCCGTGATTCTGTAAAACTATTCCTTTCATTTTGTAGTGTGAATTAATATTCTACTCATTCATGTACCATAATTTGTTCAGCCATTCCTCAGTTAATGGTCACCGCCTTAGTTTTCAATTCTTTGACACTACAAAAAAGATTTATTATAAATATTTTTGTACATGTGGGGGCTTTTCTTCTTTCTTTTATCTCCTTAGGGTTTAAGCTTATTAGTGGTATCACAGGAGTTGAAAAGTATGCACAGTTTAGCAATTTTAGAGTCTGCTTCCAAATTGTTTTCCATAATGGCTGGAAAACTTCTCATTCCTTTTTTTGGTTCTCAGTTTCCTTTCTCCAGTTAAATGTGTAATGCAATCAGTCCATGACTTATCACCTGTTTTTCTAGAAGGAAGATAGTTAGAAGCTTATACTAGCTATACTATGATGATATATCTGAGGACAAATATAAACTCTCTACTTTTTTTTTATTAAACAACTAATATTTAAATAAAGAAAAAAGTTTTAAATAATTAAAGTCCATCTTTAAAAATCTTTTTGATGCCAATTTCTTGACTGATTGTGTTAGGGACATCCCTGACAAGGAGATTATAGTATTCCTGGCAGGGAAGGCATCAGAATTTCATAACTTACCAGTTATACTTCAACAGAATGGCATAGTGAGAAAAGTATTGCACTATGAGCCACAGACCTTGGAGTCTATTCTCTTTCTGTCACTCAGCTAACCTTGCATCCCGAAAAAGGCAAAGTTCTTCAGTTCCTCAAGTCTCTTTTTTCATTTGAAAAATGTGGCTAATAATGCCTAAACCAGGGTGGGGAATCTGCGGCCTCAAGGTCACATATGGCCCTCTAGGTCCTCAAGTGTGGCCCTTTGACTGAATCCAAACTTCACAGAACAAATCTTTTTATTAAGGGGATCTGTTCTGTGAAGTTTGGATTCAGTCAAAGGGCCACACTTGAGGATCTAGAGGGCTACATGTGGCTTCAAGGCCACAGGTTCCTCACCCCTGGTATGTTCTACACTTCTCTGTCTTATTTTGAGGCTCAAAAGATAATAAATTTGAATGCATTTTGAAAGTTGTAAAGAATACACTATTAAAAATGCATGCTCATATTATGATGAATGCACCAGTGTTCCAGCATGGAGCACTGGCTTGATAATAGTGCTCCATTACCAATAAGAGAGGAGTTAGAAAAAAGCAAAAGCCTTAGTTATAGAGTAAGAAATAAGCCTTTGACATGTTTATCTTTTCATAGTAATAGAACTTCTACCTCCTTTGGTGTGTTGTGCTGAGGCTTCAGTAGGATGATGTTTATGAAAGGCCATGCAAACAAGTATTATTGCTTGGGAGATGGGACTGTTGATCTAGAGCGGTCATTGAGTTGTTTGGAACTTGTCTCGTTAGTGGTGAAAGTGAAAATTATTAAAGTAGAAAAAATATCTTAAGTCTAAACCCTTAAGAAGAGAAATGCCAGAGGTCCTAAGTTAAACTCAAATGCACATCCGTAGGCAATAGATGGCAAGAAAATGATTCTAATTCTTAGAATACTTAAGTATCTTTTATTTTTTTCTCTTTAAAACTGGGGAGACAATCACAAAAGGACTTAATTAGGGACAAATTAAAGTTTTTGGGTTTTTTTTAGGATTTACATAGTAAACATGCAGTGTGTGAAAATGCTAATAATTAATTTGTACTTCCTGATTTTTTTCCCCTTAGGCTCTAACATGTCCTGCCAAATAAATAGAGTCATCAGTCATCCAACCCTTCCAATCAGTATTACTGCTCATGAAGACAGACACATTAAGTTCTATGATAATAACACAGGTAAGATATTCTTTCCACAGTAGTTATTTTTGTGAAGAGTAAACAAACCAAAATTCCTATTGTTATATAATTTATTCCTGGTGTTTTTATTAAAAAGGGGCAGAGAATTGAGGTTGAAGATGAAATGCTTTCCTGTTTTGGCTTCTTCTTCTTCTTCTTGTCATTGTCAGTCAGTCATTTCAGTTGTGTCCAATTCTTTGTGACCCCATTCGAGATTTTCTTGTCAAAAATACTGGAATGGTTTGCCAATTTTCTTCTCTAGTTCATTTTATAGATGAGGAAACTGAGGCAAACAGCATTAAATAATTTTCCCGGGGTCACACATCTAGGAAGTATCAGAGGCTGGATTTGAACTCAGGTCTTCCTGACTCTAGACCCAGAGCTCTATCCACTGTGCTGCCTACTGTCTCCTTTTCCTCCTTCCCCGCCCCCCACTCCTTACTGTTTAGTGAATAATCAAGAGCAACCAAGAATTAACTTAGTTGTATAGAATTTCCAGTAGCCTGTGTTTTTCTTTATAGAAATATAGGTTGCAGGGTCATGCCATGGCCACATGGATATAATTGAGGGTATTCTTATCGTTCTGGCAAATCATTTTAAGTGATTCCTTGTTAGACTCTGGTAGCACCACAGATGTAGATCTTTGAGGACGGTTAGAGGCCATCTAATCAAACCCCATCCTTTTGCCTGTTAGGAAACTGAGGCCCAGAGAGGTATGCCAAGGTCATTCAGGTAATGAGGGGCAGTGATAGGGTTTGAACTTGGGTCCTTAGACTCCACATCCTTTACTTTTTTAAACTATTCCTCACAGTCTTTCTAATCCTCAGACCTGATGGTGGGGAGAGGAGAAAAAAAAAAGCACCACCAAACTGTAGTCCTTCAGTTTCTTCCCCTTCTCTCTAGCATGTCGCTACATATTTTGTGCTGACTAATTTTAAATGACTTGACCATTGAAGGCATCCACAAATTTTAGTGAGATAGTTGAAAAGATAGAAAAGAGACCTAGATTGCTAAATTGATTGTTATTTATTAAGAATTTCTACCTTTTGTTTTATGAACTTGGGCAAGACACTTAAATTGACTTTCACTTAAATTGATAACAGTTATGCTGTCTCCTGCAGAGAAATAACTTTGCCTTGCAGATTTCCCTAATATATTTATGTAACATTTTCTTATTTTGGGGACTCCATTCTCCGTTTCTGTAAGAAAAAATGAAAAAGAATCTACAATTGACTACAGTTCTTCTTCCTTTTGGCATAGCAAAAATTTTAAACTGCGTACAGGGGAGGTCCTAGAATTTGGAAGAAAATGATTCACCCAGTATAGGGTCGGTGTTTTCAAGCCTGGCCAACCTATGATCTGAGCATGACTTGCATGCAATCACAGCCCACAGGATCCTTCACCCTTGTTATTATAACTTTTTTTTACATAATACTTTATGTGTCATAAATCTAGAGTTGAAAGAGACCTCAGAGGTCATCTAGGTCAACCTTCTTAGTTTACTGATGTGGAAGCTGAGATTGTGACTTGTCTGAGGTCCTATAGCAAGTAAGGGCAAAGCCAGGTCCTCTTACTCCAAATTCAGGTCTCTTTCCACTGCACTAATTCTGTTTTAGAAAACAGTGTTATTATGAAAAGTGCTTTGTAAAAGTAGATCACCTTTGAAATAATTTGTGATGTTTTACCCAAAGATGGGTCGCATAAGTAAAGAAGTCATAATTCCTTAGATGCAGGCAATTCCAAAATATTTGTTCCTAACAGAGACAACAGTTGTGTTTGCATTTTTTAAAACTAAGTTTTCTTGTGAAAATGAGGCACGTATGTATAGCTGTTTGAGAAAACCACTATAATATATTTAAGTAGATGGAAATAAAAATGACTTTTGTCCAACAATGGTCTCTCAGCCACAAAGATAATCTTTTAGACAATTAATCTACCCAAAGATAAGTAGGAATTTGCTTTGTCCAGGCTTAGAAAAATAGTGAGTAACAATCTCTTCTTTCAAAGGTAAACTGATCCATTCAATGGTTGCCCACTTAGAAGCTGTTACGAGTTTAGCAGTTGATCCCAATGGCCTATACTTGATGTCTGGCAGTAAGTACATCACACATAAATCTATGTATTCTTTATGTCTCTATGTAATAGAATTTATTTTTTAAAATTTCACATTTTTTGGTATTTAGGTCATGACTGTTCAATACGTTTATGGAACCTAGAAAGCAAGACCTGTATCCAGGAATTTACAGCTCATCGAAAAAAGTTTGAGGAATCAATTCATGATGTGGCATTCCACCCATCAAAATGTTACATCGCCAGTGCTGGAGCAGACGCCCTAGCCAAAGTCTTTGTATGACATGATGCCTCCCTTTCAGCTTCTCACTCTTTCGTATAATCAGCTGCACACAAGAGATAACAGAAGACAAGGGGGAAGGTCACCTTTTCTTGCCCTTTCATTCTGCCAGTGGAGCACAGAGAACATTTGTTAAGATATAGTTTTTGCAGTCGATGTACTGTTTTCTAAAACTAAGGTTTGTTCAGGTTGCTGCAAGCTCAGCTGGTTCTGTGAGCCTGAAAACTGTTTCAAATTATTCTGAAAGTATATGCTTTTATTTGTAAGGGGGTTCTTATTCGCCGGGCAGGCCTGAGCGAAACCAGGTTCATTTAGTCCATTTGGAGGAATTGGGGCACTCTTTAAGGGAGGGACACATCAATAATATGATTTATTGGGGAGGGGTGGAGGGAGCAGGGGAACTTAAGCATGTTTTTTATTTGAGAAATTTTGTCAAACGTGCACGTTAGGTAGTCAAAACAGTGGCTTTTAACATGCCCACTGGACTAACCCTTTTGTGAATGATGACTAGGCAGTTCTGAAAGGAGTTTAGTTTAGCGTGTCTATGAGCTTTACACATAAAGTGACTAGCAAAACATTTTACCTATTAAAAAAAAAGAATGCAATAATATGTTACATATATTATTCAGTATGTCAATCAGATACTTAGTTTGCAGGCAAAATTATATATTGTATTACATTTTTGAAAATAGAGTTGTTACCAAGTGACTGAGAGTTTAGTTGTTAGATATTCAGCTTTAAAAAGAATGTTTGATACAGTCTACATTTACTAAGAGATTTCATTTATTCAAACATTCAAATTTGAGTCTCTTTATTGTTCAAGGACAGTCACTAGCACAGGTCTCTGATGCAAATAACCTGTATTACTGGTAAAATTTATTCATAAGATGTTTATAATACCAAAATGGTTAACCATTCTTATCAGTGAACTCACAGCTGGATAGATGCAAAGCAAAAAAAAAAATATTTAGAGAGTTCTCATTTATTTATGTTCACGTAACCATGCTTCAGATTATCTATGTTCTCTTTCTTCCCTAAACCTCAGGTTGGGCTATCTGATAGCCTTCAATAATACTATCATACTTTATGTTGGTTTAAAAAAGTAACCCAAATTCAATCTACTGGGTTGAGTTAGGTCCATCCTGTTGCTTTTTGTAAAAAAAAAAAAAAACCAAAAAAAAACCTAAACAAAGCACAAGCAGTATACCTTCAGAAATCTTATTTTAGCTCTGCTAGTAGGGAGAACATCTGGATGGAAAGGTCAGTTTGCATATCTCTTTTTAAAAGACCTTAAACTGTTTCTGGTTGGACCTTTTTTTTTTTTTGAAGAGCAATGAGTTTAGTTGTTGGTTCTAGAAAACCTATGACTGAGAGTTGATTATTTCTTTCTGACCCCAAGTCAACCTCATAGTATTCAGATTTCTAGTACCTTGACCTTATTGCCTAACTGAAATCTATTTTACCTCCTGTCCCACCCCTTCTCTTGGACACCCAAATCCAGGGACCAGTTGAAAACATATATAAATCATTGAACATAACAACTTTGCTTTCAGTATCCTCACAAGTTTAAAAAAAACAGGCCATAATAAACCCTTTTGCTGTCCTGAAAATTTTTTCTGCAACTTTTATCAGTGTCAAAGCAGTGGTGCTTCAGGTATAGTTGTTATGGGTTATATTTTATGATTAATACTAAATATATAAAATATGTAATAAGTTATCATTCTAATGTTTTAATTTAAATACACTATGGGGTGGAATGGGGTACAGTCACTGGTTAGCATGAGATGAGGATGAGGACTCTCTGCAGGCCCTGTTCTGTGTCCTAGAACAACAAAGATCCAGATACCTCTTCAATCCCTGATCGCAGGTGGTACCATCTATTTCTTTTGTGGAGAGATCGTGGACTATTAAAAAGACACACAGCTCTTCCCTAATGATAGTGAATACTGCATGACCCTTAGTTGAGCTCTGATGTCATCCCTTTCTGCAAGAGATATTGGAAATATCACTGCCCTGAAGATACTTGTGGCTTCCTGTCCTTCCCAGGTTACTGTTCACCTGTCTGCTGGGGCTCTCACTCTACTTCTCTGGCTAGGGGAATATTCTTAATTTAGGGATCTAGAATGCTGATACCTCTCTGATACATTAATAGTTGAGAAGGGCACTATCTTACAATGGGGAAATTTGATCATATTGGCTTCTAGGTCACTGTTCTTGTCATGAGGACTCCAGTGGCTCATTCTATGAGCTCATTTTCTATTCTCAAATCTAAGAAGCATAGAATGAGCCACTGGATTCCTCCCAGTAATGTTGAATTTGTGGTAACTGGATTCCAGAGATGACTAGGCCTCTCTTTTGGAATCCATCAAAATAGGTAAGCTAGAATGGCAACAAGAGATCTTAAGGGGCTCTTAAGGATACTCTCTTATCAACAAAAGAACCCAGAATCTCCTCATAGGAACTGTTTCAGAAAATCCCACCCAGTGTTCTTTACTTTTGTGCTAATGTCCCCAAAGGGCTTCTTAAGGTAAATGGACTTTCTCTCCCAGTCTTAGATGGTTAGATGGGAACTACCCCTCTGGGAAGAAAAGGCTACAACTTCATGGCTGAAACTAATCCTGTACAAAGATCACATAGGAGTCAAGGCCAAATAAAACTGCAGTGGTGCTACTGGCGATCACAAACACCAGGCATAGGACAAGAGAGTGCTGGCTTCAAGGTGGCTAGATGAATCAGAGGGTCAAATTTACAGAAGTCTGTTCTTGGGGTTCTAGATAGCAAGAGAGAAATAATTCTCCTGTGGGCCTGACACTGCACTGGATGATTGGCTGCAGGAAAAAAAAACCAACAGGACAAAATTTGAAGGTGGTGACTGTCACTATGGGGGCACACACATGTATGGTGCAGCCTTCTGACAACAGTACCCTCCAGTCCTATCTCCCATGTTATCTTGATTTCATGTTAGCTACAGACTAATGGCCTATGCTGATTCTCATAGCTCTGTGTGTGTGTGTGTGTGTGTGTGTGTGTGTTTATGCTACTGTTCTGCTGTCTGCAGTAGTTGCTAGCATCTTATTTTGCCGTGATTACTCTACTTATTCATCTATACTTCCATACCCTATCATTAACATTTAGGTTAACAAGTCCCTTCTGTGTTGGCAAATGAATTGTACCTCAACCCTTTCCTATAGTGGTAAGGTACTAATGAATGAATGTTTATGGTGCCAAGAAGGAGTAGAATGACAAATTGTATTCTATAAATTCTGTTCTCACATTCTTCATGATGTGAAAATGGTGAATTGCTGATCTGATATTTACTGAGAGAAGTTGGCAAGCTCCAGGCAAGAAGCGCTGATCTCAGATGCTCTGGCTCTTGTTTTTCTCGGTTCCTGCCTTTGGTGTCTCTCTAAATCTTCAGAGTTCCCTTTGCCTATTTCACTGAACTTCTCAAGGCCAAGCCACCAATTGTCTTATTTATGCCTCCTAAAATATTTGTTTACACATGGAAAATAACCATGTGGTATGTAGACTAGTGTGAGTGGTGGCTCTGGTGAAAGTCCATTCGGGAGCCAGGGTATACCGTGAGAGATAATACACAGAAGTAACATTCTCTTCTACTATTGTGAAGCCCCATTGTGGACATCTGCCAAAGCAGCCAATATGGTATAGTTCCCATGAGTCCAATTCAGCCTGAATTTAGCAGATATGAACTGAAGATTCCAGCCCAATGATAAAAATGCTTTTGTAGTTTTTGATTTGTGTTTTTTTCATGAACTTTATCCTTAAATAGGGAATGGTAAGGAAGGACAGGCTCCTGCCTTATTTACATGAGATGTATAGACACATTTGTGCTCTTGGAGCTTGTAGCACCCTTCTCAGTACTGAAATGTCATCAAAACCCATTTGCTATATTTAGACAAGATCATAAACAGATATTTTAACATCAGTGATATTATTACCTTCAGTATTTTTCTATTGACCAAGGTTAGGATTTTTTGCCGTTAAACAGGTAATAAGTTATGCAAACTATTTAGCTTTATAATGCATTATAATTGCTAATTAAAGGGGTAAAAATGGGTTGCATCATTGAGTAATGAACTTTACATGAGAGATTTCCCATGGATTTGACTTTCTTTCCTTTAGTATTCTTGTAATATTTCTTTTAGAAGCAATTATAAAGATTTATTTGAAAATGTCTAAAAGTTATGTATATTTTATAAATATATATTATATATATTACTAGGAATACACACACACATAATATATATATATATATATATATATATATATATATACACACACACACACACATAACATATATAAGCTATATCTCTTAAACCATAGGTGCATTTTACTGTTTTTTTTGTGTTGAGTTTTTGGGGAAGTATATGCAAAGGATAAGATATGAGTATGACATGAGTGTACTATTTGCTTATGTAATATATAGTTTTAAATGTTTTAACTACTGTATATATTATATACACTATAGGCCAGCATGCTTGTTGGAAAGATTGTCATTCTAGTTTATTAAAATTTGAATGTAAGAAAAACTGGCTATTCAAATGTGGATTGAAAAATATTCCATTCTAAAATATTATATTAAACATTTAGGCTTTTTAATGAATAGATCTTTTAAAGAAGGTAATAGCTTAGGAAGGAGAGGTGCCTTTTAAAACACAAAACAAATATAGCCTTATAATGAGGATGATGGGGGAGTATTATGTGTGTGTGTGTGTGTAATATATACACATATATACATGTATAATATACACATGTATGTGTATACTATACAATATATATGTTATGTATGTGTATATATGTGTGTATATGTATATACACATACACATGTATGTATGTATGTGTACGTATGTACGTATGTATGTATGTATACACATACACACACCTGAACTGTGGTCATTGATGTCTCTTTACTGTATTTGTTTAACTTGTAGGTCTTCAGGGTATTGTGTGTGAGCCCATCTCTGTGCTCTTCTGAGCACTACATCACACTTTTTTAGAATATTGATGTGAATTCATAGAAATTTCAATGGAGGAAAGGCTATGCTATATTCATTTTATATATTTGTATTAGAATTTATATAGGAGAAGGTGCATGTCCACAAAATGATGGAACCTCACTTAATTTGGCTAAGTAAGTGTGCCTCTTGAAAGGTTCATTTTTTTAAAGTTTCATGTATTTTCATCTTTTTTATTTTCATTGGAAATTTAAGAGGATGCTTCAGCTAGCAAAACATTATTTTTAGATCAAACAACTGGACTAGTTAAAAATCCCCCGTGAGAGTTTTAAAGCATTTTAAATAGCATCTTTCATACCTACCTCTCTACCACTGTCTCCATATTTTTCTTTAAATGTAAATCTTTTTACTGTGACTGAAATGAAGGTTTATACAATCTACAAACATATTTTGGTGCTAAAATTTTTGTGATTTAAGTTACATGGAACCTAGATTTCCCAAATAAAATTTTAGATCTTAGATTTTTTTGTTTAGTGTGGCTTGTGAATGACTAGACTTAATTTTATCTCTAACTGGTATGAATATATCTTAGTCACCAAGTTTCTGACAGTTCCAGTGTTATTACTTTGACCCATGACCATCCCTCGTTCCTTTCTCTGCTAACATGGATCATAGCCTCTTCATGTGTTCTCATCTGGTACAGTTCTCATCCATGACAATGTGTAAATCTTCTATGGTCAATCTACCTAATGTGCTTAAAGCCTTACTTTAGTTCTTGTAACATATTCTAGGTAAGTGTTACCACTTTGAGCTGTCTTTCTTTTGGTTAAGTGATTAGCCCACCTCCTTTCCTAGTGATAAATGTGCTTGATGAGGCCATTCCCATTTACTACTTCCCTGCAAATCATTCTTGGTAATATGTTGTATCCAACTTGTACTCACTGTATGTTTTTCCATTGCTCTTTGGGAAGTACTACTATAAATTTACCAAAGGTAGAAGCTAAGTTATTATATCAAAAGAATCCTTGAAAAGAGCTGTCCAGAAAAAACTTAATCAGTTTACTTTAATCATTTACAACTATATGATTTTGATTATAGCTATGACTAATGGCACCTGTTTAGCATTTTTTATAATCTATTAAACATTTTATCGAGGGAGTTAAGATTGCCGTAAGTTGTAGCTCATAGAAGCTTGTTACCCCCACCCTCTTTAAAGCTCCTTAAGAAAAGGATCTGAAAATTTGCATGATAAAAATCAAATATTTTATATATTGTTTTGGTAACTTTGACTTAACCATTAAAAGTTCTTGTTTTGGCAGGCTTGATCTTCCACTTGTTTATCCTTACCTACATGATAGATGCCATTTGGACAAAAAGATGAAAAGGTTAAAGCATTTAACTGATCTTTCTGACATCATTGCACTTTTCTTCTGTGATACCTTTTAAGTGGCATGATTTCTTTGTATGTAAATGCTATGCTGGACCTGACTCTCAGAAGATACTACCTCCATGGCCATCTCCTTTCATGCTTCTTAAAGAATTGACTGACGTATCCTTTGCTTATTGTTTCTACATAGAGCCCTTTCCTTTGCCAGTATTACTCAGCAACCACTTTTCCTTTGCGGTTTGTTCCATTTACCTGTTGTCACTCAGTCCATATCCTGTCATAGTTATCTGCCAGCCTAATCAACAGATAAATTTATTAAGTGCCTATTATATGCAAGGCACTATGCACGCGTATTCCTCCTTTTTTTTTTTAAGGAGTCCAGTACCTGTTTCAGTCTTCCTCATTATTTTAACCCTTGTGCTTATGCCTACAGCATTGATGACCCTTCAGATAGTCTTATGTCAACCTCCATTCCCATGATCCTCACCTTCATTCACCAAAACCAGTTGTATGGCTAGCTATACTTTTGACCTAACAGTACTTACACATAACTGCTACTTTCATGTATCAGAACCCCCAGTTTCCCCTCTGATCTATCTTACATCTGGCTACTTCATTCATTGTCTTAAGCAGGACTTCTACTCTTTCTGTACTTCCCCCCTTTCCCAATTTACCTCTGCTCTGACCTCATTTTGCTCCCTTCATGGTCTTCACTATGAGTTCAACTAGTTCTTTTTCCTGTGGCTTTGAATGCCTCGCCAAACCCCAGCCCTGTATTACTCCCATCATTTGGTGTATCCACTCCTATTCACATGTTGCTGAATGCCACTGGAGATCTCGCATTTGTGCCAATTAGGTCCAACACAAATTTGTTATCTAACACAACTGGGCCTTTACTGATAACACAAATTTTTTTTATTCTTGATTATCATATCCTCCACCGTGACTTTCAAACCTCTTTTCTCCTGAAGCGCTCCTTTTCAGCAGAGTACCTTGTCTCCTTTACTGAGAGGAAAGAAGCTGTCCGTCATAATCTCTTTCCTATTCATCCTCCTTCCACATCGTACATCATTCTTTATTCCTTTTTTACCAGTGACCCCCTCTTTTTCTTTAAATTGACACTTCTTTTGTGAAGTATAGTTCCTCTGTGCATTTGATTTCATCTCCATTCTCCTCAGGGAAGTTATCTCACTGATCATTTCCTGTCATCTTCAGTTTCTCCATAGCCATTAGTTTCTTTCTGCTTCTTATACATATTCCCAGGTTTCCTCATTCTTAAAAAGATTATAGCTCTCTGTCATTTTGCAGGCAGTTCCCAGAAGGGACTCTCCAGGGATGGGGAAACTGTGGCCTCGGGGCTATATGTGGCCCTCTAGGTCCTCAAGTGAGGCCCTTTGACTGAATCCAAACTCCACAGAACAAGGTCTGTCTTAAGGACCTAGATGGCCACATGTGGCCTTGAGGCCACAGGTTCACCACTCCTGTACCCTTCTATTTTTATTATCTCATCTCTCGCATTCTAGGTTCCAACTCCACCATTTAGCTTAAGTTCAAGGTCATTGAAACTTCCTTTGCAAGGTTGTCATTGATTTCTTTACTGCTAAATCCTGTGATTGTCTCCGCATCTCCATAGTCCATACCTAGGCTTCAATGTAGTCTCCTACCTAGGCTTCAGTGCTTCTGCTGGCTTGGTTATATCAGCTCCTGAATGTTGTTACTGCATTATTATCTATCCCCTGCCCATTAAACATGAGCATCCCTCAAGGTTCTGACTTGGCCCTCTTCTTCCTAACTGTGACCTGTTGATAATCTCAGTTGCCATGAGTTCAGCTATTTCTATGCAGATAATTCCCAGATCTGTATTTACAGTCCTAATCTTACTCCTGAACTCCAGCCCTGTATTACCAGCTAGCTGATTATCAGTCAATAAGCCTGCTATGTGCTAGGCACCATGCTAAGTGCTGGGGGAACAAAAAGAGGGAAAATGTCCCTGCCCTTGCGCTTGCAGTCTAATGGAGGAGACAAATAAATATGTACAAATAAGCTATAGACACAATAAATAGAAAATCTCTTCTTGAATTTCAAACTTAACGTATCTGAAATGAACGATTTCCCCCAAAAAACCCCACTCCTCCAAACTTTAATCTTCACCCAAGGAAATCACCCAGATTTATAGCCTAGGTGCCATTCTTGACTTTTCTTTCTCTTTTACTCCCTTGCATCTAATTGCCAAATTTTAGTGATTCTACTAACAACTTTTGCATTTGGCTCCACACACCTGTGATTCAGTCCCGCATCATCTCTCACCTGGATTGTTGCAGTAACTTCCAAATTGGTCTCATTATTTCTAGAGTCCCCCATCTCTAATTCAACCTCTCAGATAGCTGTCAAACTACTAAAACAGCAGATTCCTATATCATGCCCCTTCTACTCAAAATCATCTATGACCTCTTTTCTTCTAAGATACTAGAAGATGAGCTCCTTGGCCTAGTATTTTTTCAGTCTTCCACAGTTTGGCTCCTAACTACTTTTCTAAACTTCTTTAATATTACTCCATAATTTATGTCCAGCAAACTAGCCCACAAGCCCTTCCTTGAATTGAACATGCTTTTTCTGATTTCCATGCCTCTATGCCTGGAATGAATGCTCCTCCTTCCCTCCCTCCATTCCTTCTTTTGCAAAGACTTTCTTGGTTCCCCCCTCAAAAAAAATTGTTAGTACTCTGTTCCTCCTGAGATTACTTCTTTACCTATCTGTAAACATGTTATATTTGGTACTATCTTGCTTACTACACTGCTTAGCACAGTGATTTGCATATAGTAGACAGTAGGCTCTTAATAAATGCTTATTGAATTGACTCAAAATGAATCTTATAAATATCATAGCAAATTTTTTACCAGCATTTTGAAATGGTTTTTTAAAATAAGGATTTCCTGGATTTTTGTTAGTCAAGCTTTAGGTATGAATGAATTTTACTGGGACCACATGGGTGTCATATTGACCGCAACCCAGGCTGACTTGGATTCATTCTGTTGTCCACCAGTGAGTTACACTAGTGCCTTGTTGATATAGATGGAATGATTCTCTATTGGTTGTCCTTTCCTCTCTAAAAATAGAATAGTTCTTTGATTTGTCTGTAAGGAGCTGCTAAGGTGACAGTGCTACTTCTCCAATTATTAGTAATTGAAAATCCATGAATGTTTCTATTATGCACTCCACCATCTCCTCATGCCTTGATCTCCACATATTCCCCAAATCTACCACATTCTTCTATTTTATTTCTTTATTGCTTGTTTAGAGCCTGTCCTAAATCAGGGGTACAGGGGAAATTTCTTTTTTTAGTTCTTCCTTCAATTAAAAATACTAATTTTTTTGTTTAGTTTGTCAATGATATTTGAGCCATGTTAGTTAGAAGAGGCTACTTCTTTGTATCACTTCTATATCACTGTATATCACAGTGTATATCACTTGATATACACGGATGTTTTCTAAATCATTCAGATTTTTCATGTTCCTTAAGTTTTCATTGAGATGCCCATATCAAAAACTGTGTGTCCCTCAACCCCTGCCCCCATAAGTTAGCCCTGAACTAGATTGGTTGATTTTCAGGTGTTTTTAATTTAGTCAGGATATCGGTTAATGTAAATTAATCCAAATACTCATTTTCATGGTGAAAATGGTTTCCTTTGTAAATTCAGGGTATGGCAAAGCTAATTAAGACATCCATTTTGGGTGGCTCTAAATGTACTTTTGTTTTTAAATAAAGTGTAAGCCTATAGAGTCTGTGGTATAGATGTGTCATGAATTGTTAGAAAATTATAAATGGCAAACCAGACCCTAGCAATGGAATTATCAGTGGATGTAAAACACCCTGTTTTATTTTGTTGGAATAGAAAAAAAAAGGAATAAACAAATTAGCTGAATGTAACCATGTTTGGGGCAGATTTGGAAGTGGCCTAAGTGCTAGTTGTACTCTGGGAAAGGTGAAAGATTTATTATTGATAGGGTGTATGTCCTCCAGAAAGGCAGTGAGAATTAAAGTACTTTGTTAAGCTGGGCTTATGCTACTTTTTTGAAGACATGGTTGCCCCTGCAGATAAATACTAAATTTTATGAATGTTAAGCTAAATAGTTTTAAAATTGGATCATTCAAGTGTTTAACATAAGCTGTTTTCAAGTTAACTCCATTGGTTTTGGTATGGACTAAAAATAAATATAACAATTTCCTCTACACCCCTATCTTTCACTCAGGATATTGGATTTTTTCCCCTATTTTGCTATTTTAGAATAATCAGAAGTGTTCCACATTCATCTCTCTATCTGCCTACCAACCCCAGACATGCATCTCAAGCTCATGAACCCTTTTAAGGTGATCCCTCAAATCCACTATTCTCCTTGGTCTAATCTGGAGACTCAGAGAAATAAAGCTTCCAAATGTAATCTTGTGGGGGGGAAATGGGCCACTTGTTTTGGTATAGTGTTCGCTGTGATTAAAAATAAATCACTGGATGCCTTGTAGGTCATCTTTGATATCATGGATGGCTTGAGAGACTTGTATCCTTTACGTGTAGAATTTAGAATCTCTGTAGCCACTGAGAAGGCCAGGAAGGACCTGACTTGTCTAGGAGGCCCCAGAACCTCTAGTGCCAACGCAGGCTCAGGGCTGGGCTGGGTTTTCCAGACCCATAGAGGGTCTAGGTATGGTAGAGTTACGTTGAGATTTGTATTCTGGAAAGTCAGAGGCACTTTATAGCCCAGCAACACTGAACTTAACTGCAATACAGCCATAGACATCTTTCCAGTCTGCTGCTGTCCCAGGTTCTATCTGCTGCTGAAAATTACCAGGACATTCATTTAAAGGTGTGTAAAGAATTGAAAAGATACTCTCACATGAGCCTGCTTATGGGGAGAGTTAGAGCCCACCCTCTTGTTTGTGTCATTACTTTTCTCCCCAAGGATTTATTTAGTCATAACACCTGCGGTCCTAGCTAGTCCAGTCCCTGCCTTGTACCCTACTACCAAGGGTTCCAGGGTCAGCAGGACAGTTAAATTTCAGAGCCATTGAAACGCCATACAACTTTAGGTACCACATTTTGGGGAAAAGTGCTTACCCCCATCAAAACTTAATTTGGGAATCTCATTCAGCAGAGGCTACCATCATCCTACGTCTGATAATGGGACATAATGATACTTTTTCAGATTATAAAGCATCAATCACCAAGAGATAAAAATCAAGACTTGGTGTGGGCATCTTTATTAGGCTTGACAGCACCATGGAAGTTTACATGAAGTTATGAATTTACTTTTTTGGCCATGGAGAAAATTGTTCACAATCTTACTTTTAATTTGGTATATCTGTGACTTTCAAAACAAAATCAAATCACAACACAATTCACAAAGTCAGAGATGGAAGTCATCTACTTCCACAACAGGAAGGAAACTAGCATTTATTAAACACCTGTTGTGTACCAGGCACTATGCTAAGCACTTTACAAGTGTTATTTCATTTAATTCTTACAACCACTCTGGGAAGCAGGTACTAGTATTTTATCCATTTTATAGTTGAAGAATCTGAAGTACAGCGTAAGTGACTTGACCAGTGTCACACAGCTAATGATCTGGGGTCAGATTTGAGCTTGTTTTCCTGTCCCCAGCTCCAATGTTCTATGTACTTCAGTACCTAACAGGATCAAATATAAAGGGCTTAGGACAGTTCCTGGCACAGAAGGAATTTAATAAATGCTTGTTTCCTCCTTTCCACAGCCCCAACAAGCTGCCATTGAAACACTGCTTGAAGATCTGCAGTAATAGGAAACACGCTGTTCTATGTGAGCAAATCACTTAACCTCTGTTTACCTCAGTTTCCTCAGTTATAATATGGGGATAATAATAGCATTTACCTCCCAGGGTTGTTGTGGGATCAAATGAGATAATAATTGTTGAGTGTTTAGCACAGTGCCTGGAACATAATAAGCACTATATGAATGTTGGCTATTACTGTTATTTTCCCACTTCCATGCTTCTTAGAGGCATCTAGTGGTGCAATGGATAAAGCACTGGGCTTGAAGTCAGGAAGACCTGTGTTCAAATCCACACTCAGACACAAGCTGTGTGACCTTGGGCAAGTCACCACCTCTGCCTCAATTTCTTCAACTGTAAAATGGTGATAAGTTACCTTACAGAGTTATTGTGGGAATTAAATGACATACTTATAATGCACTTAACACAGAGGCTGGCACCAAATAGGTGCCATATAAATGCTTATTTCCTTCCTCTTCTCTGCTACCACCCACCTTTTCGGACTACCCTAGCTGAAAGTATTTCCTGATGTCCAACCTTATGTCCAGCCTCTGACACAAGCCATGTGTGACCAGGGGCAAGTCATCTAAGCCCTCTGAGCCCCAGGCTCCTAATGTGTAGCAGGAGGATAATGCCTATAATCCCTACCTCTCACACTTGTCATGAAGTTTAAATGAGATGATATATCTAAAGCATTTGCAAACTTCAGAGTTCTACCTAAATGTTGGTTGTTGGCAATGACGATGAAGATTGTGATGATGTCTGCCTCCTCCTTTGGCCAAACAGAATGTGTTGAATATGTCACACAAAAGGATATCAAATCAAAATATCAAAAATCAAACAAATATATATCAAATATCCTCTCTCCTCCATGACAACTTTTTCAAATAATTGAAAACAGTAGTCATCGCCACTCTAAATCTACTCTTCAGGCTAAACATAGCCAGCCCTCAAGCTTATCCTGGTGTGGTGACATTTCAGGTCCCTTCATTATTCTGGCTGTCATCCTCTGAACACATTCCAGCTTTCCAGTATCCCTCCTTTAACTATGGCATTAGTACTATCTAATACCAGCCCTTTCTTAACAGCAAGTGATTTCAGGTGGATCAATACTACCAAAAGTTATGGGGAAGAAGCCAAGGATAATTTGCTACTGTTCATACCCCACCCAAACCTCCCCTACAGACCACCAATGGGCTCAATAAAGACTTGATAAACGACATACAGTTTAGTTGAAAGCCTGCTTTGTCGTGGTCAGTGCTATAACAAGTCTCACAACGGCAAACACTTAGCATTCTATGGACAAAAAAACTCACCAGACTTGCTTCAGTGCACTTCATGTACAGGATGCAGTGCCAGAGGATTGTGAGTCTTCATGTTGTTAGGTAGTGACCATTTACACATCCCATTCATGGGCTCTCTAGAAAAAGGACATGTTTTCATTTCTGACTGTTCAGAAAATAAAGATTTCTTGAAAAGATTCTTTGGCAATGGTACAATTTTGAAAGATTAAGAAAGTACTTTTGAATTTCCCAAAGTGTACTTTTCTTGATACTAGTTTGCATTCTATTCATTTTATCAATAATTTAAAAAATTAAAAAACACTTCTCTTTAGGTATTAGGGGAGATAAAAAGATGAATATGATTCTCCTGCTTTCAAAACACTAGTGATTTAATATGGGTGAACATTTCATTCTTCATGAAAAAATTATTCATAGAATATTTTGCATTACATAGGCCTTGGAGATGGATAGGGAAATTTTTAAGTGACCTTACCCTCAAGGATTTCAGTCTATTGGGGAAGGGGAGAGTGGTAAGTTAGGAAATATACACAGATTAACTCAATACACCACTAGTGCAAAGGGGAAATAGAGGGATTTGATCAAGGAGAAGAATCACTTATGAAAGATAAGTGTAGTCTTCTTGGAAGAGGGGGTACTTGATTTGGGCCTTGTTCTGTCAGGTCAAAGTATCCACTGTGACCACCAGTTTCCAATCTATTTTATGTTCCCCTTTTAGAATGTAAATTCCTTGAAGGCAGGAATTGTCCTGCTTTTCTATTTCCATACTAGCATTTAGCTTAGTGACTGGTGCAGGGTAATCACTTAATAAATGCTTCCCCTACCCCCATTCATTTCTTCTTTTAACCCAAGATTGGTTTTGGATATCAATAGGCAGAAATTGGAAGACAGCATTTTAGGTATAGGGAAGAGGGCTAATCACTCAACAAATAGTTAAGTGCCAAATAAGAGCCTGTGCTAGGTGCTGTGTGTACAAAGAAAAAATTTTAAAGTCCCTGCTCTCAAAAAGTATGGGAAATACAACATATGCATAAGTAAGTATATACAGGATAGATGCAAACTAAAAACATGATCATTTTGACAAAGGGATCATTGGCAGGTGGGCGTTAGGATGGGAGAATCAGGAAAGGCAAGATGATGCTTGAGCTGAGTGTTGAAGGAAGTAAGGAATTCTGTGAGGTAGAGATGAGAAGAGAATCCATTTCAGGCTGGGATATGACCTGTACAAAGTCATGAAGACAGAATGTCATGTATGAGGAACAAGAAAGAGGCCAATTTAGCTGGACAGAGTGTAGAAAGGGGACTAATGTATAATGAGGCTAGAAAGGTAAAGTCTGGACTAGTTTGTGAAGGGCTTTAAATGCCAAACAGAGGAGTTAAAATTCAATCCTAGAAGAAAAAGGGAGCCTCTGGAGGTTATTGAATAAGGCTGTAAAAGGATCAGATCTATACTTAAGGAATTTGGTGTCTTTGTGGAGGGTGGATTGAAGTGGAGAGAGACCAGGCAGGAATTCTAAGACTATAAGTAGTAGTAGTAATTAGTAATAATAATAAATGGCTAGAATTTCTGTAGTGCTTTAAGGTTTTCAAAGTGTTTATGTCTCATTTGATATCAGTAGTCTAGGTGTGAAATCATGGGTGCCTAAACCAACTGCCTCTTAGGCATTTTGAACAGGATGTCCTAGAGGCACCGTACACTCAACCTATCCCAAACAGAACCCATTATCTCCTAGTCCATCCCTCTTTCAGATTTCCCCGTTTCCATAGAGAGCACTGTCATCCTGCTAGTCAGTCATCCACACTGCAACCTTAGTATCATCCTTCACTCCTTCTCTGTCTCCTCACATATCCATTCAGCTGCCAAATCTTGCCATTTTTACCTATACAGCATCTCTCCCATATAACCCCTCTTTTCTGTTCACATAACTACCACCTTTAACATCTCTCATCTGTCCTGTTTCACTAATTTTCTAACTGGACTCCGTAACTGAAACTCCATTCTATTTGTCCTCCACACAGCTGCCCAAGTGATTTTCCTGAAGTGTAAATCTGATTATCTCCTCCCTCTCCTCTACTCATTATACTCTAGTTGCTCCCTATTACCTTTGGGATCAGTTTTAAATTCCTCTTCTTGACAATTAAAGCTCTTCATATCCTAGCCTCAAGCTACTTTTTTTTTTACACAATTGGGGTTAAGTGACTTGCCCAGGGTCACACAGATAGTAAGTGTCAAGTGTTTGGTCTGAAGTCAGATTTGAACTCGGGTCCTCCTGAGTCCAGGGCCAATGCTTTATTCACTGAGCCACCTAGCTGCCCCCACCCCCAAGCTACTTGTCCAAACTTATTATATATTACTCACCTCTACACATTTTATGGTCCCTACTTTCCAGTCATCTCTTCCTAAACAAATATCTTGGAGCCCTGCTGCCCTACTTGGTGACCACCTCCCCAAGACCACTATTTCAGGAAATTCCCAGCTGCTACGATTTGCATCATTCTCTCCTCTCCAACCATCTCCTCCTTGCCAACCCCCTTGCCACTGAGTTCATACCCTTTCCTGCCTTATAAAAATTCCCCTTCCCCCAATTTACAGTCCAGTTAATCTCTGTTCTTCATACATGGCAATCCATCTCCCATCTCTACCTTTGCATGAGCTATCACCCATTATTGGAATGTACTCCCCACAACTTCACCACCTCTTATCTGTTGTCTTATCTTCTGTATGACCTTTCCTAGCCCCCTGTCCCAAATTTAGCTCCTAACCCAATAAGCTGTCTTTATATAATGTGGGGGGAGGGGGACCACTGCCCTATAGCACTTCACATTTCTCACACAATACATATAGATACCTACTCACTCTCTGGGCTGACTTATTTATACTAATCTGTCCTCACACTGGCAGATCTAGTTTCTGAAAGAAGAGCCACAACCACACAATTATACTCAAATGCTCTAGAGGTAAGCCTTTAATAGAGGGAATATAATATACTCTGTCTTCACCATTTTAGCTTGAGAACCCTCATCAGTGCATTTCCATTTATGCAAACTGGATGTTCACAATGATGACAATTTTAGATCTTAAACACAACTATTTACTTAACAAAATGGAAAAAATCATAATAATATCTCAAGTACTCATACAGTAAAGCAAATCCAGGAATAACAAATACCTCACAGTCCACATGTTATACTCTACCACCAATGTACTCAGGTTCTATGAGGAGAATAGACACATACTTATAGAAACCAGGCAGAACACATGAGTGAGAAAAGCCTGTATGCTCATGCTAACTCACAACTATGGTGCAAGCTTCAATGCCATGACCCACACAGGAACATCTATACACATGAGAAGCTGCTTTTCTGCTTCTTCTCTGTTCCCCTTCATTTTCTCACCACTCTCCATCTGGCCAAATCATTTTCTTTCAGATTGATGAAGTCTTTCAACTTATTCTAGAAGAGTACTGTGAAAATGTTACATTCTTGATTTAACTAGCAGTCCCCTTTAAGCCAAAAAAACTACAATGTTTATCAGGTTGGTACTCTCTGGGCAATACAAACAAGCTCAACCCGCTTGTCACGCACTAGCTTGCTGTGCAGGCCAATCAGCTTGTAGCAAACAGAACTCTCAGCAAAACAGGTTCAAAAGCTGTTTTTCCCTTCTGCTCCCAACCACTCCCTTAAAGCAGAAGTGGCTATAGAGAACAACATGAAATTCTGAGAGACTTCAGCTCAGACTCTAGTTGTCTCTGAGGGACATTAGCTGACACCAAACCCTTGCCCAGTTAACTCCAGTCTCTCTTTAGCAAATGAGGAATCTCATAGCTGAAGCCTTTTTCAAGCCGACTGCTCCACGTACTTCTTCACAGGTACTTCTATTGAGCTACAGACTTATCTCCTCCCCCTTTTAAAATTCCTTAATGTTTCTTCAATATTCACTGGCTTACCAGCTTCTGTGATATTACTTAAAATGGCTTATATCAGAGCATTCTCATACTCAGACTCATCTTTCACTTACAATGTAAAACTCTCGAGACCTCCTATATGTAATCCACAGTCCTCATCTAATTATTCCATACCCTCTAACTAATCATAAGATTTTTTATATTATTAATTTTACCCTTCTAAATCTTAAAACAGTTCTATGCAAGTGATCTGATAAGCTCCAACCATTCCACAGTCTTCAATCCAGACTTTCACCGTCTGTATTTTTGACAACTATTTCTGTATGCTTTCATTTCAGCAGTTTTTAATAAAAAAAGTTATCTTCCTTTATACACCATAAAACTGTTTATATACAAAAGCCACAAGCTTTACAAGGTGATTTAAGCCTTTATAGTTATGTTGCAGTTCATTTTCTTTCCCCTTTGCAATCACACTGCTTATAGCTTGTCTGAAAAGTATTTCTTAAACCCAGATTTTTCATTGTTTCTATTAAATCAAAGTTCGTTTTCTTCTCCTTCCAGGCACCAAACTGTTCATCTGTGAAAGAGTCTATAACTTTCCCTTTTCTGATTGATTTAATTTTCTTTATGCAGAAGTACTGTTTCTCCCCCACCCCCCCATCCCAAACTGCTCCATATGAAAAGACAGAACCTTAAAGGGATTGTACCTTACATTTGTAATAAATAATAATAATAGTAATAGTGAAAACTTATATAGGGCCTACTATGTGCCAGGCATTGTGCTAAGAGCTTTACAAATATTGCTTCATTTGATCCTCATAACAACCTTTTGAGGTAGGTATTATTACTGTCCCCATTTTACAGATGAGGAAACTGAGGCAAATAGAAGTTAAATGACTTGCTCAGAGTTGCACAGCTAGCAAGTGTCTGAGGCTAGATTTGAACTGAGATCTTCCTCTCTCCAGGACTGATGCCTTCTTCACTACACCACCTGGCTGCCCTGTATGCATTGTGTTTATAGCTATATATGTTCATGTTGTCTCCCCCCATTAAAATGTAAGCTTCTTGAGATAAGGAACTATTTTGTTTTTATTTTTGTATCCCTAACATCCAGCACAGCTCCTGGCTTTTCGTGAGCACTCAATAAATGCTTGTTGATTGATTCACTAAAGTGATGGCTGTGTAGATCAGAAGAAGAGGTCAGAAGCAAGAGGTATTTGGAAAACAGAAATGAAAACATTTGGCAACTGATTGGTAGAGTGGGGAATCTAGGAAAAATGGCAAGGTTTTTAACGTGGGAGACTGACAGAACGGTGGTGCCCTCGACAGAAATAGGGAAGTTTACTTTCCATTTATAAAAGGGGAAGTGAAACATCATTTATTCTAAATGGTTGACACAAATTACAGAATCAGATGAGACCTCAGAGATCATGTAGTTCATCTAGTATCTTGTACAAGAATCCCTTCTTTAATATCTCCTGCAGGTGATCATACAGCATCTACTGGAAGACCTCCAATGAACCTACCACCCACCAAGGAAGCATGTTCTACTTTGGTTTAGCTGTCATTGCAAGACTTGTTTAATTATATCAAACCTAAATTTGCCTCTTTGTGACTTCCCATTGCCACTAATTGTGCTTTCCCTGGCTAAATGGAATGTCTAATCCTTCCCCCCACCTTGACATACTTGAACACTCATATTATATTTCCCCTATGGCTGAGCATCCCCAGCTCCCTATACTGAACCTCATTCTGAATGCAGCAAAAAATTCTTGAATGGCTATCATATGCCACCATTGTTCTATGTAACAGGAATAAAAAGACGAAAGCAAAACAGCTTCTGATCTCAAGGAGCTTAAGGTAAGAAGTAAAGAGTAAGGTACTCTCAGCACTTAAGGTACTAAGTGAAAGGGGCAAGAAAGAGGTCAGACAATGTTCTATGAAAATTTGAGGTATGAGAAAGCATTAATTACTGAGGGCATCAGAGAGGCCTTCAGAGCTGAGATGGTAGCAGGCCTAAGCCTTGAAAGAATATAAAGGTTCTGGTAGGCAGAGATGTTTTCATCTGTTTTGAATGAATGTTTTCATTCATTCCAGATTAGTTTTGTGAGGACAGGAAGTGAGAATGGGTTGTCCAAACACATGGAGGCAGGAAGTAGATTGTCCAGTTCCAGGATAGCTGCACTGGAATAGTCCATTTGACTGCAATATAGAGAATATGAAGGGGAGGAATGTACAATAAATTCTACCAAGTTCAGTTAACAGTCAATTGTGAAAGGCCTTAAACTGAGGAGTTTGCCTTTCAGTCTAGAGGCAATGGGGAGCCTCAGAATGTTTTTGAGCAAGGAAGTAACATGGCCTTAGGAGGACTATTTTGTGTGTATAGCAGCTTTTATCTTACTAACCAAAAAATCGAAAACTAAAGGAGTACCCACCTATTGGAGAATAGCTAAACAAATTATGGTCTATAAATGTAATGGAAAAGAATTGTGCCATAAGAAATTACGAAATGGGCAGTTTAAGAGGAAACTGGGAAGAGCTCTATGAACTGATGTGGAGCAAAGTGAGCAGTACTAAGAACAGTCTGGAAAATGGCAGCATTTGATTTACACAATGACAGCCAATCACCTTACTCCTCTTTCTCTATTCCTCTATGCCTTTTAAAAGAAGCATTTGTGTGAGGGAAAAAAATGCTTTTAACCTAATTTTTTTTTTGAGTACTGAGCTTAACATTTACTAACTGTATGACCTTGGACAAATCACTTAACTCCTCAGAGCTTTGTGTTCCTTATTTGTAAAATAGTGACAATCAGATTGAAACTACCTGCCCAATAGTAGTGTGAGGAAAATGCTTTATAAATGATAAGAGTATTATATAAATGCAAGTAGTTATAAAGTACAGCCCAATCTACAGATTGTTTGAAACTGTTTTCTAATGCACTTAAGCAAACCAACTAACATCATATGGATTTGCAAGTCATTGTGATGTAATTATGTAGCAAAAAGAAGCAAGAGAAAGCACACCTTAACCATCATGGCATTCTCTTATGTGGTAAAGCCAAATACTAAACTAGCAAACAAAGAGTGATGAGAAAGCCAAGATTTAGAAACCCAACTTATGCTGGGCTAGAAAGAAAGATTTCCAGGGGTCTATTGAAAATGAAAAGAGATAGTACATGAAGAGTTGGAAAGAACCTTAGAATTCTCTCATTTTATAGATGGAGGAACTGAGTCTCAGAGAGGTTGATTTCAACCAGTCAGTCGATGAACATTCATTAAGTGCCTACTATGTACCTGGCATTATGCTAAGTGCTTAAGTGGGGATATGAAGAAAGACAAAAGATAATCCCTCCCCTCAGGGAGTTTATAATCTAAGACAACACACAAAAGTAAATTGAAATGGGATGGGAATGGAATGCTGGGCATGATAAAGTCAAAAAGAGTGTAGCCTGGTGGGAAATGAAGCAATAGGTTGCCTAGGTGCCTTCCTTAAATGGAGGTTTTGGAAGGAGCTCTCTGTTCCACCTTCCGTTTAAAGGGGTCCCAGGAACAGCGGGTTTTGTCCACGGTCACATAGCTAGTAAATGTCAAAGGATGAGTGGCAGAGAAGAGAAGACAAGACAAGAGGATGGGAGGGGACAGCACGGGAGGGAAGGGGAGGAGAGGGTAGGAGAAAAGAGGGGAGAGGAGGAGAGAGTGAGAAGTAGAATAACAGAACAACCAGAAATTGAGTCCAAGTCTATTTCCTGAAAAGTGGATGGGGAAATAATGTGGGAATCTTTGAAACCTATGGTGAGAAAAGCATCCCACACTTTTCTAGAATTTCTTAAAGAATGGAAATTTTCAGTGCAGTTTAAAGGACAATTTATTTTAATTGCCTCCTAATTTAAAAAGTGTTGAGAAATATTATCTTTCCTTAGATGCATTTTTTTTTTGGCTACAATCTATGAGCCATCTCATATAAACTAGCAATGGATTGGCTTGGTAGCACAACCTTCCTTTCTGAAAAGATCCCGTCAATATGAATGAAAAGAAAAGTATATTTTAGTATAGTAGCATTTCATTATCTTAAAGGATCATCCATTTTTGTCTGAAAGCAGTCTTAAAGAGTCTTCTAGTCCAATCTCATTCTACTGATGAAATTGGAATCCTAAAAAGGTTGAGTGACATGCCTTAGACCACATGGGTGATGAGTGAAACAGCCAACATTTAAAGCAAGGTCTTATGACTACAAAATCAGTGTTTTTTTTTCTTTCTACATAACTGCGTGATGATGCCAGTGCAGGACTCAGGTTGTCCATTGCTTATCCCTCACATACGCCACAGGACTGTCCCACCAGCTTCTCTTTTCCAGTCGTATATATGTGGTGATGGGGAAAAAAATGGAAAAGATCTACAAAGGTTTTTATAACATACATTTTTCACCATCAAGAACAGTGAAGCCACCACACTTGGACTCTAACATCACAGTCCTGGCTGTGCTTCTAGGGGAGATCAGAATGGCCTCAAAGAGAATAAAGAAAGGAAGAAGCAGTAGCATTGTACCAAGTATATCCAGAGGAGATGGGTTCTGGAGGTGATACAGTTGTGAGAATCCCATTAATAAGGGACTCATTAGTAAGGAGAGGGAGATACCAAAGGCAAAAAATCATGAACTTTATTAATACAAAAAAAAAAAGGTATGTGTGGGGAAATATAAAAAAAGCTACTGACCTGTTGGCCTCCTTTTCTGTCTATATAAAGTCTTTATGAGGGTCATCTAGACATGAATCATGGTCATTCTTGATGAGGGCATTAGTAAGGAAAAGTAGGCTTTAGCAAATGACATTCTACAGTGGCTCACACTGGTGCCATTTTGTAATTGTTGGAAAGATGTAGAAAACATAAGATTTCACTGTGCTTATTGTTTGTTGATTATGAAAAAGACTGATTTCTTATAGCAAAACACCACCTTAAAGGCCCTCTTTCAAAAAAAAAGTTATCTCTAACCCAAATATCAAAATTATTCAAGATTCGTTGGAAGATATAACAGAAATAATGCCATTCCACAACCCTGTGAACATGAACCTCAAAAGTAGCATAAAACAGTGAGATGTATGCATGCCAAAGATGTTTCACATTGTGATGGAGGAGATCCAGGACAAAATGCAAGTTGAAGAGGGATTCTCTGTGGATGGTCAGGTCATCCAGAGGTTCATATTTATGGATGACATTGTGCTAGTTGCTTTAATCCTTAGAACGTTGCAGAACCTCCTGGAAGACATCCATAAACAGTCAAAAGAATTTGAACTGACCATGCACAAGTAGATGAAAAATATCCAGTGCCCAAGAAATGAAATGCATTTGGATGGACAACCTAGAGAGCTTGCCCTTAAATATGTGTAGCAGAGATAAATAGTACAAATGGACAAGTTAGACCCAGAAATAAACAGGAGGAATGAGTTGGAATACCTTCTAAAAATTGGAAAACTCTGTTAGAGGCTCCAAAATTCTGGAAGTAGAGGTCCAGCTTTTTAATATCAATATTCTATAGGTATTGTATGGTTTTGAGATCTGGATCACAATAGTCTCTGAAGAACAGAAAATTAATATTATGTAGAAGTCAATTGAGAGGTACATAGTGAGTGTGAACAGTCTGCAACTTATAAACAGTGAGGAATTCTGAAGAATCAAGAGTAAAAGAGGTCGTTAGGGAATTGGAGGTAGAGAAGGATGGCTCAGTCATATGGCAAAGGCAAGGGCTAACAAATGGACAGCCCAAGTGCTCCACTGGTATTGTTGTGATGTCAAGAAAGACAAGTAAGAATTAAGTTCTCTAGCATGATGGAAAGATCTTCTGTGGTTAGCCTATGGGAGGGCATGGACAAGGGTCTTGTAGAATGAGTAGGCGTGGACAGGTTGTGATCTGCATTATTGGAAGGAAATCTCCAAATCTATGAGATCGCAGATCCATTTGAATACATGTCTTTGATGATTTTGTTTATGCCCCTTCTTAAGAGCATGTCATTGTTGATAATTTTGTGCAGCCTATTTTTTCCCACCATACATATTTCTATCACCCTTTGGGTTAGCTGCAATTTTGATTTTTCTGATATCCCAAGATATATGATTCACTGTGATAGAGCATCACTGGAAGAATTTTGGTGTTAAAAAGATGTCTGAACAAAGATTAAGAGTAGGATCTGTTAGTGAAAGCATATGTTTATATATGTATGTATGTGTGTGTATATGTGTATGTATATATATCTGTATCAATATGTAAGTATAACCACACTTAATTGTAGCCTCCATAGGGGGAGGAGGAAGGGAGGAGGAAAGGGGAAAAAAGTAAAAAGTAAAAAGTGCACAGCAGAAAACAAAAGAAAACCTACAAGGAAGCAAAGAAAAGATGGACAGTTCTCAACACAATGTGTAGTGTTTAATATATAGGCTTTCTTGAAATGGAAATTTATTGCTATATATTTTGAATCTTCTCATGTTCTACTATGCACATGACATGATTTTTTTCTTTTCTTATTTTATATTTAAATTTTAATGTATGTTTATAATATGTTAAAAATTAATAAAAAAAGAAAAATATTATTTGAAAAAAGATGTCAGAGAAGTTTAACTGATATCTGATTCCAAACATTTCATTTTTATCTGCTTGTCCTACTCAAAAGTATTTCATGGTTTCCTGTTGCTTTTAATTCCAGTGTCCAAAATGCATGATCCCAGAGTGCAGCCCCTTGGAGATTTTTAGTAAAAAAAAAAATAAATTTTTTTTTACTTAACTACCACACATAATCTAGTAATCCAATAGAGCCCACATACCTACCCACAACTTCTCTGGTGTAATTGACCCCCATCAAGTAACAGTATACTTATGCTAATGTATTGGATTAACTAGTAATTATCATGAGGGTAAGGACTATCTTTTGCCTCTTTTTGTATCCCCAGTGCTTAGTACAGTGCCTGGCACATAGTAAATGTTTAATAAACGTTGGTTGATTGATCAATTATAAAATGTTCGCAAGGATCATTGATATCTCTATGTTTCCTCCACATCATTCTCTTTGCCTTCCTCTTTCTAAATTCTGTTTGTCCAATAAGGCCCAGCTCAAGATCCCCTTCTTCTAGGAAGCTTTTTCGTACTCTACAGTGGTCCCATGCCCAGGTAAAGAAGTGTTCTTTTTCCTGTCTATAATATCCTAGTACTATTAGAGGCAGTTTAAGTGGCACATTAGGATAGAGTGTTGGACTTGGAGTCGGGAAAACCCAAGTTGAAATCCTGCCTCTGATGCTTCCTGTGTGACACCAGGGAAGTCACTCAACCTCTCAACCTCAGTTTCCTCAGCTGTAAAATGGGGATAATAATAGCACCTGTATCACAGAATTGTTGCGCAGTTCAAATGAGAAGGTATATGAAATAAGATAGCGTATTTAAAGTGCTTTGCAAGTGCTAACTAATTTTTTTATTATACAATCTCAGAGTTGGAAGGGACCTAATAGGCCATCTAGTCCAACCTGTACTTAAAAGAATTCCCTTTGCAGACCTCCGAGGTAGCAGACACTGCCCTGAATCCATACATCTGGCATAGTGCCCAGGGCACACTAGTTGCCTGATGCATGATTGTCAAGTTGAGTTGAATTTGCTGCTTCCTAAGGTCACTCTCTGTCCCTACCTTCCCAGAGCTCTAATTATGAATGTTTTCCCCTGCATCAAGACCAAATCTTAAACAGTGACATTTAGTTGCTACAGAGAAGTCTTACTGAGTCAGTAAGACCTACATTCAAATCCAGCCTCAGACATTTAACTAGCTGCTGGATCCTGGGCAGGTTGGTCTCAGTTTCCCGATTTGTAAAACTGAGGATAATAATTGCACCTACCTCTTAGAGTTTTTATGAGGATCAAATGAAATACTTGTAAAGCACTTTGCAAATTTAAATGCTAGTTGTTATTGTCATTAATCTGACCAACTGTGATTTCCATCCATTGCTCTTATATCAGACTTTTGGGTGAAGCAGGCCTAATCCAATCATCTTCTACATAGCAGTTTTCTAAATATTTGAAGACAGTTATCATGCTCCCTTCTGCCAAAGCCTTTTTTTCTCCAAGCCCTTTCATCATCCTGGTTGTCTTCTTCTGGGTGCTCTCCAGCTTAATCAGTGTCTTTCCTAGAATGTTTTAACATTGTTTGTATTCCCTAAGCATAGTGTCCTTAGCCTAGTAGGCTGCACAATAGATAATTATTATCAGAATATTCTAACATGATTGCATCTTTCAAGGTTTACTTGTAAAGTGATGTTATCCAGAGAAGGAGATGGTCTATTTAAGTAAACAAGTGTTGACATCCTAGCTTGACCAAAGTAACACAGCCAGAATTATTCTTACTTCCTGAGGTCTTTACAAATACTACTCATTGCCCAGTGAGGCTGTCCCTTGGATGAAAGGGCTGATTATGTGGTGCTATTTTTCCTTTGGCTGAAATGTTCTTTAATTGAAAGGTCAAAGGAGTTCTATGGGAGTTCCAAGACCTTACATTTAGGTCATCAGAGCTGGAAGCAATCCCAGCTCTTTTCCCTTTGCAGTTTGTTCCCTAAACTCAATGGAAGCATTTTCTTGGGAGAAAACAAAATTCTGTGACTCGTTGCTCTTTCAAGAAAATTCTGTCTACTCATTTATTTTCCTTGGTGCATATCTGAGACGCTCATTGCCACTGTGGTTTTTCACTTTTAGACAAGTCCTTGTTCACCCCAGTCCTCCTTCCCCTTCAGAATGTTGTCTCCTCTCCTACAGAGGGTCTCAAAGCCTTTTCCTCACTGAGATGAAAGGAAAGTCTATAGGGTTAGTCTGGTTAGAAAGCCAGCATCCTCATTACTATCCTAAAGCATTTGCAGTCAGAGAGAGTAAGGCCCAGTCGTGTTACTTCTGACCCGAGTTTGCCCCATTTGTGCTGCTTGGAGGATTTCTTCTGCTCCTTTGGTTTTGGGTGCTGTGTGAGGGCTCTTTGTTGATCCTTCTTTGAGAATTGCCAGGCTCCAATTTGCTGTTTACCTGAATGAGCCCTGCCCTGTTCTTTTCACCCAAGTGGAAGCTGGAAAGGCAACAAAAGAACCACACAGCTGGATTTGTATCTTTTGGGAAAGGAAGGCCGTCCTGCCAAGTCAAATGTATTTCTTGCTAACATGGGTGGCTCAGAGACTGCAGCCTGAAAATGTGCATAAGGGAAGGACAATGTTGTGCAATGCTATTTTCAATTAAAGGCTATTAAAATCTTTTGGTTTGTTTTAAATCTCAGCCTTCATCTAAATTGTGGTCTTTTAGCATTGTTTGTTTTCCTGTGCTACCTGAATATGGCATTTCATCCCAGCAACAGAAGCAGTGGGTTCCAAAGGCACAGAATCTGTATCACTGACACTATGGAATACCTTCTTTAAAAAATAGTCTGGGGGCAGCTAGGTGGTGCAGTGGATAGAGCACTGGCCCTGAAGTCAGGAGGACCTGAGTTCAAATCTGGCCTCAGACCAAATACTTGACACTTACTAGCTGTGTGACCCTGGGCAAGTCACTTACCCCAATTGCCTAAAATCAAAAAAAAGGAAAAGGTCTGGAGGTATAAACAAATGACATCTTGTAAGCTATTGAGGCCCACATGGAAGGAGACCTGTGGGGTGGTCAATGGCTTCCTCCAGTAGCATATCT
Organism: Phascolarctos cinereus; assembly: GCF_003287225.1. Taxonomy (NCBI): domain Eukaryota; kingdom Metazoa; phylum Chordata; class Mammalia; order Diprotodontia; family Phascolarctidae; genus Phascolarctos; species Phascolarctos cinereus. The sequence continues at coordinate 208,364,602 of NW_027555625.1, forward strand.
GAGCAAAATTTCAGAAAACTGTAGAATACCTGCTCATTTTGCAAGCATGGTCACTAGTAGTCTTGAAATTTTAGAGCACTTGTTTTCCCCCATTATACCAGATTCATTCATTTAAATTTCAGGGAGCTAGCTTTGAGTTCTATAGTTGGTGAACTGGGCTAATGTCACTACCCCATATCTCCTACTGGTTCAGGTGAGGTTTGCTTTTTTTTTTCCTATATGGGCAATTCATTTTACTCTATGCTACATTCTCAGGCTATAGCCCAAATGTTAGTCAACTAGGTTGGAGTTGTCTTAATCATAGGAGATTAGCTTGCCAAAGTGGAGTCCAAGAGAACTGCCCTGAGGGGAAGCTGGAGAAACCATTTTAGCCTTCTATGATAACCCCACTACATGTACTAGTAATCCTATTCCCTTTCATTTTACCCTACAGATTGTCCCCACTATGATGCCCTGTTTTCTCTCTAACTTCTAATCTTTTCTACCTATAATCATCTTCACCTGTTCCCCTTTTGATATCATCCTATATTTTTCTTCTCTTTGTCAGAAAAGAATCTTAGAAAAAGTGTTTATACCCATTCTCTCCACTTCTCTCATTCATTTTTTTCCCCAGCTCCTTGCAACCTGACTTTCAAGCTTATCTCTCAACCAAAGTTATCTATTTTCTTTTAATTGCCGATACTAATGACCTTTCCTCAATCCTCATCCTTCTTGATCTCTATGTAGTTTTTGGTGTGGTTGACTACCCTCTCCTTTTGGGTACTCTCTTCTCTTTGGATTTTATGGAGCCACTCTCCCTTCTTCTCCTCTTATCTGTCTGACCACTCCTCAATCTCATTTTTCTGTATTATCACCCGTGCTATACCCCCTAACTTAATGTCTTTCAAGGCTCTATTCTGAGTCCTCTTCTCTCTCTACATGACCTTATCAACTCCCATGGATTTAATTATCTATACAAATGACTCCTAGATGTATATATACAGCCCTTGTCTCTTTAGTGACCTCTAGTCCCACATCACAAACTGCCTAGTAGACATTTTGAACTGACTATCCTGTAGGGTCTCAAAGTCTACATTTTCAAAAGATAACTCATTATTTCCCCCTCAGATCCACTCTCGTCTTAATTTCTCTATAATTGTCAAGGATTTGACATTGCCTCTTCCAATCTCTCACTCACATTATACAACCACAAGTTTCCAAGTCTTGTTTCTATCCCCACAATGATTTTTTCTTCTGTTATCTCTCTACTCCATAGCCACTACCCTAGTTTAGGCCCTTATTGCTTTTCAAATGCACTTTTTCATCAGCCTCCTACTTGGTCTCCCTACCTCAAGTCTCCCCCCTCTGCAATTCATCCTCCACAGCTGCCAAAGTGATTCTTCTAAAGCCTGTCTGGTCAACTCATTCCCTTACTTGATAAACTCCAATGGCTTCCTATTACTTGTGAGGATCAAAAATAAAACTCCTTCTTTTGGCAATGAACGTCTTTCAAAACTTAGCTTCAGCTTGTTTTCCATCCACATTACATATTATTCCCTTTCACCCCCTTTATAATCCAACCAAAATAACCTTGCTGATTCTTCATGCACAATACTACATTCCTATTTTAGGGTTTCTGTATAAACCCTCGCCTAAGCTTGGCATGCATTCCCCCCTCACCCTTGCCTCTTAGACTCTCTAGTGACTTTCAAGGCTCTGATCAAGGACCACCTTCTACATGCAGTCTTTCTTAATTCCCTCTCTTGTGAAAACCCTCCCTCCCTTTAACACCTGTGTATCTATTTTTTCTATGACTATGTAGGTACATATTTTTCCCCTGAGAGAGTATATGCTCCTTATGGACAAGGAGTATTTCAATTTTGCCTCTGTATCTCTAGTGCATAACCGAGGGTATGACACATTTAATAAATGCTTGTTGATTTATCAGTTGTTTGAAGGCTCATAGGAGGAAGCGTGGGGAATGGAGGGGAGAATATCAATGGATTGCACAACCTCCTCAAAGCATTTGGGAACACCAGGTCCTTAGCTGAAGTTCCATATTCCCCCTCCCTCCACTCCTATACACTTAAGTACTTACATTTTTATGTGCCTTGTAATGATTCTGCAGCTCTCTCATAAAATTACTGCATTTGTTCCTGAGTATAGCCCAATCTATCACCATCACTAGAAAAATACTGTCAAAGGACAGCCTTTCAGTGAAAAGATCATTGGGGGCTGTCAGAGGAGAGCCATGGGAGCTGGGTGTGAATTCTGTCTCATACTGCCTGTGTAACCTTTGGAAAGTCACCCAACCTCTCTGGTCTTCTGTGTCTTCAGATGCAAAAGTAGGCAATGGACCAGATAACCTCTTAGGACCCTTCCAGTTCTAAGCATATGAGCCTACTGAAAATTGTTCACTAGAGTTGTCTTTGACCCTTCTCCTTCCTTTTACATGTTTTATTAATGTTCTCTCTTTTTAAACACTGCTATCACTTCCCAATCTCCTTGTCCCATTAAAACTGCCCCTTTAGCAAATAAGTACAGTCAAACAAAACAAACACATTGGCCATATGTGAAAATATGCCTAATTCTGCACTTGTGGTCCACTAACTCTCAGTCAAAAAGTGAGAGAGGCATGTTTCTCCATCAGCCCTTTGATGTTACCATTGGTCACTGTATCCATGACAGTTTTGAAATCTTTCAAAGCCTTTCCCCTTGAATTGCTGTCATTATTATGTAAGTTATTCTCCCTGTTCTGCGTATTTTGCTCAGCATCACATCATATGTCTCTTCCCAAGTTTCTGGGATTTCTTCATATTTGACATTTTTATAACAAAATAATTTTCTACTACATCCATATGCCACTATTTGTTCAGCCTTTCTACAACTGATGGACACCCTTTTCCTTCACCTTTGCTACTATTAAGAAAGTTATGATAAACATCCTTGTATATATGGGACCTCTTACTCTATTTTTGACTCTTTTTAAGGTATATGCTTGGTAGTGGCATCAAGGATACAGTTTGGTGATTTTTTCTATTAAATAGTATCATCTTTATATGAGAAAGGCAGTAAATTAAATTGAAAGTCTTCTAAAAGACTGTGAGGAAAGGAAGTACCCTATGGGTCTTAAAAAAAAACAACTCACAAAACAGAACTAGATATAGACCAGCGTTTTATATCATACCAAAATGAGCTCTGGTTAGATAATTGGCTTAGACATAAAGGCTGACAACATAAATTAAGAGGGACAAGGAGGAAATTGTCTGTGAAATCTAAGGATAAGGCAAGTGTTTTGATCAAACAAGGGACAGAAAGGATCATAGAAGACAAAATGGACAATTTTTATTACCTAAAATTGAAAAATTTTTTGCACAAATAAAAAACAACGTAGAAGGGCAGGATGTAAATGGGAAAATGAAATCTTTGTAGCTAGTTTCTCTGAAAAGGGTCTCATTTCCAAAATATATAAGGAACTGATTCAAATGCATAAATAAATAAGAGCCATTCCTTAATTGAAAAGTCATCAAATATATGAATAGGCAATTTTCTAAGGAAGAAATCCAGCCTATGGATATATTAGTATTAAAAAGTAATGAAGGCAGAGACTTCTTCTCACCTCTCCAATTACTGAGTACTCATTTTCCAACTTCTTTTTTATCCCCCAGAATCGGTCTAAAAATACCATATTAACTTCAGTAAACACTTACTGTTGGCTATGTGTCCAGTGCTGGTACAAGGTAACCTTAGTGATAGAGAAGAATCCTTAGTCACTGACCTCAAAGCCTATGTAGGTAGATAAAATATAGATAGATGAAATAATTACATGGGCAATAGCCTTTCCTGGTCTCCTTTTCCTCTACCCTCACCCCTCAGACTACAAAAGCTTTCCTTCTACTCTGTATGTATCTTGGATGTACTTTTATATTTATATGTTGTCTTCTCTATTAGAATGTAAGTTACTTGAGGGCAGGGACTGTTACTACCTTTCTTTGTGTCCTCAGCATTTAGCACAACAGTTAAGTGCTTTATAAATGCTTAATGATTGATTAACTGTCCTTGCTATGTACAAGACACTATGCTAGGTGCTGGGGATACAAAGACAAAATGAAACCAGTCCCTGACCTCAAGGAGCTTATATTCTATTAGGAGCACTCCAACATGCAGATATCTAATTTGAAGAGGGAGCACCAATAACTTGGGAGATCAGAAAAGGCTTCACGTGGGAGGTAATACATATAATGATGAATAGTGAAAGAAGACATGGATCTTGAGAAGTGGAGATGAGAAATGTCATACCAGGCCAGGAGGACAGCTTACACAAAGGTATGCAGGTGGGAGATGGCATGCCAAATGTAGGATCACAGAGTGAGCTTATTTGACTAGAACAAAGCGTGCTTAAAGAGGAGTAAATTAAATAAGCCTAGAAAGGTTGCAGTTTGTCCTTCGTTCTCAAAGGAGGACTATGACGTCAAGAAGATGATGACATGATTTGCAATTGACTTTGATTTGAGTCAGGGAGGGTTGTGCAAAGTCACCAGCCTCACTTTCTCCTCAGCTTAAAAAGGCAGGCTATGACTAGACTGCGAAGGACTTTAAGGTGAGGGATTTGCATTTCATCCTACAGGGTCTAGAGAACCACACTGAAGATTCTCAAGTAGGGAATAATGTGGTCAGACTTGGACTTCAGGAAGATAATTTTGGTAGCTATACTGTGGAGACTATACTGGAGAGGAAAAAGACTGAAAGCTGCAAGTCCTAGGAAGCTTTTGGAATGGTTCAGGTTAGAAGTCCTGAGCTAAGATGATGGCTGAGTGAGTAGAGAGACGGGAATAAATTTAAGAGATGTTGTGCAGGTAGGTTCAATAAGACTGGGCAATTGGGGGTGCGGGTGGGGATGGGGTTAGGGAGGCATGAAGAGTCAAGGATGACTAGGTGATTGTGAACATGGATGATTAGAGTATGGTGGTGCTCTCAGTGGACAGGGAAGATGAAGATCATTGTGTTCTGTTGTGGACTGTTGTATTTGAAGTAATGCTTGTAAAAGAATTTAGCACCGTGCCTGGTACATAGTAGACACTTAACAAATGTTTATTCTGTCCTACAGGCATCAAGTTGGAATTGTACAATAGGCAATTGGTGATGCCGGCCTGGAGCTCAAGAGAGAAATTAGAGTTAGATGTATAGATATAGGAGTCATCTCCATAGAGTGGATAATCCATGGGAGCTAATGATATCAGTGAGAAAGAATGGAGAGGAGTGCCTAGGCACATCCCTGATGGATACCCTTGGTTAGAGGGGAGGTTATGAATGTCAAATGAGACTGAAAAGGAATAGTCAAAACAGGTAAGAGGAGAACCAAGAGACAGTAGTGTGGTGAAAATCCAGGAAGAAGGTGGTACTCAGGAGAAGGAGGCTGGCCAACTATTACAGAGACAGCAAGAAAATAATAGTTATCTATAAATAATAATAGTTAGCATTTATATTGTGCTTTAAGGTTTACAAAGCACTTCACAAACATTATCTTTTGTCTTCAGAACAACCCTGAGAGGTAGATGCTATTATTGTCCCCATTTTATAGATGAGGAAATTGAGGCAGACAGAGGTCAAGGGATACACACTCCAGGGTCACACAGCTAGTAATTGAGGAGAGCTTTTAACTCAGATCTCCCTGGCTCCAGCTCCAACTCTCTATTCATTATATCACTTTGCTGCCTATTGGATTTAGGCCATCAGAGAGGTTTTCTTTAGTAATGATATTGGAAGCCAGATTGCAACAGGTTGAACAGTGAGTTAGAGAAGAGTAAGTAGAGTTAACAAGTGTATGTAGATACTTACTGTCAGTTTGACTGGTAAAGGGAAGACAGAGAAGGAGGAAAGTAAATTGAGGGAACAGTAGGGTCAAGTAAAGATTTTTGAGGGATGTGAAAGACCTGGACATATTTGTAGGCTACAGACAAGGAACCAGCGGATAAGGAGAGATTGAAGATTAGATAAAGAAGGCAATAAGTAAAGAGCAAACTCCTTAGGAAACAGGAGAGGATAGGGTCAAGACTACAATTAGAGGAGATTGGAGCAAATAATGAGAAAATGGAAGATGTTGTCAAGGGATTCTGAGACATGAAGAAAAGGAGGCTCATGACAGGTGAACTCTTTTCTCAATGAAGTATGAGATGAGATCCTCTGATGAAGAAGGAGAGAAAGGCTGATGTTAGGGAGGTTGAAGAGAGAGGAGGAGGAGGTTTGGGACAGCCCCTGTGGAGGGTATGATAAAGTCAGTGAGGAAAGAACAAGTGAATAGACATGGAGCAATGAAGGCCCAGCTCATATTGGATAACGTAAATGTATAATGGACCCAGCTGACTTACTTATGTAGCTGCTTCTGGTGTCATTCATCAGCCCATATGTAGGATTAGAAAAATAACCTCATTAGGATAAACCAGGATTGAGATTTGGCAAGGCATGCATGGTGATAGAATAACTGGGTGGGGGGATTGGAGAGTAGAGGACTTGAGCTCAGGATGGTGATCAGGGTTCACTATATAGATTTGAGAGTCATCTGAAAGACAATAATTGAAGTCATGTGAGTTGATTGGATTATTAACAATGAGACAGCTCTGTGGAAGTCATGCACCCTTCAAGGATAGAAGAGAATGATGCTCTACCAGAGAACACCCAGGAGCAGTCAAAAAGGTAGGAGGATCACCAGGAAAGGGCACTGCTATTGGAGTCAGGGGTAGAGGTGGGGTGGGGTACAATGCAAAACAGTGTAAAAACATTCTACCATGATAGTAGAAAAGGACTTTGGAGTTCTGGATCATATTCTCCATAAGAATGAGACCATGGATATGATGTTATTGTTCAATCTTCTATTTGGGGTTTTCTTGGTAAAGATACTGGAGTGGTTTGCCATTGCCTTCTCCAGCTCATTTTACAGATGAGGAAACTGAGGTAAACAGGGTTAAGTAGCTTTACCCAGGGTCACACAGCTAATAAGTATCTGAGGCTGGATATGAACTCAGATCTTTCTGATTCCTGGCCCGGTGCTCTATCCACTGTTCCACCTAGCTCCAAGCTCACAGATATGAGCCATTTAGGAAGCTGAGGAGTGAAGATTAGGCCGTGGAAGTTGAACTGCTTGAGGACAAAGTGTTCAGAGGGACAACAATTTGTACATTGTAGTCTCTGTGTATAATAGAGGGGGTTAGGGTGGAGAGAAAGACTGTGAGTCAGGTACTGAACTCCTTGGGAAAGGAGTCAAGAAATCTTAATTCCTTGAGATTGACCTGGAGGCCCATAGATGACCATGGCAAAAATCTGAAATGGGTGATATGGACAGACTGAACAGAATCTCAAAGGAGGAGAGGTGGCTAAGTGATGGTGACAAAGGGAATGTCTGCAAGTAACAACGAGGGACAAGGAATGTATCTATTTCTCTTGGCTTTATATTGGGATCATGCTTTACATGCCATCCAATCCAACTATCTTACCATTGCCCTGCTACTGACCTGCTTTTTTCCACCTGAACCAGCACTTCTTGGCCAGAACACTAGGAAAAAATGGTCCCAGTCCCTGGGAAATTAGTTAATCCAATCAGTTTTTAAATTCCTACCCTGGGCTAAAGTTGTCTCGATTAATTTGTAAATAAGTACAAACTCAAGTAGTCCACCATATCTAGCTGCTTCCAGACCATACATGAAATTCCATACAGTCATCTAATTTGGCTATTTCCCCTTCTGCCTTGATGAGCCCTGCCTTCCCCTCTCAACCCAACTTATCCATCTTTTCTCTGTTCTCAGTAATTGAATAAACACTACCATATTGAACTTTCAGTTGGCATTCCTAGAAAGAGCATGTCAGCTGAGTACCCTATGAATTAATTTTTCATTCTTGTCACTGCCCATATACTCCCTTTCCTAGCTACCACTCCTCTCTGTGTTGTTCCCCTTATTAAAATGTAAGCTCCTTGAGGGCAAGGGCTGTTTTACTTTTGTATTTGTCTACCCAGCTGTTAACATACTGTCTGGCATATAGTAAACACTTATTACAATTTTTTTCATTAATTAATTAATGTGATACGGAGGGTTTTTTTTTTATTAGTTCATAGGGTGGGAAGGTGTTTTTCATTAATTCATAGGATAGGAAGTTTTTTTCATTCATTCATGGAGTGGGGAGATGAGAGAAGGAGAATCAGGTCCTAGAGAATTGACTAGGAATGCAGTGTCTTCTGGAGAAAGCCAGGTTCCTCCCAGCTAGGTACAGAAGACAGAGAACTCTCTTTGGAGACAGGAAGACCTGGGTTTAGGTCTTGCCTCTGATACATATTGCCACTGTAACCCAGGGTAAGTAACAACCCCTCAGTTCTCCAAACAGTGCTCTAAGATTATCAGTTGCAAAACAGCTTTGAATCCAAATTGGCACAAGGAATTTCCTCATCAGAAGTTCCTTTTTTCAGTAAAATCACAGGTTCAGACCAAGCTGTTTATTAACAGAAAGGAGGGCTGTGACTTTTAACTCTGGCAGTATGGTAACACTGACCAATGCATTTGGCCACAATTCTGTGACTTCTTCATGGTGACTTTATGTACATTGTGGTAGTTACTGTGAAGATAGATCATTTTTTAGTTCTGTTTTCTTCACTTTGATCAAGTCTACCACATTTTAGGATCTAGACAGGAAGTCTCATAAAGGATGAGAAGTGGAATTGGAGAAATTGGGAGATTAGCTGGGGAAAGAATGGCAATAGCGTCCTGCGCTCCAGCACTCCATCTGGGTCCTGTTCCAAGAAGTGGCGCTATCCAGACCTGTCTTGTGTTTCAGTGATCTGTTGCTTGTGCAGGGGAGCCCAGAATTCAATACACAGTGAGTTTCCCAAACAGTTTTCCATACCTAGGTGGGTGATGTATCTCTCTCTTCTTGTGAGAACTGAGACACTCAGTTGAGATGAATACATGTGAGGACAACGGTTATCAATAATTCAATTATCTTTCCTCTCTGCTCCTCCCCACCCCCAAGTCCCCATAAATCCTCTTGCATGGAAAATTGTGAGAGGGTTAACAGTCATCATGCTTATGTAGCTAGATATCCTACAACAGAGCACTCTGAATGACATTTTGAAGATGACCTGAGGGATGAGCTTACTGCTACCGATAATCTACCCACATAGTCACTGAATGAATAGCTGCTTCATGAGCTGGGCTGTTTAAATTGTAGGAAAGACTGGTAGAGAGTCCCTGAAAAGGTGTCAAAAATAATGAGATACGGTGTATCATGTAGTGCAGAGTTGCGCCACAGAACTGAGCCACAGAACTGACGAGTGCTGGCCAGAAATCCCTTCTTTACTTGGCAGCTGCAATGAGTCAGCTTGGCTGATTACCTGGGGCAAGAGCAAAAAACCAACCAAACAAAAAACGAACCCAACCTCCCCCCCCTAAAAACCAACCAACCAAACAAACAAAAAATGCTCCGGATAAACCTTTCAAATTATCGAGTCAATGAGAACACCCAGAGAAAACAGAACAAACTGAGTGGTGGAGTTTCAAATGGATGCTTTTAAACCCTGAGCAAGATCATGTAGATTTTTTTTTCCATGACTAATTTTTATTGCATTGGTCATATGGGAGAATTAAATGAACACGAGCTTCATAGAGAGAAAGGCCAAATACTCCCACGGTGAAGTGAAATTTTGTATTTTATGTGTAATTTTTATTACCTGGTAGTAACATTTTTCTTGTAGGGGATTTTTGTTTTGCATGCCACTTGTCTAAAATTCATCTAACACAGAAAGAAAAGTGAACATGATATAGTAGGAGGATCAGAAGACCTGGGTTCAAATTCCAACCAATGCTTACTGCCTATATGAGTTTAGGGGAAGTCATTCACCTTCTCTGGAACTGTTTCCACATCAATGAAATAAGGAGGTTGGACTAGGTGACCTTTTGAGAATCAGAATCCTTCCAGCTCTAAATCCCATGATGCTATAAACTTTATAGGACCAATCACAGAAATGCGTAGGTAATCAAAAATGTTCAACGTAGTGAGTAGTTTTTGATTCTCCCTTTCCACAAAACTCTTTGTCATAGATGTTAACATGTCCCATAAAGTTTGACCGATCTTGTTTTTGTGATCATTTGATATTTGACCTAAGCAAAACTTTAACTTTGTTGCACCTATGAAGAAGAAAAATTACTCCCCTCCCCCAAATTGATAGAATCGTAGAACCTTGGATTTGGAAATGCCTTTAATGATAATTTAATCACCTCTCACCTAGTATAGGAATCCTTTCTATGATATTCCTGACAGATGGTCATCCATTCTGCTTGAATATTGCCAGTAACAAGGACTTCACTTCTTCCTATGGCAGTCCATTCCGTTTTACAAGTGTAATTACTAAACCATCCTTCCTTATGTAAGGGAGGGGGAAATCAATTGAATCAATTTTTCCCACCCCAACTGAAGTAACTAACAAGATGTGGACACCATGATACCTTTATTAGGTGAGAACACATCTCACCAATGACTGAATCAATCAAAGAGTATTGAACTCAGTGGGAACAATGTAGTTAGTAGGGCTGGGAAGGCAGCCGTTGGATAAAATGAAATGATACTGCACAGGAAGTGTGGTAGGACTAGTTGAGAAGACTCAGCCTTGCATAAAATAGAAAATCAGTTCAGATTCCAATATATCAGTGGCAAGCAAAGAGAAAGAGTAATTCCAGGCAAGCTCTTGAAATGAATTTCTTGGTGGGGGGGGTCAGGGAGGGGAGAATCTCTATCTCTCCCCCCCACCCTTTTTTGAACTTCAAAATGTTGAAGATTTTGGACTTCCCGTGGGTATTCAAACAGTGTCTCTGGAACAGCTGGTGACAGTCTTTGAATCTAAGCCTGAGGACAAACTAGATACTCTGAGGAAAGGCAGCTTTAGGACTCTCTAGGAAGCTTAGCAGAAAGCTACACCTGCCTAATGGGAACTTTATGAAAGTACTACAAAGATGAAAGACAGGACATCCAGCAAAAAGAACTTTTAGGAGCTTTGAGTAACTCATTTTGCCATGTGTGTCCTCCGACATGAGCCCATTTTTTCTTGTCATCTGCATGCATTTCTAATAGAGTGTGCCCCCAGTTTGGGGGGATGTTTTATACCCAAAGATTTTTATTTTACCACCTTAATAAACACTTCTTTCTAAAAGCTTCCTAAGTCTGGCCGGCTAAATGATTACTAACTGGAAATCACTGGGGGAAAGCACACCAAAGGGGGCTTATGAGCTATAACATTTGAAAACTAGTCCCAGCCCCTCAAGAGCTCCATAACCTTGAGGGGAGAAGCAGAAGCCATCCTCTGAGGACCTAGCCTGCTGTTATGAGTGAAGATCTGGAGGATAACCCCAGAGCATATGCTACACATTAGGCTGGGCTAAATCTCCCTCTAATCTACCTACTGGTCTTGGTTCTAGCCTCTTTAAAACCATGTTCTAGAACAGGGGTTGGGAACCTGCAGCCTCAAGGCCACATGTACCCCTCTAGGTCCTCAAGTGTGGCCCTTGACTGAATCTAAATTTTACAGACCACATGTGGCCTCGAGGCTGCAGGTTCCCCATCCCTGTATCTAGAACCTCTCTAGAGCTAAACAGAACACATACTCTTCCCTCTTCTGTCATACTACTTTTTTACTTTACTTGTCTAAGGTAGGCATCCCCAGCTCCTTCCAAAGTACTTCACGTGACATGTTTTCCAGGGCCCTCATAATCTGATCATCATACTCTTGACTTGCTTTAATTAACAGTGTCTTTCTTAAGGTGTGTCTCTCAGAATTGAGAGCAATTCTACAAATATAATTTGACTGTACACAAAGTGCAGAGAAGCTATTGTTTCCTGTGATTGGATCATATGATGCAGATGATGACTCTTGCGGTTACCTTTTTTAGTTATCATGTCACTTTGATGGTTCATCTTGGCTCCTCTCTTGAATAAAAACTGCTGCTGGTAACTAACTAGGCTGGCTCTTCATCTAGTATTTATGTAATTAACTTTGGGGACATAATTGTAGGACTTTACATTTCTTCCTTATACATTTCATTTTTATTGACTTCTATTAACAATTCCAGAGTATTGAGAGATTTTTTTAAAGCTTGGCTTTGCTGCCATCTATTATATTAGTTTTCCCTCCTGGCTTAGCATCATTTACAAATTTGTAAATAAGCATCACACTCTTTGTATCTTCAGGCCTCTAATAAAAATGTGGCCTAGGGCAGAGTTCAGTACAGAGTTCTGAGGCTTTTCACTTGAGATCTTTCTTTAGGCTAACACAGTCATTCAGCAGAACTCTTTGGATTATAGACTTTCCTCTCCTCCACTGTCCCTGCTCAGAACCTTACCACATGTTTCACTGAAAAATGAAACAATTTGCTAAGAGCTCCCTCTTCTCTCCTTCTTATCATCTCACATTATCCAGATATCTTCCCCCATCTCCTTTACCTCTGCCTGAAGAGATGGTCTTTCTCCTTGCCAAGGCACAAGCGATCCCCTTCCATCCTGTCTTCTCTGGTAAATTGCCCCTTTTTCATCCACACTCTCTCAGTTATCTTCAGCCTCTCCCTATCTACAGTTACTTCTCTACTGCCTAAAAATATGTTCATGTCTCACCCATTTTCAAAAAACTCCACTTGATCCATCCTCCCTAGTTATTGTTCTAGAGCCTATGACACTTTATCAGCCTCTCTCTCTCTGTCTCTCTGTCTCTGTCTCTCTCTGTCTCTGTCTGTCTCTGTCTGTCTGTCTGTCTGTCTGTCTGTCTGTCTCTCTCTCTCTCTCTCTTTCCCTCTCTGAAAGTGCTTTCCCTTGGTTCTTCTACCTCCCTGATCACTTCTCAGTCTCCTTTGCTGAATCTTCATCCATGTCATGCTCACTAATTGTAAGTATCTCCCAAGACTCTGTCCTGGACCCTCTTCTTTTCTCCCTCAATGCTATTTGACTTGAGCTCTTCAGCTCCCATGGATTCAATTATCCTCTCTCTGCAGATTATTCTTAGATCTACTTATCTACTTATTAGAACTACTTATCTATCTACTTATCTAGTCCTAACTTCTATCTTGACTTTCACTCTTGCATCTCCAACTGTCTATTGGACATCTCAAACTGGATGTCCTGCAGACATTCTAAACCAACATGCCCAAAACAGAGCTCATTATCTTATATCCGAAACCCTCTTCTCTTCCTTATTTCCCTATTATTATCAAGGGTACTGATGTGGTCTAGGGGTGCTAGGAACCCTGAAATGCAAGAGTAGAGGGCAGGAGTCTGCCTCAAAAGAATTTGACCACTCAAGCCTTCTTTCAGCCAGAGGCAAGGTTTATTGTGTTGCTGATAGAAGTGAGCAAGATTCTGTGATCTGGAAATGCAGTTGATGTCATCTGAAGTTTATTGTTTGTGTTACAGCTAAAACAATTTGGCCATCACTTAAGAAAATTTTAAGATTGGTTATTGTTTTAATGCTAAAATCTAAAGCTGGTAATTGATTACTCTGTGTGTGTGTGTGTGTGTGTGTGTGTGTGTGTATGTATGTATGTGTGTGAAGAAGGGGATAAGGTAAAAGCCTTATCCAGATTGGTTCTGCCCATTCAGAGCACTTCTCAGGACTAGTCACAAGACACAACCCACAGCAGCTGTAAGGGTAGATGAGGTGAATAGGAAGTCCCTTCTCAGGGGTCCCTGTCAATCCCCTCTTATTTTGTAAACTTGCCAAAATGCTTGGGTTATGGAGTTCCTAAACAATGAACTTGGTTTGCTGAGAATTTGCAAGTATACTGAAATGATCTCTAATGATTGGCTTTTACACTAGGATAAATTTAAATTTGTGACATAAATCCTGGAAAATTTTCCCCTAAGCTGTGATTAGTGAAACTTGCTATTTGAGGTAAAAGCTCCTGGGACTGTAACTGATTTTATTTTAAGTTGTCTAATGGATCTTAATAATCCATCCATAATCAACAGTCAGTGATCCACCATCTGAGAGAAATGCCACAAGCTACTCAGAGAGAATGTGATTCAAGTAGAGGTCTGTATTGGGAAAAGCTGAGAGGACAATTTTAGTCTCAGTCTAAGATGGGATCCTCCTGGCTCAGTTTCCCCATTATGTTCCTTTGAAAAGGAGTGTTACCCACCTGCCTATTCCTGAGTCTGGCTATGAGGTGGAATTGATACTGCATGGTTGGAAAACTGTGAATTATCTGTTTTCTAAGTGTGTTCTCCCCCTCTCGCCCTCTCCCCCACCCCCGGTCATATTTGGTATAAATCTTTTCCCTGCTTTATCCTTTTATAGCAAATTTCTACAATCAGAGCAAGTAGTCTAGTGGTTAGGATTCAGTGCTTTCACTGCCACAGGCCAGCTTCAATTCTTCATCAGGGAACTAAAGTATGTTGCAGTCTAAGGATGCTGGGAACCCTGAAATGCAAGGGTACAAGGCATGAGTGTGCCTCAAAAGAATTTGACCACTCAAGCCTTCTTTCAGTTCAAGTAGTGAGTTTATTGCAATGCCAGACTCTTAGTGAGTCTACACATTTGATAAAAACAAGACTTTTATAGGGAAATGACTGGGAAGATCTGGATGTGATCTAGGGGTGGCAAGTAGCCTGGGGTGGTCTGGAGGTAGTAGAGAATGAAGCGCTGGGCTGGGAGTGTGTGTGGCACAATGAAAGGACAGTTGAAAGGATTATTGACTGGGATGGGCAATGCCTCAGGTGAATCTGGGCTCCTGAAATTTTGGGAAAATTCAAAGACTGAGGGTCTTTTCTTTTTGGGGGTCTATCAGCACCGTCAGTCACTCAGACTTGCAACACAGGTGTCATCTTTGATTCCTCCCTCTCTCTCAACCGTATCATATCAACTGTCTCGCCAAATCCTGTCAATTCCACCTTTATAACATCTTTTGTATATGTCCCTCGTCTTCTCTGATGCTACCACCACTCTAGTTCAGGCTGGCCTTACCCATGACTGGACTATTGCAATGGCCTTCCAGCTGTTCTCTCTACCTCAAGCCTCTCTCCACTCTAGTCTTTTCTTTACTCTGTCTATACTTCACTCAGTGGTCAAAATGATCTTCCTTAAATACAAATCTTACCATCTCAGCTCTCACTCAATAAACTCCAGTGGCTCTTTATGATCCACAGGGTCAAATATAAAACTCTCTTAGCTTTCAAAGTTCTTCACAAACTGGCCTCCTCTAGCCTTTCCTGTCTTCTTACACATTACTCCCTTCCATGTTTTCAGTGATTCAAGGAGACTACCTTCCTTGATGTCCCTTGCACAACAAGACATAACATTTTCCAACTTTGAGCATTTTGACTGATGGTCCCCCATGGCTGGAATTTTCTCTCTTGCAGTATTTGCCTGCTGGCTTTTCTGCCTTCCTTCATGTCTCAGCTAAAAGCCCATATTTTACAAAAAGATTTTCCTGATCCCCCCTAATGCTAGTGCTTTCCCTCTGAGGTTATCTCCAATATATACTGTATATATTTTATTTGTACATAGTTAATGTTATCTTTCCTCCCCTTTTCCCTGTTGTATTGTAAGCTCCTTGAGGGCAGGGACTGCATTTTCATTTCTCTGGAATTCACTCCAGATGTCATTGATTGGACAACAATAGGTCCCTGCCCTTCCCAAGCATCACTTAATAGTTATTTTTTGGGCCCTCCAGGCTCAGAGTGAATGTAAATAGTTAACTGTTTCTCTTTTGGCCAACAACCCTGAGGGTCTTCCTCTCCCAGTTTGATTTTTTTTTAATTAAAGGGGCAATCCTTTGACTCACTTCTTAAAGAGGACTATTCTCTGAATGGGTGTTGCCTCACTCAAAGTGAGGACTTGAAAAGACCTTAGCATAAAAAGGCCAAGGTCTCCCACTGCATCCTCAGTCATCTCCAGTCATCCTGATCCATATCTGGCCACTGGACCCAGATGACCCAGGAGGAGAAAGTGAGGCTGGTGACTTTGCACTGCCCTCCCTCATTCAAATAAAATTCATTTGCAAGTCATCTTGTCCCTGATGTCATGGTCCTCTTCAAGAATGAAGGACAAACAGGATGTCCATCAATTGGGGAATGGCTGAACAAGTTGCGGTACATGAATGTAATGGAATACTATTGTGCTATAAGAAATGATGAACAGGCTGACTTCAGAAAAACCCGGAAAGACTTGTCTGGTCTGATGCTGAGTGAAGTGAGCAGAACCAGGAGACCATTGTACACAATAACAGCCATGCTGTGCGATGACTGATATTGATAAAGCTAACCCTTCACAGCAATACAAGGATCTAAGACATCTCCAAAGGCCTTGTGATGGAAATTGCTATCCACATCCAAAGAAAGAATTATGGAGTTCAAATGCAGATTGAAGCATGCTGTTTGCTATTTTTTTTCTTCTGTTGAGTTTTGTTTCCTCTTTCTGGTGGTTCCTCCTATTGGTTCTAATTCTTACTTACAACATCACTAATGTGAAAATATGTTTAATAGCAATGTATATGTATAGCCTATATCAGACTGTGTGCCATCTTGGGGAGGGGGTAAAGGGAGGGGGAGAAAAATTTTAAACTCAAAAGCATATGGAAGTGATTGTTGATAAATCAAAATAAATTAATTAAGAAAAAAAGAATGAAGTACAAACCACACAACCACAATCACACAATCCTCCTTTGCGTCCTATCCTAAATGCCTCTCAAGCTGACTTTACTATAGGGTTTGTTCAATATCTAGTTCATGTTTGTACATTTTAGTTATGAGGATATTATTAGAGACTTTATCAAATGTTTTGCTAAAATCAATATATGTCATGCCTCTGAATGTTATCTACTGAATAAGCAATCCTATAAAATTGAAGGTGACATTCTTCGTGAACCCAAGTTGTCTTCTAGTACCGTCTGTTTCACAATGTGTTCTAGGTTTTTTTTTTTCTTCTGGGAGAAGAAATCAGGCTTAATTGTCTGTAGTTTCTGGAATCCTTCTACTTTCCATCTTCCTTCTTCTATCTTTAAAAAGCAGAACAACATCTGCCTATACTTAGAATTCTATTTTATTAAAGGCTTTTGACTCTGTGACTTTGAAAATATATCTGCAGTTTCTGGCATGTAATTTGTTGAGGCCTAGAAACTTGCATGCATTTAATTTTAGTAGATATTTTCCAACTGCTCTCACATCTTGGTCTTTAATTCTGTTACTACGTTGTCTGCCCTTTTATATAATGAAGTTTAATGTGAGAAGGCTAGCAGTTGTACTTAAGAATACAGGCGAATCTTATTGCATATCATTTATGCTATTCTCATAGTGCTGTTAGTATATAAGGTGATTTTAATAAAGAATTACGTTTTTTTCTGGAAAAAAGTCGTAATTAGATCTGAACATTTATGGGTTTATCTGTTGCCTTTATCTGAATAAGTCTATCTATACTACTGTTGTTGAGTCATTTCAGTTGTGTCCAACTCTTCATAGCCCCATTTGGGTTTTTCTTTGCAAAGATACTGGAACAATTAGCCATTGCCTTCTCCAGCTCATTTTACAGATGAGGAAACTGAGGCAAACACAGTTAAGTACCTTGCCCAGGGTCATGCAGCTAATAAGTGTGTAAGGCCACATTTGAACTCAGGGAGAGGAATCTTCCCAACTCCAGGCCCATCACTCTATCCACTGTGCCACCTAGCTGCCTGTGTCCATTAGACTAGTGCTACTGTAAACAAGCACCACTGTCGACCTACTGGTAGCATAGAGATGAACTTTAGAGGACTCATGAGAGCTTAGGCTTGTTGAGAAGGAAGATGAGCAATTCACTCTCAAAATTCCAAGTGCCCAGAGTCCAAGTGCCCTATCTAGCATCCTAAGGATGAAGGAACTTGGTTTGAATCCTGATTATACTATTTAGTATCTGTATGAATTGGGGCAAATCAATGAACCTCTCTGGGCCTCAGTTTCCTAATCTAAGATCATTTCCAACTCTATGATCTAATGGTCTTCAGTAATGGTAAACATTATCGTTACTAGATTGTAGCAGACACTACATTTAGGCACATCTTATCTGGTTTTATATCTCCCTTAATGCCTAACACAGTGCCTTGCAAACATCAGGTATTTCTCTGATGATTATTGAATTAAATATTGCCAGTATATATAGCAGATACTTAAATACTTATCTATGATTTATCACGCAGAAAGTCATCTCATTTAAAGAGAATTACTGTCACTTTTGTGATTGTAATGAATATGACAGCTAAGCTTACTGACTGGTGAAATGGGTCATACTAATTTAGAATCAGTGAGTGACTAGGCCTCAGGGCTGTTGCCTAAATGCTCCTTAGTTACTAGAAGCATTAAGTGGAAGTAGCAATATTGAATGGAGTGAAGAGGGAGCTCAGAAGATGGAAGCATAGATCAGACTGCAGAACAACAGTTTCTTCTTCTCTTAGTTATTTGGTGGCATTGTCTCTGAATGTACTACCATCCCTGGCATGGAGATGGGAATACAATTCATATACTGTGAAATACTAGAAATAGGACAGAATTACTTTCCATCTGTAAGCGCTAAACACAAATGTGGGATTTGCATTCAAACATGACACACAATCAGGCCATTTTGTATATTAGCCTTTTAAGCATTTAATAAAACAACTCCTATATGATCATGACATAGACTGAGGATCAACATAACAATTAAAATAAGAGATATTTGCAAAAGGAAGTATTCACCTACCCAAAGGCCCAGCCTCACCCGTCGTGGAATCACTATTCTAATATGAACATTTCTTCTGGTGGCAAGCTTAAAACTGTGAGTTTCCAAATACATGGATTTATCAATCTGGTTCATTCTAAAAATGTTGGCCCTCTCCCTACTTAACACCAAGTTTTGAGACCATCAAAAGAAAAGAAAAAGAAAGCACAGGAGGAAGGCATGATCCTCCACACAGCCTATAAGTTAGCCTTTCCTAAGGGTGAAAGGTATCTGGAGAATCCTAGGACTTATACCCTTTGGATCTCTACTCAGGGACCCTCTGAAAAACATTTCAGTTGCTCTTGTTTGAGATAGTTGGGGAAGCCACCCTTTCAGAGGTGCTTTTAACTCAATTCCGTGGCTGAGAGTTGAACTCTGTACAAATGTTCTGGATTATCTTGGGGACAGACCTGTAGAGGTCATCAAACTCATCTACAAAGAAGGAGTGGTCCTTGGTAGGGTGAGTGGCAATCACTTCCAGTTCATCTTGAGCTGCCCAAGCGATTCCTATAGAATAGGTGATCACACCTGAGGGAAAAGAATTGAAAGGAGTTAAGAAGACCATTGGATGGAGTCTCTATGGCTGACCTTTAGCTAAGCACTCACTGCTAAGAATCAGCAATCCATCAGAAGGCTCACAAATCTAGGATTGGGGTTGAAAATCTCTTACTGGCAGAAACTATGTCTTCTCTAATGCTTCCTTCCGCCTACCAATATTGGTTTCACTTAAGTTAACTTTAAGCTGCTGTGAATTAAGTTGTTTGTAAATTGCCAGCCCTTTTTTTCCTCCCCCTTCTCAGTTTCCCATCTCTTGGGAGAAAGAAGTCATATCCTATTACCTCCTCAGTTCTTGAAGATATCCCCAAGTCTAATAAGCTGAGCATAAGGACATAATTGAGGTGTTGGCTTCTCTACATGTTGGCTTCTTCCTAGAGTCTTTCTCTCTCTTCAGGGACCTGAAAAGAGTCTGGATCCACATGTACCAGTTTTTGAGTCACTGGGAGGTATCAAGAACTTTAGTCACGACCTTCCTTCCCCTTTTTAGCATGGAGGTCTACTGCAATTTTCCCCTACCTAATATGTTGTTCTGTCAAGTGGATGGATACTACAGGTTGGAAGCCCAGGGTCATGGGACGATCCACCTTCTTTGACATCAAAGTTGTTATAATTAATTTAGGTGGCAGCAAGCAGCAGCAGCAGGGTTCCCAGCAATAGGAGAGTCTAGTCAAGGGTGGGAAAACTGCAGCCTCAAGGCCACATGTGGCCCTCTAGGTCCTCAAGTGTGGCCCTTTGATTGAATCCAAACTTCACAGAACAAATCCCACCCCTGGTAGTTCGTAGCTGTAATTTACAACTGGGCCTTTTTTAAGGCCAAAGCATTTCAACATTGCTTTGGACCATTCAGGTCCATTTTAAGAAATGAGTTACCAGAAGGACAACAAAACACATTCAGGTGAGGAAGGTAGCATAGTGAAATAGAAAAAAACCTTGGGTTAGCTGAGCAGGGGACTAAGCCTTACTGTGCCTTACGACATTGGGCAAGCTTCTAAGCCTCTCTGTGCCTCAGTTATCTTCGCTGGGTTGTACTCTATGATCTTCAAAATCCCTTCCAGATCTAACATTCTATAATTCTGTAGATGCAGGAGTTGGAAGAAACCTTAAATCAGGCATGTGCTGGTAAATGTTTAACAACCAGCTTTCCAGAACTTCAATCTGCATTATTAACATTTTCCATCACTTTCTTAGGTCTAGACAATCAATGAAATAATACATCAAGCCTTTATTTGTAGTGTTTGTCAGTTTCTGAGGTGAATCATCCACATTGAAAATTTAACAATTGGCTCTTCTGAGATGTATGAGCTGACTCCAGCATGCCTCTGACTGAAAGGTCATCTAGTCCAATCACCACTCCCTCACCTAATATAACAACCCTTCTTCTATGTGAGGATAAGGAAACAAGCATTTATTAAGTGCCCACTATATACCAGGTACGAAGTAAGTACCTTACAAATATTATCTCATTTAGTCTTCATAGCAACCCTAGAAGATAGGTGCCTAGCACACAGTAGGCACTTGATGTTTATCGACTGACTCATTAGCCCATTTTACAGCTGAAGAAACTGAGGCAGATGGGGGTTAAGTGACTTGCCTAGGGTCATACAGGATGGATTTGAATTCAGGCCTTCCTGACTCCAAGGCCTGAACTCTACTCAGTGTTATAAATAGCTGCCTCTAAATATAGAGTAATATTATTATGGATGACAGGGATTCATTCAGCCTGTGCTTGAATAACTGCCAGTAGTGAAAAGTTCTTTGGTTCATAGGTGGGAAAACAGATAGAGTTCTGGGCCTAGAGTCTGAGAAGACCTGAGTTCAAATCTGACCACAGACAACGATTAGCTGTGTGGGGCAAGTCACTTATATGTTGTTTGCCTCAGTTTCCTCATCTGTAAAATGAGAGTAATAATAGTTTTTACCTTGCAGGATTGTTGTGAGAATCAAGTGAAGTAATAATTGTAAGTCACTAGGCACTTAGTAAGTACTATATAAACGTCAGTTATTATTTTGATTAAGACAAGGATAATAGGAGCATCTACCATCCAGACTTTATTGTGAGGACCAAAGGAATTAATATTTGCAAAGCACTTAACGTGGTGCTAGCTCATGGTAGATGTTATATAAATGATGGTGGTTACTATTGTTATTTTTACTACTACTTGGGGAAGACCATCTCATTGTTGGATATTCCTGACAGTTAGAAAGAACCTTCTTATTCTGAATGAAAATCTGCTTCCTTATAACTTTCACTCATTATGTCCAATTCAGTCTGCTGCAGCAAAACAAAACAAGTTGACTTTTTCTTTCACATAGATAAGGAAATCTACCCACTCTTCCCTAAGTCTTCACTTCTCCAGGTAAATGGGTCAAAGTACTGGGCAGGTGTGGGCTGGAGCTGGCTTAGACCCTATCTCCAGAGCAAATTGTTAACTATTTGGTATGAACATTTATACCTGGGAAATCAGTAAATGTTACAAATCGGGGCTTAATCAATTTTTTTTGATTGTCTAGCTAGAGTCTAGACTTAAGATAGTATTGTAATAGAGAAAAATGTTCATAATGCTGATTAAATTTTTAAATTAGTTATATGTACGTTATTACCCTCCTCCCCAACCCTCCCCAAGAGAGCCAGGTGTTAAGCATTTACCAACACACTCCTAGTACTGGTCCAGCCTACATGGGCATCCTTTTTAGTACAATTGACTATAGGGTGTGACAAATTGTTGGGAAACAACAACAGAGTTCTTCAGCTCTTGGATTTGGAGTCAAGAAGCCTGGATTTGAGACCTAGCTCCTACCCTCATTGGTTACATAACCCTGGGCAACTCACTTAACCTCTGTGGACCTCAGTATCCTTATCTTCATAGTAGAAATGATGTTTATACCACATGAAGCAGATGGTGGTACATCAGATTGAAGTCAGGAAGACCTGAGTTCAAATCGGGCCTCAGAAACTTACTAGCTGTGTGACCCTAGGCAAGTCACTTAAAAAACAACAACCTCCATTTGCCTTAGTTTCCTCATCTGTAAAATGAGGATAACAATAGCACCTACCTTATGGGGTGGTCATGAGGATCAAATGAGGTAATATTTGTAAAAGCTCTTCGCACAGTTCCTGTTGCATAATGGACTTATTCCCTTCCCTTCCTTTATTTCCTTTCCTCCATCACCCTATCTCACACGGTTGACAAGAAAGTGGCTTGGGTATCTTAAAACACCATGGGCAATTATGCACCAAATCTTGTTTCTACCTCCATGTGTCTTGAATACATGTGCCTCTTTCTACTCACAGTTAACTTGTTGGTTCAAGCCTTTATTATCTCTCACCTGGACTAGTTGAAATAGTTTCCTAATTAAGTTTCCTAAAGCACAGGCCTTACTATGTCACCCCCTACTCAAATCCAGTGGTTCCCTATTAATTCTGGATCAACTATAATACTGTTTGGCATCTAAAGCTCTTCATTACCTAGTCCCCTCCTACATTTCTAGCCTTCTTGCGCATCATTTCCCTCTGTAATCTGTGTGGTCTAGGCACACTGGCCTTGTTGTTGCACATGACATTCCAGTTTCCATCCCTGTGTTTTTGGACTGGCTGCCTCCTGTGTCTGGGATGCTCTTTCTCCTTAATTCTGCCTCTCGGAATCCCTAGCTTCCTCCAAGATGCAGTTCAACTGCTATCTTCTTCAGGAGGCCTTTCCTGGTTCCCCCAGCTGCTAATGCCTTCCCTCTATGATTTCTGTACTTTCCATCTACTCTGTATCCATTTTGTATGTATATATTTATGTATTTGTTCTCTCCCCAAAAAACATTTAAGTTCCTTGAAGGCAGGGACTGTTTTTTTGCTTTTTCTTTGATAAACGGTGGCTGATTGTTTGACTATGTAAATGTGAGCTGTCTGCCTCAGTTTCCTCAATTGTAAAATGAAGATAACAATAGCACCTACATCCCACAGTTCTTGTGAAGAGCAAAGAAGTATAAAAATAATAAAAAAAGAATTAACAATATCTTATGTATGGGGCTGCTACACCATGAATTATAGGTGTCATATTTTAAGAAAGATATCAACAAGCGGGAATGTATCTAAAGGAGGGTGAGCAAGATAACGAGGGACCTAGAAATTTTCTTGTGAGGAAAAGTGGAAGAAACTTAGGATGTATGATAGCCCAGAGACAAAGAGACTTAGTAAGAAATCTGGAGAACTGTCATGTAGAAGAGGACAAGAATAGGAAGACTTGTTCACTGTTGCTCCATAGGACAAAAACCAACAGATGGAAATTGCAGAAAAGCTCATCGTGCAAGGAAGAGCTTCTTAACAATTAGAGATATCCATAAATGGAATGGACTGTCTTGTGTGGGTAATGAGTTCACCTTCATTGGAAGAAGTCAAGCAGAAGCTGGATGGATGACCATCTGTTAAGTGTGTTATAGGGGGTGCCAGAAGGTCTCCATTTATTTATATATTTATTTATCATTTATTCAATCAAATTTTTTGAGTGCTAGTTCCCCCTTCCTGGCCTCCCTCTCCAAATGTCTTTGTATTGCTAGGGAGTAGCCTAATGCCTAGCAAATAGTTCTGTTTTGCTTTCAGGCCAGACCCATCATTGATATAAGAAACTTTCTCTACCATTTCAGATTGCCACCTTCTCTGCTACTCTAAGTCTACAGAGAATTGCCTGGGGGTACTGAGGTTAAGTGACTTGTCTAGAGTCATGAGGAGGTGAGAATCAGTAAGAATCTAGACTAGAACCCTAGTCTTCCTAACTCCAGGTCTAGCTCTCTGTCCACTACACCAGACTGCCTCTGCCACGTTGTAATCACTTAATAAATGCTTGTTCACTGGCTGGCAGCTCTTGCAGATAGCTGCCAGGGAAAAAAGCAGTTGCTTGGTTTCTCAGTTCCTTGTTCCTACAGACTCCCCTCTGATAGCCCTGTGCTTAAGTTGGGGGAGAATGGAAAGGGCACAGAGTCTGGCTGCCCGCTTGTAACCATCCCTTCTCCTTTTTCTCCTCTTCCTCTTGACCTCTTTCTCTTTCTCTTTCTCCTCCCCCTCTTCCTCCTCTTCTTACTTCTCTTCCCCTCCTTCTCCTCCTGTTCCTCCCTCTCCCTTGCCCCCTACTACACTCCCTCCTCTCTTCCTCCTTCTTTTCTTCCCTTCCCCTTCCTCCTCCTTCTCCTCCTGCTTCTCCTCCTCTTTCTTCTCCTTTCCTTCCTCCCCCTCCTGACCTCCTCCTCTCCCTTTCCTCCTCCTTCTCCTTATCTTCCTCCCCTCTTCCTCTTCCTCTTCCTCCTCCTTCTCTTCTCAGTTGTGATCCAGGCCTGACAGTCTGCCATAAGCTCCTAGTTCAATACCCAAGTCCCACTGCAAACTGACAGGCTTGGTTCACCAATCCTGAGCTCAGAGCAGCTCTTTGCCCAGTACTGGGTAACAAAGACAACAGGCAGTGGGCTGATAGAGCCCTTCATCTTCAGCTCCTTGAATTCAAATGTCTCCTCCTCAAACCCTTCACTATCACTCCAGGAGGGGACTACAGCCTCTTCCCACTGGCCCAGCTTAACCTTGTTGCTTTTCTTTGTGCTAAGTCCTCAGTGAAGCTCTGTATCTGCTAAATTGCTAAATGCCATAATATTCAGGGAAAATAATCATTGCCCTCCCTTCAGGCACTCAAAAAGTCTTTTCTCCGATCCAACTCATCCTAATGCCCTTATGAATTGGTTAATTAATAGCTTACAAATGTCTTCAGGTCACAAAGCCCTTTCACATGCCTTATCTCATTTGTTCCTTGAAATAGCTCTGGGAGGGAGGTAAGGTAAATAGCTCTGTTGAGAATAACTGTGTGGTCTTGGGCAAGTTATTTAACCTCTCTGAGCCTCAGTTTCCTTATCTGTAAAATGAGAGGGTTGGACTAGCTGACCTCTAAGGTCCCTTCCAGCTCTAAATTTATGAACCCCACTTTATAGTGGAGGAAATTGCATAATCAAGATTGACACTAAGGTTAATGATGATGATGATGATGATGTTAATAGCTAGTATTTATATAATGCTGTAAGGATTGCAAAGCAAACCAATTGGATTGAAAAATAACTGTAACAATATTAAAAAGGAAAGTTCACTGACCACAATCAACTATGCCTTGGAACATATCTGCTAAAGATCCAGTCTAATCACCTCCTTTTCAGATGTGAAAACAGTTTCAGAGGTGAGATCATTTGCTTAAGTTCGTATAGTTGGTAGCAAAGCCAGCACTAGACTCTGCTCTCCCAATGTTCCGTTCACCATTCTTTTGCCTATCCCATAATACCTCGTTAGTATCTAGCTCTGTGCCTCAGTTTCTTCATCTGTAAGGTAAGGGAGCTGAATTTCATGATTTCTAAGTTCCCTTTCAGTTTGAGCGATATGGTATATGGGGGGAAAGGACTGGATCTGCAGTTGGGAGAGACAAGGGTTTGAATTCTGGCTCTGACAATCATTTGTTGACTGAACACAGGCAAGTTTCCTAAACTTTCTGAGCATCGGCTTTTTCGTAAGTGAAATGGTGATAATAATACCCATAATATATACCTCATGGACTTGTTAACATTAATTAAAAAATTTTTTGAGTTCCAAATTCTCTCCCTTCCACTGAGAAGGCAAGAAATAGTATACCCATTATATATGTGAAGTCATGCAAAACACATTTCCATACTTTTGGTACTCTTTAAAAATTTTTTTTAACACTCATTTTAAAAAATTTTTGCCCAGAGGCTTGTTGTGAGAATGTATTCAATGCCTTGTTAACACTTAGAACTCTAGATAAATGTTAGCCATTGTCTGACACTCCAGTCTCTAGGATTTGAAGGCAAGGAAGGTCTGAAAAGTGTAATTCCTCTCTTCCCAGAGGGCAGGTCCTGGGGAGTGGAGGGTGGGGAGGTCTGGAGGGGGCAGTGCAGTGTCATCAGAGATTGATGAAACCACAAACCAGAATACTGACATGTCACTGTCCACGGACATTGACAGTGAGGCTCACTGTTGTCTACTGATGTTGTAAGTAAGAACATGCTTATGTTTGGGAACTCATTCTTTTCCTCAATAAAGATACTGAAGTTTGCTGAGGCTCCCCACCTTACCTGCCCCATTCACTTTCAGCCTTGTAGAGGTCTAAGTGATCTAGCCAGGGGTGGGGAATGAAGTTTGGATTCAGTCAAAGGGCTGCACTTGAGGACATAGAGGGCCACAGGTGGCCTCGAGGCCCTGCTAGACATCCCATGGACTATATAGTTCCCTTTGATTAGTACATGCCTAACACGTGTTAGAGATCACAAATGCAAACCTGGAAAGTCCTGTCTTCCCTTTCTCACTTTGTTGGTTTCTTTACCAGCTCAGACATGCAGCAGTCAGCAGGGTTAGAGTCTGGACTTATGATTTCATTGGTAGACAACTCCCCAGTGAAGGAAGTTTCTCTACCAATGCAGGGTGCTACTTTCTCTGCAACTGATGATGATGATGATGATGATGATAGCAAACATTTATATAGCACTTACTATGTGCCAGGCACTGTACTAAGTGCTTTAAAATGATTATCTCATCTGATCCTCACAATAACATAGGGAGGTAGGTGCTATTATTTTCTCCATTTTACAGATAAGGAAAATGAGGCAAACAAAGTGAGTAGCCCAAGCTCACACAGCTAGTAAATGTCTGAGAATGCATCTAAACTCAGGTCTTCTTGACTCCAGGCTCAGAACTCTATCCACTGCACGGCCTAGCTGGCTAGGACATCTTAGAGAGCTGCCTAGGTCACTGAGAGGTTAAGTGATTTGCCTGACAGACAATACATTTCGGGAGCAGGACTCGAATCCAGAGCCAGCTCTCTTTCCATTGTGCCATGCCACCTCTCACGACGTCATTAATAGAAGGACTAAAACAAAAGTTTACCATTCTGATGAGCAGCCATGGCCGGTACTCGTACGTCATCATAAGACCTGCCGTCTGTGATGAGGATCATTAATTTTCTTTTATTGGGCTTGGAGTTTTTGAAGAGGTGTTCCAAGGCATAGTGGATTGCAGCCCCAGTGCTGGTCCCGCCACTCCAGTAATTGACCCTCTTGATGGCATTCAGGACATCTAGCTTGGTGCTGTACTTGTTAAACCCAAACTCCAACCGCTGCTCGTAGGTGTACTGCACAGCCCCGATGCGTGTATCTGTGTCTGAAATCTCAAACTCTTTGCTCAGGTTGGCAACAAACTGGAGGAGGGTGCGGAAGTTGCCTGTCCCTACGCTGCTGGAGCCGTCAATAACGAAGCCAATATCTGCTGAGTTTAAGCAGGTCTTGCTGCAGGCTAGGCGGTTGGTGTCACAGACCCGTTTCACCAGGGGCTGCACAATCTTGTGGAGGCTGAACCAGCTCAGCACATTGAGGGAATAGAAACCATTTTGTCTGCAGACAGCCTGGAAAGACATACAAAGATGCTCATGACCTCAAATGACACTAGGCCAGGAGCCAAACTTCTTTGGGCACCAGGAAAGATCTTCCATCTCCCGTCTTTCCCTTCTACACTTTTTCCTTTAGCCTCTTTGTTTGCTGGCACCACCACCCCTCCCCAGCATCATGAACTTCTTACTCTACCAGGCTCCTACTCTCCCCTGGCTATCCACTATAGTATATGAGCAGTGATTCAGTCTCCAAAAATATGTCCCTATCTCTTCCAACCAAAATGCCTAATTCTTCATCAATCTTAATCCCAGCGGCCTTAAGCAAGTCCTCTCTGAGGTTCAGTCTCCCATCTATGTAACTCCCATCCCAAAGCTCATCAGTATGGGACTCTTTCTTTATGGGTAGAGATGAATGTCCTACCCTGTGGCTGGGCAGAGTTGGTGAGAGAGTGGGAGAGCTCCAACTTTCACCAATCCCCTTCAGGACTCTTAAAGCCTCAAATGTTCTTCAGGACTCTTTTAAGTTTATTTGGGTACTTCTGGCTTCCTGCTTCAAGAGAGAAAATGGAAGAGGCCAACCCTACTTCAGGTTGCTGAAGACTCTGGAAAAACATGAGAGGAGCTGGCAGTCTCCATCATGTCCCTACCTCCAGGTTGCTATGCTAGAGACTTCATGGAGTTTTTCCCTTGGATGGGATCTAAAACTTTTTCTCTTGGTTGAGCTGAGTTATTTCACTCCCAATGAGAGAGTCCCTTCACTTCCTAGGTATGCCTTCCCTGGTTTCTGTTTTACTATAATTTGGATAAACGGGTTTCTTTGCTATTCACCCTTTGTGTTCATTATGGAACAGTTATTTGGTGGGAAAAGGGTCAGACCTTGGATATAGAGCTTGGGGTTCTCCCCCCCCCCACAATGATGACAAAGAGATCAAGAGTTAGATTGAACCCTATCATATCCTTCCAGACTAATGTTATTTAAGGGAGTAGATAGAGAAAATTCTAGCCTGGTCCTCCCACTTTGATTCCTGCCAGGAGGAGAAACAGGAAGTAAGGGGTCAGAGGCCACTTTGTTCTCTTCAGAAAGAGGGAATACCAAGGTAGAACTTTATCTAGCTTCTCCTTTAAATATTATTAGCCTAAGGGGATATGATAGTGTTTAATTTAACTTCTGGTCTCTTTGTCTCATTGGGAGAAGGAAGTTTCCAAATTCTATATCCAAGGCTTGACCCTTTCCCACCAAATAGCAGTTCCACAAGGAACACAAATGGTGAATGGCAAAGAAACCTGTTTATCCAAATCTTAGCAAAACAGAAACCAGAGAAGATATACATGAGAAAATATAAATCGGACAATGAAGAGTAAAGGATCTCTCCCATTGGTACAGAGATAAGAGTTCTAGATCTCACCTAGAGGAAAAACTCCAGGAAATCTCTAGTGTAGCAAGCTGGGGTTAGGGACATGATGGAGACTGTCAGTTCTTCTTATGCTTTCTAAGAGTCTTTTCCTTTAGCAACCTGAAGTAGAGTTGACCTCTTCCATCTTCCCCTTTGAAGTGGGAAGCCAAAAGTACCTGAAGCAACTTGCCAATTGAAGAGTCCTGAAGGAGACTTGAAGCTTGAAGAGCCTGAAGGGAATTGGTGAGTTCCAGAACCTGGGCAGGGCATTCATCCTTATCAAGAAGGAGAAAATTCCATACCCATGGGCTTTGGGACTGGGGTTACATCTATAATATAAGTAAAATACTGCCCAAATTTTTTTTGTGAGCACCAATTTCATTCATTTGCATAAAGTACTTTGTAATGGTAAAGTACTACATAAGTGTGAGCTATCAAGATGTTATGGAGGAATGCTATCTAAGAAACATTCTTCTGAAGGAACATTTCTTCCTGATCCATATGAGGGTCAGTGGGAGACTTAGCTAGCCTATTCATAATTTCATTAAATATAAATCTCTTTGGAGATTTATTTGGAACTTACCCTAACAGGTAATATGTGAGGATTGTGTGTTGGAGGGGAAAAAGTAGTGACCATAGAGTTGGAAGATCTGGTTTTGAATCCAAGTTCTGACACTAAAAATTTTGTGACTGTGGGTAAGCCATCAATCTGCCTGAGCATTTGTTTTCTTCCATTCATCTATTCATCTTCTATTTCATCTATTTTCTTCTATGGGGACTATTGCCTCATTGCACTATTTGCCTTAGATCAAGATTACTGCAATGGCCTCCTAATTGGCCTCTCTGCCTTAGATCTCTCCCCACTGCAATCTATCCTATACATAGCTGCTGGTGCTATTACTTAAAGCACAAGACTAAACATGTCACTTCCTTGCTGAGTACCTTCTTGCCTCTTGGATAAAATATAGAGTATTCTGGTAGGCATTTTAAGCCTTTCATAATTTGGTTTCAGTTTACTTTTCCAAATATATTTCATATTACTTTCCTTCAAATGCTCTATATTGTAGCCAAAATGGCCTACGTGCTGCTCCTTGAAAAAGACATCTTATCTGCATGCTCCATGTCTCTGCACAGGCTGTCTCCCATGCCAAGAATCCACTCCCTCCTCACCTCCATCTCATACATACTTAGAATTTACTTTGATGTGGGGGGGCTCTTTTCCTCTATAATCCATTAATTCCCATAAGGCAGGATTGTTTGTTTTTGTCTTTGTATTCCTAGAACTTAAAGTAGGGCCTGGCACATAGTAAGTGCTTAATAAATAATAGTAATAGCTACTGCTTCAACACTTGCAAATTGCTTTATGTGTTACTTCATTTGATACTTACAACAGTCTTGGGAGCTATTTTTATCCCCATTTTGAAGATGTGAAATGGAAGCTGAGAGACTTATTTAAGGTTAGTTACATAACTGGTGTCTAAGTCAGGATTTGAATTCAGATCTTCCTGGCACTAAGTCCAACCCTCTATCCATTGTGCCACCCAGCTGCCCTTAGTTGCTTGAATGATGAAAATGCTATACAAATGCAAACTATGATTAACAATGATAAAAAACTCATGTATGTATGTATTTCTTTACCAACATAATTTTCACCTAAGGTACATTTGTTTTATTGGTGCACACCTTCTTTAGATCTTGCTGCCCATTATATGGAAGACATTGTGTGCGCTGGGGTGTGTATCCCCCAGAGAGGCCTTGATCTCAATAGAGAGTCTAGGTGTCCATATGTGGACATTCCCCTTTGGCCTCTCTGCTCCATTCTATTCCAACTAAGGAGTATTTTTCCATATATGAAATGTTTATGAGTTGACTACTTTGTAGGAGGTCTGCAGTACTAGGGGAGTTCCCCATAACTTCCTTAGAAGACAGAATTGTCAGAGTTTCATCTGGTTCAAAATACATGCCCCAAGAACTGAAACAAAATGCTAAGCCCCATTGTTCCTGTTGGAAGTACACAAGTGCATGGGAAATTTAGATTTATTTTCTGGGCAAATACCTTGTTCACGAAGTTGGGTTCTATCACATTCTGCTTCTCATTTTCAACAGCACCTTCAATGGTGATGAAAAAAATGTTGATTCCGGATTCTCTGGCGAGTCTTGAGGCCTCCTCCACCTTGTCTGTGGGCCAACCATCCACCATCACTATGGCCACATTGGGGGCTCCCCCTCTGTTTCCATTGGCATTGGAAAAGAAGTTTTTGGTAACAAAAGAAAGTGCCCGCCCTGTAATAATTATAATAACAATAATCATGATGATGATGATAACTGACATGTATACAGTGTTTCTATGTGTCAGGCATTGTGCTAAGTGCTTTATAATTATTATCTCATATAAGGAAGCAGTGGTTTGTATAAAGTACTTTCATAAGCAGTAATCAAACAAGCATGACATAATGCATAGAAAGCTTGGCTTGGATCAGGAATACCAGGGTTTAAATTCTATCTCTGATGCTAACTAGCTGTATAACTCTGGGTAAATCATTTTATTGTGAATCTAAGCAACTCTCTAGGAAGTTGATTTGTGACAAGCAGTGGCATTGCCCTACTGACAACACTGCAGATCCTTAATGTATCCAAGTAACCGGATCATAACTTACTAATTTGGAATTAATAGAGAAGTAGTGGCAGGAGAGGCCCTGGCAGAACTAACAACTATTTGGAAAGTTGCTTCCCATCTCTAGGCCTTAGTTTGCTCATTAGTAGAATGAAAAGTTTGGATTAGCTTCCTAAAGTTCCCTCTAGCTGACATTCTATGATTCTAGGTCCATTAAAACCCAATTGATGAGGATCCAACTAGCTGGGGAATCTTTCTCCTGGCTCTTAAATCATAGGCTGTAAAATTTAGAAGGATCCATTGAGATGACTTATCTCAGCTTCCTCACCTAACAAATGAGGACACTGAGACCCAAGGCAGTAAAAAGACTTGTCCAAAGTCCCACAGCAAGTTAGTGACAAGACCAGGGCCTCAAATCCAAGCCTCCTGACTTCAAGTCTTCATACTCTTCCAGACTATCTCTTTTCTCCCAGCCTGTGTCCAAATTGTCACAAATATGGAATTACTGAAGTTGTAGTGAATGAGATTTCCCTGTAGTTATAAAAATTTATTGGTACCAGAATATTCACCTGGTGCCTTCCCATGAGGTAAACTCAGAGTAAGATGTGGGACCTAGAATCATCCCAGGACAATAAGGGCAGAGGGTAGTCAGTGGATAGAATGGTGAAAGGATTAAGTTTGTTGGGGACAAACACTGCTAAACTTTTAAAACAATCAGAGACTGAAACAAAAATACCCAATCTCAAATCCTTTCTTCTCCTGAAGATCATCACCCTGGGTGGAACTGGGGGATGCATGATCCCTACAGAATAGACACTGAAATGACCCATGCATTGGTCCACTGAAGTAGTGGTCAAAATTTAGAATTAAAGGAGATATATTTGGATGAATGATGGGGGCAGGAAAGGAGTGATTCCTTTATGGATTACTATTCCATCCTCCCACCTGAGCCTCTTCCTTACCTCCATCATCTCCTAAACAGAAAAGCATGAGGAAACTGAAGAGAAAAATCTCTTTTGTAACTAGAAAGTTACAATTACACTAACCATAGACCACATACCCACATTGGAAAGCCCGCCTTTCTGGGAAATTTTCTCTATGGCTGCCTTCAGATCCCTGGAATCCGAATGAGTCTTGAGGTTAAATTCCATGGAAGGGTTGTCTCTGTGTTAGAGCAAGAAACAAAACTTAGTAGGAAAATGTGCTTCCGCTGGAGAAACTGAACAGTGCCTTTGATGGAAAAGGGAAATGAGAAATTATTTCAGACTCATGAGCACACAGAGTAAGTAGAAGCTACTTAAAACCACTGGCAGCCATTAAATTATGGTTTGGTCTAACAGGAATTCATTTAACTCTTATTATATGCAAGGCACAATAGATTACAAAGGTCATGATTCTATAATACATCCTACTATTCAGTTAAACAAACTTTTGGTGCCTACTAGGTTCAAGGCATTGGAAATATAAAGGGACTCATGGCACTCACCCTGAATGTTTATTTCAAATCTGGCCCTCTCATACTAGAAGTATACTCTGCCACTGCAAACCTTTGCTCTGATTGATCAGTTCCTCCCAGAACCTCCATTTTTAAGGAAAGTACCTAGGCCAGCCATGTCTTTATTCTTTTTCCCTGTCCATCGCTGACCCTCTAGATATTCTCTACTATACCTTCTCTGCCCTCTCTCCTTAACGCTCTGTCCTGTCTAACCCCCCATTTCTTTTAACTTTCAGATTCCTTTTATATATTATCTTCCCCTATTAGAATGTAAGCTCTTTGAGAGAAGGGACTGTCTTTATTTCAGCATGTATTTATATTCCCAGCCCTTAGCACAATATCTGGCACACAATATATGTTTAATAAATACTTCTTGACTTAATTTGACTTCTTATAACACTTTTTACTGCTCAATTAAAAAAAAATTAAGTGCCTGTTATGTACTAGGCCCAGGGATTATAAAGTTGATGGTGATTCTTATAATACATTCTATTGCTTCATTCAATTTTACAAACAGTGATTACGCACTTCCTATATGAAAGGCATCTTGCTGGGAAAGAATGAAAGACTTCCTGCCCTTATGAAACCTGTGTTTTACTGTGACAGGGTGAGGTGGGAAATGATATGCACATAAATAAGTATAACACAAGGCAACTTGATCTGGGAGAGAATGTTAACAATTATGGAATCACAGGCTTCTCAGAGGTTGGCACCTAAATTGAGCCTTGATGGAAGTCCAGGTCTCTGAGAAGTAGAGATGGAAACAGAATAGAAGATATACCTTGACATAGCCAAGACAGTTATCATGGCCCCTGTAAGTCTTCTGTTCTCCAGGCTACATATTTGCATTTCATAGGTTCATAGATTCAAAAGTGGAAAGGACCTCAGAGGTCATAATCCAATCCCTTTATTTTATAGATGAAAAAAATTGAGGCCAGGAAAGTGAAGTGACTCTGACCAAGGTCACATAGTAAGTAGAAAAGTTGGAACTTTAATATATTCAAATCCTGCATCCTCTCTGCTGTACCACTATGGTTTCCCATGATTGTCCTGTGAAATGCTACTCCTAAGACTTAGCACATCTTCCAGTAAGCTTTCACCAATTTTCTAAGTGAATCTTCTGGGTCTGTTATTATTTCATGAATCAGAGCAGTTTAGGGATGGCAAAAAAGATTAAATGTTTCACAGGGGAGTGGGGTCTTCCTGAGGTACATCTGTTTGGTTTCCCAACTGCTTTAAGTGATCATCACATGGCATGAGCTTGGCTCTTGGCTATCTTAGTCACTTTCCTCTGTATGCTCCCCAGCTTGTCAATGTCCTTCCAAAAGTATGGCTCCCAGACCTGCTTACAATGTTCCAAATATGTTCTGGCCAAGGCAGAGCTCAGCAGAATTAAATGCCTGAATTAATGAAAAAGCATTTGTCAAATGCTTACTATATGCAAAGAGCTGTGCTAAGAGGAAAAAAAATAGAAAAAAGATGCAAATAGAAAAGCCAGATAGTTCCTTTTCTTAAGGAGCTCACATTCTAATAGGGGAAGACAAGGATATAGAAGGGTTCATCATCAGGGCACATAGGAAGGCTCAGTAGAACACAGGGTGTTGGCAGCAAGGCATATGGCAATGCTTGTTTCGTGCCATTTCTATGGATAAAACCATTTCTTTTCTAATGTTGAACTATTCCGCAGTGCCAAGGCCTTCAGTAGTGAAACGTTTCTTTTCTGTGTCTCTGGTAGCTTATCAGAGGATTATCACCATAGAAACAGGTGAGAACATTGTGGGGTGACCCTTTACAGAGATTGCTGGGAATAGAGGTCAGAGATGAATGGGGTGCAGGCACTTTTGTCTTCAGTTTCTCCCAGTTCTCAATGGTTTCTGAGGGTATGAGAAAGTTCCCTCGGTTGGGATTGGGAGAGAAGTTATGGCCTTGAGGGAGCACTGGATTGCTAGAATGGCAAGGCAGCTAATCCTAAGAGACTGTAGTCAGAGAGATTTAGGATGGTCATGCAAAGAGCATGCGTCCACATGAGAACTGACCTTGCACGGGAGCGCAATGGTGAGAGGAAGATGGCTAGGGTGATTGTAGCATAGCACATCAAGACGAGGACCTTTTGTGAGGCAGGACAATGATTTCAGCAAAGACAATGGATGTGTGTTAATGAGGAGCTTCATTCTAGCCTGCAGAAGAAAGCTCTCCCTTTCTCATTTGGTTCTTATTCAACTTCTCCCTGGCCTCACAGTTCCTGGGAAGAAGTGCTGTCTGCCCTCTTAGTGGCTGACTAAGGTGTTCGGAATCTTAAAACTATATTTTGCCTTAATTCCTTTACCTTTAAAACCATGGTTAATTATGCATACAAGTACTTGGATGTAGGATTAAGGGGTGGCTAATTGGGAAACCTGAAAGGGACTGAGACTTTACTGTTTTGCTGATATCAGCTAGTTGGAGGTTTGCATTCTAAGGGAAAGAGAGAATTTATTGATTTTTTAACAATTTCTCATTGCATTCACTGGGGTGATTCCCCTAGGATTAAAGACAGTCAGTAATTGCTTCAGTTAGTGACTAGCTGGGATGAAATAGGCAAAATTCCTTTGGCTGTTCTGCTGAGTATGAAAGAAAATTATATCCCCCAGAAGGGAGTAGTTGGAAAGTCACATCCCAAGGGAGGAGTGAGTCCAGGGGAAGGAGGGAATAAAGTGACTTCACACCTCTTCACCAGCTAGCCCATCCACCCAGTATTATTTGTGAAGTATGTGAAGGAATATGTTAAATCTTATCTGAGTTGTCTAGGAATAGAAGAGTCAGACTGATTGATACCTTAGAGTGATTGACACTTTACAGTGATCGACACCTTTGCTCACTGTTACCATTCAGTGGTAGTAGAAAAAGGGAATGAACAATTTCTAACCAAAAAAAAAAATCTCCCTTGAGATTACCTTAAATGCACAGTTTCCAGAAGGGCTACTAATAACTAGAAACTCAAGCAATATGGTTGTAAAGGGAATTGATGTGATGACTCACAGAGTATGTGCTATGTTTATTTTATGCATGAGTTG
Organism: Phascolarctos cinereus; assembly: GCF_003287225.1. NCBI lineage: Eukaryota > Metazoa > Chordata > Mammalia > Diprotodontia > Phascolarctidae > Phascolarctos > Phascolarctos cinereus. Next base: position 208,400,851 of record NW_027555625.1, read on the forward strand.
GCTGCCTCAAACACAAGACCACTTCCCCAGCAGTAAGGAAGGTGAAAATTTGTATGGACTGTTCTCTCTATTCTATAGCTTACTAGGGACAATAAAGTGATGGAGTCACGGAAAGTCCAAGTTGGATGAAAATTTAATGATTGTTTAATAAACCTTTTCATTTTAGAGATGAGGGCAGGATGATATGATGTAAAGAATGTTAGACTTTGGACTTGGGCTTAAATTCCATGTCTGTCATATATTACCTATGCAGTTATGGGCATACCACTTAACCTCTCTGGGCCTCAATTTCCTCATCAGCAAAGTGGGAGGAGGTTGGAGAGCATTGCCTCTAAGGTCATTTTATGTCCATGATCAGATTGAAGACTGAAGAAATGCATCAAGAAACGATGCTTATTCATCTTTAGGTGACACAAGGGACAGCTAATAGCATAGGAAATAATAAAGATTCAAAATGATCACATGCATTCACAGAGCTAAAAAGGCCTTTAGAGATCATCTTTCAGTCTCCTCATTTGACAAGTGAAAGAGCTGAAACCCAGAAAGGTTATTTAATTTTCCCTAAGGTCATACAACTAGTTAGGGACAAAATGAAACTAGGCCATCAGTCTCTTAGTCCACTGTTCTTTCCACTTTGCAAGTTGTCATTCATAAAATAGAACTATGAATTGATGAAATTAAATAGGGAAATTTAAACTTCCACAATTAGTTTTAGTTAGGACCATTTGAACAACTACAGAATTGGGACCATTTTAGTAGGCTGCTAGCTGTTCCTGTGACTGTGAGCTCCTTGAAAGTACAGACTGTCTTTTGCCTTTCTTTGTATCTCCAGCACTTAACACAGTGCCTGCACACTCATTCCTTCTTACCTCCCCCTTTTTTCCCCTCCACTGTAAAAGCTTTTTCTTACCTCTTTTATGGGAGATAATTTACCCCATTCTACCTCTCCCTTTCTCCTTCTTCCAGTACATTCCTCTCTCACCCCTTAATTTTCTTTTTTTTAGATATCATCCCTTCATATTCAACTCACCCAAAGCCCTCTGTCTTTATATATTCCCTCCAACTACCCTAATAATGAGAAAAGTCTTATGAGTTAAAAATATCATCTTTCCATGCAGGAATGTAAACAGTTCAACTTAATAAATCCCTTATGAGTTCTCTTTCCTATTTACCTTTTCATGCTTCTCTTGAGTCTTGTATTTGAAAGTTAATTTTTCTGTTTAGCTCTGGCTTTTCAAGAATGCATTAAATTCCTCTATGTCACTAAATATCAATTTTTTCCCCTCATTGATTACACTCAGTTTTGCTGGGTAGGTGATTCTTGGTTTTAATCCTAGCTCTTTTGACCTCTGGAATATCATATTCCAAGCCCTCTGATCCCTTAATTTAGAAGCTGTTAAATATTGTGTTATCCTGATTGTGTTTCCACAATACTTGAATTGTTTCTTTCTAGCTGTTTGCAATACTTTCTTCTTAAGCTGGGAACTTTGGAATTTGGCTATAATATTCCCGGGAGCTTTCCTTTTGGGATCTCTTTCAGGAGGTGATCAGTGGATTCTTTCCATTTCTATCTTACCCTCTGGTTTGAAAATATCAGGGCAGTTTTCCTTGATAATTTCTTGAAAGATGATGTCTAGGCTCTTTTTTTGATCATGGCTTTCAGGTAGTCCAATAATTTTTAAGTTATCTCTCCTGGATCTGTTTTCCAGGTCAGTTGTTTTTCTAATGAGATATTTTACATTGTCTTCTATTTTTTCAATCTTTTGGTTTTGTTTTATAATTTCTTGATTTCTCATAGAGTCATTACCTTCCATTTGCTCCATTTTAATTTTTAAGGAATTATTTTCCTCAGTGAGCTTTGGGATCTCCTTTTCCATTTGGCCAATTCTGCTTTTTAAGGCATTCTTCTCCTCATTGGCTTTTTGGACATCTTTTGCCATTTGTTCTAGCATTTTTTTGGGTCTCCTTTAGCAAGCTGTTGACTTGTTTTTCATGATTTTCTTGCATCACTCTCATTTCTCTTTCCAATTTTTCCTCTACTTCTCTTACTGGGTTTTCAAAATCTTTTTTGAGCTCTTCCATGGCCTGAGACCAACTCATATTTTTCTAGGGGGCTTTGGATGTAGGAGCCCTGACTTTGTTGTCTTCTTCTGGTTGTATGCCTTGATCTTCCTTGTCATCAAGGATTCTATAGTCTGAGCTTTTCTCCTCTGTTTGCTCATCTTCCTAGTCAGTCACTTGACTTTTTAACTTTTTGTTAAGGTAGGTTTTGCTTCCATTGTGGAGGGTGTACTGTCCCAAGCTTCAGATGTTTTGTGCAGCTGTTTTCAGAGATACTTCTAGGGACCTGTAAATATTCAGTTATTCTAAGGTGGCATGATCTAAGGAGAGGTGTTTACTCATCTCCTGGCTTGTGCTATGGTCTGTGAGTGACCACAAGCACTCTTTTCTGCCTTGGAAATGACAGGAGGGTTCTCTCTTCTCTGCTGCCACAAGCTCTGCTATGCCAGTGCTTTTCCTCACCCCAGGACTGCCACCTAAGACTGGGACCCAGATCTAAGCATGGGCAAGGCAGAGAATTCTGCCTGCCTCAGCACCAACAAAAAGATCCCTGTAATCCCCCTCTGATCAGCAGCTTGATAGCCCCACTGTCTGTGGGCCAAGAGTTCTGGAAGCAACTGCTGTTGCTGTGGCTGCCACACCGTGGGGCTGTACTAGGGAACAGGGCTGGACTGCGCTCCTCTCTCTTTCTCACCCAAGTCAGACAGACCTTTCCCACTGACCTTCTAAGTTGTCTTTGGCATTTGTGAGTCGAGAAGTCTGGAAACTGCCACAGCTCCCATTGATTCAGTCCCCTGAGGCCTGCTCCAGGTTTGCTGAGGTCCCATCTTTGCCTGTGTGACCCATGCTGAACTGCGTTCCTCTCCCAGCCTGGGACAACAGACCCTTCCCATAGACCATCCAGGCTGTCTTGGACTGGAAATTTGTTTCACTCTGTCTTTTTGTGGGTTCTGCTGCTCTAGAATTTATTTAGAGACATTTTTTACAAGTATTTGGAGTGGTTTGGGGGAGAGCTCAAACTAATGCCTGCTTTTACTCCGCTGGCTCTGCCCACTTGAGTTTCTATTTTTAAAAATACTTATTAAATTCATTCATTTCTTTTTCTACTTTGTCAATGTATGTTTTTAGTGATATATTTTTTCTCTAAGGATTAATTTAGCTCCATCACAGAAATTTTAGTTTGTTGTCTTATCATCACTCTCTATAACATAATTATTGTTCCTATGATTTGTTCTTTGACTAACCTGTTAGTTAGTATTTCATTATTGAGTTTACATTAAGATCTGTGGTTTTTTGTGTGTCTTTTGTTTATTAACTGATTACTATTTTTATTGCTTTTTGGACTATAAAGGATGTATAGACATCCTAACTTTTTATATTTATTTTCAATTTCTCTGTGCTCTAATAAATTGTAAATGTTTGCAAAAGTGCCATGCGGTACTAAGAAATAGGCTTCCATTCACAAGACACCATGATTCTTTTAGCTCTAAATTTTTTAATAGTTTGTTCAATTCCACATTTTCCCATTTGTTTATCTTTGTGTTAGAGAAAGGAAATTAAAGTCTCCTTCCTATTATTGTCTAAGTATCTGTGGTTTAGTTTTTTGTTGTCATAATTTAGTTAATTTTTTCTTTATAATTTAGGTGCTATGCTATTTGGAGTACATGTTTAATACTGATATCGTTTTGTTGTCTACAGTTTCTTTAAGCATACTGTAATTTCTTATATGTCAAGCACTTAGCACACTGCCTTGGCTTACAATAGGCATTTAATAAATGCTTGTTGACTGACTGATTTTTGGACATCTCTGATTTTATGTTCTATAGGCATCTCAAAACAATGTATTCAAAATAGAATTCATTATCTATCCATTCAGTCTTCCTCCTCCTCCTCTTACAAACTACTCTGTTTCTGTTGGAGACAACACCATGCTTCCAGTCACCTAGTTTTACAAGCTTAGTTAAAGTCATCCTTGATTCTTCCTTCTCTCCCACACCATATACATATATATATACACACACATACATATAAATGCATATATATATATATATAATATATATATATATTTATATATGGAATCATTTGCTAAGAATTATTGTTTGTGCCTCCACAACTATTTCATCCAACTGGCTCTCATCTAGCCACTTATGTGGCTGTCTCCTCATCACCTTTTGTCTGCATGTTGCACCAGTCTCCTAAGTGGATTCCTGGTTTGTTGTATCTTTCTCCCCAAACACAATTCTATGTTGTTCCTCTGCTCAATAACCTTTAGTGGTTCCCCTTCTCTCTAGGATAAAATACAACTCTTCTGCTTTAGAGTCCTGCATGATCTGGAACCAGTTTACTTTCTAGATTTTTTCCATGTTATTCCAATTCATACACTTTTTGTTCCAGCCCAATTAGCCTATTTGGTCTTTTCCAAACACACCTTGGAGCCTTTGCCTGGCTTTACTCAGTCTTTGAATAATCTCTCTTCTTATCTCTGCCCCAGAGCCCTTCAAGGCTCAATGGAGCGGGATACCTTCCTGAGCTCCCTAGCTAGTACTTTCTCTTTCCTCAAATAATAACATACATACATATCTGCTTAACAAGATGCATCTTCCCAGAAGAATGAAAACTCCCCAAGGTCAATGACTGTTTTTTGTTTCGTCTTGGTATTCCCAGTACCTAGTGTTGTGCATTGAATATACAAGGTGTTTAACCAATGCTTGCACAATGAGATTGGATTACTGGCTCCCAACTAATAGACCCACAGATTTCTTGTTGGCCTTTCTCAGCTACATTGAAGTTATTCTGTCCATGAGATAGAATTCATGCTCATTTTTTTCTCAAACAGGGAGGCACTGGTAGTGTATGACCCCATGTGGCAGGTGGGACTTTAACTGGAGACAGGAATTATTTTTAAAGGATAATGAAAGGGATATGCTACTGGTTTTTTTCCCCCCTTAAACAAGATGATAGTTTTATTTTAACATGTAATTTTATGAGTTGTTAAAAGTCATTCCAGATTATCTTTTCTAGAAATATCAAAGATTTCCTTCCAAAGGAGTAGTTGGAATATACAGAGCCAACTTGAAGCCCAAATAGAAGCATTATCTACCTTAATATCCTAAAGCCAAACTCTCTAGCATTCCCATATTCTGTATCTGTGGGCCTGTCACCTCTGCCACAGAGTGTGGTGGGGACTGTTTTTCATATCTCTCCTTTGGTTCTGTGTTTGTTATATGTGGGGCTTTGCCCAGATAATGCCTCCTTTCTGCACAGAGAAAAGTTCCCTCTCTCATATCCTCCTCCCCTCACCCCCAGATACCTAGTGATTTTCTTCATGTGTTCATGACATGTCTAAGACAATGGGACATGAAAGCTTTCCTTATCAACATTGGCTTAGACATGAAAGCTTTCCTTATCAACCCTGCCACTGATTCTTCTTCTATCCACTCTATTATCTATCCATCAACTCCATGGAAAATACACACATTCTTCAGCTGTGAAATGAGGGCTTTGGACGAGGTAATCTTTAGGGTGCCTTCCAGCTCTAGGATTTTGTGTGTGTGTGTGTGTGTCTACAGGATTTGCATCGACCAGAGTCATTGAACAGACTTCCTTCACAGATGGGCAGAGGGAGGAGGCAGCCTGTGTGGAAAGAATATTCATCTAGGAGTCTGGAGACCTGGTTTCCAATCACAGTTCTGTCCCTGATGCACACACGGTATGACCTGAGGGAATACATTCTTCCTTTTTCAGCCTCAGTTTCCTTATCTGTGGGCTGGATCCAATGCCTGCTAAAGCTCTATTCCAGTTTCAACATTCTAAAACTCTGCATTTAAAAAATAAGGATAGCCAGCCCTCCCCACAAACAACTCCAAAGAATGGTTTATGTCGTATGAATGTCCTTGGCTACCATGAGTGGAGGGTAGAACTAAGATATTCTTCCAAAAGAATGAAAGTATTATGGCCTGGCTTGGAGAGGAGACTTTCAATAAAGAATAGAGGTGCTGTGTAATGTAACCATGGGGTCAGAAAAGTGTAATTTTTTTTAAATGGAAAAATCAACATTTTGCTGTTTTTCCAAACATATCTCATTACCGATCACAAAGTATAAGACGTGCAATTATATTCAATGTAGGCTGAAACTGTGATCTAAAAAGAGACCATTTTTAAGATTTAGAGTCTTGGCAGCTTTTAATACCTGTGGATTCAGGCTCGAACTCCTAAGCCCTCAGCCCTTGGTGACCTTACTCATTACACTGGCTAAATTCATCTAATAGCTGCTTGTTCCAGCCTGTCTGTCATTTAGCTTTTTACATGTATCTCCAAGTGTTCCAGCTCCTATTAAATGCAATTACATATACATAAGCTATGCAATTTTAATTCTGAAGTGTTGTTGTGGTTGTTGTTGTGTATGACACAGATAAAGGGTGTGGGCCGTCAGGACTTTTGTCCCAGCAGAGGAAGGAGACCCTCTGCCTGGTAGTAGAACTAGCCATTTAAACTTCAATATCGGCTCATCCCAGCAGAAGGTGAGAAGCTCTAGCTTGTCCTGGGCTTTGATATTAGTCTTGTTTGATATTTGAAGGGGTTGTCCCCAAGATAAAGACTTCTTATGTCATTGATCGGTCATGCATTTAGCTTGGGAAAGTCACTTCCTCTGTTAGGACCTCAGTTTCCTCATCTGTAACACCACAGGGTTGGCTTTGATGACTTCTGAGGTCTCTTCAGGTACTATTTGGATGATGTCTACCTGTGTGACTTTGGGGAAGTCTGGGCCTTGGTTTCTTCATCTGTGAAATGAGGGGCTTGGATTAGATGACTTCCAATGTCTTTTCCAGCTTTAAGTCTTTGATGCTCTAAACACACTTAAAGTCATAAGAGGTTGGTGCTATAAGCCCAGGGAAATTAAATGACTTGATCAATTTCACACACAGAGTATGAGAGGCAGGCCCTCTGCACAGTGAATAAATTGCTGGGCCTGCAGTCAGAAAGACCTGAGTTTAAATCTGACCTCAGACATTTACTAGCTGTGTGACCCTGGGCAAGTCACTTAACCCTGTTTGCCTCAGTTTCCTCATCTGTAAAAGGAGCGGGAGAAGGAAATGGTAAAGTCATTACAGTATTTTTGCCAAAAAAATCCCAAATAGAGTCACAAAGAGTCAAACACAACTGAAAACAAGTAAACAACAACAACCTCTGACCCCACATTCAAGCCTGTTTCTACTGCACCATGCTGTCACTTGAATGACCATTCCTAGAGTATGTATACAAGGTAATGGAGGGGGGGATTAGGAAACTCCCTCTCTCAATGCCAGTCATCACTGTCTGTGACCTGTGGAGTGTCAGAGGGGAGCTCAGAGGCCTGAGGAAGGAAGTGATTTATCCAGGGTCACACAGGCAACATGTGTCACAGGTGAGACTGAAACACAGATTGTAGCAGAACTCGGCATAAACAAGGAGAGCTTGTCCAGACATTGGATTTTTGACCAGCTATATACCTTTCTTTAAAAATACACACACACACACACACACACACACACACGTGCTCTAGAAGTACATCTGTTAGGCTGTGCACGTGTTGTAGTTTCCTACTAGAATGTAAGCTCCTTGATGGCTTTTGTCTTCGTATACCCATCATTTAGCACAATGCTTGGCATCTGTGAGGAGCTTAATAATTGCTTGCGATTGATCAATATGCATCTCTCTGATTGAAGCACTGGCATTTAAGAAGAATTAACATGGGCCAGTTTAGGAGACCTGGGCTCATGTTCCCACATGATCACGTACTAGCAGTTGTGTGACTTTAGGTAAATCCCTTAACTTTTTGAACCTCAGTTTTCTCATCTCTACAATGGGGCTCATATTTGTTCTTCTTCCTTCATAGGGTTGTGGTAGGACTCAATGAAAGAACGTAAGCAAAGTGCTTTGCAAAAGTAAAATGCTACATAAATAGTAAATTGAAATTTTTTCCCTTTGACCTCTAGGTGGCACAGTGGATAGAGCTGGGCCTGGAGTCAGGAAGACTTGCCTTCTTGAGTTCAAATTTGACCTCAGACATTTAGTAGCTGTGTGACCCTGGGCAAGTCATTTAACCCTGTTTGCCTCAGTTCCTCATCTCTAAAATGAGCTGGAGAAGGAAATGGCAAAACACTCCAGTATCTTTGCCAAGAAAACAGCAAATGGATTCACAAAGAGTTGGACACAACTAAAATGACTGACCAACATCATTTTCTTTCTTGGCCAGTTCAAGGATGCTGTGAGGGTAAGCTACATCTGATGAAGAACATGAACAAGGAGGCTATCCAGAGTAGGGCCCAGGCTTCAAAAGCAATTTCAGTTAGATAAATTCTTCTCTCTTCTAGTCTCTGCATTCCCAGTGGGAAGAAGGAATTGCTTTTTCTTTTACCAGAGACAACTCTAGCTGCCCCCTTTGCAATACGTTTTGTAACCAGCATTTCAGTGATTAGATGTCTGACCCAACTGTACCCCATCATCTCATCATTAGGGGAGAATGATCATAGTCCTGTGCTGGAAAGACCAGAAAACATTTAATCGCAGCCAAACAGTACTCACTGATGGAATGAATCCCTACTGTGCATAGAATCCTAGAGTGTTAAGCACTGGACAGGGCTTCATTTAGCTCAAACGTGTCAGATGAGGACACTGAGGCCCAGAGAGATTAGATCACAATATCAAGTTAGTAGCAGATAAAGGACAAAATCCCAGTTTTCTTGTCTCTTAGTTCAGTCCCTTCTGTTACATCATCCATTCCAATCTAACCCAACCCAACAAGTATGTACAAAGACAAAACAAAAACAGTCCTAGCCTTTAAGGAGCGGACATTCTACCGGGGAGGGATAGAACATGTAAACAGTTAAGTATACCCATGAAGACTTGAGAGAGACAGAGACAAAGACAGAGAGAGAGAGAGAGAGACAGAGAGAGACTGAGAGAGACAAAGAGGCAGAAAGCTAGAGAGAGAAAGAGAGAACCAAGAAGAAAAAGAACAAGGGAGGGAGATGGCACCTGAACTAAGCCTTGAAAGAAGCTAAAGATTCTAAGATGCAGAAGTGAGAAAGGAGTGCATTCCAGGCAAGGGAGGAGTACAGTCTGGATAAAGGCATGGAGGTTGGAGACAGAGCAGTAAGTTGGGAGAACATCAATCAGTCAATCAATAAGCATGTATTAAATGCCAACTGTGTTCCAGGCCACGTGCTAAGCTCATCATGCTCCCTGATGCTGACAAATTCACTTTCAAAGTGCTTAAGACAAGGAAAAACAAACATGCCTTTGTCTCTCTGGATTTCACATTAATCATGATACTGGATATTAAGGCACTGATTGAAATGCTTCTAAAAAATTGTTGTTGGATGGGATTAGGGTTAGCTCTTTTCTGTTGATATTGATCACATTAGAAAAACAGGGAAAGGGAAATGTTTGTAGGATCCTTTCCTCTCTCGGCTGTTTTTCACCAATCAATGTTCCCATCAACCCTATGCTCTATGCTCACTCCATTCCTCACTTGCTTGACATGTTTATCACTTTATTTTCATATTATGCTATAAAATTGCTGCATGCAGGCTTATAAAGAAAAAAAACCCAACTATTTCTAAAGTTAGATAACACACCAGTCTTTGTCCTCCGTATAAAATGGGCTTGGGACATCTGGCATTAAGGTGCTTATATTTCATTTTTATATAAGTCTGCTTTCAGTTTGCTGTTTTCAAAAATAACACATTAAATAAAATAGGCTGACATTTTGAAAAAGAAAAAAAAATGACTGAAAGAGCATAGAAACCCTTTCCTCTTTCAATTTGAAGCTCTCAAAATAGGTGTCTTGATGAGAAGAAATGTAAGCTGGCATTTGGAGCAATCTGTTATTTTTATATAAAAACCTTCAATCATTCCCCAATGCCTATAGAATAAAACCCACACTCCTTAGACCTTCCACACCCTGGCTCCAGCCTAGCTTTTCAGCCTTATTTCACATTAGTTTCCTCCATGTACTCTAAGTCCCAGTTAAGCTAGATAGTCCATGACTGTCCCCTGACCCTAGCATGCTGCCTCCAACCCTCCTGCATTTTTTCAAAGGAGGTCATTCTGCCCCTCTTGCCTTCCTCTGGAAGGCACTCCAACCTCATCTCTACTTCTCAGAATTTTGAGAATTTTGTCAAGGTTCGGCTTAGATGCCACTTCCTCCATGAAGCCTTCTCTGATCTCCTCACTCTGTCAACTGAGAGTTTTCCTCTTCCTTTTTCCTAGAGCACTTTGTTAGAATCTCCTTCATCCTCATCATTCTCTACCTTTGATTACACTTAAGTATATACACAAGTGGCAGAGTGGTCTAGTAGGTAGAGAACTGTCCTTGGAGTCATAAAGTCCTGGATTCAAGGCCTGCCTCTGATAGTATTACTGGCTGAGGGACTCTAGGCCAGTCACTTTACTTCTGGGAAGACTGTCAGTTGCAGAGAAGGTGCTGTTCTGCCCTGGCAAGGGGCATTTCCATATCTCAGAGTTGCTCAAAACAATGAAATTGTAGGTCCAGTCCTATGTACCTGTACAAGTTGTATTTCACCCCTTTGCCCCGGTCTCCCAAATGTGAGCTCTTTAAGATCTCAGATCACGTCATTCTCTTTGTATTCCTAGGACCTTGCACTGGGTCTTTTATGGGGTCAATGCTGAATAAATGTCTGTTGTTATGCCAGCATTGAGGGTCCTTTAAAACCTATCCTCAAACTTCCTCTCCAGCACAATCTCTCTTATGTTCTCTAGGATCACAGAATCATAAATTTAGGGCAGGGAGGGACCTTGGAGGCCATCTGGTCCAAACTTTCATTTTATAGATGAGGAAACTAAGGCCCATCGAGGTTAAGTGACTTACCTAAAGTCATTCTGCTTTCTAATCAAATTATTCTATTCAATGTCTTCTTGCCTTTGCTTACACCATTCCCTGTGCCTGGGCTCCCTATGGCCCATTTCTGTCTGTTGAAATTTTATCCATCATTCAAGGCCCTGGTCTATGAAGCTTTTCCTGTTCCTCCTAGCCAAAAGAAACCTTTTCTTCTGTCCCCCCTTTCTCTCTTTTCTCTCTCTCTTTTTATCTGCTTTTCTCTTTTTTCTCTTTCTTTGCTGTTCTGTTTTTTTCTGCTTTTCTTCTCTCTCTGCTTTTTTTTATCTTTTTCTTTGCTTCCCTCTCTCCCTGCTTTTCTCTCTGGTTTTCTTTTTTTTTCCTCTGCTTTCCTCTTTGTTTCTCTGCTTTTCTCTTTCTTTTTCTCTTTCTTTGCCTCTCTCTCTCTCTCTCTCTCTCTCTCTCTCTCTCTCTCTCTCTCTCTCTCCCCCTCTCCATTGTTTCCAGCTCTCTTTGTTATGTTGTGTGGCATTTCTATTTGTGAGGTTCTCATCTCCTGAGGGCTTTGTGAAAGTAAGGACTATCATGGATTCACCTTTGTATCCTCAGCACCCAGCTAGGGTACAGGATGTAGTAGATAATTAAATGTCTGTTAAATTGAATAGAGGTTGTGTGTGGAATAGCAGTATTGCCTCACACAGCAGTGAGAGGCATGAAAGCAAAACATATAGATAGAAAGCTTGATGTCAAAGTTTACTGAAGATAGGTCATCCTGAGAGCATTCATAGAACAATCTGCAAGGGGGAGGGTAGAGAACAAATAGATGTAAACTGGAACATATCTCCTAATATTTTTCTGGTGATATTTTCCCAGTGATATTTTCCCATTAGCCACAACAGTGAAACCTCTACATTTTGGACTCCCCCATCTCATAACCCTAGGAAACAGCAATGGATTTTAGAATAAACTTGGGAAGAGCAGTTAGACCTGACCACATACATACAGAAGAAAAACCATACTGAAGGTGACACATCTTAAGGGTACTCTAAGAATGATTTTCAATACATCTCTAATTTTTTTGGGGGGGTTAGGCAATGGGGTTAAGTGACTTGCCCAAAGTCACACAGCTAGTAAGTGTTACATGTCTGAGGCCGGATTTGAACTCAGGTCCTCCTGAATCCAGGGCCAGTGCTCTATCCACTGCACCACTAGCTGCCCCTAATACATCTCAAAGAGAGGGAAATTCCAACAGAATGGAAAAAATCCTATTATTATCCAAAAAAAAAAGTGACCAAGGAGATGAAAACAACAGGTATACCAACTTTCTCATGGCTAGGCAGTATTTTTGATAATGGTGCATCAAATTGAGTATATTCTTGATGAAAGCATGAGAAGGGAAAGGTAGATCTTTGCAAACAGTTTGCTGTAGTCCCACAGTAAGTCTGAAAGGCACAGAGAATACAAGCCCCTACTTTATCTTTTGTTTGTTTATTACCCAAAAAGAAATAAAAAAGCACTTGACCTGAAACAGCAAAATTGAACCTGAAAGGCTCTTCCCCAGCAAATTACCTCTTGCTCACACATGACTGTGACAAATGTAACCACAGAAATAACTTTGATCAACAGTATGTTGACTCTCACTATGAAGGGAGACATCCAACAGAGGGACCTCAGCTTGCCAAAGGGGTTTGCCAGGGTCATGAAGAACTTCCTCCACATGGTCTAAATATAAGAGGGCTGTTCTCCAGATGCTCATAATTACAGATAACTTTGTGTTGGTTGAACTAAGTCCTGCAACATTACAAACCACAAAAGAAATTGGACTAGTAATCCCAAGAGGAGAAACAATGCAGATGAACAATACATATTGCTTTGATTGTGGCATGAAATTAGATTGGGGGATAAGAAATAGATGCGTGTTAAGCAACTTGATCAAAACATATTTTAGACAACTGCTATAGATGAACAGTCTGGTGGGCCCAGAACTGAATACAAGGATCTTATTTGGGAAAGTGTTCTGTACTTTCAATGATTCTAAATCACTTGATGCCTCAAAAGTTCATTGCTAGTAATCCCATCATCCTTCTGGTGATGTTACATGCTGAACAACATAGAGTGCCATGATGTCAGAAGAACCTCAATTACAAGTGACCCAAGAGGCAAAGGAAAGACATGCAGCAGGATGTAAATATGCAGGAGCATATGGCCAGTGATGGTTTGTGTGCTACAAATGGTTTCAATCACCATGGGCATCCATGATCCTCATTGAAGTTTAAAATTTCAATAAGACTTTTGGTACAATCTATATGAATCACTTTCTCTGCTTCCTGTTCTTCATCTGTAAAATGAGGGAGTTGGATTAAATAGCTTCCAAGTCCTCTGCTCCATCTTATTCCCTTATTATCCCTGCTTTGAAATTATACCTTTATTCACAATAAAAAAAAGCTCAAGAACCCAAATTCAAAGGCAGCATGGGATAGTTGGAAGAACCAAGAACTTAGAATCAGAAGACTGAGCTCAGCCAGAATCTTATCTCTGCCATTTCCTAGCTTTATGACCTTGGTTAAGTCATACCCTCTGTGCTCCTCAGTTTCTTCATCTGTAAAATGGAAGTGAGGCGCTGAACTAGTTGTTATCTAAATCCTTTCCATTTCTTTTATTTCAGCTTTAATATTCTGTTAGTCTACCTTCCAGGTGGAAGCTAATACCAAAAACCTTATCTTTAAAAAGAAACCATCATTCCGCGTGGCTCTTTTGAAGCACATTTTTGTAACACTTTGAGGGTTATAAAGCATTTTTTATACATAATTTTCCAAGCAACTCAAAACATACTACAAGACCTGGACCATTTTGTCTTAAAGTCTCATTTTACCTATCTCACCTTGGAGGAGCAAACTATAACAATGTAACTTTGAGACATTTCAAGTAACTTCACTAGATTAAAGGTAAAAAATACCAAATCCCAAACAAACAGCGACACGATGCTTTATTACTCCATCATGTCACATTAACCCAAATACGAAGGATGTCAACCCAGGTGACACTTCAGTGTAGTTAGTCAGGTTATAGCATGAAAACATTCACAGACATTTAAATCTAAGTCATCCCTAATGTGATTTAACTTCTGGATCTTAGCTTTCTCATCTGTAAAAAGGAGGCTTGGATTAAATAATCCTTAAAGTGCTTTCCTGCTCTGATGTTTTATAGTTCTATGATTTACCAACAGTTAGAGCCACACATAAGTTGAATGGGTTAACTCAATAGGTTGTGGGATCCCCACATCCCCTGTCACTGGAAGTCTTCAAGCAAAGGGTGGATGCCCCTTTGTGAGAGTTGTTCTAGAGGAGATTCTTTTTTGAGTGTGGGTTGGACTACAGGGTCAATGAGGTCCTTTCCAACCTTGAGATTCTGTTATTCTGTGACCCAGCTTACGTGGTTTTGCCAATAGATTGAATCAACCACAGAACTATAGCTTTGTAGTAAGCACTGTGCTTATGTGTGAATGTAATGGTCTGTGAGAAAATACAAAATCTACCAAAAATGTGTCACTAAAAGGAGTTTACAATCTACTTGGAGAGATCTAATACATATACACATACACCCACACAAATACATACATACGTACATGTGTGTATATACATATATACACATATATAATAACTCCTTAAGAGTGGTTCCCTTTTAATTTGTATCTTTACGTACCCAGTGACGATGAATCAATGGATTGACTAGTTTGCTCCTGAGAAATCAGCTACTGATATGGACAGATGTTTAATGTTAAGTCCTTGGGTATCATTTGTCCAGCAGTATCAAAGTACTCAGACTCCATGACTCTGGAGCTAGCAATCGTACTTACCCATATTGTACAATACCCAGGAGTGGACCAGCTGGGCCAATGTCAAGAGCTTGGCTAACGTCCTTTAAGAACTGCTTCTGGATTCGAAAACGCCGTTTGCCGATGCTCCAGCTCCCATCAATTAAAAAGGACAAATCAACTTTGCAGTCTGGGGAATGGAAAATGACTGAATTACTTTGATTCTCTAAATTTAATAACTGACATCTACTTCCCTCAATTTCCCATATTCCCAAAACAAATAAATTGCACCACACTTAAACCATCAGGACATTCATGAAAATTCTGAGTGAAAAATGTGTGGGCATTTTCACATTCATGAAACTGTCTATATTGTGAGTCAGAAGAGCTGAGTTCAAATCCTAGTAGCATCACTTATTAGCTGTGTGACCATAGGCAAGTGGTTACCTTTTCCGAGCCCTAGTTTTCTCATTTGTGTAGTGGTGATAACACCTACTCTGGCTACTTCACATGGTTGTTATGGATATTAAATGGTCTGAAGCATGACATAGTGAATAGAACACTGGAATTGGAGTCAAGAAGAGCTGGGTCTGAATGTTGCCTCAGACACTTATTCCTTGTGTGATCGCAGGCCTCATTTTCTCTGCCTCATTTGTAAATTGAGAATGGAATTGGATGCAATATGCTCTAAGGGCCCTTATAAATCATTTGTAAATTCTCAAGCACTGTATAAAAGCAAAGTGTTACTATTTTCATACTGATGTTATTTAAGATATCTCTATAGCATATACTGCAATACAATGCTTTGATTCACAGCCTTGCAAATTTTTTTAAGTCGTTTTTTTTTTCAAAGTGTGCGTTGGACCCTCAGTATAGTCTTCTACTATTTTCTATATCATTATGAAGACATAGTACAACAGGAATTCCTTGTAGCTATTACAGATGTTCTTGTTATATATAAATATTCTCACAAAAGTAAAACAAAAGTAAAATAGGACAATGCAGAGGATGCTTATTTTTTAATACCTGCTAATTTTCTAATTCTCATTAGCTCTGTCTGAAATCTTTTATGTCTTATATGTTTGGGTCAAGACTTATTTTCATGGCTAATTTAGAGCATTCTTTGTAAATCAGACTGTTTGGATCTCCTCCAAGGTCAAGAACATGGGGAAATGGCCTCAGAAGGGTCTCCTATGTTATATATGATTAAAAACTAGCATTTCTATAGTAGTTTAAAGGTTGCAAAATGCTTTGCAAATGTTAGTTCATTTGAACCTTATAACAACTCTAGGAGGCTGCCATTATGGATATTATCTTCATTTTACAGATGAAGAAATTGAGGCCCACGTTGTTACATGGCTAGTAAGGGGCAGAGTTAGGATCCTAATCCTTCATGTCAGTGATCTCCGTGGTGCCTGTCTATATGTGGGAACAGCTCTCCATACATTCACAGAGTCAGATTATTGGGGGATTTTATAAGGGTGTGATCTTCCCTTCCTACTCCTCTACTGCCCAATTTTCTGGGATTGTGACAGATTTTCTGCTTATTGTTCAGTTCATCTTGGTTCAATTGATCCAACTCAATTCAAATATTTATTAGTGTGTTGTGAGAAATGAATATTTCTCTCTTATATTTGGTAACTAATTATTATGTTAAGACCAAGCTTTTCCCCCTTTTCTTCTTCCTCACCCTGGAAACAACCAGCAGTGGGAAATCTCTCTTAAAAATTTACCCAGGCCAAGATCTAATCAGACAGTAAAATAAATTCTAAGTTTAAGCTAATGGGTGTATTTCTGCCCATGTTGCTTATTCAGACAGGTCCTGGGAAAATGTTGGTTCTCTCTATTATTAAGACAGGTGATAGGGAAATTGATGTCTCTTTGACCAAGATTTGGTGAATCTAAGTCACATACCCCAGGATAGTCTACCTCCCATTGCATTAACCAATCAGAGTTGAGTAGGCACCCCTTGGGAACACCTCCTCTTTGAAGGGCATACAAACCATGACCCCACTGCCATTAGGTGTCTTTGGTCTAAGAAAGACGGCCAAAAGACCTTCCTTTTATTAATAACCTGCTAGCCTTATCAATACAATGATTAAATTATCCAGAAACAATATTTCTCAAACCTTTTCAAATGTCAGTGTTAAGACAAGAGCAGCAGCATGTGTCTAAAGGAAGGCAAGGTATTTTTTTCATCCGGTATAAAGGCACGTTCACCTGGTAAATCATACATAAAGACGTTTAAGATCTTTCACCAGGAAGATAAAACACAATGCCAATAAGGTACAACATAGTGACACGATGTCAATAAGGTGCAGCCCAGTGACACAATGTCAATACTGCTTTCTAGCTCTTTCAGACCTTTGCTTTTAGTAATGTTGTAACACCACAAACATTCCTGGAAATAGTGTGCTGCCCTCTGTGGATGAGGGAATATCAGCTCCGCTCATGCATGAGGCTGTTGGTGTAAAGCATCTGTAGCCTCTTGGTAATGGGAAGAACACTGGACTTGCAGTACAAGTTGAAGTCTCACCTCTACCATTTTGTTGTGGGACTCTGGCCCTCAGTTTCCACATCTATAAAATGGGATAATAATACCTACACCTCAGAGGGTGGATGCAGATTCAAAGAAGACACATAATAGATTTCTAGGCACTTCTCTTTCTCCTTCCCTCCTCTTTCTTTTAGGCAGCAAGGTATAAATGAAAGAAAGTCACCAAGGAAAGAATCCTGGGCTGAGAGTCAGAAAACCTGGGATTCTAGTTCTAGCTTTATCATTGTATGATTCTGGGCAAGTTATTTCTTGGGGCCTCAGTCTCCTCATTTGGAAGTTGAAAGAGCAAGCCTACTTCATCTCTAAGGTCCCTTCCACTTGGGAAGGGTTATGTGAATCCTGGATCCCATTGGACTGTCCTGCTGACTGTCCATAAAGGCTACTGCCTGCTGGCTGCATTGAACAGTTGTACCCAATTCACTGTTCCACTCTCTAGCCCTTTTTATTGAAATGGAGCCATCTTGTCACTTAAGAACAGGACACCTACAGGTATGGTAGGTACCTGTTATTTCTCAGGTGCCTATGGATGCTGTCCTGATTTGTAGTTTGGCATATGGCATAGGGTATGGCCTCTACTTTATGAGTAGCCTCAATAGCAAAGCCTTTAATTTAGGGTATTAGATATCACATTATGTAGTGAAAGTGATGAGGATGGGATCTGAACCCCTAAAGGGAAGGGACCAAGTCTTTGGGATTTGGACCCAGAGGGGGAGAGGCCCTGGACTTTCCCATGGGGCCAATTTTCTAGCATTGGCCTGAGGCTACGATCCTATCAACTGGCCTTTCCTTATCACCTACCTAGATCTCCCATTTTTTGTTACCCTTAATTGAGCCCAGTCCTCCATTGTCTATTACCTCCCAATGGCCCCAGGCTACTTCTCACCCTGGACCATAGGGTGTCAACCATACCACCCTCACCCTAGACCCCATTCTTGACCTCCAAGTCATTCCCATCAAGATCCTTCCTAGACCCCTCCTCCGGTACTGGCCACCTCCATCAAGATCCTCCCTAGATCCCTCCTACAGTCCTTCTGTATATAAGGTCCATCTTGCTCCATTAAGGTGCTCAGATTTTTATAATCTAGCCAATAGTTCACAAATGTTCAGATTCTTTAAGAGTCTGGCCAATGTGGTGGATCTTTAATAAACCTTGTTTTTGGCTGAAGGAAGCCTGAGGTTGAACTCATTTGGGTTGGACCCATGTGTCGTGATTTTGGGGTCCCAGCACCCCTAAACCTCTAAATCTCAACAAAAGGAGCTCTAGATTTGCAGTCAAAAAAGCTGGGTTCTATTCCTTTCTCTGGGACTTCTTATCTGTGAGACTTGGGCAAGCCGCTTAACCTCTGGGGGTTTCCATTTCCTCATTTGTAAAATAAGAGATTTAGGCCAGATGGTCTTCGGGATTCATTTCAGCTCTAAATGTATGAACCTATGAGATAGAACTGAGTTTGGGATATTTTGAGGGGGAGGGGAAGTAGGGAGGAAGTGAGGAGGTAGAGTCAAAAGTGCACAAGAATTACCAACAAAGCTGATGAATAATATTTCTTGGCAAAGGATAGAGTGAAATGAAAAGACAAGTTCCTCCAGGTTCTTCACAATCCAAGACAAGACAAGAGTCAAATAACTGAATGGAAGGACTCTAGCACCTATTCACCCAGAGTTGATTTCTTCTTTGGGGACTTCCCTAAATTTGGCTTCTTGTTTCCTTAAATCTTTACCATATGACATCACTAAAAGACATCAATGGCCCCAAAACCTCAAAGGCATGAGCCTCTCAAAGCTGGTCATGTGTATCCTTTGTACATGTGTCTGTGTATATTCCAAAGCTGTATCCGCCCTTCCCACTGATGGTGTGTGAGAATATGCACCATATTTATGGAGGAAATGCTTTACTGCTATGTCTTCCTATACCATTTCATTAAATGCCTTTGCTTTGAACTAATTTTCTTTTCTGACTATTAAAAGTTAACAGATCAATAGAAGCTGCTGAGTTATAGTTTTAGGGGATACAGATCCATAGATTACCCTGAATGTAGAATAGACTCTTTTTTTTGGGGGGGGAGGTTGCTGCTTGCAGCTTTGGCAAGTTTCAGACAAAGAGGCCCTGTACATCGTCTCTTATTCGTCCATTGAAATTACAGACAGTTCTTGCTTTATGTAAATTCACATTATGCATATTTGACTTTATGAAAAGAATTCTGAAAAAAATCTTTATACCTATGTTAACTTTACTGTACAGTATTGTGTATACTTAATCATTAATTTTACTTTTCACTTCACAAATCTGTTTATTATTATGGTACAATATTTAATATATCTGCATTTTAGGAAATTTTATGACTTGTGCAAAGGTATTATTTTGTATATGCCTTTGTTACATAGGCTAAGTGAAGGGATGGGGTAGAGGCAAATTTGCATTACATAAAAATCACTTTAGGAAGAGGTCTGCAGAATAGTACACTTAGGTCAAGTGAGAACTGTCTATCTCCCTAGTACTTTTGAAGGGAAAACCTGCTGGTCTTACCAAACTCTACTACTGTTCCTTCTGATAAGTTTATTTCTGTTGACCTATTTTTGTCTTTTAGAAAATACTTTCTCCTCCTTATCTTCTTAGTTGTTTCTGTCCATATGCCAAATAAGAGAAAAAAAACTCAGCCTCCCACCTCTCCTGTACCCCACCCCTCACCATTGGTTGTTATGCCTACTCCCAAGATTTAGCTTCTAATTAGGATGAAATTACCCAAGCAAGCCAGCTTTTAGGTCAGAACACTTTAGTTCTTTCTTATTGCTAATTAGCTACTCTGTGTTCCCCTCTGCCTTTACAAAGAACAGTCAATCAACACACAATAACCTCCTGGCCCCTGATAAAGATCACTGGCAGGCTTTCCCCTCCCTTGGCCTAGTTACAGTCTTGATAGCCCTGCAATTGTAAAGAGATTTTGCTCTAGTCTTATGTGTGTCTTAGAAAACCTTTTAAGCATTACTTTAACATAGGCAAAAAGAAAACATAGTTTTGGGACGTACAGACTCACCATTTCCTCACAGGTCTAGATATAATAAACTTTTCTGCTACTATTATTTGTGGTAAAATTTAGCGTATTAACTATATGCAGTGAATCTTTCACTATCCGGAACTTTCCTTGCCGACTGAGTTGTTCTATATATTCATGTTTTTTAGATAGCACGGTTCATTTTTCACTCATTTCCTAGATGGTTGACATTAATATGCCATTTGTGTAAGTAGGTTCCTGGAATTTACTGATGGGCATAGATGCCCAGAGCCTGCAACCTTTTTTTTTTTTAATCTCTTAACATGAAATGAAAATATGATAAAATAGAATTGGAAGGATGCTGAATAAAGGATTGAATTTGTTCATAATATGTTCATGATAACTGAATCATAATAATTGATCATAGTCACAGAGAAAAGAAGGTATTTGGGAAGGAAGAGGCATCTAGGTGGCTCATTGGATAGAGTGCTGGGCCTAGAATTAGGAAGACCTGAGTTCACATGTGACCTCAGACACCTGGCTGTGTGACCCTGAGCAAGGCACTTAACCTCTGTTTGCCTTAATTCACTGGAGAAGCAAATGGCAAACCATTCCAATATCTTTGCCAAAAAAACCCCAGGGATAGCATTGGTATGCTATGTTCCCACGGGGTCACAAAAAGGTGGACGTGACTGAACAACAACATTTGGGAAGGAACTGAAGGGAAGAAGAGGGAAATTCCCTCCAATCTGAGGTGATATTACCTTATTGATTTTATGCATCAACTTTGTTTCTGACTTCAGTGTTTTGGTGTCAGTATCATAGGGCAATGAAGGATTGTTTGCCACTAGCCACATGTGGCCTATTGGCGGCTGACTCTTTGGAGGAGCCAGAAGTTCAAAGGTCATCATACAAGCATACAATTATATCATCTTGTGTGAATCAGTGCTTCTTGCTGTTAAATAACCAGGGTAGCAAATTTCCCTGACTTCAGAACCGGAAAGATCAGAAGCCTTCTAGTCTGATCCCTACCTTTCCACCACACCCTAAACAAATGGCCATTCAGCTTCTCCAAGAAGACCTCCACTGATGAGGAATTCCCTACTTCTTACATAAACAAAAAGGTTTAAATCACCATGCAAAGGGCAAGAGTTTGTAAAGCCCTTTTTGAGTACATGGGCTCACTCTTGAGCTTCCCTGAAAGTTTTCTATGTGTGCCCTTTCCTGAAAAGATACTAAGTATGTTGGTGGGAGAGCGTAACCCAGGTTTATATATGAACTGTGATTGCAGTATTTGCTTATATCAAGTACCTGTGATATGCTGGTTATGGTTACTTTTGTCTTATTGTTAAGTAAATGGTTGTTTAAAATCTAATGGTGTCATCATTGTGAGTTGCTGGTTTTATGTAAATGGGAATCACACTGGAGAGAGTTCAAGAGCCTTAGTGAATACAGAGAGTATATTTCTCCACAAGAAGGGTACCTCTTGGATCCTGAAAGAGTTTAAGTGTAGCCACATGGTGGTAGTCTTTATCTGGAAATCCAGACCTGTCCTTGTGAAGGCAAGTTGGAGTAAGCAAACCAGACTAGAAAGTGAGTCAGTGGCCAACGCCCTGTGTGAAGGATTACACTGAGGGTGTCTATATCAGCCACCCCACACCTATGTTACATAAGTCTTGGCATTTAATTTCACCTTATTAAATTTGACCCAAAATTCTTGTCTGCCAAGATCTTTTTGCCACATGCATTTTTATGCCTGGGCCTTCAGGGCAAAAACTATTAGGATGGAAATGTTTAAACAGATATACACAGCTGTAAGAAAAAAAACAGTAATATATTTGAAGTGACAAAAACCTCTGGTTTTCTATCACAGAATCTCAGCATTGGAAGGCACTTCAGATACCCTCTAGTTCAACTTGTAAATGACCAAGAATTCTTCCTCCCAAATCACTGACCAGTGGTCCTCTAGCCTCCATGTGAAGAGTTTTCATAAAGAGAATCTGTTATCTCTTTAGGCAACTCAATTCTACCTGTCAGGAAATTTTTCTTTATGTTTAGCCAAAATCTATTTCTCTGAAATTTTCACGTTCTGCTCTTTCCTGTACCTTCGAGGGCAAAGCAGAAAAATTCCAGTCTTTCTTCTCCTTTACATACTTGAAGATTGCTAGTGGATCACCTCCAAATCTTCTCAATGCTAAATATACCAAGTTCTTTCAAGCTGGCATGGACTCCATTTCCATCAGCATTCTGATCATCTTTCCCTGGATATGCTCTATGTTGCGAAATCCTTACTAAAATGGGGTGCCTAGAATTGAACACAATTCTTTGGTATGATCAGAGCAGCATATTATGGAACTATCACCTCCATTGTTCAGGACATCATGCCTCTTTTAATGCAGCCTAAGATTGAATTAGCCTTTTTGGCTGCCATGACACTCTCTTGACTTGAATGAAATCTAAAGTCTAATAAGGCTCTTTTCATAGGGACTACTGTCTCATCATCCCTCATTCTGTATTTAACACAGTCAATTTTTTTTGAACCCCAACATAGGATTCCCTACTTTTCCCTATAAAATTGCATTTTATTAGATTTTGCTCAACATTCTAACTTACTCAGATTTTTTTTTCCATCTTGAATATCATCAATGTACTAGCTATCCCTCCCAGCTTCAGAGCATCTCAAAATTTGATGAGCATACTATCTGGACCTTTAGCCAAGAACAGATAAAAATGGTGAATAGTGCCAGGGGTGAGGGCAAATCCATGGGTATTCAACTAGGGTCCTTTCTCCAAGTTCATAGCAAATTATTAAATACAAATTTGGGGGTTCAGCCATTCAGCAACTTCCAAATTGACCTAACCAGGCTATCACTCAAGACATACCTCTACATCTATCTAAAAGGATATCACGAAAGATTTTGTTAAATATTTTGCAGAAGTAGAAGTACACTGTGTCTACAACATTCTCTCTGGTCTAGAGATTAGTAGCACTGTCAAACTTTTTTTTGATAGTTTATAACCAATAATACAGTTTCTTCCACTAAAAGAGGTCTTATTAACTTGGAACATCTTCAAGTGGGGGTATGGGAATCTTAGCAAAGACCACATGAGCTAAACGCAGACAGCCAAGTCATAACTGGGGAGGAGTGATTGGGACTTTGACCAGGGCACCAAATTGAGAGGATACTGACAATATTCACAATGCTTCAGAAGTATAGAAACAACTGATCTAATTACCTAGCAAGCAAGAATAATTAGTTAAAATAGAAAGTTATCATATGATGGGCTGGAATGAGCTTTCCCTGTTCCTTTTTTGCATCACACTGACCCACTCCCCACTCTTCATCTGAGAGCCTTCTTCCTGCCATTTTCCTGGGCACAGTTTGTGGTACTTTATGGGGGAGGGAGGATACAGAGAAATTCATCATGTGGAAGCTGGCCACAGTAGTTCATGAAGCTATGGAGAGGTTGCAGTCTCTGTTAGGGGAGGGAATTCACACATTGATTAGATCATGGGTCTTTTGAAGAAGTGATAAATATATTCATTATTTTTCCCTCAGGTAGATTCTTTTGAGGGTAAAAATAGTGCTAATAATTCGAGTTGACCTAGGCTAATCAAGAAGAACTCTAATAAATACAAAGAGAGGAAGATTTTGATCACTGCTTGTCATATTCCTATAGGAACATAAGATGTGCATGTTTTGAAATGCAAGAAGATAAAGAGGTGAGAGAATAAATGATTTGGTGAGTGAGATAATGGTGTGTCCATTGCTATGTAGGTAGCAGAGAGTAGGGTTGGGAGGAAGCGAATGGGTCGGTAGATGTATACATAGGAGAATACACCAAGTGTCAAAAAAAATCATCATGAGATGCTAGTTGCCAGAGCTGTAACTATGACAAGGTGGCTGGGGCTCTTATCCAAGGTGTCAAACAGTAAAGAGGGATTAGAACTCTTGAAATTACTTTAACAAGTTCAAACAACCGAGCTTGGCATCTAGTTTGCAAGAATAAGAAGTTCACATATGACTGCACTCCAGTTGAGTTCTTTCCTGGACAGTCTTTTCCCTTACTTCCTAGCAGCCTCTAAAGCCTGTTTGGTGCTGTTTACCCCAGGCATGTCTTATACTACTGTCCCTAGCACACAAATTGCTAGTTATGGCTCTATTATCTAACATTTAACTTACTTGGATCTCCCTTGGATGCTGGCTCCGAAGGTCTTGTCTTAAATTCTTCATTTGGCCTTGATCCTGGAAACATCAGTAAGACTTTGGGTTACTTACATGCAAAAGAAGCATCTGACCTCCCCCGTGGAAGCAGGACAATAATAATACATTTGTGCTCCTCTCCGTGGCTCTTGGCAGCTCAGTCAGTTCCTTCCTCCCATAGTATAGCTCTTTCTTGCCCCCAGGAAGCCATTATGCTAAAATGGAGCTCCAGCTGGGAAGAACTCATCCTTTGTGGACATTAGGGGGAGGCACTGAACACGATGGCTTACTGTTTGATCCAATTCAGAAAGGAGCTCATCAACTGGAGCTTCATTGATCTCTTAGGATTCCCACCAAAACCTCAAGAGACTTCAAGGGGAACAGCAAAGAAAGCCAAAGTCAGTGCAAGCTCATTCACTAAGGGCTTTCAGAAACACTTCAGTGTTCTCTTGGAGATCTCTGGTCATGTTTTTTCCAGTTTGCAAAAAAAACACATGACTCATTTTTCATTTAAGATAGGCTCGCTAGCCCTGCTTCCTTCCCTCCCCCCCCCTGCTTTTTTTTCCATTTAAAAACTGTCTTTGAGAATTTTTAAGTATTTTTCCAGCCAGGGTCCCATTCACTAAGGCTCTCATTAATGACATTAGACAACAGAGTGGATTGAGGGGTCAGGTGATGAAAGTTTGGGTACCTGGGTGGATATAGAAACATGTTCTGCTCTAAGCTCCTCTAAACATACACTGACCTACTCACCCATCCCTGACTCCCACTGATGCTGGAGGAACAACAGAACTCATTGCAGCTGGGACTTCTAAGACTTAACATTGCATACTTAATTGGAGTTGGCCATGAGATGGAATACAATTTAATTTAAAAAGTGCCAATAAGTGCCTATTGTTTGCTGGGAATTCAAAGAAAAAATGAGAAAGAAAGTTTCTCCCCTCAAATTGTTCATATTCTCCTGGGAAGAAAAGACTGGAACCCTGCTCTTGGGAGGAAGGAAGTTGAGGTCCAGTTCATTATCACATGGAATGGAACCCTAAAGCCATGCTGAAGGAGGGCTATGTAACCCAGCTCTTCTTTTCTCCTTATCGCTCATCAGTCTCCCTCTCCTCCCTCTGGTCCCCAACGAGAATTTTTAGAGACTATTTTGCCTATTTTTGAGATTGCCTGAGAAAAGTGACTGAGTCCTTTGCCAAAGCTTCTCTTGACTGAATTTCTGAATTGCTCTGCTCTGTCCAGTCAGTGAGGTGAGTGAGACCTCTTCCATAACACAAATGTGACACCTGTAGTTTCTAGATTGGCTATAGGACCATAGATTTAGGTCTGGAGGGGACCTCAGGCCATTTAGTCACCTCTCCATGTTTTACAGGTGAGGAAACCAAGGCCCAGAGAAATTAAGTGACTTGTTCAAGGTCATATAGGTAGTTAAGTGGCAGAGGCAGAATGTGTTCAAGCTAGAGCTTGAACTCTAGGGCAAGTACTCTTTTCATGGTACCCACTACTGGGTTCTTTAGAGTCTTACCCAGGGCTCCACTTACCTGCATCCAAAAGGACCATTCCAGGTTTCCACGAGCCTGTCTCTCCAGCTTTATAACATATAAAGAAGGAAAATCATTACTTAAAAGCAGAACTGGTAGAATGTGTGGAGTCAGCTACGCAGGTCAGGGGCTATTGAATTGTGACATTCTAACAAAGAAGCTTAGCTAAAAATTTTTGGATGAGGCAGCCTGAGACCTTCAGAACTTCCTTTATTCAGCTCTATTCTGTTTTTGAGCTCAGAAGGGCAGGGGGAAAAGACCGTTTTGTTCTGTCTGCTCATTTTCTTTCTCGTAAGAGTTAGTATGTTCCTCTTTGAGGTCATTCTCATTGGGAGGCTTATAGAATCCTAGGCAAACACAGCCCAACATTCTATACTCAACAAAATATGTTCTGGCCAGTACTTCACAGAGAACACTTGGTCATCTAGATGGTGCAATGGATACAGTACCAGTCACTAAGACCTGAGTTCAAATGTGGCCTCAGACACTTACTAGCTGTGTAACTCTGGGCAAGTCCCTTAACCCTGTTTGCCTCAGTTTCCTCTTCTGTAAAATAAGCTGGAGAAGGAAATGGCAAACCACTCCAGTATCTTTGCGAAGAAAACCTCCAAAAGAGTCAGATATGACTGAAAATGACTGGAAAACCTCATGAAGAGTAGGACATGACCAAAAATGAAAGCAACAAACAAGAAATGTTATGAGGATCAAATGAGATAATAAATGTAAAGTGCTTAGCTCAGTGCCTGGCTCGTAGTAAGTGCTATAAAAATGTTAGCTATTAATACCGTGGGATGGATTCTCATTACATAATCCTCTGAAGTCCTTCTCTAGTGCCTCATTACATTGTGTCATAAGAACGTAAGGCCTTAATTGTGCAAGACAAAATGGTGCACTGGGTAGAATGCTGGATTTGGAGTGAAAAAGACCTGAGTTCAAATCCTGTTTTGCCCATTTAGTAGCTGTGACCCCGGAAAAGGCATTTGACCTTTCTGGGCCTCATTTTCCTCATATGTGAAATGAAAGTATTGTATTTAATGACCTTCAATGTCACTTTCAGCTCAAAATTGAAAAACCTTTTCATTTTATAAAAAGGGAAACTGAAGGCCCCCAAAGTTAGATGACTTGTCATAGGTCATGCAAATAAACAGCAGAGCTAGGATTCAAACTTGGGCCATGCTGTCCCCTCATGGATGTCTGCCTGAGGAGCAACCTGAAGAGTTCAAAAGACTCATAGCCCAAAGAGGGCCACGGGATGATGAGTATTCAGGTAGAGCTAGGCAGCCGTCTTTAAGGCTGTTGTGTATAGGAGGCTTTAGACTTCTCTTTGGTGTCAGAGGACAGGACTGGCAAAAGTACTAGTATCACGTGCAGGAGCCAGGAGTGAGTTAGTCCAGCTCAGGCTTTAAGTGTTCTTCAGTGGTTTCATTAGCTGGATTGATCATCCACTGGAACCACTGTTGTTTCTTCTCCCACCTTTGGTGAGTGACCTGGGGCAGTTTGAGACTAGAGCCACACAGGTCTGGTGGCACACCCAGATTAAGTTCTCCTACTACCTGCCTTGAGCCCTGCCCTGCCTCCTAGAGCTGACCACAGGGATCTAGGGCCTGACTGATCCACCAGATATAGAGGCTTGGCCCACAGTCAATATTCTTGCCCCACCCTTCACTTCCCTGATCCTCTATCTACCTATCCTAATTTTTTTTCTAGGTAGAAAATAAACTAGGGTTGGTCCCAACAGCCCATCCTTAGTTGTTCTTAATACACTAATCAGGGGTATATGTCCTTGAAATGAAGCATGGTGTTTCATAAGAAAACTCTTCCTAACAATTAGAGCTATCTACAAAATCCCACCATTAAGATTTGAGATTAGGAAGGGCCTCAGCTGCCATTGAGTATCTAGTCCAACCCATATATGAAGGGAATTCTTACTATAATGTCCTGAAGTATGCTCATTCGGCCTCTATTTGAAGATCTTTAAGAGGAAGGAACCCAATCACTATCTCTCCAGGCCCACTTTTGTCTTCTTTTGGACATCTCTAATTGTTAGCGAGTGTTTTCTGATACTAAACTTGAAGTAGAATTAGCTAACTTAGGAAGTAATGGCTTCCTTCTTACTGAAAGCATTAAGCAGAGGTTTGTTGTAATGTGGGTTTCCACCATACTCTCCCTATATGGGTCAGAGGAGGTCTCTTCCATTTTTGTGATCTTGTGAATTTTTTTTCCAGTCACTACATGTCATGAAGAGTACCTACTTAGGCATGGGTGGATGAGGGAGAGAGTGAGGAATAACCATTTATATAGGGTCTACTATGTACCAGGCACTATATGCTTTGCAAATTTTATCTCAGTTTATTCTTACAATAACCCTGTAAAAAGGTATTGTTATTATCCCTACTTTACAGATGAGGAAACTGAGTCAAACAGAAGTTAAGTGACTTGCCCAAGATCACACAGCTAGTAAATGTCTGAGGTTGGATAGAACTCTGGTCTTCATGACTTCAAGTCCACTGCTCTCTTTGCTATGCTACCTAACAATCTTAGTTGTGGTCTGAATTAAAGTTCAGAAATGTAAACTCTCTCCTTGGCAAGATTATACAGCTACAATGGGGCTCAGGTCTCACACCACAGAATGATATAAATTGCCCTTTCCAATGGGGCAAGGAAAGAAGCATGTTCACTTTATAATTAGCACCTGGAAATAGTTACTGTTTGTTCAGTGTGGACTCTGCTTACTCTTAAAAAGTAGTTTTCATTTGTTAACTATTTGTTAACTATTATCCAATCTGCAACTTGCTGACTACTGGAATTATGAAAACACAAAGAAATGGTGTTTTGCATACTGTTCTTCTTAATGTGTTAGTGACCTCAAACTACTGAAGGGGGAGAAAAGACAATTTATAGATTTGTATAAATTCTTTGTTTCTTCGTTTAAATTCCACTCTTTTTGCTTTATTACTCTAATGCCACCTACTGGTAAGAAATATTGTTTCATCTTTCATCGTGACAAAATTGATGAAATTTTCCAGTTGACCCAAGAGTTTTGCAGTATCTGGGAGTCTGGGAGTCTGGGAGATAGTCTGGGGGATTTTAGAGGACATGCCATTTTGAATTCAGCCAAGGTCTGCCAGTTCTGGGGCTCCCATTTTCTAGGATCCTTTATTTAAAACTCTTCCTTTTTTCAGTTAGTGTTGCTTCTGTCCTGCCTAGAATAATTTGAAAACAAATTAATTACCTCCAGAAGATGAACTCTGGCAAGTATTTGGGGAACTAAAACCTCAAATTTCATGCACTTGGTATAAAGGAGATTTGAGTTTGGGGGATCACTTGTATGCTAATGTCAATAAGGAACAAGATTTCTTAGGATCTCTTCCAGTCATCCCACAGAAAGAATGACTAAAAATACCAAGGGGCAGACAGAGAAGCAATAAGCATTCATTAAACACTCATTAAATGCCAAATGGGCAGCTAGATGGCACAGTGGATAAAGTACTGGGATTGGAACCAGAAAGACTCATCTTCATGAGTTCAAATCTGGCTCCAGACACTTACTACTTGTGTGACCCTGGGCAAATTATTTAAGCCTGTTTGTCTCAGTTTCCTCATCTATAAAATAAGCTAGAGAAGGAAATTACAAACCACTTCAGTATCCTTCCCAAGACAATTCCAAAAAGGGTCATGTAGAGTTGGATATGACTGAAAACAACTAAACAACAACAAAATGACAGCACTGTGCTAAGCCCTGGGGATATAAATACAAGCAAAAAGAATGTCCTTGCTGTCAAGGAATTTACACTCTAATTGTGGTGCTGGAACTCTGTGGAAGTTCACAGCTAACCCTGTGGTGATGGACAAGCCAGTGGCTTTCTGACGTTTGTTGAAGAGTAATGAGTTAGGCCATTAAAGAGCCCTGCCTAGAAGGCTATTTGGTAGAGTAGAAAAAGAACTGGTTCTAGAGTCAGAGAACCTGGGTTCAAATCCCACCTCTCCTACTTAGTACCTGTGTGGCCTAGGGTGAGTCACTCATACTCTCCAGGCATCAGTTTTCTTCATCTGTAATATGGGTTGGAGTAGCTGACCTCTGACATCCCTTCTAGATTTATGATTCTATGACCCTCTGTAATTTAGAATGGATGTGCCTAAGTCTTCAGACAAGCCAAAGAAAATCTGTCACATTGCAAAGAATGGTTACCTATTTGTAGTTTTCACAATTTTTTGTCCAGGTCTAAAATAAATTCCAGTGATACGCTATTTTCCAAACTGGCTTTTTCTACTTGGCTTCCTCACTCGGTATTTCCTCATGAATGAGGAATTTAGGATGGGATGATGGTTTGAAAGATGACTGTCATTGAGAAATGGCTCCATTTAGGTTGGATATAGAATGCTTTATTTCCTTTTATTTGTAAAAAATACCATGAGATGTCAAGCCCCCTTTGCCCTGTAGGAGATGATGGATTAATATTTTGCAGCTATGGTTTGAGGGCTGACGTGGTAAAGAAGTTTAGTGGAATGGTTAATCCTGCCAGGAGATCTGGTTGGGCATATGAGAGCTGAGAAATGCCAAAGTCAGAGAAATAAGCAGGAACAGAACTCAAAACATGAGTCAGGTTAAAAGAGAATGAAATTATGAGAAAGAGAGCCCTAAACCAAGTGGAACAGATGTTGGAAGAATAAGTGTAGACATGTAGAATTTATATCAAATTACTTACTGTTTCAGGAAGGGGGGGAGAAGGGGGGCAGAGAGAATGTTTGGAACTCAAAATTTTAAAAAAAAAGAATGTTAAAGATGTCTTTATGTGCAATTAGGAAAAAAATAAAATATTATTTAAAAAAAAAGAATCAGTGTGGAAACTCAGACTTTGGGAACCTAGAAATAGCCAGAAGTATAGGAAGCTTGGGATGTCACAGTGAAGACAGGCTGTCTTATGAGAAGTAGCACCTATTAACAGACAACTGAGGCATGATAATCAAACCTGTCATTATGCCTTAAAGGAACCCTTTGGGGATGTGAATTTTCCTTTCATCATGTAGTGGCAATAAAACCCTAAGTGATGGTGTCTCTGAGGTTATGGGTAACAGAGAACTGTATGGAGAGTGAAAATTATTTGTATATGTCTTTATTTGTTGTTGTTTTTGTTAATTAAAAACTTGTTTATTCAGTAATTCTAATATTTATTCAATATATAAAAAACTGAGCAATTGCCATTGGGAAAGGAGGTTTCTCCACTTCATTAAATAATTAACATCCAGTGAACTGAGGTAGGAGCTAGAGCTAATTAATGAGACATCTGTTTTATTAATTAGTAAGACACCATTCAATCATGCCTTCGAATTGTTTTAGCACTGGATGTGGTCAAATTAAATACAGCAGCAAGTCAAGTGGCAGGCTGAGGGGTAACCCCTCATAAGTAGCATAGACCCCTATAAACCTTCCTATACTTATTAAATTGAAAGGCCATGCATATATCTCAAACATTGCTCCAATAAGTGCTGCCACCCCATGTATGTGTATGGGTCTTCTCATGTATGGAGCCCATCTATTCTGCTGAGCCTCAAACAACCATCCCTGAAGAGAGGAAGGGCTGATGCCCCTGTGGAGAAAAGGATCTGGTGATGACAGAAATGCAGAGTGAAGGCAATGGAGGCATCGGCCGTATAGGGAAGGGCTGAAGTGTTTTATTGCAGGGTCAGGGTCAGTCTCCAAGAAGCAGGGCAGCCTCATGGACATGCTGCCCAACCAGTTGGTCAAATAAGGCATAAATAGCCCAGGCAGTCGAGGAAGTGGCTTCTAGTACCTGCTGCAGGTGATCCTCACGCAGACAGGAATCCATCTCTAGCAGAGCAAACTGGACAGAGGTGAGGAGCAAGGTCAGAGTCAGCTGTGGCCCACCAGCTGCCTCCTCCACATGGCTCGGGTCAGCCAGGGCTGTGCCGTCCATGAAGCCAGCTGAATAGGCATGCACAAAATCTCTCATTGGGATCCCTGCATCCAACATGGCTAATATAGCTGCATTCACACAGGCTGAATAATTGCCACCATCTGCCTGTAGTACTTGGACATAGATGTCAATAGTGAGGGTATAGCTGGGTCAAGATGGCAGCCTTAAAGGTCTGCCTCAGCTAGAGTCCCATTTCACAGGCCTTGTGCTCCCCATATGGCTGTCGTTTCCATTACCCAGTACTAAATGTGGCCATGCTATACTGGCAGTTCACCAGTGCTCAGTCTGATAGTGCTGTTTGACCATGAGCCCCACATCAACTGGGGTCAGGGCGGGTTAGGGAGAGAAGGGTGGGGCTTGAGTTCAGACTCAAGGTTGGAAGCTATTTATACATGCAAAGCTTTTGTAAATTGGGTGTTTGTGAATTAGGGACTACCTATTGGTAAGATGGGAACATCCATATCTGAATTTATAGAAGGTGTGATGGTTGTTTCTTCATACGTGTAAACCCCACCCCTCCCCACACCAAGATTACCTCAAACTTATACTCACAGATTGTAGAGTAGATTGAGGGTAGAGGGGTGATAAGGGGCAATAACTCTCAGGTTCAAGATACTTTGTAGTTTCATACTCCAAAAATATAGCTCCTAAGAGTCCCTACCAGTGGTGTTACCTTTAATAATCAGCCACTAGATACCATAAGCTTAATGTAAAGACGTTTACTGAGAAGGCATCCTAAGAACAGTAGTAACAAAGAGCTCCCTTGATAAAAATAGGGCACACTTTCCCACAAATACAGTGTGCCAATGAGAAGAGTGAGCATTTACATGAATACACTGATAGTGGGACACATACACAGGAAACGTATGTGTCT
The DNA here is from genome assembly GCF_003287225.1 of Phascolarctos cinereus. Classification (NCBI taxonomy): domain Eukaryota; kingdom Metazoa; phylum Chordata; class Mammalia; order Diprotodontia; family Phascolarctidae; genus Phascolarctos; species Phascolarctos cinereus. Next base: position 208,433,668 of record NW_027555625.1, read on the forward strand.
AAAGTAACTCATGCCTATGGCACTTCAAGGACCTAATATCCTCTCTCTCTCTCTCTCTCTCTCTCTTTCTCTCTCTCTCTCTCTCTCTCTCTTTCCCTTAGGTACAACAGCTCTACAAGCCAAGTCACTTAGCTGGGTTCCATGGGAATGTTCGTCTCTTTAGCTTGACTACTGACTTCCAGGGCTAATTTTCTCTTAATTGCTAGTTAGTTTTCTTCTCTGCTGCCAGGGATCTATGATGCTTAAGAACTACCTTGATTGACAGGGCCTGCTCCAATAAGGTTGTTTCCTACTGTTCAAGTAGCTCTGCTTTGAGATGCCATGTTGTCCTCCTCTGTTGCTCTTTGATAAAGGAGAAAAGAAACAGCAAAGAGTGATTCCCTCTCAAGAGATGAGCTCTTCCTCCGCAGTTGAATCATTTCTCTGTTGCTTCTAATAGTCACATTTCTCAGAGCTCTCTTACCTTGATTACCTCTAGAGCTAGCAAACTTACTTTTTAAAGGTCACCGGGGATATAACTCTTCCTGTGGCCAGCCAATGGCCAGCTGCCTTTCAATTCCACAAAAGACAACTGGAGAATTTCATACCTCAAAAAGGCCAGCCAAGTATCAGTCTTGGTTGTGATCATGAAGGTGAAAGTATCAGAGACCATGTCTTATAGGGATTGATTGAAGGGAATTTGAGGGGGATATGACACTTTTCTTCAAGTATCTGAAGGGTGGCCTCCTGGAAGAACAATTGGACTTGTTTGACTCTAGAGGGCAGAACTAATTGCAGAGAGATAGTTTTTATTAGGTAAGGAAAAATTTCCTAACAATTAGAGTTATACAAGAATGTAATGGACTGTCTTCAGAGGTGATGACTTTCTCTTCCTTAGAGATCTTCAGAGTGACTACTTGTTGGGAATTTTGTAGAAGAGATACTTATTCAGGTGTGGTTTAGATTAGTTGACCTCTGAGTCACTTCAAACTCTGAGATTCTGTGACTTGGAGTCAATAGAGACATGGGCTAATATATTCTGGGGGCAAGAGAGAGAGAGAGAGAGAGAGAGAGAGAGAGAGAGAGAGAGAGAGAGAGAGAGAGAGAGAGAGAGAGAGAGAGAGAGAGAGAGAGAGAGAGAGAGAGAGAGAGAGAGAGAGAGAGAGAGAGAGAGAGAGAGAGAGAGAGAGAGAGAAGGAGACTAAAAATAGAATCAAGTTGCAGTGGTAAGGAAAGCAGAGGGAGGTAGGATTTGGGGAGAAATGAACTGAGAGCTAAACAATAAGACATAGTCATGGGGGAGTTAAAGGGATAACCAGGCAGAGCTGGTGACAGATGGAGCCATGAGACTTGGGGAATAAAGGACAGACTCAGCATGAGGCAGATTGGAAAATGAGAGGATGGGCCCAGTCCTCAAATTCAGGTTTGCTCACTGCAAAGACAGAATCTGAAGGGCAGGGGGGCTTAGCTCTCTGTTTTTTGGCTAATTACACTTTTGATTTTTCCCCGGGGTGTAGTCAATGGGCCCATGTATGAAACTGATTAGACATTGATGCTTGTGTTCTATGGAAAGGACTCCATTCCCCACTTAGTTCTAAAGGCAAGCCTGGGCAGGTGATGAGAGCAAAGGTTGTCAGGGGTGAAGATCCACCCAAGCTAATATAAATTCAATCAACTCACTTAAGCTTCTGAGCTGACAAGAGATTTTCCTTTCTCTGTCACACTGAGACAGAACAAAGCAAAGAGACATTTTCTAAAGGTTAAAATAATTTCATACAACCAAAGACTCAGTAACGAACTTAGTTACACAAGATTGCACCACAAGGGGCCATCCCTCAATGTGTAGGAAGGAGACACAGTTGGGTGCAGTAGAACAGTCCTGAAGTAGGAATTTGGTTTTTAAAAACCCTTAGGAAACCTTAGATGGTAATAATATGATTCAGTATGGAATAATACCAATTACCTAGATTGGCGACAGCTCCTATGGGGTTCTGGAAGGAAGTTACTGATTTTTGCCATTGGATCCGTGGGTGAATTGAAAGGGGTAAAGAAGAAAACCAATTTACCTTAACTAATGAACTGGTTTCTTCTCTTATTCCTCTGCTCTTCCCTATCTCCCTCAAATATGCCTCTATTGTCATTTCCCTAGAAGTTAGTGGAAGATTCTGTGCTTTTGGTGGGGATGCAGAATAGAAACACGTGGTTGGGGTTGGATTAGCCCACAAGGGAGGAAGAAGAGGTTTCTGTGGTCTGGAAGTCCAAGTAGCCTGCTTGAGCCCTGCATTTCTTCCCCACAAATGTCCTCAAATTGACTCGATTCAGTTTAAAGAAAAATTAAATAACATATTCTAAGGAGAAAGTAATAGAAGGTTAATTTCTATCTACATCCCAGGATTCAATTGAACTGACCTCACCATTTTTTTTTTGTTCCAACCTATGATTTCATTGGTATAAGAAGCTCCTAGTTAGGAAACTCCCTGTATCAATGCAAATTGGTACTTGCTTTGCAATTTGTAGTCTTAGAGAGTTGCCTGGGACATGGAGATGTTAACTGACAAGGCCAGGATCAAAATGTCAATCTGTATCAGAGATAGAACTTGAACCTAGACCTTTCTGACTCCTAGTCCAGCTCCTTTTTCCACTAACAGACTGCGTCACCCAAAATCTGACATCATGGCATCATGTTTAATTGTCAACATCTACTGGAAAGTGAGCTAAAGGCCTTACCTGTGTGGGCCCAAGTGACACTGGGGTTGCCTGTATAGGCTGCAGTGGACCTGAATCCTGCAATAACAGGTGACTTGGTCAGTGCATGAATTAGAAAGTAAACCTTCCCATTCGTTCTTTGCTCTTAGCTAACCAGCTATTACCAAGGCTGGAATCACAGTAGATATTTGTCTGTGGGCAGCCTGAACTTGCCCAGGAGTAAGCATCAACATGATGAAAATAGTTTCAGCTCAACAGTGGGTGAAAATTCTAGATAATAACTTCTGCATTTCACAGCTGTTGGAATGAACTTCCTTTACCAAATCACTCTATTTCTTTCAACATCATTATACTTACAACAGTTATCTTAACCTGTGCCAATTGCAGAGGAGGTTAAAATAATCCTTCAATAGAAAATGTCATTTAACATTTAGCAATTTTCTTAAGTAACATTAACGTGCTATGGAAGCAGATAGCATCAGCTTACAAGACTTTTTAAAGGTACACAATAGGTTGTCCTTAATCACTATGTGAGAGAATCAAGCAATCATTAGATTTCAATATAAGATGTAGTCTCTTAGAAGCATTTTTAAAGGTGAGAGACAGATGATGTATGTCTTAAAAAGGAAAAGTAGGGTTCTTGTGAGGATAGGCCAGCCATGTAAAAACAAGATGGAAAAAAGCCAAGTTTCCATGAAGGACGTAGGAAGAAAGGACCATGAATGAAAGGTAGGTAGATGGTGGGAAAAGAGAAAGAGAAATGTTTGCAAACAAACAAAAAAAATAGTTGGGAAAAAGATGAAAGGGCCCAGTACTTTCTTATATATTTGAAAATGATAGTATACATTGACAATTCTAGTCAGATCACAGGGACAATTAACATTGATTCCTACAGTTGCAAATATGCAACCTGTGTTTAAGGTAATTGTAGTAATAAAAAGAGAGAAATTATTGTCTGCTCCAAGGGACAGGAAATCACTTGACAGTATAACTTATTCTCTGACAAATACAGAAAGAGACTGGAGCCAGAACACATTTTAAGTTACTTTTAAAATTTCAATTATATGGATCATCTTTATACATCAGTAAAAGAGGCAGTTGCCTACATCATATGATTTGAGTGGCTTTGGATGGTCCACGTGCGACCACTTCATTGACTGGCTTTCCTTTGGGATGAAATTCTCACACTTTTCAGTGCTTTAGACAACAAGGCTTTGTGAAAATGAAAATATATTTTCTGGGGGGAGCAAAATATTAAACTATTTTTTTAGAGGGGAGGGTCTGGACTTTGATTTCATTGGTATAGGGAACTCTTGCTGTGGAAATTCCCCTTACACATACACATAGGCAACTTGTAGATAATTTGTAGTATTAAAGAGTTTCCTGAGGGCACTTTGAGATCAAGTGACTTGCCCAGGACTTCTTGACTCCAATATCCTCTTTTCTGCTAAGGTGTTTGTCATTAAACAATTATCCACCCATAAATTTTTTAGCATGAACCTTTTAGTCAGAGTAGCTACCAAAGTAGGGCAATGAGGGTTTGGGACAAAGGCTAACCAAATCTAATTGGGTGGAGTGGTGGAAGGCAGTATAAGGAACATCCAGAGAATATTGTTGTTCATCCTTCCTTCTAGAAGAGGACCAATGCATCATGAAGAGAAGATTGCTTTTAAGTGAGGCAGAGCTTCACAAGTCATCAGCCTCATTCTCTCCTCCAGAGAGAGTACAGTGACAAGACATAAGTCAAGATGACTGGTGATGGCCCCTGAGAATGGTGTATTCTAAGACATAGTAAGGCTGAATAACATCACCACCACCAGCAGCAGCAGCTAGCATTTATGTAGTGTTTTAAGGTTGGCAAGGCACTTTATGTGTTATTTTATTTTATCCTCACAACAAATCTGAGAAGTAAGTGCTATTATTATGCCCATTTTACAGATGAAGAAACTGAGACAAAGAGAAATTTGGTGATTTGCCTAGGGTTGCACAGCTTATAAGTGGACAGGATTTGAATTCAGATTTTCCTACCTCCAAGTCTATCCTTTATCCATTAAGCCATCTAGCTGCCTTCCATTGGTGCCATAGTTGGTAGGCAGCCAGAGGTCAGGGTAAGGGACTTGAATATTGTGGAGGATGAGGGACATAATGTAAGGTAGATGAAGGGACATGAAAAATAAACTTTACCTAATTTACAATTTTGTTGAGAGACTAACCTGTCTATCACTGATTGATATGACCCTTTGCCTATTTATCTAAGCATTTAAGAATACTACCTCAGAAATTGTCTGTTAGTAGCAGATCTTAAACTGGAAAACAGAGCAATAATCATTAAGGTGATTTGGTATTGGTTAAGAAGAAAGAGACCTCGATTAGTGCAACAAATTATGGAGGCAAACAAACACAGTAGCACAGTTAAACCTCAGTTACTGGGGGAAAGATCCATTATTTAACAAAAAACTTCTGGGAAAACTAGACAGCAGTCTGGCAGAAATTAGATTTAGACTAATTTCTCATGCCATGTATCAGAATAAGCTCAAAATGGACACATGACTTAGATATAAAAGGTCAGAACATAAACAAATTAGAGGAATGAGGAAGAAATTACCTTTTGGATGGGGAAGAGTTCATGATGAAACAAGTTATAAAAAGGATCATACAAAGTGAAAAGGACAATTTTGATTATGTAAAATTTTAAAGTTTTTGCAGAAGCAAATCTAATGGAGTAAAAAGTAGAAAGGAAGCAGCTGGGAAGAAATCTTTGTAAGTTTCTTGTATAAAGATCTCATTTTTAAGATATACAAGGAATTTGTTCAAATTATATAAAACTAAGAGCCATTCCCCAATAGACATATGATCAAAAAATATGAACACCCAATTTTCAAAGGAAGAAATACAAGTTGTATGTAATTATATGAAAATGCTCCAGATCTCTAATTAGAGAAATGCAAATTAAAGCAATTTTGAGGTTCTACCTCATATCTGTCAAACTGGCAAAGAAGAAAATGGCAAATGCTAGAAGGACTATGGGAAAACAGATGCACCATGGTAAACCGGTCTAGTCCTTCTGAAAGCAATTTGGAACTATACCCAGAAGGTTCCAAACTGTCTATTCCCTTTGACCCTGCTATACCATTACTAGGCCTATACCCCAAACTAGAAAAAGAAAAAGGAAAAAGGATCTATATGTACAAAAATATTTATAGCAGCTCTTTTTGTGGTTGCCAAAAAAATTGGAAACTAAAGAGGATATCCTTCTACTGGAGAATGGCTATACAAACTGTGGTATGAATTTACATTCTTATCTATAAGAAATGATGAAATGGACAATTCCAGATGAAACTGAGAAGGTCTTTGGAAATGATACAGAGCAAAGTGAGCTGAACTAGAACAATTTTTCAGTTATAACAACATCATAGATAAAAACAACTTTGAAAGACTTTTGAACTCTTATCAAATCAATGATAAGCCATGAGTTCAAAAGAATGAAGAACTATGTGACTTGCCTCCTGACAGGAGTTAATGAGCTTAAAATGCAGAAAAAGACATATATTTTGGAACATGACGAAGGTGGGAATTTGTTTTGTGAGACCACGTAGCTCTGTATTAAGAGATTTGTTTTTTGTTTGTGTTTTTGGAAGAACAAATTAATTTTTAAAAATACTTATCAGAAAAACAGAAAGAATAAACTCTTAAAAAAAGAATGCCTTCCCCATTCATGTCAGTGGAGATAACTGTTAATGAAATGTATGTTGCTATTTTGAGCTCTTTTAAAATTTTTTTTCTAAAAATGTCAAATATTTGATTAAATTTGCCTACAATGAAGTGGCCAATGAATTTATTATATATGTATTAAGGTATAAGTGTGAATGGAGATTAATGGAAGACACATTCTATGAACCCCACATCCAATTTATACTTCCATCATATTAAGGATCATAGGATTTAAATCTATGGAGGGTGTTTAGAGATTAGTTAATCTCCTCATTTTACAAAAGATAAGTCAAGACTCAGGAATGGGAAGTGACTTGCCTCAGGTCACGCAGGTACAACCAAAGGATTACAGGATCACAGATTTAGAGATGGTAGGGACCTTAGAGATCATTTAGTATCATCTCCTCATTTACTACTGAGAAAACTGAGGCCCAGAGAAGGAAAGTGATTTGTTCAAGTCATGCATGTAATAAATGGTAGAGCCAGAATTTGAGTCCAATTCTACTCACTCCAAATCCATTGTTTTTCCTATTGCATCGGACTTCTTGTGGGAGAATTCTTTGAGTGGGAAGTAAAGTTTTTAAAAGCTTGTGTATGTCTGTGTGTAGGTTGTATGTGTTTAAATTTGGCTTCCCTCCTTTGGCAACTACGCCATATTGTAGGGAGACCTTGCTCTGAATATTTGTCTAACACTCTGTGGGTCAGAATACAGCAGCCTGCTGGGCAAAGATGAAGAAGGAACATTGATCAGCTCTGATGCTGTTATCCAAAGCCCTGTTACGAAGCCAGAAATAATAGGAGTTGCCAGATTGGAAGTCACAGCTTCAGGTTTCCCTACTTTTTCCAAAAATAAGCAAGGCCCTAACTTAGAAGCCTTCAGAACTTCCTGCACAGGAGAATATCCCTGCCACATGTTTAATTACATACATTTTATGAGAATTATTGTCCTCCTGGGAGACAAGAGAGGGAGGCAACTTATAAATCTGTTCACCATCATTCGAGAATCTTTGAGAGAACTGGGAACTCCAAAGAATAGGATCTGTAAACTGTGCCACTTTTAGAAAGGGAAACATTTGAATGTTCTTGGCTGGGAACCCCTTAACCCCGAACAGTCTCCCTCTCTTCAGTTGGCTGAGTCAAACATAATTAGGAAGGTAAACTAGGGGGAAAAACTATTTGGAATATGAATTCTGAGCAATACCAACAACAGAAAAAGACTTAGGATTATACATGTTTTGATCCTTCAGTTCTTGGCTTGTCTCCATTTGTTTGGTTGTTGGGGAGTGAACTGTATCAGGCATCCTTGCAGAGTCATAGAATTTCAGACCCTGTGGTGACCATGATGTGAAGATCACCTATACCAAACCCCTCATGTTAAAGACTCAAGGTCCTAGGAACAGAAGTGAAATGACTCACCTAAGGTCACCCAGCAAGTTAATTATCAAGCTGGGGCTTGAACCATCTCCACACTGCCAATCTGGTGTTCTTTCCTGCGTGTCATAATGCTTGTCTCTCTGTTCAAATCAAATGCTAAAGATGAAAGTCTCTTATTCTGGTAAACAGTTTCATTACTGTCTTTGGATGGGGCTGGCTTTATGCTAGCTGGATTCAGAGATAGGTGTTGGGAGAAGAATACTTACACAAATTGAAATATTGATGGGATATAAGTAGAATTTATTTTGATCAATCAATCAACAAGCATCTATTAAGTCCTTACTATGTGTTAGGTGGGCACTGTGCTAAGTGCTGGGCATGCAAAGAAAGGCATAAACAATCCCTACCCTTAAAGACCTTATGTTCTAATGGTGTAGACATTAAATAGAGATGCATACAAGAGTCATACAGATTAAATAGAAAGTAACCTTAGAGGAGAAGGCCCTAGAAGAAAAAGTCTCCAGGAGAAGCTGGAGTTTAGTTGAGTCCTAAAGTAAGCCAGGGAATCTAAGAGGTAAGGAGGGAGGACATTCTAGGCATGAGGGATGGCCCTTGAAAGGGAGATGGGAGATGGGGCTCCACATGCAAAGAACAATTAGTCGGGATAGCTGGATCGTAGAGTTCATGGAGGGGTATAAAGCATAACAAGACTTGAAAAACTGGAAGGGGCCAGTTTACAAAGAGCTTTAAATATTTCATATTTAAATGGACTTCATATTTGATCCTGGAGGTAATAGGGAGCCCTGGATGAGAAATAATTAGTGATAGGCCATCAGACCATAGTAGATCCTTGACAGGAAAATCATTCCTTTAGGGTCTTTAGAAATGGGATGATTATCCATTCATTCACAGTGGCTTAGGTACAAGCCTATGAAGAAACTAAAGAATAGATATTTAGAATGTCTTTCAAGGTCCCTACCCTTGCTGTGACTATAGGCTTTATTATTGTAGTTCCTTGACATAAATTAGGTGGATTTTTTTCCCCTAGATATTTGCTAGCTGTGTGATCCTGGGCATGTCACTTTGTCTGCCTCAGTTTCCTTACCTTCAAAATGGGGATAATAAAAGCACCTACCTCCCAGGGTTGTTTTGAGGTCCAAATGAGATAGTATTTGTAAAGTGCCTTGCATAGTACAGCAGGCACTTAATAAATGCTTGTTCTGTGGGGTCCAAAGTTGTCCACCCTATAATAAAAGAAACTGAGGCAGAGCTTTGAGCCAATAGCACTTTATTAAAGGATCCATGATCCCCTTAATGAAGTGGACCTCAGAGCTTTCTCACAATATGAGATGGTCTCTTCTTCAGGGCCTTAGCTTTATAGCGCTCGATGCCCAGATGACATAGATGAAGCAAACTAAAAAGGCAAAGTCTCACTGGTTGATAGATCTTGACCTTGACCCTCCAGGAAAGCCTACATAAAATACAGAATCCCACTGGTTGATAAACAAGCCTATGAGCAGACCCATGGACAGGGCTGATAAACAGATGTCAAAACATCCCCATGGGCCAATAGTAGACAGGCAGGTCACAGACCAGCAAACAGGGCCACTTGACGTCAAGTGCTTGTGACCATTTCCCCATGTTGGGTAATAGAGAGATGATGAGGGATGGAGGGGCAACACAAATAGTTGAGGGACTTTCCATGTTATTGAGTCACCTCCGCCATGCTGGACTTGGTTACCATAACAAGGCAAAAATAGGGGATGAGGTCCTCTAGTTAGCTTCTTATGATTAAGCAAGTGAACTTACAGTAGCTAGGATTTGAACTCAGGTTTTTCTTACTGTAGGTCCAGCATTCTATCCACGGTGCCACCTTGCTGCTCGGGACATTTTTTTACCAGTATTATTTGCAGTTCACAGCTCTGGAGCCTAACATACAAAATCACTACCCCTATGGAATTATATAAAACTGATTAACACTGATTGGAATAAAATAGGGATCCAATTAATCCTCCATCACACTTCTCTCAATCCCTTTCTTATACGGTAAGGATGCAGTGGATAATAGATATGAATGGTAAGGATAAAGTAATCAGAGAAGGATGTAACATATCAGAGAGCTGGATTTTCCTAAGGGCCACTCTTTGAGGGAGAGGGTTCATTTTAAAACTTCTGGTAACCTCGAAACTTGAGGTCTTTTCAAGTGAGGCCTGAGGGAAACAGTAATTTCACAAAGGAGAAGCTGTAAGACGACATCCTCACCACTAATACCATAATACCAGTTCTAGGCTTTGAATATAGTATTAAGCACTACCATGTAATTTACTCGGTCCCAGGCCTCTGCCTTGTGCATATTGTTTAATAAAATAGGATAGGGATAGGGACTCAACCTGTAATTTAATTGGTTTAGGGAACTCCCAGATAAGGAAACATCTTCCACCAAAGCAGACTGACACCTTCCTTGCCATTTCTAGTCTTAGAGAGTTGCCTAGAGCATTGAGAGTTTACATGACTTGCCCAGGGTCACACAGCAGTGTATATCAGAGACTGGACCTGAACCAGATCATCTCAGTTTAGAAGCCGGCTCTCAATCTACTATAGCACATTGCTTCTCTTAAAAAAAAAAAGTAGGTATTATGAGTCTCCATGATCTTCTACACACCTGGGAGGATGTGAACAATAAGGCACCTCCTTGGTTGCAGAAGGAAGCGAGCCTTCTACCAGTTGTACTCCTTGGACCACTCTCAGATACTACAAAATGAACAAACTACATATAGCTTTTAAGATTGTTCCCTTGATGCATGAAAAATCACTGGCATGTGAATTAAAATGCGCAAAATCGAATTCTCCTGCCCTCCTTCCTTCCTCCTTTGAGAAAACTACCAGCTGCCTCAGACATTAGCTTTGTGACCCAAGGCAAGTCACTTAGATACTTTGTGCCTCAGTTTCTTTATCTATCAACTGAGGGGTTAAACTAGATGGCCTCGGAAGCTCCTTCCAGCTCTAAACCTATGACCCTATGAGCTTGGTATACTTTACTGACCGGTATCTCTGATCCTGTGGCCTGCAGGCTGCAGTCTGGCAGTGATGGTGGAGGTGGAGGAGGTGGTGGTGGTGGTGTCTAGAGGAATCCATGGCTTTGCAGTGGTGCTCAGGGGCTCAGCTGGGGTGGTGGCAGGTACTCGGATTGTGGTGGTTGGCAGTGGGGTGGTTGAGAGAAGTACTGTAGGCTTCTGATATGGCTTTGTGGTCTCATCTGTAGAAAAAAAGAATCATATCAGGTCTTGCAAAATGTAATATCTGTAGTGCAGTGGTGTTGAACTCAAACAGAAATAGGGACATATCCTTGACATATCCCCATATATAAGGGTCCCTATAGGCTGTGTGTTGACTAAGTTTTAAAATGTGATCTTACTTGTGCTTTAGTATATTTTTAGTATATTTTGTTAAATATTTCCCAATTACATTTTAATCTGGTTTGAGCTGCCCTTGGAAGTATTGGGGGCACATACAGACCAAGGACCATGTGTTTGATATGTATACCTGGTAAACTGGGGAACTGCCAGATATCAAACAGACTATTACTAAGTGGCTACTACAATGCAAGGGACTGTGTTAGATATTGTGGGTGGTCCAAGGAACATGAAACACGGTTGACCTCGATGAGCTTGTATTCCAATTGGGGAGACAACACGTAAACACATGAAAAGTTGTTGTTTTTCCATGTTTAAAGAGGACCACTGACATCATGGCTGATGTCTTATTCATGAATTGGATTTAAGTGCGGCAGAGTCGCACAAAGTCATTAGCCTCATTAGCCTCACTCTCTCTTACAAAGTCATCAAAATCCAGCGGCAAGACAAAAGTTAGGACAACTGGTGATGGCAAAGGATGCAGTGGGTGACCTTGGCATCTTCAGTGTTTGACCAAGTTCTAAGTGCTCCACAGCGCCTGCTTCAGCCACCTTCATGGTTGTTGGAACAAATTGTTCTTATCTGCCCATTCCACTGGGGGAAGTCATCACATGCTTCACATCCTCCTGATTTACCAACAAGCTTAAAGCCTGTTGATTAACCTCAACCTGATTTAGCTATCTGCCAGGATGTTTTACTCGGGTGTGGTTGCTGTGCATGCTACAGCTCCTTGGAGCCACAGGTGGGAGCTGGATGTCAGACGGACCCAAGGGTGGATGAGCAGCCCTGACGAGGACTTGGCAAGCCCTCACACCAGAGGTGCTAGTTTTTTTTGAACACCCCATACACGAAAAGTAAAATAGCAATAGAAGACTAGTAAATACTCATCCCAGGCAACTGTGAAAGAGATGGCACAAGGACATAATTAATTGTCAAGTAGAAATGGTGTGTCATGCCAAATGATCTAGAATGATTCCAAAAATTGAAATATCATTCTAGTTATTGCCCTACAGAATAATTGGATTATTTCATTAATATTCATAGTATGGTATAACTGAAAGAACATTGGAAGCCTGAGTTTGGTTTTGTCATTAACCAGCTATGTTACTTTAGTCAAGTTACTTAACTTCTGTAAGATGAGCTAGGGTGGTAAGAGAACTAAATGATCTCTAATTTTTTTTTCTTTTTCTAGCTCTGACAATTTATGATTCTATGACTAATACTGAACCTCTAAATGTAACCTGGCAGTGAATTTAGTCCACTAAAAGATGGCACAATGACTGGGGAAACAGATGGGTTTCCTTTGTTTCCTCAGATGTTTCCCTTTGTAAATAAGAAACTTGTGCCAGAGAAGGGTACACAGTGGCCAACTCTTCCCAGTCCTATGTGGCTGCATCACAGCCTAAGACCCTTGGTTTTCAAGCCTGTATAGCTGAGGTATAGATTGAGCTTTAAATAGTACATAAGGCATCTATCTAACTTTAGGAAGGAGTATAAGAGGCAGCATAGCATAGTGGATGGGGAGGGGCACATGATATAAACTTTGGAATTAGGTAGACCTGGGTTCAAGTCCTGCCTCTCACAAATCTTGACTGTGTGACACTGGGCAAATGACTTACCCTTTCAACAACTCCATGCTACTCTTTAAGACTGTATTTCAGAACAGTTGAAGATCTGAAGTGAATTTCTTCATTGGAAGAGCCTCCTACCATTTAAATCATAAGTCTGAACCCCTGGGAAAAATTTAAAATAATCAAATAATCTTCGGCATTTGCTTTGCAATTCATAGTCATTAGAGAATTGCCTAGTACATGGAGAGGTTAATGATTTATCCAGGGTCACATAGCTAGTATGTATTAGAAGTGAGACTTGAATGCAGCTCTTTCTTACTCCATGACCAGCTCTGTATCCACTATATTAGGCTGCCTCTCAGAATACACATGTGTTTGTGTATGTAGATATATCTAGTATTTACATGCATACATACATATATATATATTTTGTACAGAGTGACATAGTCAAGTAATAGTCAACAAACACTCATTAGGTGCCTATGTGCCAGGCACTGTGCTAAGCACTGGGGATACAAATATGTTTTTTAAAAAAGTCCCTGCCCTCAAGAAGCTTATAACCTAATGGGAGAAGACAATACACAAAAGGAAGCAGAAAAGGAGAAGAAGAAGGTACCTCATGTGGGGGCATGGTAAAGAAGTCAAAGATATCCCAGAGTAGTACAGCCAGAGAAGAAATGAGATGTTTTCTTTCAGCCAAGCTTCCTCCTTAAATAGTGATTTTGAAATTTATGGCTCCACCCTTCAATCTGAGGGGCAGAGGGCAGTGAGGAGATGGAGTACTAAGATTGGTGGGATTTTGCAGGATGATAAGGTTTTCTGAAGTGGTGTCAAAATAGAGGGCATATATTACAGATATGAAATAAATGCATTCTCTTTAAGGTTAAATATATATGAACATACATTTTTCACATATTTTCCCCTTCTTAGACACCACTTGACCATGCTACTTTCGAGAAATGTTAACTGAACCACATCCCCAAATATAGTACCATTGTGTGTGGAACAGGAGGAGGAGTATGGTAAGGGCATTCCAGATCAACTGACCCAAATTGGGACACTTTCTCCACTTCCACTCTGATATCCTCATCAGCTGGGGCAATGCAGTTAGCATTTACATAAAGAAATAAATCATCTGTTTTTAACCCAAAATTTGGCTTTGATGGTAATTAAATCTAGTCAATACAAGAAGCAGGTATTTCATTTGTTGCTCATTCCTAATAGAGTACTATATATCTGAACATGGTGCCATAGAATGAGATGATCACAGGCTTGGCCATAACCTTTAGAGGTCAGTTAGTGTTTCTCCTGTGTACAGGCAGTACTGAATTTGTGATATTTTTAATTACTTAAAAAAGATGAAAACTTCAAAGAGTAAATCTTAAAGACAGGTTTTATAATTAAGAATTCTCCCAATGTTAGCAGCTGAAACAAATTAGACCAGCCAGATGCTACGAAAATGACCTGGGGTGGGGAAAGAAAGAAAACAAAGCAACATTTGAAGAAGATAATAACAGTTTAAGTTTGTAACAAAATATAATATTTGTTCTTAGGAGTTTAGGAGCATTTGCTTTATATGATTGTAGTTCATGATTTTTAAGGAGAAAGGGGAAGTCTACTAGTTCTGTGATTTTGTCTAAGTAAACAATTATATTTTTATTTTACAAGAAGCATGAGTGAATGCATGAAGTGAGATATCTAGGAACTTGAGGAGTACCTTGTCATCTGGCACCTTTGTATTTTGATTAATTATTTCTAATTATTAGGTGCTTAACTAATTTTTTTTCTGTGCTATTAAAAGAAGTGCTAAAAATGCCTTCCAAATTTTGGTTTCCTGGGACCCTTTGCCTCACGTCAGTTACAGGTCTGCAAGCATGGCATGAGGTCAAAGGGAATCTTTTCAAGAGTTAGAGAAACAAACAGATAGGACAACATAAAAATTAGCAGTTTGAGGTCACACAAATTTTCTCCAGGATCTGCTGTCATGAGGGTACAGCAGCCTTAAGCTGTACTACTTAGCTGGGTACCAACGATGAGGATAGCAGACATAATGCATTATACATAGCAGAGTAGTTGGGAAGCCCACCCCTTGCTTTTTAGATTCATTGTCTGAATTCCAGACAGAGGAAATTCAAACACAAAAAGGGGGTTGGGGTTGGGGGTGGTTGCAACTTTGGCATTGGGCACTCTTGCCCAGCGATCTGCACCAACAACTCATGTCCTTTCCCTTTGTTTGCGGATAATGAAGCACATGATTTCACATAGTTTTGGTGGATTTTTGTAAACCAGCACTTATCTATTTTTATCTGGTCTGCGTAGCCATGGAGCCTAACCAAATTACAGCTGCCCACATTATGGACTTCTGACAGCCTGACAGAGAGGATTGAAATCTCACATAATGTTAGTCTTCTGTGCAAGTTAAGACCTTTTCCACTCAAGTGGCATCACTTTCCAACAGAAGTGTGTTTTCATCCCTTATGTTGAAATCTTAATTTACCTGTTAACATGGGAGGCAGGTGCCAGCTGCAACGTAAAGAGCTGCTCATCCACTCTGGCCCCTGCTATCTAATTGCTTGTTCTTGATAATATGACTAGTAGAATGTAAGCTCTTGGAGAGCTGGAGCTGTTTTCTTTTTATTTCTCCAGTGCCTAGTGCAGTGCCTGGCACACAGTAGGTATTTAATAAATGTTTATAGAATGAATGGGTGAATAAATGAAGCTTGCAAGCCCACCCAACAGGATTTGACTCTCTGAATTTAAGAGAATTCATTTGCTCAAGGAAGAATGTTGCTAAGGACTGTATTTTTGTGGTTTTTACTGCAGTTTTTAGCTTGAATGGATGAAAACTTTAAACAGACATTCTTGTAGGCTAGAGGAGACACCTTCTTGTTGAATTAAAATATGACTCACAGAATCTTGCAACTCTGGGTGATCCACTAAGACCTCTCTAGTTCTTAGAATCCTAGTTTTCCTTATAGCTCAGTTGACGTTCCACCAACTGCATGAGACTGTTCTTCATGCCTTCCGCTATTAGTAGCTATTCTCCCCCCAATTAACTTGTATTTAATTGGCGTGTGTGTGTGTGTGTGTGTGTGTGTGTGTGTGTGTGTGTGTGTACATTTTTCCCCTGATAAAATGTAAGCTCCTTGAGGGCAAAGACCCTTTCATTTTTACCTCTGTATTCCCATCACCTAGTACTTTGCCTGGCACAAAGTATTTACTTAATAAACTCTTGGGAAAGATATATTTATACAGATACTCATGCTAGAAAGCAATTTTATCAATCTTTTCAGGCAATTGTTAGGTAGAAGAGAAAGTCAATGTGGGCAGACTGTGAGGTAGCATTTAACCTATTGCTTTTTCTTGGGCCTTTTGCTACTATTTGCAGGAAATTGGGAAAATCCTCTCTGAGAATCACTTTCCTTCCTCATCTGTAAGGCAACAAGTCTAGACCAGATAGTCTTTTTTTTTTCTTCTTCTTTTGGCAAGGCAGTTGGGGTTAAGTGACTTGCCTAGAGTCACACAGCTAACCTGAGGCCAGATTTGAACCCAGGTCCTCCTGACTCTAGAACGGGTGCTTTATCCACTGTGCCATCTAGCTGCCCCTAGGCCAGATAGTCTTGAAGGTCCATCCCATCTTTAAAGTTCTGAAATTCTTTGATGCCATCAACAAATCTCCTTTTGGCTGCCAGTCTCTCAGTAACACAGATGTTAGGACCAGTGGATACAGCTGAGCATTAGATTCTGTCTAGAACCACTGGATCACAGATCTGGAACTGAAAGGTTCCTTTGAGACCATCTAGTCCAACCCGATCACTTTGAAGATGAGGAAATTGAGAGACAAAAGGGTGAAGTGCCTTGCTAAAAGTACAAAAGAACATGGTTCCTGCCCTTGAGGAGGAGTTTAAAGGTGAAATGGATTTTATAATCCAACCCTCAGGCTATTGATAGGCTCCTCCAACCTTTTCTCCACCTTCTCTTCAAGGATACTCACTTAAGATAGGAAGTTAGAATACCTATCTTTATCTCAGGTCAGGTACCTGAAAAATGAATTGCATAAAGCAAACATCTTCCCCTACATGGATTCGGTTATGTGAATGTTGTTCTTTGAGCTGATGTGGGAGTAGATATAGAATTCCAGTAAAATGTTCATTAAGGACATCTTTCTATCTTGCAGTGCCTGGCACATAGTAAGTGTTTTACAAATGTTTGCCAGATCAAATAAATATCACACAGGAAGTCTAAAAATCAGGTGGTATTTTGTTCTCTTTCAACAGCTCTATGACAGGAACTGACAAATGGGTCTACTTTGTGACTCTCAGGGAGGCCAGGCCAGGTATGTTTTTTCAGCCTGAATTATTTGAACTTTTGTCACACTGACCAGGTAGGTGCTTTCACTCTGCTCGCTCTCTCTCTCTCTCTCTCTCTCTCTCTCTCTCTCTCTCTCTCTCTGGGTGTCTGGGTAGATTTAGCCTTTTTTTTTTTTAAATTCCAGTGTAGCTACTGGATTTCCAGGAAACAGAGCTCTAGCATAAATGTGAAGTAGCCAGAAATGAAATGTAACAAAACGATAAAATCCAAGGCAACATTAATCCAGTTGGACAGCAACAGAAATGCTGCCAGCCTCAGAGTTGGGGACAAACAGAAAACATTCTCACATTTGCTATGCATATAAAACACAAAAGGTACCACCATCTCTGTGCCCATGTTCTTGGCACATATTAAAATCAGTCAATCAATTACCAAACAGTAATTAACTAAGGAGAGGCAGCCTGGTGCAATGTATACAGAGCCAGCCTTGGAGCCAAGAAGACTTGGGTTCAGGTCTCACCTCTAACACAAATGGCTATGTAGTCCTGGGCTGTTTGGTCCTGAACAAGTCCCTACTGAGTGCTCCAGGCAACTGTCTAAGGCTATAATTTGCAGAGAATGTGCTAACTGGACTTGGTAGAGGGGATTTCTTCATGTCCAGTGCCTATCCCTATTAAGTGACTACAAGGTTACAGGCCTGTGCTACTAGTTGTGGGCAGCTAGGTGGTGCAGTGGATAGAGCACCAGGCCTGAACCTGAGTTCAAATTAGGTCTCAGATACTTACTAGCTGTATGACCCTAGACAAGACACTTAACTCTGCCTCAGTTCTTCATCTATAAAATGAACTGGAGAAGGAAATGGCAAACCACTCCAGTATCTCTGCCAAGAAAACTCTAAAGGAGGTCACAGATCCCACGAAAAACAACTTAACAACTGATTATAGGCCTGTGCTAGATGTTAGAGATATACAAGGACAAAAATGGAATAATCCTGCCCTCAAAGTGCTTACATCCTAAAATCTTCTTGGGTTCAGGGGAACCCCAGTGTTAGGATATTGATTTTGAGACCATCCCAAGAAACCTCATACTGCTTATTTATGAACTGTGTTGGGGGGAAAACAAGCCGATTGATCAGGAACTGTCCTTGGAGTCATACAGGAATCAATCACTTACCTGCTTTAGCAACCGAGCTTTTAGGAGATGAATATTCAAGAGTTGATGGGTAGGTCACTCCTCTTTTTTGTTTACCTTCTGCAAAAAAGAAAGAGTTGATGATTATTTCTCCAGGAGGTGTTTTTAGCTGATCCTCTATATTAATTGATCCTGCTACCATTCTTTGGAGTTATCTACGCTAAGAAGGCACAAAGCCAACCCATCTTGGGCAGAGCTATTAAAAACAAATATCAAAGCCAAAGAAACATTTAGTTTTCTCACATAGGCTTTACTTTATTAGGAAGATGTGAATAGGAACAATGAAATCCCTGCAACTGGAAATGATTAAACATTAAGTGCCAATCTTGACTAATGGAAACATGGTATGTAAACTTAGGTATTTGTATACAGTTTTAGGTGTTTAATTTCAGTAGATAAATGAAAGCAAGCAATAAACTACACTTCTAGATAATAGATGGATAGACCTTATTCAGAAGTTGGTTATAGGATAATCACAGGATCATAAATTTAGAGCCAGGAGGATTCATAATACTGGAGCTAGAGCTGGAAAGGGCTAAGAGACCATTTGGACCAACTGCCTCATTTTGCGGATGAGGAAACTGAAGCTCAGATGATTTGGCCAACATCATACAGCTAGTAAGTAGCAGAGCTAGGATTTGAACCCAGGTCCTATGATCCAGCACCCTTTGCACAGTAACACTGCCTTCCCCTCTCATCTTTGCAAACATCTTTGTTTCATTAGCACTACATGACATTAAAGAAGTCCCAAATGAAAAAGATGAAAAAATAACCATTCTCCACTACCTAGCAAGGACTTTTAATGTCTGATGAGCAGTGAAGAATGCTAACTTCTGGTATTTATTAATAGCTCAGAGTAGTAAAAAAAAATACCGAATTTGGGATCAGAGGGTGTGGGTTCAAACTCTGTTCCTGCTACACATTGCCTGTGTGTCTCTGGGTACTTATCTTCTTGGGGCCTGAATTTTCCACACAGAAAATGGGGGAGTTGGACTGAATGTTCTCTAAGGTTCTTTCCAATTCTAAATCCTAAAATCCTAAGAATTAATATTCTCCTAGGAGAAGGGAAAGTGGTCCTTAGAGGCAATGGAGTACAAGGATATCTCCTGTACTTGGAGTTGAGTTTAGGCTCTGTTACACATCAGCTGTATGAAGTTGGGTGAATCACTCTACAGAAGTAAGTCTTAGTTTCTAATTTGTAAAATGATTTCGTTTAAGATCTTTTCTAGTTGCAACATTCTAATTTACTCCTCAAAAGAAGAGAGTAGCCTTGTGATCAGGGTCAGGGTAGGTGACTCCTACAATCTATGATTTCAGAAGTTCTGGGAAGCATGATGGAATCCCAAATATATTCCTCAGTCACTAGCTACTGTCTGAAATTCCATTTAAGGCTTTAATCTCTGTTAAAATGAAAACCCTTCTCAGGAAGGAGAACATTTTAAGCTGTAACCTTTACATTGACCTCATGGTGAATGAATTTCAGATCTTTTCCTAGGAGTAGGTTTTCCTAGGCAGTTTGAGGGGAGAGAGGAGAAGATTACGAAGACATTTGGGCAACAGAGAAGGGCAAAGAGAAAGCTAAAAAAAATGTATGGAGAATGGGCAACCTAGGAATGCTAAAGACAAACCTTATTGCTTCCCCAAAGTCACCCTTAGGTGATTTATATGCTTGTTTACAAAGCTCATAACTATCACTGTAGACTAAATACTTAGGGTCATAGGATCTTCCCCCCCCTTCCAGTCTATCCATTTCAATAATGAGATATAACATGTATATAAGCAAGCAAATAGAAGCTTAATAAATGTTTACTGATGGATTAGGTTAATTTGAGGAGACCAAAAGCAATGACAACACGGAGTATGGGGACTGGGAGAATAAAACAAATTTGTCTTAGGAGCTGGTACCTGATCTGAGCTCTGAAGGAAGTTAGAGATCCTAAGGGGCTGAGGATGTCTAGGCAGAGGTAGAGAAGGCATGCTCTGTTTGTGGAAAGCCAAGGAGATCCATTTGGCTGCTCCAGTGTAGTTTATGAAGGGGAGTAATATGAAATTAGTCTGGAAAGATACTGTCTGGAGGAAAGAGAGAGCTGTGGAAGATTTTTGAATAGGGATGTAACATAGTCAAGCTTAATAGAATCTTAAATTTAGAGTTGGAGTTAACCCAGCCCCCTCATTTTACAGTAAAAACCTAAGGCCTGAGAGGTGAAGTGATTTGTCCAAGGTATTTCACGGCGTCAGACCCAGGATTTGAACTCAGGTCTGTAGACTCGGAGTCCAGTGCTATTTCAGGCTACTCGAATACCACTGAAATGGGATGAGACAAGAAGCTTGAAATGGGTTGGGTTAGAGAGTCACGGAGGTCCTTTTCAACTCTGAAATTCTGTGAAAATTTTGTGAATAGTTTCAGCTCATAAAAAAATGATCTGGTGAGCAGGGGGCTAAGATTTCCAGGCCCCCATCACACGATATAGACTACAAATCTTTTTATTTTTCTTTTCTGTCTTATTTAAGTGCCCTTGTGCACATACATACCCACTGGAGAGCTAAGAAAATATAGCATCTCATTTTCTATGTACTACTCAAAAGGCAAAGGAATCTGATCTCAGCCTTCTGTAGCATAGACCAGGAAGCAGATGGGTAATATTAAAAACTCTTGAGGGAATCACATAGCCAACCCTTTCCTGAATTGTGTGGAAACATCCTGCTGACAAAAATACCCATGTCTCCCTCCTCAAGCCAACCTCCATGTATTAATTAGAAGAGTACAATGAAGTGTGAAAATTAGAAATAAAAACTCAAAGAAAGGTCACTGACGCATCTCAGCTTTCAAGTGAGAATCTTGACATAATCCAGATAAACTGGCTGGCAGAAAGCCAAAGGTTCACACCATGCTAGAGGTGACCATGTGACTGCCTAATGATTACGATTATTTGGGCTGCCAGTCAATTTATACCTTCATGCCACAGTGCAAACCTCTAACTCAGCCATGTAGAAGAGACCTTTTCCTTGTTTCAGAGACACAAATATTTAACATTCACAAAACAAAGGCAAGAAATCCCCCAAATCTTCATTTCAGTGTCACCAAATGGAAGGTAGGGAGATTGAGGCATAGTTCCTGGGATTTACAGTGAAGTAAATATTTAAACATATTGATTTTCATTGTGAAGACCTGAGAATCTTGACCCCCCCCACCATGGAAATGGTGCCATTCATTCTACTACTGTTGGAGTTTGAAAATTCCAGGTTAAGAATTCAAGGATGACATCTCTCTTTTTGGTAATAGATGCGAGATATTTATGGGTCAGACATATCTCTCTATGTCCTACTTTCTGGCTCTCCTGGTATTAGTATTTTAACGTAGTCCCTGAATTATAGCAATTCATCTTGGTTTCTCTTGGCTGGACGCTGGTCTAATCTGAGTCCTGGTGATGTACAGAGAGGCCGGGGTTGGGGGTGGCATACAGAAGAGATTATTCTAGTTTGGAATACTCTTGAAAGGCCCTTTCTAGCCCTGTTACTACTCCTTGATCTTGCTCAAGTGTGGTATACCTTGCTCCTTTATGGTATTGCAGAAAGGACAACTGGATTGAGAGTTTGGGGACTGGTTCTAATCCTCCCTCTGTGACTAACTAATTGTATGACCTTGGGCAAGTTAATTCAAGCTTTTGGCTCTTCATTTCTTCATTGTAAAAGGACCTTGCCAATCTTTAAGATCTCTTCCAGCTCTAAAATTTCACAAATAATTTATGACCTGTAGAGACCCTACGCTTAATTCTGGGGTTCTACAAAGTACCTGAAATATTCCCAGGAGCCTAAGGACTTTTTGGCCTCCTTAGTTATGTCCCAGAGTCAACTTGGACTTCCAGAGAGTCCTCCAGAATGAAGGTTATATTCTAGTTTCTTTCTCGAGGCAGCTTGATAGAGTGAAAAGAATTATAAACAGCGTCACAGGACCCTAGTTTAAATCCTGATTCGGGTCCTAACTAACTGTGTGACCTTGGTCAAATTACTTAATCTCTCTGGGCTTCAGTTTCATTAGTAATATGAAGGAGTTGGGCACCATGACCTTTAAAACCCCTTCCCCCTCTTGGTCTGTGAGCTCCAATAGGCCATTTGCTGAGGGTAAAGCAGAACGCCAGGTGTGCTTGGTGAATGCCAATTTAGTAACTGAGGGAAACAAAAGGGTGAAATGAACAGAATATTAAAAGAAAAAAAAGTTAAATTTTTAATGTTAGGTCAATCTCTTTGCCAAGAGCAGATTTAGTAATCTGTTTTTTATTTACCTGTCGAACGTTTAAAGGGAAATAGGTCTTAGTTCTGAGACACTGAGACATCAGTTCCAACACTTACATCTTTAAAATGTACTTGCCTGGCTTTAAATAGGATCTATAGATTCTTATTATATGTTTGAAGAGAGTAATTGCTGTCTACTCAGATTTTCAAATAAGGCTCATCGAATAATGACTAAAACCTATTATTTTATAATTCTGATTATTAGGGCCACTCAGGAAGAACAATACTCTCTTTTCCAGTCACCCCATTCTCTATCAGGCTTTTAATGAAAAGTGGGACATTAACCATAACTTTAGAAATATTTCAGCAGTTTTGAGGGTACCTGAGATTATGAAAGATTCTCTCCACCGGGGCAAGGACAATGACCGAATTCCATTGGAGTAACTTCCTTTGTATCCAGATTGTCCAGCAACTTTTCGAACGAGGATTTTTCCTCCTGAATTATCACCATACCACTGTGAACAAAGAATAACATCTGAGGCAAGATTGAAAAGAAACCTACTTCACTGACAAATTGGCATAACCAGAGAACTATTAATAAATTGACCTCCATCTCTCTAAACAGAGGTGGAGACAGAGAAATTAAGAACAAAAAAAAGTCAAAAGCCTTACCCATAGAAATGTCTTTTTCAAAAACACAACCTACTATTTGATTTCCTTAGATTTTCTTTCACTAATTGTTCTGACAGTCAGGAATGTCTCTTTGTTCCCCTCAAATTTCTTTTTCTAACAAAAGAAGCTATTTCCATTAGACATTTCTATTAGTATCTTTTAAATATAATGCCAAATAAATTCTCTTTTTGATACTTTCCAAGCACAATTTTTCTAAACAACACAGAATATGTGACTCTATTTCAAGAAGGTAGTATAAATTTCTGCAAACAACAGTCCTTTAAGTGTAATTTTAGGAAGATAGAGACTAGATCTGTGCTTTCATTGGTAAAGGGAATACTACTAGGGAAGGAAACTCCTACTACCTTCTCAGTGACTTAAGGCATTGTGGTCACTGATCTCTGCTGTAAACCCTAGATATTTACAGTCATGGATTATAGCAGTTGGAAGAGACCTTTGAGATCATCAACTTTAACCCTTTCATTTTGTAGTTGAAGAAACTGGGTATGAGAGAGGTTGGATTACTTGTTCAAAATCATTTCATGATTTTGGTAGAGTTTCATGATAGTGGTAGAGTCAGTACCCAAGCCCAGGATTCCTGACTCCAAATGCTGCTCTCCTACCATTACTTCTATTGCTGCCATAGTCTGGAATATCCTGCCTCCTTCTCTTTTAGGTAAATCTTGACAATGCTCTGTGGTTTAGCTCAATTCCCACAATCTCTAAGAGCTTTCATTCATACTAGAGCCCACATTAATCTCTCCTATTTCCCTGAAATCTTTATAAATCTCTAACATACCATTTAGCAATTAATTTGTTCTATACAATACTGACTCTAATTGTTAAGATGATTCATGTTCCAAACTAGACTGTAAACTCCTTGAAGACAAGGACAGCATTTAATATTTTCTTATCATACCCTAAAGCACTTACCACAATGGTGCTAGTGTAATAGGTGACCAACAAATGCTCATTGATTGAATGTTTTATTGGTATATTGTAATTAAATTGGTCCTTACTGTTTTGTGTTACCATGAAAAGAGTGCTGAATTTGTACTTTTAGCATCTGGGTTCAAATATAGGCTCTGCCACTACCTGTATGGCTTTGTCACTTCATCTCTCTGGATCTCAGTTTCCCTGCTCTATAAAATCAGGGAACTGAACTAGAGTCAGGGGTCCAGAACAAAGTTTGGATTCAGTCAAAGGTCTGCACCTGAGGACCTAGAAGGTCACATGTGGCCTTGAGGCTGCAGGTTCCCCACCCCTAATAGTTTGGTCTAAATCTATATTCCTGTGAATGGATCTTTTCAAATATGCAGACCCCTTTTAATGTGAAAAAAAAAGACAGACTTCCCACATAATAATGACTATATTATTAACATCCATTAGCTAAGAAAATGTATAATGGCATAAAACTTGTTTGAATTCAGTAAGGCTTTTAAGCGAATGTGTTATTTTATTGTGTGAGTACATAATAGCTTTGAATACAGTTGAAAAAAATTAACACATCTATACCTGTTGAAAAGTATTTATTCTATCTGCAGAAGGAAGGAATGTTTGCTTAACTCAAATCATTTCATGTGATGTACTTCTTGAAAGGACTTTATAGTTACCCCAAGAGGTCCCCAGCTCACAAATTAGGAATCACTAGCAGAACCTATGGGCAGCTGATAAATTCAGAAACAGCTGAATCTCAGACTTCACGGCTAGTTTCTGATTAGATGCTGGTCTGGAGGTAGGTGATCTTGCCAGAAGCGTGTGACTGTCTCTGTCTTTCGTCAAGGACTCTTCACTACATCAATCTCTGAGGACTCTCCCTTTTCTTTGATACCTCTATAGATACAGAGATTAGTTCTGGGAAGAGACTGAACCAAAGAAAAATCATATTCTCTTAAATATGTCCAATAACCTCTTGTTCTGAAATCGAATCAAGAGAATTGCTCAGTCAGGGAAGCCTGATAAATCATCAGAGATGGAATGTGACTGTAACATTTTATTGTTATGAAATCCCTTCATCTAAAATATTAGCCTCTTCTAAACAATAGTATCCTCTCTCAGATCTCTCCCACGTCTTGTCTCATCCAGCTCTGTTTGTGACAGAACTAGTTATGATAAAAAAACAGTTTCTTCCCTTATGAGTTTTTACATCAAGGAATCAGTTCTTTTGACATCTTTATTCCCTTTTTCTTCTCTAAAATCAGCCTGGCTATCTTGGTTGAAAAAGAAAACTGTCAGGAACAAGAGGTTCCATGCTATTTCAACCTAAGAAATCTCCATTAACTTTTTGCATGGACATCAATATTTCTTTCTAACTGATTTTTCACCACATCACTCTCTGGGGGGTTTATCAACCTAAAATAGCTTTGTATAGCTAATTTTCTTCTCTCTCTCTCTCTCTCTCTCTCTCTCTCTCTCTCTCTCTCTCTCTCTCTCTCTCTCTCTCTCTCTCTCTCTCTCTCTCTCTCTCTCTCTCTCTCTCTCTCCTGTTTCTCTCTAGCCTGCTCTTCTCTAGCCAGGCATAGTGATGGTGATGATACTACCTGCCCTAGCTACCTAATAAAGTTAAGAGGAAGAAAAAAACCACCAAGATAACAGATGCAAAAGTGTTTTAAAATATTGAAAATGTTATGTAAATATATTTTGATACATTTGTAATATATTCTTCTGGGTTATCCCTTAACTCTCATTTGCATTTGGAGGATATGTCCACACTCTTTCTCATGGTTCTAGGGGTAACCTTAATGGCTAGAATTTCCTCTTAAGGAGCTTCCAATGGTATACTTTTCACAATTTATCAGTGAATGATCTAAAACTGCTTCCAGCAAATATGTTTACTAAAGGGATGGTAAGAATGGTAATTACAAAAACATTCCCTCCCACAACTAGGGAGGGCTTGCAAAAAGTCCCTGAGGAGAATGGACTCAGACTTAAATTACAGTGGTATTGAGGAATAAGTGTAGAGAACATTTGTGACATGGGGGTATATTATGATCCCTGGCCCTGGAAGTCCTTTCTCCTTTTATGGAACCTTCATGACATTCACTGTTTGTTGTGGTTGTTGTTCAGTTGTGTCCAATTCTTCACGACCTCATTTGGAGTTTTCTTGGCAACCACTGGAGTGATTTGCCATTTCATTCTCTAGCTCATTTTACAGTTGAGGAAACTGAGGCAAACTGGGTTAAGTGACCTGCCCAGGGTCACACAACTAGTAAGAGTCTGAGGTCAGATTTGAACTCAAGAAGATGAGTCTTTCTGACTTCAGGCCTGGCACTCTATCCAATGTGCCACTTAGTTACCTGGAGTTCACTGTGGTGTGTAGCATTACTGATGACAATTTTCAGGATTGACTCCTCAAGGCACCTCTGTTGGACGACTGATCTGTTACTAGTCCAGGTCTCTCTACTTGCGACATGGTTCTCCCTCTTTTATTTGGGTGCCTTGGTATTATTTGGGTGTCATCTGTCTTTACCCAGTGATCAAAGCACAGTCAATCCTCTCAAACTGATTAAGGACTTGTTCACACATATTATCAAATGAGGTGATATTTATAAAAGTGCTTAGCACATTGTAGGTGCTAGGAATAAACATAAAAATGTTTATTCCCTCCCTCCCTCACACCTAGTTTGCATTGTCACTGCTTCATTGAACTATTTGAGCCTTTTGTGATGATATTAATTGGGGCAGGTTGGAACCCCCTTACCCTTATATTTCCATGGATCTGTGATCTCATTGAAATGGTTACTCCCTTCTTCAGTGCAGATAACAACACAGTCGCAGCCTCTCAGTCTGTGCAACACTTAACATGAAATCACAGATTTCAAACTGGAAGGGACTTCATTGTTCATCTAATCTATCTCCTTCATTTTATAGATGAGGAACTTGAGACTTAGAGCTCAAGTTAAGTGACTTGCTCAAAATCAAACATGTAGGAAGCAGTGAAATCAAGGTTTGAACTTAGGTCATTAGACTCCAAATCCATCACTCTTTCTACTGAACTTTACTTTGGTCTGTATCCCTCACTCACAAGAACTCTACTCAACATGGTACAGATCCTTTCTCTAGATCTCTAGATGTTATATATTGATAATTGATATTGATCAGTGGAGTCCATATCATTTGATTGGCCAACCTTATTTTCCAGTTATACATCCCTTTGATGACATCCTTTGTGCTGTGTTTTTGCAGAATTTTTTGTTAATGATATTCATTGCCCTTTCGGTGACTCTCAACTCTAATTCTTCAGAGACTGTGATATTCTATGGCTTATAGCCATTCAGCATCACAGGATGAATATGAATATTTAAAATATGGGCCTTTGTTTCTAGGAATTTGTAACTGGGGCAAATACTATAAATTATACTGGCAACAAGCAGCATGAAGAACCCTCTCAGCCGAGGGAGAAGGTAAGAAAAAAGAGGAATTAGGAAGGAATTCACTCAGTTTGCCATTTGGTAGCTTTCTATTTTAACTAATCAAACTCATTAACTAGGTACTAAACTTCGATGTTTCTATGTTGCTCATAGATGACAAGTATTGTTAATGCCCTTTATATATGGCACCATGGAAAAAAGTCTTGGTATTCCCATACTTCTTATGGATCTGATAATCTGGAAGGTAGGCATTCTTCATCTACTTGGTTTTTCTAGTATGGATAGAAGGCTGAACTCCTTTGAGAGATAATGAATCTTACTTATAAGGCCTTGCAACATCATGGTACTTGATTCAGTTAGCAAAATGTCATTCATAAACATTTGGGGAATTTCACCATCTATAGAAAAGCTTTCCTGTTGACTTCCAGGTCATGTGACCAACAAACTGAAAGAGTAAACATTTTCTCTAGTCCCTAATGATCTCAAAAAAATCTCAGAAGAGGAGTTATGTATGAGACATAGAACATTTACAGCTGAATTCACAGGACAAGAAAGAGAAAAGCCTGACAAAGCAGAAGTCTTATAAAGTAACCCTTGGAAACATTAATCTTTAATCACAATGGATACATTGCTGGGCCTGAAGTCAGGAAGACAAGAGTTCAAATCCAGCCTCAGACACTTACTAGCTATGTGATCCTAATTAAGTCACTTTAACCTCTCTTGGCCTCAGTTTCCTCAACTGTAAAATGGGGGTTATAATAGTACCTACTTTCTAGGGTTGTTGTGAAGATCAAATGAGACAATATTTGTAAAGTGCTTAGCAAGTCCCTGGCACATAGTAGGTGCTATATAAATGTTAGCTATTTATTATTATTGTTGTTGTTCTTGTTGTTATTCATACTCAGCCTCCCTTTCCCACCTGCCTTCATGTTCTGGCAAGGATGCATAAACTGACCCATGGACCTATCTGTGACCTCCTCAGAGAGTCCCCTCTTGCTGTAGAAACTCTTCAGACGTTGTTCCCAAATCTCTTTCCATTCCCCATTCCATTGTAGCAAGCAGTAGACATTGATTTTGCCTGGTCACATGATGTGTGTATGAAGGGTAAAGAATTGGGCTGTCTTCCATCTATTGGTGGGTTAGGAATCCCCAAGTCTATAAATATTTTGCCCACAACACCCATCTTGATCCCACAATCATGTAAAAGAAGCAGAAGCTAATTAAGCCTAGTCAGAGAATGAAAGAATAAAGCAACTAGTAGGTGCTCAGTGTGTGTGGCTGCACTGGGCCTGAAGGAAAGGGATAGTCTTATCCTCTCAGAAGTGACTTAGGGAAGATATCAAGGCCAGCAAAACTAAATTCTACAGTGTGGGAAGAAGCTGAAGCAGGTAGAATGGACATGTACGCACTAGCAAAGAGAGAGGACTCAGTGTGCACATAGGAATATAAGGGGGAAAAGCTGAAACACCAACATTTCAAGAGAAAGAGAATTTAACTAAAAACCTAGAATGCAAAGAGATAAATCAACAGAAAAGATATTAAAATTAAAAGGAAGAATAAATGCTAAATACTCGAAGAAATTAAAAAGCTCTCTTAAATGTTATGAGACAAAAGAAGTTGAACCGATGTCTGAGGAAACAAATCTTGGAATCTCAAGAGAGCATGGAACAAGAGTGGTTCAAAAGAGAAACAAAAATGATAAGAGAAAAAAACTTGAAAGGGAAAAATGTTAGAATACATAGCTTTCACAGAAGAAATAATGAGTAGATTGAAAAAAAAAACCTTGAGTCTACAGTTGTGAATTTCTCCAAAAATGCTAAAAAGAGGATAACTAATTTGGAATGCAAAAACACTGACATGAAGGACAATTAGAAAGAAGAGAAACAAAAGACAACAAGGTTAAAAGAATGCATGACCTCTATAAAAGAAAAAGTCATGATTTTGAAGACAGGAGAGGCCCAGAGACAATTTAAGAATCATAGGTTTCCCAGAAGAATACAATAAAATGAAAAACCTGAATACCACAATGCAAGAAATAATACAAGAACACTGTTCAGAACTTTTGAATACAGAAAACAAAACATCAATCAAAAGAATCCACAGTTGGACTCCAGGAAATAACTTCAAGACACATAGTGGTTAAATTGGCTAATTCTAGTGACAGTCCCTCTTCCAAATGGTTTCTTCAGAGGACGTTCTCCTTGACAGTGGCAAATTCCTTTGGCAAGCATACACATCTCTGTTTCATGCCTACCTTGATGTTAATGAACAGCAGGTTGTCAAGCAAAGTTATCTCTGTTGTTCCCCCATTCAAAGGTCTTTCATTATTTTCACATATGCACAGGAGACATCTTGCTAGAGAATAACCTTCCAAAATGTTTTCAGACTTTGTTTTATTGAATCCAGCACTAAGAACAGTGGGATCTTGCATTCTCTACACTTTTCATGTAGTTGTCAGACTATAAAAATGTTTGCTACTATGGAATATCATTATATGAACCTCACAAATATAAAAGATGACAATTGGGATTCACTTGTCGGTTGTTAATTACTGATGTGGCTTTAGTTTGCAGCGGAAAAAGCAGTTGAGCCTGCCATAAAAATTCAGGATGGTCCCTACCAGCTTCATCTTTTTTCTCTCTTCACAGGCATAATATTGTCCAAGAACATTCCAAATAGCCAGGTGGCTGAAGATTTGTTTATTTAAAATTGAAATTCAGTAAGGAGGACTTTTCTAAATTTGTTGCTTGGGTTTTAGCATTTAGCTTAAGTTGTTATGGCAGACAGTCTCAAAAATCCAAGGCCATAAGCCATGATTTCAGGATAGATGCAACTTTGGCAGCTATGTTTTTTGTGGAGTTACCAAAAGCCATGTACTGTGCAAAGCAAACTGGATTTGGAATCAGAGAACCTGGATTCAAATACTGGCTCTGCCACTTACTAGTTGTACAACCCTGAGCAAGGCATTTAACTTCTCTTGGACTCAGTTTCCTCATCAGTCAAATGAGGGTTGGGCTTGATGATTTCTAAAGTCTTAGACTTTCTCTCTCTAAAAATCTATGATCCTGGAAAGGCAATGAGAAATAGGGAGAGGAGAGAGAGCTGGCCTTAGAGCTAGGAAGAGCTATGTTCAAGTCTAACCTGTGAAACAGACTGGCTGTGTGACCCAAGACAAGTCACTTAACCTTTAAGCATCCTAGGAAAGTCTCTAAGACCATAAATTACAGAGAAAGCAGAATTCTCCTTTCTTGCACAAAGTTGATTGTTTTTGAACCCAAGTGTAAGGCTTTGCTTTTATTTCTATTAAATTCTATATCATTAGGTGTGGCCCAGTAGTCTATCCTATCAAGATCTTTTTTTGGATCCTGATTGTCATCAAGTGTCTTAGCTTTCTCTTCCCCCCATCTTCCTGTAATGTGCAAATTGTTAATAATTTTTGCCACCTTTGAATCTTATCTGATTCTACTTGGTTGTTTGTCCTAGATTTAAATAGAAACCTCTGAAATGTTGATTTATCTTCCATCAAGGGAGAGCTTTTTTTAAAAGGTGACTTTAAATGAAGACTCAGTCAATCCTTCTTTTCAACTAGTGCTATGAAAAGAGAACCATGACAACTCATTCCTTTCCCCTAGTAGGTAATCCCGTCTGACTGTGTGTAGTCTCTCTGAGCCCACGCCTTGATCACTGGGTCCTGAAATAGCTCAAAGCTCCCCACCTGTGAACAGCAGCGCCACAGACACTGGAATATGATGCGTAAATGTCAGTGCCATAAACATGGTATTTGGGGTCTTGACATCCAGCTGGACATTTCGCAATAAACTCAGGATTAATTATCTTCCCAGCCTTGACATCACAGTTGATCTGAGGCACAGCTGCGAATGCAAAATGATGGCAAAATTAAACCCAGTGCTGCAGGTGAAACCACATGCAGGGTGAGCAACAAGAGGTTATGACTGTTTATTCGCTTCATCTCCCAAAGCAGAGCTATTCCTGCCCCTGGCCCCATTCAGTCACCAAATAAAAGCAAACATAGAATCTTTCTGAAAACCATCAGCTCTCAGTGACCGTGCTTAAACCAAAAGACGGTTCTAGGTGACCTCTAAAAGAAGAGATAGGAGAATTCACCTCTTTCCCTTCTTTGGCGGGGGAGGGAGGTTTGAAGGGTGTGACCGTGGATGTGTAACGTTACATGTATAATCAGACTTGATATGTTGATTAATTTTGCTGAACTGCTGTTTGCCCCTCTTCCTTTTTTTATTTGTTAAACAGGATCAGTCTCTGGGTGGGGGAGGAATATATTGGGAAATAAAGATATATAAAACCCAAAAGATATATTTTTTTTAAAGATAGATCTTAATAGCCTGTCATCTATTATTGTTAAAAAATTCTGGACCTGCCTTTGGTGCCTTAAATGTACTCTTAAGATAAGAGCAGGATTGTTCTGTTGTATGCAGTGGAGTGGACAGGGAAGTCAATTAACCTCTCTGCATCTCAGTTTCCTCTTCTATAAAATGGGGATTATAATATCTGTAATATTTACTTTAGAGGGTGGTTGTGAAGTTCAGGTGAGAAAACGAGCACACTTTGCAAATGTGGAAGTTTTTCATAAAAGTCAGTTATTAATTTGGATGTTCCATGGGTCCACTTGAGGGAGAGAAAACTGTAAGTAAGGCATTCTTATAAATAAGTAAAAATACCACAAACCCACTAGCCCTGCCCCAGTTTTGCTTAAACACAGACACAGAAACCCACTCACCTCCCCTTCCAAATCCCCTCCCCCCCAATGATTCTCTGACCCCCCAAGTCACTAAATGGACAATGCAAGAGGCTACTCATCTAGCTCCCATAATTCCTCCACTTGTACAAGGAGCTCTTTGCCAGTCTACTCTAGCGTAGCCAGGCCCAAGACTATGAAGAGCTTCAAGGAGTCAAAGCTATCCTTTGAAATGCTGTTAGAAGCAAAGCCTTCTGCTCAGACTCTCCTGGCCTACGCTCAGGAAACATGAAACTGAACAATCAGGACGTTTCTAGGGAAATAAGTGGAAGAATGAAGTAAGAGGTAGCAGGGCATAATGGACAAGCACTATGCTTTTCAATCATGTCCAACTCATTGTGACTCTACATGGGTTTTCTTGGCAAAGATACTGGAGTGGTTTGTCATTTCCTTCTCTAGCTCATTTTATACATGGGGAAACTGAGGCAAACAGGATTAAGGGACTTGCCCAGGGCCACACAGCTAGGTAAGTGTCTGAGGCCATATTTGAACTCACAAAGATGAGTCTTCGTGATTCCAGGCCTAGTGCCTAACCACTGTACCACCTAGCTGCTCATTGGACTTGGAGTTAGGTTCAAATCCTGCCTCTGACATTTGTTTACTGTGTGACTACAAGCAAATTATTTCACTGAGCCTCAGGTCATTTTCTAAGGCATCGGACCTTAATTTGTATCCATGGACCCAAGTGGTCTGTGGATAAGTTTCAGGAAGGTCTGAGAACTTGGAATGTTTAATATTTTGATAACTATTTCAATTTCATTTCCTTTGTAATTCTAAGTATTTTTAAAATTCATTTAAAAACATTTTTCTGAGAAGAGGTCTATAGACTCAGCAATACTGCCAGAATGTTCCATGACACAGAACAAATGGTTAAGATCCCCTTGAAGGTGAGAGGTTATCTGTGTTGGTAGGGCAAGTTCCCACAAAACTGGGGCAACAAAGGGCCTCTGATGGAACACTCCAATAACACCTGAGTTTGAAAAAAAGGATCAGACAACATGCCTTAGGTCATAACTCTTCCCCAAAACACCTCACACTGCCAAGTTCAGTGGCAAAAGAATAGCACACCCTGCCTCACGGGAGTAGATGAGGTCAACAATAACATCGAACATTAACATAACACTTAAATGTTTAAACCACCAGGTGGCACTGAGAGCCATTCACTAAGGAGTCCCACCTGACTTGGGTAAGTGTAGAAGCCTTGATGGATTGAATGCTGTGTTTGTTCTGTATGGTTACCAGAGAGACAGTGACCTTCAATCCTGACTTCAGCCTTTACCAGTCTGTGACTCTTGTTAAGAGGTGTTCGGACTTGTGGATAATCTCCCAACCCACTGGCTAACCCTGTCTCATTTTGAACTTGCTGCACAATAGAGCCACTACATTTGCACATTGAATTTCAACTATGAGAGACAAACAGGCAGACATCAAAATAGAAAGAGATAAAGACAGAGACAGGGAGAGAAAGGAGAGAGGAGAGACCAAGAGAGGGGGACAGAGAGAATAATAATAATGATGCTGCTGCTGCTGCTGCTGGTGATAATGATGATTTAAATACTGTAGGAGATTACATCTGCCATTCTACTCCATGACCATATATGCCTTGCAGTGAGTGTGAAATGAGAGCTGTGAATCTTACTTCCAGCTCTGAAAGCTGAATATCCCCATCCCACCAGGTGATACTGGTGCCTACCTCCCTCTCTGTCACTCCAATCCACCTGAGGTAAGGGTAAGGAAAGGCTGTGGTGCTGGGGAGAGAGGCCTCAGTGGGACACTAGGCAAAAGAATGGTGGAGTTTTATCCAGCAGCAGTTCATTCCCAGTCCCATTTTGTGCCCTAGACCAACTGTTTTTACCTTTCATTGTATATGTATAGTGCCTGGCACATAGGAGGTGCTCAATAGATGCATCCTGACTTAGTCTTTAGAGCCAGTCCTTGTACTGAAATGATAGCTGTTTCCTGACAAATTCCCTAACATTCACTGTTTCAACGTGCCCCTGGCTGTTCACCATGGAGTTCTGATGCAGAGAGGAGGCAAATTTTATTATACTCAGTTTAAATCCAAATCCCCAAGTAAGATACAACTCCATTATATTTCAGTGAGCTTCAGTCACGTCACCTTAGTATAATGAAGTGAACTTTACACAGAATGAGGCAAAGTGGCTTAGAAATTGCATGCGGCATTTATTCAGAGAATAGACTCAGTAAGCATATAAAAATACTTGATAACTAGAGAACATAATGTATATTAAAATAATAAAACATCTACTGAGTCTGCCATACTCTTAAATCCCACAAGTGATCCTGGACATAGAATACATTTAGACCCAGGAATTCTGGGCAATGACTCTCTCCCTTGAGCAGGCAAATGTAACAACATAGTTCCTGTAGAATGTCAACTTCCTGTAGGGCTAAGTTATCGGTACAATTATAGACACTTTGGAGTTGGGGTCTGGGGCGTGGAATTTAGTATTCATTGAGAATTGGTGTCTTTGGAGAGTGATGCTTTCCTAATCTTGATCTTACTACCTGCTTGCTGGCAGTGACTTCTGATTGCTTCTGTCCCTACCAAACCCATTTTGAAGTAGAATGAGTAGATTCAGAAGCAAATAATCCTAGCAAGCAGACTTCCACAATCACAAGTTCTTGTGCTCCACTCATGTTTCTTAGTGTAGTCTCTATCAGTCCCTTGGCTCCTTAGATGTAGTTCACCATGCAGCAGATAAACCACTGGGCCTGGAGTCAGAAAGACCTGCATTCAAATCTGGT
The DNA here is from genome assembly GCF_003287225.1 of Phascolarctos cinereus. Lineage (NCBI taxonomy): Eukaryota > Metazoa > Chordata > Mammalia > Diprotodontia > Phascolarctidae > Phascolarctos > Phascolarctos cinereus. Next base: position 208,468,742 of record NW_027555625.1, read on the forward strand.
TTTAGATACTTACTAGCTGTGATCCTGGACAAGTCACTTAACTTTTGCCTCCATTTCCTCAACTATAAAATGGGAATAATAATTGCACCTCAGCAACAAACAGTAAATGCTATAAGAATGCAGAGATAAGAAGACTGATGCGTGCTAGGGAAGGTAGGAGCAGCCTGATGGAGGAGATGTAACTTTGATGATCATATAGTATGAGCTGGTGAAACTTGGTTTGACTGGTTTGACCTCAGCCCCCAGGGCGCATCTGTGCTAAGGCTTAACTGACTGATAGATGGAGCATCCTCCCCCAAGCTCAGGCAGTTTTAAGCTGTGCCATGCTTTGAGCTGTTTCCTGGCTCTCTGCTCTTCATTCCTCATACCTTATTAGGCGATTAGAGAATATCTCCATTTCATTGGTGTACATCATTCCACTGCTTTGCCTCATGGGTGACAGAGCAGTTTTATCTTAGTGCTACATCAGCTCTTTGCCTAAAAAATGTGTATAAGTTTGGGCCTTGAAAGGCTTGAGGCAGGGCATGGATCTGAGTATATTTCCCACTGCTTGTCTGAGCCATCAACTGTATGCTGTCCATCTTATGCTGTTCTCCATTCGCATCTTTTCTCTTCCCATAGCTACCATCCCTGGGTGGCAGTGTCATTCTCTGGAAGCAGTTGCCTCCCCTTTTGACTGGCACATAGAATTTACAGAGGGGATGGAAGGACATTTTGGGGAGAGAAGGAAACTAAATATGTGCATGAGATCTGGAGTAAGCCTAGAGTAATGGTATATCTGGAGGATGGTGAGACTAGTCTGGCTTAGGAGTTCATATTGGGGACTATTTGGAGATAAGGTTAGATTGGTGGATTTTCATTGTGAACTTACAAAGAAGTAAAACAAATGGTCCCTACTCTCAAAGCACTTAAAATCTAGTTGGGAATACAATATATATATATATATATATATATATATATATATATATATATGTATATATATATGTGTATATATATATATAAAAGTTAAGTAATATTGTGCAATAAAATATACTATTAGTGTCAAACGTGTAAGCAGATATTAAGCATATTTCACAATAGAGAGAGCTGACTATGTTCTGGGATATTTGATGAAGACATTATATAGAAGCAGGCTGGGGGGTGGGAATGATATAAACTAAATCTTGAAGAATGGATAGAATTTAGAAAGGTGAAGAAGAAAGTGGGCAAACATTCTGGTTAGAGAACATGGCATGAACCAAGATGTGGAGATTGGAAAACTCAAGATTCATTTAGGGGACAGTGAGGTAACCAGCCTGATCAGGATGTAGGATTCATAGAGCAGTGTGCGATGAGGCTGAAAAAGTGGGCTTGGGTCAGATTATGAAAGAATTTGAATGCAAAAGGCTAAAGAGTTTGGACTTTATCCTGTAGGCAGTGAGAAAACATTGACTCTTTGTGAACAGAGGTAATATAATGAAAGTGGTATTTTGGGATTAGTCAAGGGAGTGGGTAGCAATGAGCATATTTCATTCAGAATCAGATTCTCTCTTTTATGCCCCTACACCTTGCCCCAAGCTGGCACCTCTTTTGGTGAAAATTCAACTCAAATGACTACTGGCATACCCTGTTCTGCAGTTGCTATCACTACTGCCATCATCATCAATCTGTCAGTCAATAAGCATTTATTAAGCACTTACTGTATGCCAGAGGCTGGGGACATAAAAACAAAGATAGAAGTCCCCCTCTTCAAAGAGATTATGTTCCATTTGGGGAAATAACATGTACTCTTACAAGTATGTACAAAGTAACAAAAAGTAAATATCTACAAAGTAAATCACCATCCACGGAAGCAAAAGGAGTTTTATTAAATTGAATTCAAAAGCCTTTTTGGAGCGAATGCCTGGCAAATGTTGCAGGGAAACTCATAGTACTGGCTTTATTGAAGAAATAACCAAATAAGCTATCAATGGAGCCAAGCATCACTTCCCAGGGCAACCCACATTGGTTCCACATATGTTGGTCACGGCCTACCTGGAGTATGTCAGCCCGTTCTAAGTGTCACGTTTTAAAAGGGACCCTCATAAGCTTTAGTGCCTTCAAAGAATGAGAACTCATTATAGAATAGTATAGATTTAGAGTTTAAATAGATTTAGGACCTCAGGGGTCATCTAGTTCAGCCCCCTCATTTTAAAGATGGGAACCTTGAGGCCCAGAAAGTTGACACTTGCCCAAGGTCACATCAATAGGAGATTTGAATGCAGGTTTTTTAGCTTGAAATCCATCACTCTTTTGTCCTGTACCACACTGGAAATCACGTCATAGAAGGAATGGTTGAAGAAACAGTAGGTTTTTAGCCTAGAAAAGAGAAGATTTGGGGGAACAGTAGTGTTGGTGGTGGATGTAATGGCTGTATTCAAATATTTGAAGGGCTGTCATGGAGAAAAGGGAGGAGACCTGCCATGCTTTTCTCCAGAAAGATGAGCAAGGTCATCTGTATAACAATGGGGAAGGCTGCCTACTCAAGGAGTGAGCTCCTCTCTCTAGTTTAAACAGAAACTGTAATCATTTGTCAAGGATTTTGTAAAAGGGTTTCCTGCATGGGGTGGGAGGTTGGACTGGATGACCTCTAAGGGCCCTTCCTTCCAACTCCAAAATTCTGTGAATGGATTCTGAATAGTGGCCAGGCCACCCACTCCCTCTCTAAGTTTCTGTGATGGTCTCAGCTGTTAATGACTTCCAGCTGTACCAACAATCTGACTCCTTTTAACCCTTAACTACCTATGCTAGTCATGTTAACATTTCATCCGGTCTTTAAAGAGATTTGGAACCAGAGCCCCATCTCTTTCCTTACCCTGCCCTCCCAGCCAACCTTGGCTGGCTTGGTTCTGGGCCAGCTTGGAACTCCTTCCTTCCCTTGGGAATTCAGCAGGCCATGTTTGCTCACAGCCTTAAACAATTTGTGGCTTGAGTTAAGAAATTCTAGTTTGGTGCTTGAAACAGTTTCACTGGTTTCATTCTTCCCACCTAAGGATGACTCTAGACCAAAGTTATTTTCTTCTTTGCCTTTCATTTTTGTAACCCGGACACTCAGGTCTGTATATTCAATTCTGGGACCTGGGGTGTGTTTCAGACTTTTTTTTTTTAAGAACAACTTTTGAGCTGGTGATGCTGGATTCCACTCTAAAACTGGCTGGTTGGTTTGTATCCTAGATGTGACTGGGCAGGTTGAATTTCATGTCTCTTCAAGACCCCTCTCCTCTCTTGGGGAGACCAGGTTAAAGCATTCCTTTTATTTCTGGACTCTTTATAAGAGAGGAGAGCTGCAGTACAGTGAAGTTAAGTTATATTATAACCAGCAAATATTCAAATTTTCATGTCTGGCTGTTAAGAATAGCTCTTCTCCCAGGTCCTTTCCCTCTGTTGTCCTCTCCTACCCTGTTGCCACTGTAATTCATAATAATAGCTAGCATTTATACAGTTCTTTAAGATTTGCAAAATGCTTTGCTCTCTATACAAATACTCTCCCATTTTATCCTCAAAATTACTCTAGGATCTGGTGTTACTATTATCCCCATTTTATAGGTGAGGAAATGGAGACAAACAAAGATTAAGTGACTTGCCTAGGGTCTCACGGCTGGTAAATTTCTGAGACTGGATTAGAATGCAGGTCTTTTTGACTCCAGGTCCAACACACTAGCCACTGTTCCACCTGGTTTCCTCGATTCTGGACAGGTGTCAGGTATGCTTACCTGGTCCCTCCTAGGGCTCAGTTCTGACCAAAACGCAAGTTCTAGCCCTGGAGAGAACATTCATGGAGCTTCTTAGAACATCTCTGCTAAGTATCAACACATTATTGCCATAGCTTTCTATTGTTCTCTGTCTAGGTTCTGATTTCTGATGCCCCAGTATCCTTGACCTGAGTCCTTACCCAGAATTCCTAATTCTGTCCTTGTCTCCACATTGAGAGGCAGAATGGCATTTTGGATGAAGTGAAGGACTTGGGAGTCAGAAAATCTGACTCCAAATCTGCTTCAGATGCTCCTTAGCTATGGGAACATGTGTGAGCCATCTAGCTTTCAGATCCTCAGCTCCTTCACCAGTAAAAGAGGCAAATAATACCAGCACTACCAACCTCATGGGATTCTGCGCAAATCATTTGGCAAAACTTAAAATGTCATGTAAATACAAATTAATATTAATCCTTGTGTATTTCTTCTCTAAAGATTTAGTCTTACTTTATTGCCCAAGTCACTTGTCTGGAAACTTAACTGCTTAGTCCTGTTAGATTGTTTGGTATCCCAGCAAGCTCTTTCCTTTAGAGACAAAAACTAAAGGTAAGCTCAGTAACCCTTAATTCAGATATGTCATAACAGACAGACGCCTGTCTTATTGCTTGCTTCACAGTGCCACATACCAGGTGTGGGTACTAGCAATAGTTCACGAAATCTCCCTCCATGCATACCATGATGACCACATAAGGGAGTCTGCATTCTGCTACATTCATACTCATGACAATTTTCTAACTTCATTACTGTGGGTTCTTAGGTTCTCTACTTGTCCACCTAATCTTTTCTCTCATGCTGAAAGGCATACTTCCCATATCACAGCTCCTGCCTTGTCTTCTCCAAGTTAGTATTCACCATACCCAGGTTGTCTAGTAGTCACTCCAGACTTCCACTTACTTTCTGTTGCATCTAAATACTTTCTGTTAATTATAATCACTAGCGTAATAGAGTTATGGGCTAACCACCTTGACGTGTAGCCTAGGTATGGTGCTACCTGCTAGCACCTAACTCTTTTTCATCTTGAGTTCTGAGGTAACCCAGGGATATGTTTGAATGATGCCTTATTAATTACTAAAATTATGGCATCTTTCTCATTTTAAAAATTTGCTTTGAATCCTCACCCAAGTTTATTAAATGTTGCTTATTTAATAAACTGGAGAAACCCTTTTCCCCATAATTAATTGCTTCTCTCTTTCTCCCCCTTCCATATATGAATATACATGTATATATACAGATGTTGTATAATATATACATATTGATATATATATATGTGTGTGTGTGTGTGTGTGTGTGTGTGTGTGTGTGTGTGTGTTTACACATATCTCCCCAAACTCCTAGGTTTAAATAAATATCAGTTACTAGCTATATATTTTATTAACAATATAACCAATAATAACACAAAGATGTACATAAGTATTTACAAAGTTTAGCGTAAGAAAGATCATAGACAGAATCATCTCTGTTACCATTGCTCTAAACCCTCCCCTCTTTCTGACTTCCCTATTACTACAGAGGGCACCACCATGTGCCCAGTCATCAAGGCCAGTACCTCAGTGCCATCCTCAACTCCTTCATCCCACACATCTAATCTGTTGCCAAACCTTCTTCTTCCTACTTTCCCAGTATCTCTTGCATACTCTCCTGTCTCTTCATTCTCACAGGTGCCACCCTGCAGCAGGCTCCCATCACTTCATGACTAGGTTATTGATATAGCCATTCTGGTTGGTTTCCCTGTCTCAAGTTTCTCCCCAATCCAATTCAGCTTCTTAGATGCCTGAAGCAGAGGTCTGACTATGTCACCCCCTCCTCAATAAACTCCAGTGGTTCCCTATTACCTTCAGGATCAGATACAATATCTTCTATTTGGCTTTTGAAGTGCTTAATAACCTGCATCCTTCCTATCTTCTCAGTCTTTTTAAACTTCATAATTCAGTGACCCTGGCCTTCTTGTCATTTCTCACACATGATACTTTATGTCTCATCTTTATGCTTTTTTGCATCCCCCAAGCCTGGAATTACCCTCAAGCCCTCCTTACCTCCATTTTCTGGCTTACCTGACTTTCTTCAAGACTCAGCTTACAACCCACTTGCTACAAGAGGTCTTTGCTGGTCCTCTCTATTGCTTGTCCCTTACCTCTGAGATCACTTTCTGTTTATACTATCCATATCCATCTTACATGAACATAGTTGTTTGCATGTTGTTTCTCCATTAAAATGTGATCTTCTTGAGAACAGGGAATACATTTTAGCTTTTCTTTATATTCCCAGTGCTTAACAAAGTGCCTGACACATAGTAAGTGCTTGATAAATCTTTGTTGTTTTTGATGATGATGATTGAGGAGGAGGAGGAGGAGAAAGACTTCTCATTTCTGGAACATAGTCCCACCAGTCACCTCTCAAGATTTGTAGCCAAAATCTTGCAAGAACTCTGTTCTTATTTATTATTAGTATAAGGGTTATATTCAGTTTGTAGGGAATAATTTTTCTCTTTTCTCATAGCCTTTCCCTAGCCATGACAGGTAACTTCAGAATGACAATTAATCTCTTTATCTTTTCACTGATGACAGATCTCTTCAGCTCTACATAGACTCATCAAAAAATAGCAGTTAAACTGTAACTTTACAGAGCCTCTTAAAAAGAGAGTAACAGTATCTATAGTCTCTGTGGGAGAAGCTATTGAAGCCAATTTTGCATAAATTCCTCTCTCTCGCTACACCCACATTAGTGAAAGATGGGAAGGGAATCTTCCTGCCATCTCTCTCTTCTCCTCTCAGTCAAATAGTATGTCAGTCCTCTCACAGCCTGGTTCTTTGTTTCTAAGCTCTCTATCTCCAGCTAGTCCCATTCCTGATCCCTAATGTCAGATTTCCCAGACCCCAAACGAACTGCTCAACTTGCTGCAAGCTTCCTGCCTGCTCCCTAGATGGACCTGAGAGGTAGCTAACTGGTATAGTGGATAGAGTGCTGGACCTGGCTTTAGGAAGACTTGACTTCAGGTCCTGCCCTAGATACTTACTAGCTGAGTGATTCTGGGAAGGTCATTTAAACTGTGTCAGGTCCAATTTCTTCATCTGTAAAATGGGAATAAGAATATCACCTAATAGAGTTAGTGAACATATGATAAAAGAATATAAAGTAGCCTGCAAGCCCTAAAGTATACTATACATGTTAGCTATTATCATCATTACCCGGTGTGCTCAGCTGGGCCTTCGAGCATACTTTTTAACTGGCGTGGGCACTCAGAAGCTAGTCCCTAGATGTTTTTGTTGTTTGTTGTTCAGTTGCTTCAGTCATATCTGACTCTTTGTGACCCCATTTGGCAAAGATGTTGAGTAGTTTACCATTTCCTTTTCCAGCTCCTTTTCCAGATGAGGAAACTGAGGTAAACAGGATGAAGTGACTTGCCCAGGGTCACATAACTAATAAGTTTCTGAGACAGAGTTTAAACACAGGTCTTCCTGACTCCAGGCCCAGCATTCTATCCACTGCGCCACCTAGATGCTCTGGACATTTTTTTTTTTACCAGTTCTATTTGCTTCAATTTTTCAACCCACCTTTCTTCTCCAGCTTACATGGCAAACTCATCACCTCCCAATCCTTACTGACTACTATTTCCTCCTCCACCCTCTCTATCTCACTGTGTCCCTTTTTCTCATCTTGAATCACTTTCTCTACAGAACCTGAAGTGTGTACCTCAGCTCTAAGTCTGACTTTCAGACTCTGGTTTACCCTCAATCTCATCCAGCTACATTGATGTCTAAGTTTTGGTTCTGACAGTGACTGAATTATTGTAAGTCCTGGCAAATGATGAAACAAGGATGCAAAATGGCCTTCAGTGCTATGTGGTTGATCTCCTTTTGCTTCAGCAGTGTTGGTGGTAGTGTCAGAAAAGAGCGCAGAGAGTGCTAAGAATTCCAGTTACACAAACATACTTATACATGTATATATATATATATATATATATATATATATATATATATATATATATATATATATATATATATATATATATATATATATATATATATATATATATATAATATATATATATATATATATATATATATATATATGGGGGTGTATATAATATATTAGATATATGTATAAAAGCCATGGTCTAGATACCAATCTAATTCTCAGACACTATCTACTTAATCAACCCTTTACTTCCCAAATTTGCCTTCTTTCCTGAAACTCTTGTCTTCACTGGACAGCAGTGATTGAAACTTCACATATGCCCATAAATGTTTTGCCCAAGACTTTGCAATCTTTAACATTATTTTCTGGAATCTTTTTAGCAGTATCATTTGTATCCACATAAGTCACCAGAAGGCTTCCTTTAAGTCCCAGGTAAAATCTCGCCTACAGGAAGCCTTTCTTAGTCCCTCTTAATTCTAGTTCCTTCCCTATGTTAATTATTTCCTATTTATCCTGTAAATAGCTTGTTTACACATAGTGGTTTGCACGTTGTCTCCCTCACTGGATTGTGAGCTTCTTGAGGGCAGGGACTGTCTTTTGTCTTCCTGTCCCCAGTGCTCCTCAGGGTGTGTGGCACATAATAAGTGCTTATTGACTAATTGACAGAATTAGGTAGTAATCATCTAGTCAAACAAGTCTTCGGAACGTCCCTGTCACCTTTTGGATACACATCTTAGAAGACAGCAGATCCCTGAGTTGCTTTGCTCCCTCTCAGTAGGGAGTTGCTAAGCTTTGGTTTGCATTTCTTCTTCTTCTTCTGTCCTTTACTGGATGATCTCTCAACTAGCAGCACCCATGGACCCACATTATCGTTGCTCAAAGGACGAACAGCTCTTTCTCCTCAAAGGGTCCAGCTTTCTCTTCTTCAGGAAGAACCACAGGTCTGTTATTTAGCCTGTTATTTATATTTAGCCTCAAGTGTTCAGTGGTTGGTCTTTCTTTTTCCTCTGTGTGACTGACATTTCCCCCTTCAACTTGACATAGGTCAGCCTTCCCTTTCTTCATGGGCCCTTCATTTTTTCCCTTCTGTTCTTCCTTCTCTCTCTCCTTAAGATCCTTCTCTTTCATCTCAAATTCTTTTCTTGCACCTCTTTCTCCTCTTTATTTCTACTCCTTCACCTTCTTCTCCTTCTTCAACTTCCCCTCAAGTCTTCCCGAATTCCTCCTCACCAAATTCAGTTTCTGGCATCCTTTGCAATTTCTTCTCCTTATTCTTCAGCTCCAGTCTTTCTCATACTACCTTTCCCATACAACCCTATTCCATGGAAATCCCAAGGGTTCTTGTTTTTTGAGAAGAGTAATAGGAACACTACTTAAAGTTTAAAATAGGTAGAAGACATAAAACACTATGGTCTAAATCTCACCCTTTCAAAGGGAAATCAATGAGGTCATTCACGCTAAATGAAGACAGTTGATTTTGCTGCACCACAGTATTCATAATTAAAAGGAGGAATTTAGAAGAAAGCATCTGATGAAGAGTCCTTAGAGTCACCTAACTCTTGTTCTTGCTTTCAGTCTAATTTCCATGGTAACCAAGAGCATTATGGGACCTGAGGGAGTTCTCTCACCCCAGAGTGACACAGCTTCTTTGTGTTATTATTGGGTGGAGTCCCCAAAATAGGATTTGACAGGATTTAAAAGGAATTTTATAACCCAAATCTGGTAGGTGGTTGGGGATCTCTAACCAGAAATAGAAAGGTTAGTCAAAAGAACAGAGTGAATTATAAATTAGGGCTTCTGGTGGCCTTTTCTGGGTGCTTGGATAGGTATGATTACTTTAGCACCCGAGCTATAACTATGGCCTAAAGGAGATTAACCCTCACTTGCCTGTAGTCTTACCCCAGCACATGGTGGCAGAGAGCAGCTGACAGATCAAAGAAGTTGAGTAGTTGAAGACCATCAAACACAACTATATACTAGCAGAGATGCACATGAGAAATGACATGACATGGGGCAGCTAGGTGGTGCAGTGGATAGAGCACCACCCCTGGATTCAGGAGGACCTGAGTTCAAATCTGGCCTCAGACACATAACACTTAATAGCCGTGTGACCCTAGGCAAGTCACTTAACCCCATTGCCTAAGTAAAAAAAAAAATGACATGACACATAGAAGAGAGCAGGGACAGAAGATTGGTATGACACCATGGAGGGAATAGGCAACTCTGTTGCATCAGGGATATGAGTAATAAATGATTGTTGATTCATCAGTGAGTTGTCCTGGGCACACATGTACCCTGGTCAAATTCAAACCTTCTATGCGTGTGCCTGAGCTATATACATTGCCTTGTATGCCTTCATGTATGTGTTTTCTGCATGTGTACTTCTATGCATGTTCTGTTCATATGTATTTCTGCATGTGTACATGTACTCACAGGTAGTTTTGTACCTGTGGGAGAGTATATCTCTATGGGTACAAGGAGCTCTTTTCTTATCAATTTTATCTGCTATTTGATTGAGTGTTTTGCTTTAAATTAATGTATCCTTTCTGATTGGCTTATCAGAAGTGTATATATTGGTGGTGGGTCACAAGCTCTGGTTTTGAGTGGATCCTGATCCACAGAGTACCTTGAAAGTTGGAGTAGATTGCTTGTAGACACACATGTGAGTGAGGGGTGGGGTCCCAGGTGCTACATTACAAAATAGGCTTGAAATGAATGGAAATGACATGGGTGTGGGCAATAAACAGGAACAGAGTAAATTCATGTGGGACATGGAGCGGAAGATCCTGATGACTCATTATTTTGGCATGTTAAGGAGTATATATGGGGGGGTAGTGTTGTGTGAAAGAATCTGAGTCCTAGTAATTGTGTAGATAAGCAAAGTATTCCTAGGAGCAGTGTTCCTAGTAGAGAAAGCCCTGAACTCAGAAAGACCCTTCTTCTCTGCTGCCGTACCCCAGGGCCCTGTTAGAAAAGGACAAAACAATATCAAGAGAGATAATATAGTTGGCAAGTTAGATACCCCAGACAGACAAATCTGAATATACAAGAGATTAGCTGAGTAAATAATACTGTCTTGAAACTTGTTGAATAATTACTGTGTTCAAATTTATTTAGAGACTTATTGTTCATCCTCTACCCCCACATTAAGCAGAAAATTGGGATACAGTGACAGGCACAAGTGAAAAAACACAAGAGAAAAGGCTGCTAGGCATGAAGGAAGGATTGCTATCTCTGAACTTAACATTTTAGGGGGATGTATAGTAGCCCTCATTATTCTTTCTCATCCTGTTTCTAATATTACAGCTTAGGGCTGCCTAGAAGCATCTAGAAAGTGTCCTAAATGCCACAGCTTCCTTGCAACCCAAATGTATCCATAAATGATAGATTATTTCATCCTAATGACAGAAAAATGATATAACACATACCATTTTAATAGCTCTCAGGAAGAGCCATGACTGAACATACTTTCATATGAGACAGAAAGAGATGAATGATGGACAGGCAGCACTGGTACTATGAGAGTTGGGAGAAGCCATTGTGTTCTTGAGATGTGAGTTTTGGTGACTGGACTCGAGGAGAATGGCCCCGAAGTGATTTTGCCACACAGTGGGGTGTGCTGGCAGACACGCAAGGGGAGGGAGAAGTGTAGCCTCCTCTCATATTTGACATGCCCTGTTTGCTCCATGCTAGTGATGTGTACGGGATGAGGTCACTAGTCCACAGTATAAACACAGGCAGTCTTTATTTCTCAGGATGATTATAGAGCCATGCATTAATGAATTATTCAGTATTCATGACAACCCTGGGCTGATTGAAAAAGTCAGACACCATTTCTGACTTTTTCATTCTTGACTGATCTTTTGCTTCATTATGATTCCCTGTTCCATAATAAAGTTCTCATTTTAATGACTTCCTTAGATGCTTCTGGATTGGTGGCTGTTTCTGTTTCCTTCTAGTCTTCACAGATTCTTCTGACACATTTGTTTTTGTTCATAGACTTCTATTAAATGACTTTTAGATATGGCTTCTCAATCCACTGCTATGTTTCTTGATTCAATCAGGTGATTTTATGTTGCATGCTACAGTGGAAAAGATTTTTAACGTGTAGTCAAGAGAACTGAATTCTACTTCTGTCTCTACCATTTACTGGCTGTATGACTTTGACCAGGTTACATGACCTTTATTAGCTTCAGTTTTTTTCATGGAGTTGCTAGGAAGATGAATGAATTGATAAATGAATGAATAAAAAAGTATTTATTAAGTACTTCCCCTGTGTAAAGCACTGTCCTACTGAGCACTGAGTATACAAAAACAAATGTGAAGATTAGTCCTGCTCTCATTGAGCTTACATTCCAATAGGAGGAAGCAACACAGAAAGGAGAATAGTCACCAGGAATGGATATTTTCACTTAGAAAGTTATAAGGATGGTGAGTGCAGCCATAGGCGAGTAGATTGATATACCCTTTCAGTAGCAGTGGCAGTGCTGATCTGATTATAGTTCCAGAACTGGAAAATGATGACAAGTGAACAGGAGGTGGTGGAAGAGTAAAGTGAAGTGTGCCTAGAGCGAGCATCCTGGTATAGTGAGCCACAAGTAAGGCATTCACCAATGAGGACCTTAGGAGAACCAAGGCAGGAGTTCTGGAGTTGAAAGAATAAAGTCCTCCAGGGCATGGTCTGTGGTCCAGGTGCCAAGGTGGCTGGCAAGAAGATGGTGGCAGTGTAAGATCAAATGAGAGAATCTTTGTGAAAGGGCATGGAAAATTACAAAGTGCTATGCAAATATAATAATATAATATTATACTCTTATTTTTCTATGTGCTCTTAAGCATATCTGTAACTTTGAATTCTGTCACCTGGGTAAAACTGAATTGGTGGGTAGAGAGAACATGGAGATTTTGAAACCACTTTGAGTGAAGTACTTGCATTACCAACCAAACGACTGATTAATCAACAAGCATTTAAGTATCTACAATGTGCCAGGCAATGTGCTAGATGCTGGGGATAAAAAGACAAAAATCAAACAATTCTTGTCCTCTAAAAATTTTCACTCTGTTGGGAGAGACGACATATATATAAATAAGTATATGCAAATTTTATGCAAAATAGATGCAAGTTTTGGGGGGCATAGTTTGGGCACTAGTAGTCAGAAAGATCAAGAAAGTTTTCATGTAGAAGATGCCCTTTGAACTGAGTTTTGAAGGAAACAACAAATTCTAAAAAGTGGAGGTGAGGAGGGAGATCATTCCAGGAATGGGGGACAGCCAACACAAAGGTGGAGATGGGAGATGAAGTGTTGTGTGTGAAGGACAACAAAAAGTCGACTTGATCCTGTGACTGATAGTGGGTATCATGGGTGGCATGGACCCCCAGCTTGGTTTAGCCTGGTCTTGTGCAATGCAGCAGGCACGGTAACTGAGGGAACATCAGTTATAGGATAGAGACACGATGGTGGAGGGACAATGGAGGCTAGCAGCTGTAGTGGACAGCGCTGGGCTGCGAGAGGACAGTGCAGCCGGGACAAAATCGGCAGCAACGATAGAAGTAAGCACGTTAAAGTAGGGAGTATTTCTTTGTACATCTATCGCCAGTGCCTAGCACGCGCCTGGCACACAGTGGGTACTTAATAAATGCTTATTGATTGATTGGTTGATTTGGGCCTTATGTCAGGGAAAACATTCTACCAATTAGAGCTGTCCAAAAGTGGAATAGGTTGCCTTGGAAGGTGATTGGTACCTTCTTGTTACAGATCTTCAAACAGAGTTTGGATGACTAGCTGGATCTATTATAATGGGAATTCTTTTTCAGGTAGGGGTTAGGTTAGATGGCCATAAAGATTCCTTCGAACTCTCAAATTTTGCGAAAAAAGAGAACCATTGCAGAGAGGGAGCTTCCCTTCTGGTACAGATAGGGGTTCCCTGTTCTGGTTATGGTTCTTCCAATGAGCATCTAGATGCCTGCAGTTTATATCTTGCTTCTCTTTTGTCATTTAGGCTTATTTCCTCTTAATTTTTTTTTCTTTTGTTTTAAAAGAAATGCTAAAATCCAAACCTCCTAAGAGGATAAATAAAAATTTAGAGGCAAAGGAGAAATATAGAGAAGGCAGAAGGAGGCAGGAGAATGAACAAGCCTAAACACTATAGGGAACTGCTAAATAGAAATATAAAGGTTATCACACCAAGCCTAAAACTACGTTTTTGTTTGTTTCTCCAAATGTTTCCAATTGCAGGATGAGAGTTTGTGTTTGAAGGTCATAAAGTCTCAACCATGCAAATGTTTGTAAATAGCCTAGCAGTCATTGAATCCCAACAAAGTCTCTATTCTATTTACCTGAGAGGGAACTTCAGTGTTCCTCAACCGTAGAGACTACACAAGAACTGGCTAAGGACCAGAGAGCCGATCGGTGAGACTGAGGTCTGGAACTCAGACTTGACTTTCAGGCCTGTGGTATAGTCCACCAGACCACATGGCCTCAGTAGCTTGTCTGAAAGAGAACTCTATTGCTTGAATGGTTTATTCTGCTCCTCTCTTTGTCCCACAACCTCCTCCTCAAAGGCCTCTGAGAGATTCCTCACAAGGCCCACCTACTTAAAGACTATTCACTTTTGTAATGGACCTTGGCATGTGTGGAGGATACTATCCAAGAAGGCCTGTAGATATGCAGAGAATAAATAACACCCCAGTCATTACAACTATTATCAGTGAGCTCGACGAAGGTACAGATGGTAAATTTATTAAATTTCCCAATGATCTAAAGCTGAAATGGAGAGCTAACACATTCAAAGGAGAGTCAGGATCCTAAAAGATTTTTGATAGTCTAGAATGTTAGACTGAATCTACTAGTCTTTATTAGGAATAAATGTGAAGTCCAACCTCTGGGTACAAAAAATCAATTTCACAAGTACAAGCTAGAGGAAGCATATCTAGACACACCTGAAAAAAAAAATAGACCTGGTGGTTTTAGTTAGCTGCACAGTCAATATGAATCAGCAACATGATATGAAAGCCAACACCGCAATGTTAGGATGCATTAAGAAAGACATAGCATACAGAATCGGGGAGGCAGTAGATCCACCATCATCTGCCCTAGTAAGGCCACATCTGAATTACTATGTTCAATTTGAGGCAGCCTCACTTTTACAAAGGACGTTGAGACAGTGGAAACATACAAAGTACACTAACTTTGTTGGGAAAGGGTCTCAAAATCACGTCTTATGAAGATTAGTTGAATGAATTGGATATGTTCACGGAAGCAGGATGAATAGTGTTTTACTTGGCTCCAGAGGGTAAAGGTAGAGAGATGAAGATTTTAGCTTGATGTAAGGAAAACCACCTAATAAAGTTTCCCAAAAGTTCCAAGGAGCAGGCTTCCTCCAAAGGAAATGGGTTCTCTGTTACTTTAGGGCATCAGGTGAATGTTGGATGATGGCTTGTTAGGGATGATATAAGATTATTCTGCTACAAGTACAGATTGAATGAGATGGCCTCTGAGCTCCCTTCTGATGCTGTAATTCTACGTGAATTTGTGACTGTCAGATTCACAGCTATTGATTACTGAACTTAACATATTCATCCCTTATGTTTATCTCACTGACTTTGCTAGGGCAAGGCCCCATCCCAGAGCAGAAAATCACTGTTAATGTACTTTGAGAGCCCTGTAGGCATGGACATTACCTTTGCCTACTTTGCCTATAGTTTGTGGAACCTACCAGAATTATTCTAATAACACTGATTATAGAATGATTGTCAGGTTCAATAAGTCAAATGCTCAGTGTTCAAAACAGTATATTCTACTTCTCATTTTGCTATTCACCTTTTCACTCACCCCGAGAAAGTCACTTTGCTCATGGGCCTAGTCCTGCCCATCAATCAGATAAAGACATTATAAATATGTCTTATAGCTGTTGGGAGGAAGAATTAATATCGAGAAAGGAAAAATATGTCTTTAGGCAGAGTAATAAGATTGAATTTGAGTCAGCTGTCTCGTAAAGATATGACTGTGACATTCAATTCCAGTAAAATCCATTTTTACATAATACTCCACAGAAAGGCCAGGTTTGTTAAATAAAACCGACCGGTAAAGAACATTTGAACAATAACGGCTTCCTCTTCATTGGCTCCAACGTGCAGTCAGTTAGAAACTTTTGCCAGTTTTTCCTTCAAGATGTCTTTCACATCTATTCCTTTTTTTACTCCATAACCATGTCACCCCATGTCAGAACTGCTTAATGGTCTCCTATCTCATATGCCTGCCTTGAGGCTCTGTCCCTCAAATCCAGGGAATCTTCATATTTTTAGTGTCATGGATGCTTTTAGCATTCTGGTAAAGCCCATGGACCCCTTCTCAGAATAATGCCTTTAAGTCCATACAATAAAATGCACAGGATTACAAAGTAAGCCAATTATATTAAATACAGTTAAAAATAAATTTTTTAAAAGTTCGAAAGTCTTGGGTTAAGAGCCCCTGCTCTAATCTAATTGAGCCCATGTTTTACTTTAATTTGCCATAATTTCATTGTTGTGTATATTCTCTTCACCAATGAAGATTACCATTGCTCTGTACCTTTTTATCCTGCGTCTTTTGCTGTTGTTCAGTTGTGTCTGACTCTTTATGATCCTGTGGATAGTAGCCTACCAATGCTATCTATGGGGTTTTCTTGGCAAAGATACTGGAATGGTTGCCATTTCCCTCTCCAGTGGATAAAGGCAAATAGAGGCTAAGTTACTCACCCAGGGTCACATGGCTAATAAGTAAATGTCTGTGGCCAGATTTGAACTCAGGTCTCCCTGACTCTAGGCCCAGTGCTCTAGGCATAGGTCTACCCTCAGACACTTACCAACTGTGTGACCCTGACCAAGTCACTTAGCTCCACCAGCCTCAGTTTCGGTTGCAAAAAGAAGATAATAGTACCTACTTCATGCAATTCTTAAAATGACCAAGTGAAGTAGTATTTGTAAAGCACTTAGCACAATCCCTGACACATAGTAGGTGCTTAATAAATGCTTGTTTCCTTCCCTTTCACCTCTCAAGGGTACCCATTTGTGCTCTACCACTTGTTTTATCCAACTGTTGCCTTTCATTGTTGCCATGAGTGGCCTTCCTTCTTTCTAGTAATCTCCATATTCAATGATATCTTCCATTCTTCTTCTTGTATTTAAACCATCATTTGTAAAAAATTCTGCATCCTATTCACACCCAGCACTAGCCTTTGAGTTGTTAAGTTGTTAAGATCATTTGAATTCTTCTGAGACCACTGCACTCAATGATTTGCAGTCATACAGCATCAGCAGGAGAATATTGATATTAGAATGTAGCCTTTTGGAGGGAAGGGTCATTTTTGTTTTAATATGAAAAGCAAGCCACACGATGTCAGGGACCTTTTTTTAAACTGGGCCTACGATTTCATTTGTGAAAGGAACAGCTCCAGTTGGTGAGGCTGGTTCCTTCACCAATGCAGATTGGTAAAAATTCTACAATTTACAGTCTTCAAAAGTGGTTTTTATCAGGATTCATAGAGGGAGTTCAATTTGATAAGGGCTAGTAGTGACTCTGCTATGTCTTAATGATCTTAAGAAAACAGTGGAAGAGGGAATGAGGAACTTACTGGTTAGGGGGAATGAGGGGAAAGGATGGTTAGGGGAAATTATCTCATATGATCAGGGCGCACAAGTAGATATCTATACAAGAAGGGCCTTTCTCTCCACTCATACAACTACCATCTCAGTTCAGGTCCTCACCATCTCTTGTCTAGGTTATTGCAACAGCTTCCTAATTGATCCCCTTGCCTCAAGTGTCTCATTACTCCAATCCATGCTGTACATTGCTGCCAGGAACTTTTCTATAAATTCACATCTAACTGTGTTATTTTTAACCTAGGATCCACAAATCCCCAAAAGGTCCATAGATAGATTTCAGGGGGCCTGTGAAATTAAATGATGTGAAAAAACACAACTTTATTATCATTAACTTTTGGCTTCCCTTATAATCCTCTGCACTTTGTTTTATGCATTTAAAATGTATGCATTATTCTGTGAAGGAATCCATAGATTTTGCCAGACTACTAAAGGTATTCATGACCCAAAAAAGGTTAAGAATTTCTGCTCTAGGATAAAGTATAAACTCTCCCATTTAGCTTTTCTTTTCTTTTTTTAATTTTTTTGGTGAGGTAATTGGTGTTAAGTGACTTGTCCAGAGTCACACAGTTATTAAGTGTTATGTGTCTGAGGCTGGATTTGAACTCAGGACCTCCTGACTCCGGGGCCTGTGCTCTATGAGCTGCACCACCTAGCTGCCCCCACATTTAGCTTTTAAAGTACTACACAACCTGAACTCAATTGCTACTAGTTTCTGCCTTTCCCAAAAGACCTTGCATTTATTTTGTATCTACTGCATGTACATGCTACCTTTGCCTTAGAATGTAAACTCCTTGAGGGCAGGAATGGTCTTTGTACCACTCTCCCACCTTCATCCCACACCTAAAATAGTGCTTGGCATATAGTAAGTGCTTAATATATGTCTCGATCAAATTATTTACTTCTAAATTATTTGATTACGATCAAAGGAGGCCTGTACCTTGGTGAAAAGACAGTTGGACCCTTAATCAAGGAATATATCGTTTTCCCTTGATAGATTTTTTTTAAAGTAATTTCAATTCATTCATTAAGAAATATAACATTTGCAATGATAAAAATACTAAATGACAAACATATCCTTATTTACCTTAACAAAGAATCATAGCAACTACAAAACAGGCATTGTTAAATGTATCATAGCAATCACAATTTCAGAAAAAAATACTGAATCTGAGGTAGGATTCAAACACAGGTCTTCTTTAAGATCAATATTTTAATCACAGTGATATGCTGGCATATCCTGTGATACTGATGAATACTTTGAATGAATGAGTACCACATTTGATGTTAATACTTAGATTATTGAACAAAATCTCCATACTAAAAGGTCATGAAATTGTATAATTTTGACATACCTATGAGAGACACCTCATCTGAGGAAAGTCTTCAAGGCTGCATTTTGCTTTGCGAGGACAATTCTTTCATGAAATCAATAAACAAAAACTTAATCAAATCTCATATTCTCTAGGTTTTGCATGTGTGTTTTGCTATAGAAAAAAAGCCTATAAAAGGCTTCTTGGCCAAGTCTGTCCATCCAAATTCACATTGTGGTAATAGGCAATTAGCATTTTTCATTTACTTTGTTTTTATGACTAGGCTTATCTTTTTTGAATGTTTGTAGAATTCACATGGGAGGCTTTGAAATATTCCCAGGAAGGATGCAATGAATATAATGTTACTTTAGGACAGGACCATAGATTTAGAGGTGAAAGGGATCACATAGTCCGTCAAATTCAAAACCATCACATGAGGAAACTGAAGAACAGAGAGGTTGAGTGACTTGCCCAAGGTCACACAGCTAGTAAGCATCTGAAGTGGTATTTGAACTGAGGATATACTGACTTCATAGTCTTGTGTTCTATTCTACTATTTCACGAAATTAAGTGACTAACTCTGGGTCGATATCACTGTTTGCTAGAAGCAGGATTTAAACTTGGGTCTTCCTAACTCAAAGGCCGGTTCTCTATCCACTATGCCACATTGCAACTGGAGAATTTTGTCATTGATAGGAAATACTCATGCTTGGTCCCAGTGTTGGACATCCTCAATAACACTGGTTATTACTGATTAGCACCTTAGATAAGCATGTGACTCCACGTTTTCTTCCTTTTTTGATGCTGATACTCACTGGATCATTTAACAAATTATATTTAAGGTTGCCTTTGTCACAGAATCTCATATGAGTTTAGCGTATGTATGGGGCACAAATTGAGGCTTACCAGGTAAATGGCTTGGCTACAATTGCACAGCTAATAAACACTAGAGTATGGATTTAAACTTGGAGCTTCTCCTAACTCCAAGTTCAGCAGTTTCTTCACTGTAACACACAACTACCAGCATTCTGGAACCAAAGACTTATTCGTGTACCAAGTTCCATGCCAATGTTTCAGCAAGCCCTGGATTTCCCAAGGCAAGTAAACACATCTTCCCTGACACCCTTTTCTTGACTGCTGGCCAAGATTCTAAGCCCCAGGACCATGGCCTTCTGATCTTCTGGGTCATGAGAGAGAAAAAAAAGCTTTTCCCCAGGGAGGCCTTCACACTTTGGACGGATGATTGTGAAATAATCTGACAGTACCTTAGGGTGATAAGTTTGGCTTGGTACTAGGGAGAGCAGCAGAAACTGCAGAAAATGAGGCTTGACTACTGGTCGGTTGGTCTAATTGTTTCACACTTGTGGAAGTTTTCATTTGATATTGACTTCAAGATAATGTAACAATAGCTGACACTTATGTAGCTTTTTAAGATGTGTGAAGAGCTTTATGTTTGTTATTTTACTAATAAAAAAAGTGTTTTCCCTTACAAGAAACCTTTAAGGGAGGCATTGCAGGTATTATTAGCTCCATGATACAGATGAGGAAACTGAGGCTCAGAGAGATTAAGTGATTTGATGAGGATCACACAGCTAATAAGTATCAGATGCATGATTCAAACCCAGGTCCCTACTGACTCCGAGGCCAACATACTATCCATTATACCACACTGCCCTGAGATAGCCTAGGTCTTATTATAGGTTAATTACATTGCCTCTTGGAATACTTTGGGGATTCTTCTCATGAAATATGATCATGAGAGAGATTATGAAGCTGTTAAACTATTTGCTCTCCTTTAGACACCTTGAGATATTCCCCACTGTCTGGATGTATTTGGTAGAAATGATTTGTGTGTCTTTATGAGACTTTTAGTTTGAGCTAAGAGGCTCACATTTTAAAGAATGAACTTAAAAAAAATAAAGGCCTTGGGTCTACAGATCAGTGAAATTAATATTTAAAATTTATAATACTCACAAAATTATATAAAGATAACAAAAATCTCTCTAAGCCTTTAAATTAGGATTTTTCAACTTAAACAGATCAGAAAAAAATTCAACCACATTTTGGCCAACTATTTGAATCTATTTAAGTAGATTCATGTTTGCTCAATTGACAATTATGCATTTGTAGATAAAGTTATCCATTGGCCTGAAATGCATAAGTAATTTTAGAAATCTTGTAGAGTCATCTTTGAAAAAGAGGAAATTCATTCTTTTTGAAAAATTTGATTTGATTTAAAAAATGTTTTATTGATGCTTTTTATCTTTACATGAAAGTCATTTCTGGAAATAACTCCTCACCCAGACCCCAAGAATTGAACTCTCCTTTGTAAGAAAGAAAAACAGTTAATCAAAAACCCTTAATACAATAACCCTATCTGACAACGTATATGAGATTCTGCCCTAGTTGTCTCCAGCGTCTTGGCAGAGAGGACATAAGTGTGATTCATTATCTGCTCTCCAGGAGCATTATTGGTTTTTCAGTTACTCGGTTTGGTTTCCTTTTACACATCCTCTTTCTATAACGTAAGGAAAGAGTCTTTACTTTGTATGGCTATGGATACACGATATTTAAGGTACAAATTGATGTTATATGTGAATGTGTGCAGTAGGGCTTGGGACCAATTTGATGACCATCTGCCTCCCTTGTTTCTACCTTTTTGGGGAGGGGACTTTTCCAGGTGACACTTTGTAGATTGCTCCCTTGGATATTCTTTGACACCCTCTCTGGCATCACCAGTTCAGCAATCTTATTAGCCCAGAGTGCCACATTTAGTGCTTCCTAATGTCTGTGGAAGGCAAGAGTAACCACTGGCAAAGCTATGAAACAAGCAGGGGAGGAAGGGGAAGGATAAGAGAAAGTGTGTAAGAAGGAGGAAGGAGAGAGAGGAAGAGAACAAAGGGCAAAGTGGGAGAGAGCTCAGAGAGGCACAGATGGTGACAACTGTCATCATCACATCGCTGAGAGTCACTTCAGACCTGAACAACCTTACCAGTAGGGAGACTAGAGAGTTATTTGTGCTGCATAATATGAAGGGCCTCAGGCTAAGCCTCCTTTTTCAAAACCTCAGTTTTATTGCCTGTCATCCCACTATTGCAGCTTCACTCCCTTGAGATTTAGAGGTTTTTCAGTTGTCAAGAATCCCTTATTAAATGGAAAACCCCTGGCAGAGAGAGGCAGCCTGGTGTATTGGAAAGAAAGCCAGCAAGACTTCATTTCTTGCCCTGCCTCTGCTACGTACTATTGCTTTCTCTCTGTTGATTATCTCCAGTTGCCGCTGGGCGTAGCTTGTCTGTACATAGGTGTTTGTAGGGTGTCTCCCCCTTTGGACGGTGAGCTCCTTGAGAGCTCCTTTTTTGTGTTCCCAGTGCTTAGCACAGTCCCTGGCACACAGTAGGTACTTCATGGAGGTTTATTGACTGCCTAGCTGTGTGACAATGAACAAGCCACTTAATCTCTCTGTACCCTCAGGCAACTTTAGGATGCTAGATTTAAAGCTGGAAGAGACATCAGGGGGCATTTGGTTCAACCCCCTCATTTCACAGATTTAGGAAACTGAGGTCCGTGGAAGTTAAGTGACTTGCCCATTGGGGTCATGTTACATAGGTGCTAAGTATCAGTTAGGATTTTAACCTGCCACACCTTCTGATTTCAGAGCTGGGGCTCTTTCCACTGAGTCTAGATGCCTCCCCCGAGGCTAAAGGTTTCACATGAATTATGTACTGTATTGGTCTGAAGTAGAGGTGGGAAACCTGCTTCTACTAGGCTACATGTGGCCTTCTAGGTCCTTGGGTGTGGCCTTTTGACTCAGTTCAAGTTTTAAGGAACAAGTCCTTTTCATAAGGGGATTTGTTCTGTGACGTTTGGCTTCAGTCAAAGGCCCCACTTGAGGACCTAGAGGGCCACATGTGTCCTAGAAGCAACATGTTCCCCACCTCTGGTCCAAAGAATTTCTAACATTAACAGCTAATAATTATGTAGTACTTAAATGTTTGCAAAGCACTTTACATGTTATCTTGATTAATCCTCTCAAAAACTCTTTGAAGTAGGTGGTATTATTATTATTATTCCCATTTTACAGATGAGGAAACTGAAGCTGACAAAGATTTAGTGATTTGCCCAGGATTACACAGCAAATGTCTGAGATAGAATCTGAACTCGGATCTTCCTCCCTCTAAGTCCAACACATTATCCACTGCCTCATTTAATCGGCCCATTGATAAAATCACAGGTCCGAAGCTAAGCCTTGTTAGTTAATACCTTAATAGACAGAAATTACCGAATCTAGGGAAGGGGACTCAAGACAGGCATCTGAGAGGTGAGGAGAAAGAAGATGCTAAGGGAGGGGAATGCAGCATCATGGCAGTGACTGGGGCAGAGAAGCAATAGACACCTAGGGCATTTGGTTCTTAGGAGAAGGAGGTCCCCAATCTCAGTCCCTGAGCAGGCAGCTAACAAGGCAGGTGAGGAGACACTGAAGATGAACTGTACTTCAGAATTTTGCTGGGTGGCTACTCTGTCCCCAGCGGCTCCCGAGTCGCAGGTGTAGACAACCAATATGGAACAGAGCCTTGGATGGTGGAAGTATGTATGCAATAACAGGAAAGTGTCGATGCTGGGAGGAGCTGCCATTGGCCTACTAGGCTGTAGGAGAGGGGCAGCAGTCAACATGGAAGCCAGAGCTTAGGTACCTTGCCGGGAGCTGAGAGTCTCGAGCCAAAGCAGAACCGCTTGACTGATGATGGTGGATGACCTAACCCCAGCCTGTTCAGAGGCTGAGTTTAGAGACCTGCTTCTACTTGGGAACCCATTACCCTGCGGTCTACTTCTCTCTTGTAACAGAGGCGTGACCCTCTATTTCCTCTGAGCACCCAGACAATCAGGGGCTTCCACCAAGGGCTTGTCCCTAACCCTTATTTCCCCTCCTTTTCCATCTCTACTTCTGGGAGGGAGAGGCTCTAATCCCAATCCCCCTCAGGGATGGGAATTGGTAGTCACTTCTCTGAGGAATCGCTTGGAGGCAGCATGAACCTTCCAGCCTCTCCTCTCTATCCACCTCATCCCTATCCTTCCCTATCCATTCTTACTCCCTCCCCCACTCTGCTAACCCCTTCGATTGTATCTTTTAGAAATCTTTTCCTATCGTTAACAAATATCTCTTCCTCCTAGACCTCTTATTTTCATACTTTCCCCATCATTCTGAGATCAAAGAAGCATAGCTTCCCCTAAAAGGTATCACAACCCTGGTCATCCCTGGAGCAATTCTTTCACTCCTCCCACTCCACAACCCACCCACTGAATAAACTTGGGCAAGAGTAAGACTAGGCATAATCCTCCATATCTCTCCCAGACCCTCCCTCTGTGTCCATCACTCAACAGCCTCTTTTCCTTTGAGATTCACACCACCCATCTATGCCTCTTTATCAAGATGAAAATCTCAGCATTATCTTGTACTCCTCACTCTCACTCATGCCACATATCCACTCCATACCTTCACAACACATCTGACCTGTTGTTACCATTCAAAAAGCTACCACCCTAGTTTAGGCCTTCATCATTTCTTGCTGAGAATGCTGCAATAGCCTTCTAATTGGTCTCCCTGTCTCAAGTCTCTCATCACTTCAGTCCACCCTACATACTGCTGCCAAAGTAATTTTCCTTAAGCTCAGACCTGACCAAGTCATTCCTTTACTAACCAAGTCCTCTTTCCTCTAGGATCAAATAGAAACTTTTTTTAAAGCTTTTAAAGCCCCATACAACTTGGTCCCATTCTAGCTTTCCAGTATCAGTAGTCATTACTCTCCTTCTTACATTGTTCTATCCAGACAAATTGGCCTTCCCTCTGTTCCTCACAAATCTCCTGTCTCCATGTCTTTGCATTGGCCATCCTCTATGCCTGAAGTGCTCCCCACTGCCCCCATTACTTCTGCTTCGTAGAGTCCTTCTCTTTCTTTAAGACACAGCTCAAGCACCATCTGCTTCATGAAATCTTTGTTGTTCCCTCCAATGTTAGTGTCCTCCTTCCAAAACTACTTTGTGCGTGCATGTGTGTGTGTGTGTGTGTGTATAATATAGTATACATATAATACAATGTACATTATAACAATTATTAATTTTATGTTTTATACACACAAATGTTTCTGTGTATATTTATATGTATGTATTACAATGTAAGATCATATTCACTAGGAATTGCTTCATTCTTTGTTCTTGTTTCCTTAGAACCTAGAACAGTGCCTGGTATGTAGAATGCAATACTTGATTGATTGATTGACCTTGGTTGCAGTGCCATACCAGCCCTCAGGCTTTTCTTTGTCTGTATTAAAGGAAATCAGTAGCTGGTGCTCCTTTCCAAGCAAACTTCTACCCTCATAACTGGGAACTTCAATATATGTTTGTTCAGTTGTGTTCATTCGTGTCTGACTCTTCGTTTTCTTGAGGTTTTTTGGGGTTTTCTTGGCAAAGATACAGGAGGGGTTTGCCATTGCTTTCTCCAGCTTATTTTACAGATAAGGAAACTGAGGCAAACAGGATTAAGTGATTTGCCCAGGATCACCCAGCTAGGAAGTTTCTGAGGCTGGATTTGAACTCAGGAAGATGAGTCTTTCTGACTCGCAATCCACTGCACCACCTAGCTGCCCACAAGATATATGATGTCCCCTCAAATGTCCTGGTCTCCAGTTCACAATCCTCTTCAACTTCTATGGCCAAAACCTACATTCACTTTAGAGCCCAAACATTCCCTTAAGCTGACATTCCAATGAAAATACAACCTCAGTTACACACAGGGATGGCCATAACTTTGATCCCAACATCACCCAGAAATGTTCTAACTCCATGATCCAGAACTTTGAAACTCCTCTCTCTAATATTAACCTCCCATCCTTCCATTTCTCCTTTTGCCTTTCTCCTAAAGATAGGTTTTATTCTTACTGAAGCCAAGTCACTCTACTCCTCACAGCTCTCCCAGTCCATCAGTACTGCTGGTCTCGTTTTCCTCTCTTCACAGTCTTGTTCCTATTACTAATTAGTTCACCTATACACATTCTTCTACCCTTGAATCTCTAGCCTCTATATCCTATTGCAATTCACACTTTACCAATCCCCAACCCTGGGTTTACTTCCACTATCTCTTGCTTTCTTCACTCTAACTCATGATATTTGGAATATGAGTGAGGAAGGACACAGTGACAGGGTCCATTACAAATTGATGTGATCCTGTCTCAACTGGGTCCTCATCACTTCAACATTATCCTTTTATTTTGCTATAGCTGACTGTCAATCACACCCCCAGTAGCAGTTATTTCAAACCTTCCCTTCTCTCCTCAAGCCTCCTATTCTACCTTTCCTCACAGCAGAGGACCTTGCCTCCCACTTAAAAAAACCCCATGAAACCACCCATCATGAGCTCTCTCTTCTCCCATATTTTATACCTCAAAATTCCTCTGAATGTCCCCTATTCATTCCTCATTTTCTCTAGTCTCCGAGGAAGAGGTGGTCCTTCTCCATGCCAGGACTCTCCATTCTACTTGTGCCCTTGGCCCCATTCCTGTCCATCTACATAGCACAATGTAGTAGAAAGAGAGCTGGATTTGGATTCCTAGGACCTAGGTTCAAATCCTGGGTCTGCCACATAATGCCTGTGTGATCTTGTGAAGGTTACTTGCCAAAGTTAATCTCTTTGGGCCTCAGTTTTCTTATCTATAAAATAAGGAAGTTGGACTAGATGATCACTGGTTTTTCAACTCTAAATCTCTGATCTACTAATCTACTAAAGATGGCTCCCCTCATCATAATGCCCTTACCTCTTGCTCATTTTTAGTCTACCGGCTCCTTCCATTTTCCTACAAACCTGCCCAGGTTCCTTTTATCCTTAAGAAGTCTTACTTGACCTTGCCATCCTCTTCACCTATTGTCTTATATTTTCTTCCTTTCAGAACCAAAATCTTAGAAAAAGCCATCAGTACTCATTGTCTCCTCTTCCTCACTTCTCCCTTTTCAATGCCTTACAACTTGGTTTCCTATCCTGCCTCTCAGATTGAAACTGCTGTCTCCTCATCTTTATTCTGGTGGTCTTTTCTCAATCCTCATCCTTCTGGACCTTTTTGCAGCATTTGATACTGCTGCCCACGCTCTACTCTTAGACACTCTCACCTCCATTAGTCTTACTGATCTCTCCTATTTCTGTTTCAGCCTGTCTCATCATTCCAGTATTTCATTCCATCATTTCAGTATTCTTTGGTGTATCATCATTTTTATCTCTTTTTGTTTCTCAAATTTCTACATCTAAGCCTAGTCTCTAATCTGAGTACTAGTACCATATCTCTACCCAGATGTGTTCTGGGCATTTCAAAGTCTGCACGTCCAAAACGAAACTGATCATGTTTCTCCATATAGTCATTTCTCTGAATTTCATGTTTCTTCAAGTCATCTAGGTTCACAATCTCAAACATCCTTAAATCTTCTCTCTCCCTTAACTCTCACATCCAATCACTTCTCAAGTTTTATTGATTCTACTTCCGCAGCACATTTCGCATTTGTGGCTAAGTGACACAGTGGATAAAGGTGAACCTAGAGTCAGGAAGACCTAAATTCAAATCCAACTTTAATCGCTTACCAGCTGTGTAACCTTAGGCAAGTCACATCCTTTGTCTTCCTCAGTTTCCTCAAATGGGGATAATAATAACACTTACCTCTTAGGGTTGTTGTGAGGTTAAAATGAGATAATATTTGTAAAGCACTTTGTAAACATTGAAGTACTATATAAATGCTAAATTAATAATCATTAATTATTTTAAGACTAAATTATTAATATAGTCATTAATTATAATAATGAATTATTTTACTAATAATAATTATTATCTTTACTCACATGACTAACACAATAGTCTAGACTGTCATCAATTCTTACCTGTGCTATTTCCTAGTCTCCTAATTGATATTCTAGTTTCCAGTCTTTTCCTTTTCCAATCTCTCCTTTATAGGGCAATCAATCAATCAACAAATATTTATTAAATATGTACTTTCTAGGCACTGGGGATGTAAATTTAAAGAATGAAACAACTCCTATTGTCATGGAGTTTACATTCTAACATGGGAGACTGGTCCTTATAGTTGTATGGATAGAATAATTGTGGAGAGAATAAATGCTAATAAGTACAAATTAGCTAAATACAAGGTAGTTTGAGAAGGGGAGCTCACTACTAGTTGGGGGAATGAGGAAAAGCTTCATATAGAAGGTGGTGCTTGAGCTGCGTCTTGAGATAAGAGAAAGATTCTATGAGGTAGAGGTGAGCTGGGAATACATTCCGGTTCGAGGGGATGGCCAATGTAAAGACATGGAGACAGCAGATAGTATGTTATGTGTGAGGTACACAGAGAAGGCCCTTTTTGCTGGATTAAAGGGTGCAAAAGAGAGAGTAATGGACAATGAAACAGGAAAGATAGGTTAGGGAACAGTTTAGCCTAAAGAGCTGAACAGAAATGTTTATAGAGGTAATAGGGAGCCACGGACGTTTACTGAGTAGGGGAACGATGTGATCAGATGGGTGCTGAAAGATCACTTTGGCTTCAGTGTGGAATTACAGGATCCTAGATTTAGATATGGAAGGTTCTGCAGGAATCATCTAGTCCTACTGTCTTATGTTACAAAGGATGAAACAGACCTAGAAAACATGAGTGACTCGCCCTGATTAAACAAGTAGTCAGTAGCAGAGCTGGGCTTTGAACCAAGGTTCTCCGACAACAAATCTTGTGCTCTTCCCATTGTGCCACATGTTTCCTCCACACCTGCCAAAATCATCTTCCTGAGGCACAAGTCTGCCCATGTCCCTCCCCTGTCTGAAAGTCTTCACCAAATCTTTCTTGCCTCTAGGATAAAATACAATCTCCTCATTCAGAATGCTTGGGTACTATGTTAGTTTCCATATTGACCCAATCATTGTTTTCCACATATCTGCCCCAGGGCCAGTCTCCCTGGCTCTGTTTTCTGACATGAAATACTAATTACACTTAGGTCCTATTAGCATTTCAGGGTATTAGGCTAGTTCTGTCTCATTCCATCAGGAAGTTCCACATGTAGGGCTTAAGGGTATAGAAGAAGTCTCTTATTTTTATTTCAAATGATGAATTTTTTTCTGTTTAAAGACACATTATTTACAAGATCAGTGGGAGAACTAGTCCTAAAAGAACGAACCTCAAATTTTAATCTTGCTTGTTCAGTCCAACAAGTACTTATTAAGCACCTACTATGTGCCAGGCACTGGGCATACAAGGTTAAAAATGAACAGTCCCTCCCCGTAAGCTTACATTCTAATGAAAACTTAATGATAGTTCTCCCTTTGTCCTTGTCTCTAACAACCACAAAGTCTTAACACAAATGCTATTAATATTAATAACAATATAATAATATTATTAGGTAACAATATGACATTTACTCTGTGCCACTTACCACTGTGCTAAGTGCTTTACAATTATTATCTCATTTGATCTTTACAACAACCCTGGGAGATAGGTGCTATTATTCCCATTTTACAAGTGAAGAAACTGAGGCAAAAAGGAGTTAAGTGATTTGCACAGGGTCACAAAGCTAATAAGTGTCTGAGGAAGAGTTTAAGTTTAGGTCTTCATCACTCCAGGCGCAGTACTCTCTCCTCTGTGCCACCAAGCTGCTCCATACCACCTACCTGCCTCAAATATCCTGATATACTTTGGATTCTTTTATGCAATCCTGAGAGACATACTTGTACAGTGGAAAGACAGCTGCCTCTGAAAGGCAGAAATCCCTCTTTTGACTACCTATATGACCATGGGAAGTTGTTTAACTTCTCTAAGTCTCAGTTTCTACATCTACAAAATGGGAAAACTGGGAGATTAGATAGTCCTTTAGGTTCCTTCCGATTCATCCTATGATGAATTCTTCATTGTATAAATGTATTTCACTTTCCCTAACCTCTCCCATCCCCTTTCCCTAGCTGGGTGTTTTTCATAGATTTGGCTATAGCTGCCTTTCCAGGAGCTCTTTGTTCAGGCCCAAATGAGGGTTTCTGTCATTCCTCAGACTCAATTTCTTGGCTGCTAAATGGGAGACACCCTCTCAAAACCTGGGAAATTTGTACCTTAGTTCAGCTATGGGAGCTGGCCTTTTGGTGCTCAGACATGCATTTTCCATTTTTCCAGAGTAATAAAGTACATTATACCAACTACCCCAAAGTCATTAAGAGTTAAATTCCAGGGGAAAATGATTAAACATAAACTTAAAATTAAAGATTTCCCAGCATAATATCCCTCACTGTAAAAACCAGTTTTACAATAGAAATTATTATTTTCTACTTACAGAATTTTGGCTTTTTACTCTTTTTTGTGACTTCTTTAGTTCCAGAGGTTCCAATCAGCAACAATACTAGATAGAGTAAGTACAGAAAAAGCTAATTAGCATCATTCAAATAAATACTATTTCTAATCACACAATTTTAGAGCTAGAAGGGACCTTAAAGGTCACCTAGTCTAACCTGTAAATGAAAAAGTGTCCCTTCTGCAATGTCCCTCACAATGTCCAACCTCTCTTTAAAGACCTCTCCTGATTGAAGACTCATTACCACCTAGTAACGTTCTTTGATTTTTGAATAGTTATAATTGTTAGGAAATGTTCTCACTTTGGCCTCAATCCTGTCTCTGCAACTTTCACCTATTGTTTCCAGTTTCATCTTGTAGGACCAAGCAGTGCAAATCAAATCTTTTTCACATGTGACAATCCATGAAATGCTTGAAGAGAGATGTCATATCCCCATTGTCTTCTTTTGTTAAGGCTAAATATTACCATTTTCTTCAACCAAGTATATATGAAGGGAGGATAAGTCAAAAACTCTTTGAGATGCATGAATCTTTTCATGAGGCAGAAGCAGCCAGGGACTGATTCTGCAATAAACCATTATGATAACAAACCAAATTTCCAAGTTATAGTTCTCAAAAATTTTATTCCCTAAAGATACACCTTTGATTCACATCCTTCTGATGAACCTAACAAAACAACATTTTAAATGATACTAGAGTAATGGGATTTGGTGCAAGGCCAGATCACCTGAGACAGAAATTCCAGGGACCTATTTCTGGGAGATAAGGAGGTCTGATGCATACATGAACCTCCTGCAGTGGTCTACCACATGACTGGGAGCAGCCTTTTTCCATTGACAGTGCAGCCAGAACAGTCTGTATCTTTCAATCTACCCAACTATTCACATTTGCTCCCTCACTGTGGCATTGTCCAGGGGCAAAGGACTCCTTCACTCACAGAAGCCGATACAATGTTGTAGCAGGGAGGGAGGAATTGACTATCTTCTCTTTGGCTACATAGTCCCAAGAAACAGGCTGCTAGTTCTGGTCTGTTTTTTTTTGTCCTTTTCAATTCTTGGTGCAGAGAATGGGGTCCTGGACCTGGGAATTTAATCCATGGGACTCTTGCAGACCAGAATTACAGGATGGGTAGTGCAGCCAGACTAGGGAAGCCCTGAAGAGCCAGGGCTCTGGGAAGGTGGAGAGGGCAGGTTTGGACTCGAACTTAGTGGAACTCATGCTGTATAGGACCCAAATTAAGCTGTAGGCTTAATCCACTTTCCATCCCCAGAGACTAATGTGGTCTGTGTGTGGGGGATGGATGGGAAAGAAGGAAAGAGGGGGACACATTATGACAAGGTGTTGGTGGGAAATGTTCCTACGCTTTTCTTATTATCTCTTTGAAATAACCTTAGAGGGGTGAAGGCGCAGGCAGCTAGAGGGATCAATAAAGCCTCACTACAGAAGACTGGATTAAAGCTGAACCTTGAAGAAAGCCAAAGAAACTTAGGGGTAAAGAGAAGAGCATGAGACTTTGGCAAGTACTTTGCTGAAACACAGATGAACTATATCCACAGAATTCCCCTGGAATTCCTGGGAGTAAGAAAGACCTGAGTTCAAATATGACCTCAGTTACTTACTAGTTGTATGTCCCTGGGCAAGGCTGTTATAAGGATCAAATGCTATGATAATTGTAACGTGCTTAACACAGTGCCTGGCACATAGTAGGTACCATATAAATGTTAGCTCTTATTTATTAGCTATGCCAAAAAGAAATAGAGTTCAGTCTTGTATGATCTGTTCTTGAAGAAGACATGGTGACCCTCAGTGATCATTACTTCCATTCCTTAAGTCCCCATAAATATAAACATTTAATAATGTTCTAGAATTTTGTCTGGATCTTATCTAGGTTTACTATCATCTCTATGTAGATGACTATAAAATCTATGTTCAATTCAACTTAAACATTTATTATTTATCTAGTCTTTGAAAAAACACATTTCTTTTGCTTAATCTTTTCTTCCAAGCTCTAGGCATTTAAAAATTGAATTGACTTCGTCAGAGAGGTAGCGTCATGAAAGTGCTACATTATAGAAGCCAGGGTTAAATTGATAATCAATAAGGAAGTGGTTAAGAGTGTCAAATAGTGAAGAGAGTTCAAGAAGGGATGAATGCTTAAGGGAATGGAGGAATGGGAATGGACCTAGGTACTAGAGATTAAGATGAGGATGAAAACAAAATGGATAGATTGTGTGTGTACATGTGTGGATGCATGCATGCATGTGCACATATAGGCACATATATGTACATATAACTACATATGTATTGTATGTGCATATATGTGTACATATACACAATGCATACATATACATTGTGTTATTTTTTTTTTTTTGATATATTTCATTTTCCTCCAATTACATGTTAAAATAATTTTGTAAACATTTTTAAAAAGTATTGAGTTTCAAATTCTGTCCCTTCTTCCCTCCTCTCCTCCCCCTTTCCTGAGATGGTAAGCAATCTGATACAGTTTATACATGTGCAATCATGTAAAACATTTCCTGTTAGTCATTTTGTACAAGAAGACTTGAATTAGAAAGAAAGAGAAAAATGTCATGCTTCAGTCTGTATTCAGGCAGTATCAGTTCTTTCTCAGGAGGTGGATAGCATGCTTCATCATGAGTCCTTTGGTATTGTCTTAGATCATTGTATTGCTGAGAATAGCTAAGTTGTTTACAATTCTTCATTGTGTAATATTGTTGTTACTGTGTACACTGTTCTCCTGGTTCTGCTCACTTCACTTTGCATAGTTCATATAAGTGTTCCCAGGTTTTTCTGAAATCATCCTGCTTGTCATTTCTTATAACACAATAATATTCCATTACAATCATATACTGTTCAGCCATTCCCCAACTGCTGGGCATCCTCTCTATTTCCAATTCTCAGCCACCACAAAAAAAAATAAAATAAAAGCTGCTATAAATATTTTGTACAAATAGGTCCTTTTCCCTTTTTAAAAAATGTCTTTGGGATATTGATCTAGCAGGGGTATTGCTGGACCAAAGGGAATGCATAGTTTTATAGCTCTTTGGGCATAGTTCCATACATACATATTCTTGATCCCAGCATTCAGGAACCTCCACTGTCTGGTTCCAACCAACCTCTTGAATTTTATATCATAATATTCCCTTCCATAAACTCTCTTTTCTAGCCAAATAAAAATACTCCAGTTCTCTTTTTTATCCTGTGCTAGCCAGTCTCTATGCCTTTGCTCACACCACCCCCCATGCCTGGGATAAATAGTCTTTTCTTCCCTCCATCTCCAGCTATGGAAGACTATATTTCAAATCTCAACTCAAGTGCCAAGACACCCCTCCTGACTTCACTTGCCTCTTCTCCTCTGGATGAAAGTGATACCTGCCTTTCTCAAACAGCACTTTATCTGGACCTCTCCTTTGCCCTTATCTTATTTTCCCTTGTAAAATTGTGATTTGTGAGTCATATGTTTTACATCAGATTATTAAATTATAGATTTAGAGCCAAGACGGACCTTGTGGGCCATATAGTTCAATATCTTTCTTTTAGAGATGAGGAAACTGTGGCCCAAAGAGGTTCAATGACTTGCCCATGGTCACACATAAGTTAGAGCAACATCTGTGTTAGATCTTTTTTTTTTTTTAATCCTCAAGGTCTAGTGCACGGTAGGCATTTAATATTTAGTGCATTAAATTAAATGAGTGCCATATATCTAGGATTCTAGAGTGTATTTTAAATGAAACAAGAACTAAATGAATATATCTAAAAAAAATTTTGTAAGGAGCTGACCACGTGAAATTATACCAGAGGTTGGGGAAAAATCAGTTGCCATCCTTGTGGTCACTGAAAAAACTATCAATCTGGTTCTGTGAACACTCCTGTTGCCTGTGGTTTCTATGTCTTGCTATCATTAGGACTGAAAGTGCTTTCATTAAGATCCTCTGCCCCCCAGGATCACTCATATTTTGTCACAGAAATTCCTCCAGGTTGAAAATGCTCATGGTTGGGTTCAGTTTAACAGTAGTGGTAAGTTGGGTTGTTATTTTTGGTGGGATACTGGCTCTGACTTCAGCAGCCCAGGCTTATTAATTAAAGCCTCTTTTGAAACCACTCTTCAGGCGGCTAGCTGACCAGGGAAGGCCTCCTAATGTGCTCATGCCCTAGAGCAAATCTTTCTTCATCCTTCCTCTGTAAGAGCTCTCTTGCTAAATTGGAGATGGTGAATTGCGTGTGGAGTTTGGATGAAAGGAAATCGGCCTAATTTTTCCTTTTCTAAGAGGCCCAGCTGAGCCTGTGCAGCAGTGACAGAGTTGCCAGTGTTTAATGGAAGGTTCAAAGCGGGTGACCCATCTGAAAGCAATCTCCTCACTACTGATGATGGAGAGGTGTGCGTGCATGCGTGCGCGCGTGTGTGTGTGTGTGTGTGTGTGTGTGTGTGTGTGTGTGTGTGCCTCCGAATCACAGAAGCATTATTTGGCCACTCTGGCTAGAAAGCCTAGAGAAATGTAATGGAAAATAAATATATCTAGGATGGTTTAACAAAATTTTAAGAACTGGACATATTGAGCTATTAGAACTATAAGCAGCAAAGAGGGACTCTGTTGTTTATTTTCTGAAATCATTGTCTAACAGAGGAAAAAGGACTTAATGGTTTATGTTTATAACCAAAGATTTGGTGTTGTGAGGCAGCATGGTATGGAGAAAAGAGTGCTGGATTCTGAGATACAAGACCTTGGTCCTGCCACTTACCACTTGTGTGACCTTAGGTGAACCACTTACCATCTCAAGCCTTAGTTTCCTCATCTATAAAATGAAAGATTTGAACTGAATGAAATCTAGATGTTCCTTCTAGCCCTAAATTTATGATTTTAAATAAATTATAACTATGATCCATAATATATTAAAGTGGAGATAATGACAAATGTCTTTAATAAACAATATGGCTCAATAGTGTGATATGGCTGCTGAAAGATTTGATTTGACCTTTGTTTACATTTGTCCTTGGGCTCTGGAATAAGGAAGTGATAATCCTATTCTACTTTGCCACATCCGCACTATTATACTTAGTTCTGGGGATCACATTTTAGGAAGGACATTCATAACCTAGAGAATGCTCAGAAAAAAAGTAACCAAGTAACAAAGGATCTTGAAATTATACCATGTGAGAATTATTTGAAAGAACTGGGAATACTTAAACTGGAAAAGAGAAGACTGAGTGGCAGGGAGGGAGAGAAAATAATAGTAATGGATGGAAATTGCCAAGAGACAGATTTAGGCTTAATGTCAGGAATAATGTGCTAACAATTAGAGTTGTCCAAATGGGCTGGCTAAGGAGGTAGTGGGTTCCCCATCCTTGGAGGTATTCGAACACAGGCTGATCACTTGTCAGGTATATTGCAAAGGAGATTCTTTTCAGACACAGTTGGACTAAATAATCACTAATGTCCTTTCTGATTCCAAAATTCTGTGATTGGCAATGGACCTATAATGTCATTGGTATACGCAACTCTTGGATGAGGAAACTCTCTCTGGTAATGTACATCAGTACCTTCTTTTTAATTTATGTTGATTAGAACAAGGAAAGATTTAGTAACTTGCCCAGGGTCACACAGCCAGTATGTGTCAGAGGCACAAATCAAACCCAGGTCTTTTTGGCTCTGAATTCAGCTCCATTTTCACTACAACACACTGCTTCCCAGTCTTCCTTAATCTTGTCACCCTCCTCAGATTACCCCTCCCCCCAATTTATCCCGGTTGTTTTTTGTCTGTGCATAGTTTTTTGCATATTGCCTCCACCTTTAGACTCCATTCTGAACTCCTTGAGAGTAGAGACTTTTTTTTTTTAACTTTCTTTGTATCTCCAGTCGTCACACAGGGTTGACACATAGCAAGTGTCTAATAAATGCTAGGTCACTGACTGGCCACATCTGATTTCTGTGAAGATTATCTATAAATGTTATTCCAAGTGATAGAATTTTAAAGGTAGGAAAGTTAGGCTAACTTCCTTATTTGACAGATGAAGAAAATGTGGCCCAGAGAGTTGAAATGACTTGTTCCATTTTATATGGCTAATTAGGGGAACTAGAACTAGAACTCAAGTTTTCTGACTCCCAGTATAATAATCTTACCACTATAATCCCATTTGCTCCCTTATAAAGGGCTCAGAAAACAGACATAAATAAACCATTCACATTGCTTAGAGGAGGGGTCCCAATGCATGAATTGCACAAAAGTGACATTTGCCCTTATATTCCTCCTCTTTCAAACCAAGGGGTTGGACTAGAGGGCCTCTAACATCCCTTTCAGCTATAAGCCTATGCTTCTACATAAAACAAATATATGCTATTTTTGATAAGCATCTATTAAACATTCAATTAACAACATTTTTATGTATCTTAGCATTTAGAAGGGAGGTTGAGGGACAATATGTAAATCTAACAGATAGTAATTTTATTAAACATCTATTAAATGCTTAGTTAACAATAGTTTTGTGTACATCATTTAGAATGGATGTTGAGTGATAATTTTGAAGGTCTAAGCTGTTAAAAAGGCTTTGCAGCATTTGGTGAAGAATATCCTTGATTCAGAGTCAGAAAATGCAAATTTTAGTTTTGGTTTTGCCAATAACCAGCTTAAGTTACCATTGTTGGACAAGGGACAGCTAGGTGGTGCAGTGGATAGAATGTGGGGCCTAAAGTAAAAAAGACAAATTTTCCTGAGTTCAAATCTGAACTCAGACGCTTACCAGCTGTGTGACCTTGGGCAAGTCACTTAACTTTGTTTGCCTCAGTTTCCTCATCTGCAAAATGAGCTGGAGAAGGAAATGGCAAACCACTCTAGTATCTCTGTTAAGAAAACCCCAAATGTAATCATGAAGAGTCAGATACAACTGAAAGCACTGAAAATAAAAGTCAGTTTACACCACAGAATCATAGGATCAAAGATTTAAATGTCAGAGGACATCTATTCCAATCCTCTCACTTTGTAGATGAAGAAACTGAGCTTCAGGAAAGTTGTGACTTACCCAAGATGGTAAGTTGCAGTGTCAGGATTGAAACAAAGGTCCTTTTATTTTAAATCTTCAAAGACTAGTGTCTTTATCCCTAAGATGAAGGGGCTAGAATAAATAACATAAGAGCTAGAAGGGTTTTAGAGATCATCTTCATTTATTTTTAATTATTATTGACGTCACTTGCTCTTGCATCACCCTCATTTCGGAATACATGTTTTCCCCCTTTCTTACTCAGTAACCTATCCTTTGTAAAAAGAGACTAAAAAAGAAACGAGGGAGGAAGAAGCAGTTCAGCAAACCAAACACACACAGAGCTAGAGTATGATATTGTGTGTAATGCTTCACACCCATAGTCCCTTATATCTCCCCACATGGAGAAAGTACATATCTTACTCTCTTCTTTGGGTCCAGATTTGTGGACTAGATGATATTTGAGCTCTCTTCTAGCTGTAAAGTCTATTTATCCTTCTCTCCTGGAAAAGGAGATCATATGGCTCAGTGGAAAAGTAATTGGTTTAGAGTCACAAGGCCTGGATTCAAATCCTTACTCTACTATCTGTTACCTGACAGCAGGCAAGTCACAATCTCCCTGAGCTTTAGTTTCCTTATTCATAAAATTAGGGGTTTGGATTAGCTGGCCCTTGAGTTTCCTTACAATTCTAAGTCTTGCTATGTCCCTATATAACAAGTATGGCTTCCATATCCATATCCATATCCATATCCATATCCATATCCCATATCCATATCCATATCTATCTCTATTTCTATCTCTTAAAGGTCTGCTTGCCATATATATATATATATATATATATATATATACATACAAATATATACATATATACACATGTGTGTATATATGTATATATAAATATGTATGCAAATATGTTACATGTCTCTACAATCTTTCAAAAAAAGAACCATTGTATTATCTTATTATTTGAAAGTTCATTTATGAAAGACTTGAGCTCTGGAGAGCTGGACTCTGATCTCCCTCTCCCTCATACTTTCTTTAATCTTGACAGGACCTTAGCATAAAGGACAGCTTAGAGAGCAGGGGATGGGAGAGAAAAGAAGAAAGAAGTCAGGAAAGACAGAACAAGAGGTGGGAAGTGAGTGTGTGCGAGCAGAGAGGAAAGAGGAGGTATCCTTTTTTGTCTTGATCATTGTGGGATGGGTTTGTGAAGTGATTGTATATCAGACTCTGAAAGCCTTTACAAAAAATCCCACCAATTGACCAGAGCTACCTCCTTCTGTCTCCTTCTTGTTAGAAATGAATGACTAAAGGTACTCAGAAGTGAAATGTAGGTGTTAATTTGACAGGGTTGAAGAAGCAGACAAATGGGAAATGCTAGTGAACCACTTCCAAAGTTTCCTGGGTGAATGGCTATGAGGTGTGTGAGCATGGTGCTTTTAGTATTGTTGTTACATGAGGAGGGAAGGCAGCATTTCTATAAAGGTCAGGACGTGATAGGTTTCTCTTTTGTTGTCCAACTTAATCATTGGTATGCTGAAAATGTCTAATATTTGTTTAATAAACTAGGCTAGTCCCAGGCCAAATTATGAAGCCTTGGTCAGGGTTCCCGGAGACCTAGGCTTTGCTCACCCCTTACGTATATAGAGAGGTATACCTGGTTCAGGTTCTGAGTGCCTTGTGACAGTAAGATCCTACTTAGGATTTCATAGTATGGAGAAGGTGCCCCTAGCAGAGGGTATCAATAGGGAGTAAGTTTGGATAGAGAAGGCCAGTAGAGTTATAAAGGATAAGGAGCTGGCCAGGCTGAGTGAGCTGCCCTAGGTTAAATAGAAGTAGAAGTCTTCTGACTGTGCTGGGGCATGGGTGTCTCGGATGCTTTTGACTCTGTAATACCTAAGGCTTCCCTATCACTTCTTGGTCCCTACCTCAGACACTCTGAGTAAGGTCCATTCACCTCTGTCCTGATATTTAGTTTCTTTCTAGCCTTACTTCACTTTGCTTTCCTTTATGCATTCTGTTTAAGCCAAAGTAGACTAGCTGTCCCCCAAACCCAGCATGCCATATTCTACCTTTGACCAGGCTACTCCCTTATGCCTACAATGAACTCTCTTTTTATCTCCACCTTTCAGAATCTCATTGCCCTTCAAGTCTCCTCTATCTTTCTTACCTGCCAATTGAAAGTGTTACCTAACTTCTAATATTCCTAGAGTACTTTGTCTGAATCCCTCCTTTGCCTCAATCAAGCATTTAATAAATATAGACTAGTCACTATGGTAAGTGTTGGGATAGAGAGAAGTGACCTAGTCTTTGCTCTCTAGGGGCTTACATTCTAATGTGGAATGGGAGTAGACAATGAGTATATATGAGTCGACTCCCCACTGCCCTGAGCTCATTCTCCAATTCCCACTTTCATTGGTGTACCAGGTCCCTATAGGAAAGCTGAATACTAGTCTCTTAAGGTTATAGGGAAAACTCTGAGAGAATGGGGTTTCTAATACTGTTACTCATGAGCTCCCACTGGTATATTGCCCCATTGGTTATAAGCCAGACTTAATTAGCTTTTAGAAAATGGCTATTCACTCTTACTAAGCAGGTATAGCAAGAAGCGTTATTATAAAACATCCCCCCCAAACTTCGGGCAACTTTCCCTTTGTATATGCTAGTTTCTTGGGGAGAGTAGGCTCAAAGGTAGAGATCATATGCAGCCAAAGGGTAAACTCAATGCTTCAGTTTACTGGAAGTACTTTCTGCCTTTTGCAAAAGCCCCACGAAGTTTTGTTTAGGTATAGTTCTCTGCTGGGCCATCAAGCAGGCATTGGCACCCTCATAGAATCCTCATTTGGCCTTTCCTCCGGGTTTCCAGTTTGTCCTTCATGTCTCTCTTAGCTCCTTATGCAGATGCTATTGTCAGGCAGGGATAGTGCTATGGATTTTGATGCAAACTCCAGATCTTCTAACCTTTTGAAATTCACAAAGTCATCATAGGGGCAAAGGTTGGGGGAGAAAAGCTTGATCTCCTTCTCTTCCCCCCCCCCCCCCAAAAAGCAGTTACCTCTCAGGAGTCTGTCACCACTGGATTTGACCACTACTCAAAATCAATGCTACTGTACTATGAGATTTTTTTTAACTGACTTGCTGTATTATACATAAGCCAAGAGGTTTATCTGCTTCTTTTAGCCAGTCACAAGACATGTGGCTATCATCTATCTTAATCTAAAGATCAAAGAATTTCTCCCAAATTTATTAAGGGCTTGTTCACAACTAGTTAACACTTTTATTGACTGGTTCCATCCAGCTGTGTGGGCCCTCTGTGATTATATTAATTGGGGAGTGGGAGTACTCTCCATGAATAAGCAAATAAAAAAGATATACATAATAGTACGAGATAGTTTGGAGGGAGAGGGAACTGGCCTCTGGGGGATCAGGAGAGGCTTCTGGCAGAAGGCAGCACTGGTGCTGAGTTGAGAAGGAATCCAGGGACTCTAAGAGTTAGAGGTAAGGAATGAGTGGACTCCAGGTATGGGGGACAGCCACTGCAAAAGCACCCTTTACCTTATTGTATACATTATAGTATCATGGATCTAGAGTGGGAAAGGACCTTAAAGGTCATCCAATCCAAACTCCTCATTTAAAAAAAATTAATAGTATTTTTTTCA
Organism: Phascolarctos cinereus; assembly: GCF_003287225.1. Lineage (NCBI taxonomy): Eukaryota > Metazoa > Chordata > Mammalia > Diprotodontia > Phascolarctidae > Phascolarctos > Phascolarctos cinereus. Next base: position 208,509,383 of record NW_027555625.1, read on the forward strand.
AATTGTATGTAAAGATAGTTTTCAACATTAATTTTTGTAAAATTTTGAGTTCCAAATTATTCTTCCTCCCTCCCTTTCCTCCCCCTCCCAAAGACAATAAGCAATCTGATATAGATTATATATGTACAATCATGTTAAACATGTTGTGAAAGAAGAATCAGAACAAAAAGGAAAATCCGTAGTCAAGATGATGGAGTGAAAGCAGTGACTTGCTTGAGCTGTCCCCCAGACCCCTCCAAATACTTGCAAAAAATGGCTCTAAACAAATTCTAAAGCAGCAGAACCCACAAAAAGACAGACTGAAACAAATTTCCAGCCCAAGACAGCCCTGATGGTTGATCAGAAAGGTATATCACTCTGGGTGAGGAGTGGAGCATAGTTCAGCATGGGCATGCTGGCAAAACAGGCTTCAAGGGACTGAATCACAGGCAGCTGTGGTGGTTTCCAGACCTCTCAACCTACAAACCCACCCAAAGACAACTTAGAAGGTCAATGGGAAAGGTCTGTAACCGCAGTGAGAGAGAGAAGCTTGGTCCCAGCCCCAGTCCCTGAGCATGGCTCTGGGGCAGTGGCTGCCTCCAGAGCTTCCAGCCCACAGACTGAGGGGGAATTGGGTGACTGATCAGAGGAAGATGACAGGGATCTCTTTGCCAGTGCTGAGACAGGAATCTCTTGCTTTGCCCGTGCTTGGATCTGGGGCAGAGTTCTGGATGGCAATCCTGGGGCTGGGAGGAGTGCTGGTGTGGTGAAGCTTGTAGTGATGGTACAGAAGAAATCTTCCTCACAGTTCTAAGGCAAAAAAGAGTGCTTGTGGTCACTCATAGACCAGAGCACAGGTCAGGAAAGGAGTAAACACCTTGCCCCTTATCATATCACCTTGCAGGAACTGAAAATTTACAGGTCCCTAGAAGCATCTCTGAAAACAGCTGCACAAAACCCCTGAAGCTTGGGACAGTACATTCTCCACACTGGAAGCAGACACCTACCTTAACAAAGAATTTAAAACTCAAGTAATTGGCTGGGATCATGAGCAAGCCTCACAAAAAACAGTCAGACCATAGAATCTTTCTTGGGTAACAAAGAAGATTAAAACATACAACCAGAAGAAGACAACAAAGTCAAAGCTCCTACATCCAAAGCCTCCAAGAAAAATATGAATTGTCCAGAAGAGCTCAAAAATTTTGAGAAGCAAGTAAGAGAAGTAGAGGAAAAACTGGGAAGAGAAATGAGAGTGATGCAAGAAAATCATGAAAAACAAGTCAACAGCTTGCTAAAGGAGACCCAAAAAAATACTGAAGAAAATAACACCTTAAAAAACATCCTAACCCAAATGGCAAAAGAGGTCCAAAAAGCCAATGAGGAGAAAATGCCCTAAAAAGAAAAATTGGCCAAATGGAAAAGGAAGTCCAAAAGCTTACTGAAGAAAATACTTCCTTAAAAATTAGAATAGAGCAATTGGAAGCTAGTGACTTTATGAGAAATCAAGACACTGTAAAACAAATCCAAAAGAATGAAAAATAGAAAACAATGTGAAATATCTCATTGGAAAAACAACTGACCTGGAAAATAGATCCAGGAGAGAGAATTTAAAATTATTGGACTATCTGAAAGCCATGATCAAAAAAAGAGCCTAGACATCATCTTTCAAGAAATTATCAAGGAAAACTGCCCTGATATTTAGAACCAGAGGGCAAAATAGAAATGAAAGAATCCACCGATCTCCTCCTGAAAGAGATCCCCAAAGGAAAACTCCTAGGAATATTGTAGCCAAATTCCAGAGTTCCCAGGTCAAGGAGAAAATATTGCAAGCAGCCAGAAAGAAACAATTCAAGTATTGTGGAAACACAATCAGGATAACACAAGATTTAGCAGCTTCTACATTAAGGACACAGGGCATGGAATAGAATATTCTGGAGGTGAAAGGAGATAGGATTACAACCAAGAATCACCTATCCAGCAAAACTGAGTATAATCCTTCAGGGGAAAAAAAATGGATATGCAGTGAAATAGAGGACTTTCAAGCATTCTTGATGAAAAGACCAGAGCTGAATAGAAAATTTGACTTTCAAATACAAGACTCAAGTGGAACATGAAGAGGTAAACAGGAAAGAGAAATCATAAGAGACTTATTAAGGTTGAACTGTTTACATTCCTGCATGGAAAGATGATATTTTAACTCACGAGACCTTTGTCAGTATTAGGGTAGTTGGAGGGAAAAAATTATATGTATGTAGATAGATAGATATAGATAGATAGATAGATAGATAGATAGATAGATAGATAGATAGATAGATGGCACAGAGTGAGGTGAAGATGAAGTGGTGATATCTGGAGAATAAAATTAAGGAGTGAGAGAGGATTATACTGGGAGAAGGAGAAAGGGAGAGGTAGAATGGGGTAAATTATCTCACATGAAACAGATAAGAAAAGGCTTTTACAGTGGAGGAGAAGTGGGAGAAGGTGAGAGGGAAAGAGTGAATCTTATTCTCATAGGATTTGGCTTAAGGAGGGAATAACATACACACTCAATTGGGTATAGAAAGTATCTTACCCTACTGGAAAATAGGGGGGAAAGGAACAAGAGAGCAGGGTGATGATAGAGGGGAGGGCAGATTGGGGGAAGGGAGTAAGCAAAAGCAAACACTTCTGAGGAGGGACAGGATCAAAAGGGAGAATAGAATAAATAGGGGGCGGGATAGGATTAAGGGAAATATTCTTAGTTTTTTCACAACAAGATTACTATGGAAGTGTTTTGCATAACTACACATGTATAACCTGTATTGAGTTGCTTGCCTTTTCAGTGAGGTGGGTGGGGAGGGAGGAAGAGGGAAAATTTGGAACCCAAAGTTTTAAAAACACATCTTAAAAAAAATTGTTTTCACTTGCAACCGGAAAATAAGAAATATAAGAAATGGGATATAGAAATCTATCCTACCCTATAGGAAAATGGAAAGGGAAGGTGATAAGAGAAGGGGGGAGAGATAGGAGGGAGGGCAGATTAGGGGAAGGGGTATACAGAAAGCATGCCATCTTGGGGTGGGGGAAGGGTGAGTTGGGGAGAAAATTTGGAACTCAAAATCTTGTGGAGGTGAATATTGAAAACTAAAAATAAATAAATCAAAAAGGAAAATCCATGAGAAAGAAAAAAAAGACAAAACAAAAAATAAAAAACAAAAACAAAAAAAGTGAAAATAGTATGCTTTCATCTGCTTTCAGACTCCATAGTTCTTTCTTTGGATATGGATAGCATTTTCCATTATGAGTCTTTTGGAATTGTCTTGGATCATTGTATTGCTGAGAAGAGGTAAGTCTGTCATAGATAATCATTGCACAATGTTGCTGTTGCTGTGTAAATGTTCTCCTGGTTCTGTTCTCTTCACTCAGCATCAGTTCATATAAGTCTTTCCAGGTTTTTCTAAAATCTTCCTGCTCATCATTTCATATAGAACAATAGTATTCTATTACATTCATATGCCACAACTTGTTCTGCCATTCCCCAATTGATGGGCATCCTTTTCAATTTCCAATTCTTTGCCACCACAAAAAGAGCTGCTACAAATATTTTTGTACATGTGAGTCCTTTCTCCCTTTTTATGATCTTTTTGGGATATAGACCTAGTAGTGGTATTTCTGAATCAAAGGGTATGCAGTTTTATAGCCCTTTGGACATAGTTCTAAATTGCTCTCCAGAATGGTTGGATCAATTCACAGCTCCACCAACAATGCATTAATCTTCCAATTTTTCTACATCTTCTCCAACATTTATCATTTTCCTTTTCTGTCATATTAGTCAATATGGTAGGTGTAAGGTGGTACCTTGGATAACCCCCTCATTTTAAAGTCAGGTTTTTAACTTGGGTCCTGCTTCTGTGTATGTGCTGTTTCCCTCCAGTGTACCATAAGCTCCTTGAGGTGGTAGCTATTTTGTTGTTCAGTAGTTTTTCAGTTGTGTCCAACTCTTCATGACCCCATTTGGGGTTTTTTTGGCAAAGATACTAGAGTGGTTTGCCATTTCCTTCTTCAGCTCATTTTACAGATGAGGAAACTGAAGCAAAAAGTGTTAAGTGACTTGCCCAGGTTCACACAGCTAGTAAGTGTCTGAGTCCAGATCTGAACACAGGAAAATGAGTCTTCCTAACTCCATCCACTGGCATTCTATCCACGGTGCCACCTAGCTGTCCAATAGACATCTATGCCTAATTTATTTTTCGATCTCCTTCAGTGTCTCACACATAGTTTGTGATTAATAAATATTTGCTGAATGTTGGATGCAGCCTTGTAAATAAACAAACCACTGGGTTGGGAGCAAAAGGGCTCTTAGAGCCTCAACCTAGAAAGGTGCTACCCTGTGAACATTAGCTGGACTAAATTGGAGTCCAGACAATCAAGTACCCAACCAACAGTCATGACTCTGGGTTTCTGGTAGGTAGATGAATAGCACATAAAACTAATCAAATGTGCAGTTAGCATTCTCTCTTACAACTTTCTCCCAGAATGTTTATTTTGAAAAGACTTACAATAGTGTTTATGCAATATTTTTTAGTTTAAAAACTTTTTTGGCTTGTTTTTTCCCCTCACTTCTTAGGAAAATGTTATGAGTGTATCCAGACACACATATAAAAGTACTTACCAAGGAACATTTCAATAACAGATGCCTTCATAGCGAGAACAGCAATTCCCATAAATATCAAAATGGCACCCTGGAGAGGAAGAAACAATAACACCATAACATTTCAGCCAGAAGTTCTGAATTTCAGCGCATTTAATGATAGAGAATCAGCTCTATCACTCTACATTGTCCTCTAGTGCCCCAGGATCCCACTTGTGTCTTCCTGTATGTGTCCTGCTGAGATAGCATATGGCTTGTGTTTCTGGCACACACAGTAGTTATCCTAAGCTAGACACGCCAACTGGAGCCATTAGCTTCTTTGCCACTTCTTTTGGGTCCCTGTCTTTTCCTTGGGCCAAACAATAAGACAGTGGAAAAAGTCAATCTCAGCAAAATACCAGACTAGGTTTGGAAATAGGCCAGTCAGATGCTGTGCCTATTTCTGGGAGCATCTTGGGGCTCTCTCTTGAAAGTTGCCAGCACTGGGGCGGCTGTTGGTCTGCAAATGTATTAGCTGGGTGAGCTCTATGGTGGACTGCCATGTCTTTTGCATTATTTGGTCTTCAAAACTCTGAGCTAAAGAATCTTGAACCTTTGCCACTCTTTACTTAGACCATACCTATACTTATATAAGAGCTGGTGACATGAGGCAGTGGTTAATGTTGGACTCCAAGTCAGGAAGACCTGGATCTGTATTCTGCCCCTGACATTTACTAGTTCCCAGAGATAGGACAGCCAAATCACTGGAACACCCAGCCTCAGTTTTCTCTTTTGTATAGTAGTATCTACATTGCAAGGTCATTGTGAAGACCAAATTAGATAATGTATATAAAGTACTATGTGACCTTTCAGACACTCTGTAAATATTGGTTGTTTATTATTATTATTATTATTATTATATACAGGTATAAATTAGCAATCAGAAAATTAATAGGATCATAAGACTACAGATTTAGAGCTATAAAGTATCTTCCTTAGATTATACCTGTATTTATACTTCTATTATCATGTGAATCTACACGGAAGGAGTGATAATCATGCCTCAGATGCTGACTAGATGTAGGGCTTTGGGTAGGGCGTTGGTCATTGCATCTCTCTGGTGCTCAGCCTCTTCATTTGTAAAATGAGAGAATTCTGGCCCTAAAGTGCTATGATTTATTTTGTTTTACATTGAATCTTTCTTGATTATGGCTTTTTATAGTATTGAAAGCAGTAGCAATTAGTCTAAGGAGCAAGGCTAAACCAAACAGAATAAGCCACTTTGCTAAACTCTACCAAATAGAGTCCCTGAATGAGGTTAGTAACCATCAGTTAAATATTCACTAGTTAATAGACTTTAGTCTCAAAGTATGTATGAAGGCATTAAAATCTGCCCTGGGTTTCAATGCAATACAGGGAGAGCTGTGATGTGCATTGTAAAAATTTTGATTGTGATGTATTTCTTATATGTCTTCATTAATCCAAGAAACTAGCATTTACATACTTAGTAGGCCGAATTAGTTCTAACTTGCCTTTGAAGTAAATTCTATAGGCCTGACTCTCCCCTTTCTTGGCTTCTTTGTTCTCCGAATCCACTTCTGCTGGTGAATGGGGTAAATATCTTTGCCTTGTTAGTGAAATTATCCTTTCCCCTAGAAAATGAAATTTTGAAGCAAAAGAAAAATGTATATATGATGTATGAACACATATATCCATATTACAGAGATTGAGAGAGAGAGGAAAGGAGAGACAGAAAGAGAAAAAGAGACAAAGAGACAGAGAGATAGACAGAGACAGACAGAAACAGAGACAGAGAGACAGAGACAGAGAGAATGAGAACGTTTCCTTTCGAAAAGTTTTCTTTGTACTAAACTGGCCCAGTTGCAAGTTCTGCCTAAAACGACTGGGATTTCAGGATGTGACTAGGAAATGGAATTTGATCTTTCATGTGCTAGATGGACACATAAAAATAAGTAAGATTCCAGTAAATTCTCTAAGCCCTGAGGAGATAACATCAGTATACTGAGTCACCAGTGATGGAACCTGACCAGGGCCACTGTGCTTGGTGCAATCAGAATGTTTGCAAGACTCTATGTTATTATAGTCATTGTTTAGTTTACTTGTTTCTCTGCACAGACATATGAAACGGAAATACGCCCTTCAAAATATGTGAAAAGTTCCCATTCTTATCCATTTCCAAGGTCAGGGAATAGGTCAGCCAATCATAGCTGGTAAACATCTACTGCTGAGCTGCCCCAAAGTGGAATGGATTGTCTTAGGACATGGTGAGTAGAGCTATAAAGAGAAATTTTTTTCACCTGCATGCAAAGCAAAACTCTTATGGCTATATGTATGTCAGTGCAGGGCATTCACCCAGAGGATGTCTGGCTACATTTGCAGGGGCAGTCTAGTTCTTGTCTGTACAGGGGCATGAGGAGGGGGAGAAACTAGACAAAGAGAAGTGTCTCAGCATCCCTGGGAGGACAGCGCTGGCTGGCAGATGATCTTGAGGTGAAGTATGAGGATTGTAGGCACTGTGGGAGGCAGCATACTTTCCTCAGGAGGAAGTTCCTCCCACTCTGTCTAGATGATTCGTGCCCTGTATCAAAGTCCCATTTTCGTCATGATACTTTCAGCTCTGGCAGTGAGTCTTTCCTCAAGGAGATTTTCAAGTGGAGAGTAGATGACTTCTTAATACTCCTTAATGACTACTTCATACTTAATATTGAGAGGGGATTCTTGTTTAGGTACCAATTGAACTAGATGAGTGTTGATGCCCCTGTCAGTTGGGATGCTCTGATTCTGTGAAATACCATGAAACGATATGTGGGGCACATGTCATAATACTTCATATGCTGAGTTGGTTTTGACTTCAAACAAACAAACAAAAGGAACAACAGAGATTTGCAAAGTAGTGTTCTCCATACATGCAAATTCACTCCTAGAGTGGTTTTAGCTTGTGTTACACAATTTAGCAACCAACAACTAAATATATGGGGAAAAGAGAGAAAAATAGGGTGTATAATAACAATAAATATTTACTGAGGATCTATTATGTCCAAAGCACTGCGATGGCATTTGGTGGATAAGTGGATGCCAAGTGGAATATAAAATATTCTTGGAAAAGTGATGTCCAACACAGTGATTCTCATTTTTCTTTTTTGCTTGTAGCACAGGATTGTTCTTTGTTGAAAGGAATCATGGCATATTATAGGAGAATAGGAAGACTCATGCATGTACAGGTGATTATAAATACATGTGTTATACCATGTAGTGGAGATTCACATGCAGTTGCACGTGCAAGTTCCATTTAATTCACCACACTTGGAGGATGCTATGGAACAAACACCTTTTAAGAACTATTGAGCTAATATTTTAATGACATGAAAACTTATCCTCCTATCAATTCAAGCCGTCATTTCTCTGTGTCTCAGGAGATGGGGCTTAAGCTCCTGTGGGGGAAAAAAAATTCTCATTTGGTAATCAACATTCTGTTGCTGAGTCTTTTCTGAACTTAGCTAGGCCAGTCCTTGAATGACACACATATAGACGATGGGTAGGCCAATATTTGAATGTCTAACTTGGTAGGACCTGCCAGAGCTTTTGTTCTATTTAAATAGCCCTGAAGAGTCTCTGGTCACCACTGTCTTACATTGAGGTATCTGAGTAGCATTTTAGTGGAGGAAGACAATTAGAGGTAGAAAAAAATACTAACAATATAAGCTGGAATGGTTTAGGAGGAGGTGGAATTTGAGCCTGGCCTTGCAGAATGGGCAGGATTTTCATAGGTGGAAGGACTAGAGATGGCATTCTATACGGGAAGGAAGACATGGAATGAAGTAGAAAAGTACAAGGTATCTTCAGAAAATGGTAAGTTGATTGGTTTTGTTTGGGCAGACAGTTCACGTCTGACAGAGAGTCAAGTAGACTGAGTCTAGATTGCAGAGTTTCCTGAATAGCTAGGTAAGGAGTTTGTACCTCATTGTGTAGGCAATAGAGAAGTATTGAAGGTTTGGGGGGTGAGATAAGAAGGGTAACGTGGTTAGAGTAGTAAAAGTATCTTCCAAGGTCATTTGGTATCAATGTGTAGGATGCGGAGAGACTGAAGCCAAAGAGATCAGTTAGAAGGGTGTAGCAGTCTAGGTTAGAGGTCACCAAGTCAGGAATTAGAGTGGTGGTACTGGGAAAGGAAAGGAAGAGACATATATAAGATGTGAAGAAAGAATTAATTACATTCTTTCATTCAGTACTATTGTTTCATTTGCCTTGTTTCTAAAACTAGGTTATAAATTTCTGGAGGGCAGGCAAGAACCCTATCTTATGTTTTGTATTGCCCCCATGCCATGCTGAATACACTCGACAAACACTTGTTTTTCACCTGAACAACCGATATTCTGAGGATGACTATCATAAAAGCTATCCCTTGTATCTTGCAATCTGTATTCTAGTAGAGTTATAGAAATAACAAGTGGGTCATGGAGCCCAGAACTGTCCAGAAGTATTGACAGAGGTGGGAGAAAACATATGGGAGCTATACTCATGGCCAGCTTTGCTGCTTTTGACAGAATGGCTGTAAAGCTGCTTCTGGTGCACACTGCTGGCATTTGGTCTGGCCAACCTAAGTGCCCTGTTGCCACGCGTCTTTCCCTTGTGAGATACTACAAGCTCACAGTCAGCATTGTCTAGCATTTGATCGCTGAGGGATTGACTTAAATTTCTATGGCTGACTGGAGGCCAGCGTTGCAATGGTATATCACCAATCTCTCTCTTGTCACATTCTTTCTTTCTTTTTTTCTCTTTCTCCTTCTTTCCACTCACACAGGAACTACCTTTTTCAAACCCTCATTACCCTTTGCCTAGATTATTGTAATAGCCACCTAATTAGTCTTCATGCCTCAATTGTCTTACCACTCCAGTTTATCTTACACACATTGCAAAAGTAATCTTCATTAAACATAATCCAAAAATGTGACTCTTCTACTTGACTAATGCTAATAGCTTTCTATTGCCTCCAGGACAAAATATTGACAGCCCAGACTTATGTCATCTTTTCCCGGGCTTATTGGATCTTACTCCTCCTCTCATACTCCATGATTCAGGCAAACTGGCCTTCTCTTTGCTCTTCACACATTACAACTCATCTCTCATTTCCATGCTTTTGTACTGGTCATCCCTGACCCATGTGATATACTCCCTCCTTTCCTCTGCCTCATAGAATCCTTCTTTTCTTTTGAGGTGTAGCTCAGGTTTAGCATAGTACCATTTTTTTTTTGTGAAACTGACAACTGAGTCAGGAAATGAGAAATATACCAATAGCATAATACATTGGAATATTATTAAGTATAAAGACAGCTAGTTGTTGTAGTAAGCTGGACATGGAGTCAAGAATACCCAAGTTCAAATTCTTCCAGAGACACTTAGCATCTATGTGACTATGGACAAGTCATCTAACCTCTCTCTACCTTAGTTTTCTCATCTGTAAAATGAGAATAATAATAATAGTACCTAATTCCTAGGATTGTGGTGAAGACCAAATGATATTATATTTGTAAAAATGTTTTGCAAACCTTAAAGTGCTACACAAATGCTAGCTATTATTTCCTCTGCAGGTGTATTCCAGATTTGCTCCATCATGGCCCCTGCCAGGTACCTTCTTCATCTCTCCTTTCCACCCCTTTCCACCTTTTCAGCTTCCTTTTTTGTGCTGTTTTCCCTGATTAGAGTGTAAGGGCGATGAGGACAAGGACTATCTTTCTTTCTGCTTGCTTTTGTATTCCTAGTGCCTAGCAAATGGGCAGCTAGGTAGCACAGTGGCTAGAGTGCTTGTTCTGGAGTCAGGAAGACTCTTCTTTCTGAGTTCAAATCTGAACATAGCTGTGTGACCCTGGGTGAGTCACTTCACCCAGTTTGTCTCAGTTTCCTCATCTGTAAAATGAGCTGGAGAAGGAAATGGCAAATCACTCGAGTTTCTTTGCCAAGAAAACCCCAGATCAGATATGTTTGAAAAAATGACTGAACACAAAAAGCACCTAGCAAAGTGCCTGGAACATAGTAAGCATTGAATAAATGCTTGTTGATTGATTGATTGTTTGATTGACTGAAGCAGAGAGACACAAAAGAAACACGGGGAGATAATATAGTATAGAAAGCAGACGACTTAGGTTCAAGTACTTGTTCTCATACTGATTAGCAATATAATCCTAAGCAAATCACTTAATATCTATGGGCCTCAGTTACTTCATATGTAAAATGGAATACATTATACTTCAAGTTGACAAAAAAAACCCCATTTATTAAATGCCTACTATGGTCCAGTCACTGTCCTAGGTATTAGGGATTTGCAAAGACAAAAATAAGATCATTCTTACCCTGAAGGAACTTACCTTCTACTGAGAAGAAAATTATGTCTACACAGATAAATAAATGCAAAATACATACCAAGTAAGCACAAGTAATCTCAGGGGAGAGGAAGGGGAACATTCACATTTGGTGGTGGTGGAGAATCAGGAAAGGCCTCTTATGAGATGGTACTAGAATTGAGTTTAATAGGAGTTAGAGATTCCATGAGAAAGAGGGAAGGAAAGAAATCATTCCTGTAAAAAGACATAGAAGTATGTATGGGGAATAGCAAATAATTTAATATGGCTAGAATATACAGGGTATAGCTTAAAGCATCACCCTAAAGTTCTCCATTTCTTTTTCCCTTTCACAAACTCCTATAGAAGGTCAACTATACTAATTGCTTAATAAGAATGCAAAAAAAAAAAGGAAGAAAGGAAGGTGGAAGAAAGAAAGATAAAGGAAAGAAAAAAAGAAAAAAGCATAGATAAAACATTAAAAAACAAAAGACAAAACATAAAGAATTTTGGAAGGGAACACAAACAGGGCAATTTTGTTTCTACCATACAAAATTTAATATACACTTCAAACTACTAAAACTAAAAGCTACACTAAGACTTTTGGGACACACTGTGGAGTACATGAAGAGAAGTAATGTGAAATCGGTCTGAAAATATAGGTTGGAGCCCAACTGTGGAGGACTTTAAATGCCAAATAGAGGAGTGTATACACTTGCAAGACCAATGCTAAGGGCTGTTGTGGGAGTAAATGCTTTATAAAGCTTCAAGTATTATTGCAGAAATTCAGTCAATTGCAGAAATGTGGGCTGCTCAAGAAGAAAGGAACCCTCTCCAGCTGGGCAGGGGAGGGGAAAAATTCAGAGAAAGAGAGAGAATTCAATTGGAGTAGATGGATTTGGAGGGAATTAGTTGCAGGCACAGGTGGAAGATGATGAGAAAAAATGTAAAAATAGGAGAGGACAGGATGAGCCCGGGGACCTTGAATAGTCCAGTTTGTCTGGGATATAGTATTCAAAGTTAGGCACCATGAAATAAACCCATAAATGTAGGTTGAAGGAAGATTGTGGAGGGCCCTCAATGCTAGGCTGAGGGATTTATTATATTTAACTTTGAAGGCAATGGGCAACCACCAGGGAAAGTTTTTGGTTGGGGAAATTACATTATCAGACTGGCACATCAGGAAGCATTTGGCAAGAGATTGGATATAGGGGTGTAAGAAAGAGGATGACAGAAGATGCTTCAGATTTCAAACCTAGGCCAACTGGGATAGTACTAGTGCCATTATTAAAAATAGAGAAGTAAGGAGGAAGGGCAGGCCATAGTGCTAGAAGATACATAGCATCATAGATTTTAGAGCTAAAAGAGACCTTGAAGGCCATGTAATGCAATCCTCCCATTTTACAGATGAGGAAACTGAGGCACAGGGAAGGTAAGTGACTTGCTCAAAGTCACACAAAGGGCAGAGGTAGGACTTCAACCCAGGTGTTCTGGGTTCACTATATTATGTTGCCTCAGACATTCTGAGTTTGAGCTGTCATTTAGGTGGAGATGCCCAGAAGGCAGTTGGAAGCCCAGGACCAGAGCCCAGGGTTATAGACAGATTAAGAGTCTTTTTCCTCCCAGATTAATTTCTAGCCACCCTTCACAGCCAGGGTAGAGTTTTTGTGCTCCCTGGTATTAGTATGACGACATTCATCTGATCTGTGGGGCATGTTTTCTTCATCTCAGGTTGCTCCATACCATGCTATCTTTAGCTTTGTCATAAAAGCCAAAGCCAAGGGCCAGACCTTTTGTGTGCATTTCTCAGGCCATCACTTTGCATCTTGCTAACAGACTGACATATGGTAATGTTTACCAGATCCACAAAGGCTTTTGACGCATAGTGATGCTTTGGAATATTGCACATGGTAATTACATCTCTGAAGTGGTAGTTCAGCTCTTCCATTGCCTTTGGGGGAAAATACTAGTTAGCAGGCATGCCCCTTAAATGAGCTCTGGAGAATGGCTTTCAAGAGTTATTTATCTTCTATAATGGTAGGTGACAGGAAAGATATACGTTAGGGAAAACACTTGGTTAGAAAGTCATAGAGTGGGCCATGATCTCATCTTCATCCCTCTGGTCATTTTATGAGATTTACCAGTTTTCGGTAATCATTGAAGCTTAAAAATTAGGAATTTCTTCCATCTGAAGCTTGACCTACTGTGTGACATTCTCTGATTTCTTTTTTCCTAGAGGCTGTGGGATCTCTGATTGCCAAAGTGGCTAGATAGCCTAAATGTGGTTTTATTGATTTGCTTCAGCTAAGCTGTAATCACTAGGGCCAAAACTGGCCTATACTTTTGCTTTTGTCTTAAATTCTAAAGCACATGAGTAAGGCTAGTCTGTTACTGACTTCCATTGCCTCCTATCCTTACCTGTGCTCTGGAAGCTGAGAAGTGCCTAAGGGACCACTTTTACAATCTGTCGCTTGAGTGTTGAATGACAGGTACTACCCTGAAAGATCTTGCCAGACTAGAACACTGGACCAAATTGAATAGGTCAGTGATCTTTCTATGTGATATGGAGGAAAAAGCACTAACTGTAGAGTCAGAGGACCTCACTTCAATCCTTAATTTTGAGATGATGTTACTTGGGTGAATCATTTAACTTCCCCTGAACCTCAGCTTTTAGATCTGTAAAATGACTGGATTGTATTACATGGCATCTGAGTTTCCTTCCATACCCATATTTTATTTTATTTTTTGGTCAGGACCTGGGATTTAATCAAGGTAGAGAGCATCCTGGTGAGCCTCCTATTAATGCAGATTGTGACCTATCCTGGAATATATGAGGTTGCCTGGGGCTTTGAAAGATTAAATAATTTGCCCAAGGCTATATAGCCGGTATATGTCAGAGGAAAACCTTGAATCCAGGTTTGATGCCAAAGCTGGCCATTTACCCACTATAACACTCTTCTTCTTAGATGACATTTAGTAGGGCTAAATGTAAAGCCTTACATTTGGGTTCAAAAGATCAACTTCACCAAGTACCAAATGGGGAAGACGTGGCTAGATTGAAGTTAAGCTAAATCAGAAGGCTTTATTAGCCTGATAGTTCAGTATGTCAAATGTTTGCTATGGAAACCACAAAGTTAATGTGATCTTAATGAGAGTCAAGATCCAGAGCACTGGAAGCAGTAGTTCCTCTGTATTCTTCTGTGGTCAGAGTACATCTGTAGTATTGTGTTTTGTTCAGGGCTATGTTTCAGGAAGGATATTATAGGCTAGGAAGACTTCAGTGGTAGGTAAACAAGATGGGTTGGTGAAGGGCCTGGCTCAAGATAGTGCCATGTGAAGGAAATGGAGATGTTTAAACCTAGGTGAGATGTGATAGCTGTATTCAAATATTTGGAGAACTGGGATGTGGAAGAGGAATTCTATTTTTCTGCTTGGCTTCCAGATGGCAGGATTAGGAGTATGGGTGGAAGTTGCACAAAGCCAATTTAGACTTGATATAAAGATAAAAATTCCTAGTAATTGATATATAAAATGGAATGGCCTGTCTGGGGAGGCAGTGGGTTTCCCTTCACTGGGCTACTTCAAGCAAAGATTAGCTGATTGGTTGTTATAGATGCTGGAGAATGAATTTTTATTCAGGTATTCATTGTTCTAGATGGCCTCTGCAGATCCATCAAACCCTGAGATTCAGTGATTTTGACCCATAAAACCATTCTCTGGCCCTCTTGGCAGACCCCATCACAGAAGACCAGACAGTCTAGGTTACTGGTTTTCCAACTTTCCTCGAGCTACTAAAAGCAGGAATACCATTACCATTGAGGTTATGTAGTTGTGGAAATGGAGGTACCAAAATTTAACTTTGATATATTAACAAATCCATCACATGCTCAATGAGGGTGCTCTTTTTATCAATAACAACTCCTCCACTATGACTCATCCTGGGCAATTCATGTCCATGCTCTTCTATAAATGCTTCATAGAGGATCTGGCCCATATCCAGGGGACAGCCTTTGGGGAGTAAGTAGCACTCACGTCTCTATCCATCTCTTATGCTTTACTCTTGTTATGTAGCTGGCCCACCTCCTTTTCTGGCCATGTGTGTCTTTGGTGGTTTTTTTCCCTCACATTTCTTGCATAGAACTCATTGTGATTATATGCTGCAGCCTAGTTATAACCACCTCAATTGCTAAGGGTTAAGGATTTGGAGCCATCAGATGATATACGTTCAAATAACTCCTTTATCTTTTACCACCTTTATGACTTTGGGCAAGTTGCTTAACTAGGTCTCAGTTTCCTTCTCTATGGGATGAAAGGATTGATGTTGGAAAGCAATTTGAAATTATGCTAACAAAGCAACTAAAATATTTATACCTTCTCATCCAGAGATTCCACTTCTAGGCGTATATCTTGAAAAGGTCAATTAAAAAAAAAGGGCTTTTAGAGGCAAAAGGCAAGGGGCACTATGGTGGAGGAAGGCAAAGAAATGGAAATAAAAGTAGATATCCATTGATTGGTAAATGACTAAACAAGTTGTGATACATAAATGCAATGGAATATCACTGTATTGTAAGAAATGATAAATACGATGGATCAGAGAAGCATGGGAAAATGTGAACTCAAGCAAAGCAGAGCAACCAAAAAAATAACATGTAACCATGCCTATGATAAAGTAAATGGAAATACTATACTTGGCCCCCAGAAAGAGGTATAAGAATGTATCTCTCTTCTTTCTATGCAGAGATGGGGGAGGGGTGCCTATACATATGGGTTCTATGGAGCAGTACATGTTAATATCTGGCCTTATTAATGTATTAGTTTTGCTGAACTATCTGTTTTGTCTTTTTAAATTTTTTTGTTATGAGATATGACTTTTGAGGGGGAAAGAAGGAATGTACACATTGGAAAATGTAGCTGATTAAAAAAAGACATCAATAATAATTTTTAAAAATGAAATGGTTGGATAATATCAGAGGTCTATAACCTTTTTTTGTGTCATGGACCTCTTTGTCACTTTGGTAAAGGCTGTGGACCCTCTCTCAGAATAATGTTTTTAAATAATTGAAATAAAAGTTAAATTTAAGTTGGAAGTTAGTGAAAATAAAAATGTAATTTTTTCCTTCTCATCCAAGTTTGTGAACCCCCTGAAATCCAGCTTTAAGAACACCTGATCTCCAAGGTCTTTTTCAGCTCCAAAACTATCATCCAAATTCCCTAAATTAAAGAAAAATGAGGCAGGACTATATGAAGGTGAAAGAGCCTTGCCAACAAATGTTCATGGAAGCTACTTGTACCATCTCTCACTCTTTAATGACTTTCATTTACTTGGTCATTGGTTTGTAGCCTGTGCAATGAGATGCAATGCAACCCTTTGGTAGTCTCTTCAGGGTCAACGCTGGTCAATTTCCATGAAATAATTTCTTCCCTCTCCTATTTGTTCCCATAGTTTGTTGAGAGAGGAAATGAATAGTTAGAACTCACAGCAGAAGTAAAATATAATCATAACCCAATTATATCAATAATAATAACAAAGGCTAAAAGGACATATCATTTGTCTTTTTTTTTTTTGGCCCAGGCAGGCATCATCCAAATAATTAATTACAAAGCTGCAATGAAGAAGCTTAACCTAGGTTGCTGTAGGCTGTCTTAGGTTGTCAAGGGCTCACATATTAATGATATCAGACTTCTGTTATCTCTGCCTCCCAATCACCCTTTCACTTCTCAGAATGCAGAACTTCTCACTTCCAAAGGCAAAAGCCAGTCTGAGCAAGCTGACTTTCTCTTTTAAGTCCAATACTGGCAGTGAATGTTTGCTAGCAATGAGAGCCATGAACAGGCTAAGAGCAGAACTGCCAATGACCCAGTAACCTGGGAGGTGCATTCAGACTTTGCCCTAAGGGCTAGTTTGTCTTCCTTCCTTTCTTCCTTCCTTCCTTCCTTCCTTCCTTCCTTCCTTCCTTCCTTCCTTCCTTCCTTCCTTCCTTCCTTCCTTCCTTCCTTCCTTCCTTCCTTCCTTCCTTCCTTCCTTCCTTCCTTCCTTCCTTCCTCTCTCTCTCTCTCTCTCTCTCTCTCTCTCTCTCTCTCTCTCTCTCTCTCTCTCTTTCTTTCTTTTTTTTTCATCTGAGGGAAAAGAATGTCAGGCAAGTATAGATCACCTCAGGGATCATTTTATGAATTTTTTTATCACATGTCCACACAAAGCTTTCTATTTTCCCTTACATAAGCTTAGGGAAAGAATGTAGGGGAAAAATAGTATGTATTAACTCTCTCTGCAGAGAAACAAGTTACAGTCTTGTCAATGAGGAGACCTTTATCATGGAAAGTGATTTTCTGAAACCATGTGTGTCATAGGACAGCAAGATTACACCTGTGACAAGCCACTAACCTAAGTCCTTGGGGTGAAGATAAATGATTTCCTTCGGGAACGGCTGCCTGATGTTCTTAATGATTAAGTATTGCTCAATATCTTCTCTGAGGCATCTTTCTAATGAATCCGTTCAATGTTTCTCAAGCCAGAAGACAGTCCAAGGAAGCTTTGGGCTCTTCATTTTTCAGGGGTTCAAAATCAAGGAGAAATAGAGCAATGGCTTCCCTTTCCCTGACTTTCCTTTCTACTAATACTTGCTAGTTGGATGACCATGAGCAAAGTAGCTTAGCCACTCATTATTAAAGTGTTTCACAAAGGGAAAATTTTTCTTCTAATTTTCAACTCAAATGTGGTAAAGCCTAGTGGACATTAGGGCTTCAAAGATTGAGATGAGTCAACTGAATACGATAATGACTTACTGGGCTCAATGCTAAGAAAGAAATCTGGTGCAGGGACTTGTGACACCGTTGCCTAGGAAAAATGTATCCCACTTCAATTCAGTCTAATCCTACAAGGATTTTTAGGGGCCTACTATTCACCAGGAACTATGCTGGAAGCTAATTATACAAAGTCAAAAGCAGAAATAGTTCCTGCCCTTAAGATTACATTGAATAAATACTGTTTTAATATTTAATTATAAAAAGCAAACTACTCTATTTAACTAATTAAACCTAATTCTTATTTATTCAACAAATGTTTTGTTGAGCTCTTGTAAGATAAAAGTAGAGCCATAGCTAAGAATTCTGGGCCTATGCTAATCTCAGTTGGTAAAGGGAGACATGGGGAGAGATCTTGGACTTCATATAGGAGTAGGAACCTCCCATGGGACAGAGACAAAGACCTGGGGACAATCTTGTGGATGGAGACCTCAGCACACTGCAACTATAGAGGCCATTTCTAAGGCAGGTAACTCATTGAGGCTGAGTCAAGGAAAGCTCAACAGGATGCTTGGGAAGAGGTCTTAGGATCCTACCTCTCACTCCCATTGCCCCCACTTTCACATGAGCCACTTTGAAGCCAGGTTCAGCTGCTCAAATAGTTTGGTTCATATTCCCTAACTTCCTCGAGGACAGGTGACAGATAAGCGACACAATGGTGGAGAAAGCAAGCAGGCCCTTGGAGGCAGCTCTATAGCAGATGAGATCCTTAGAGATTAGCACTGTGCCTGGTATATTGCAAGCTTTTAACAAATGCAGGTTTATTGATTACAAAGGCACCATGCCAGAAGGTACGGCTATGCAAAATTAAATAAGACACCCATGGAATAGGGTGATAAGATGTGCTCAAAGTACCATAAAACAATGTAGCATATGGTAAACCCCACAACAGAAATATGAATGCACTGCCAAAGGAGTTTATAAGAGGAGACATTATTTGTTTGGTAGGGAGGTAGGAGGTTAGAGAAGTCTTCATGAAGGAATTCTTGGTGCTAAAAGGCAAAGCTGGAAGGAATGGGTGGTAGAAGCTTCAGAGGCAGATTTCAGTTCTATGAGTATTTCAAGCAGAGCTATCCAAAAGCAGGAAGGGGTTGCTTAAGGAGATAGGATGCAAGGGAGTGTAGGAGTTATCCTTTCCACATTGCTGGGGTTAGGGATGCCTCCATGATCTGGAAAATCCATGTAAAAATTTTTGGCCCTCCTTTTGTACCAGAGAAGCCTGAATTATCATGGTATTAAAAGATAAAAATATGCTGATACTCTATAATACTATACATATATTTCATGCATTTCTGAGTTTCTAAACTTTTTCTGTGTTGTCTGCTGGCCTCTCTGTGTGGTCTGCTGCTTCTGCAAAACTCCCTCAAAATTCCTGTTGAATTTCTTATGCTGACCTGTGATATATCGAAACCATGATGGGGAAAGCCACAATGTGGAAGAGATAATTGTAGAGAGAACAAAAGGTTTATGGGAAGAGGACCTAGTTTTGAATCCTACCAAAGACACTTAAAAGCTATGTGATGGTAGATAAGTCATTTAACCTCTGAACCTCAGTTTCTATCTCCCAGGATTGTTGTGAGGATCAAATGAGATAATATTTGTAAAGTGCTTAGCACAATGCCTGGTACATATTAAGATCTATATAAATGCTAGCTATTATTATTTACAAGGTGTCAAACTACATTAGTAAAGGAAATTCCCCCATTGGGAGTTCCCTTTGTGAATGAAATCATAGGTCTGGTAAAAAAAAAATTGAAATAGATTCCCAGAAAGGCCCTATTTTGATGCCTCCTTATCTGTGCAAGTAGCAATGAGTTCTTAAAGGTTATTCCATTAGATGCTAGCTCTCAGGGCCTTTTAGGACATGCCACCTTAGAGGGCATCTAGTATAACTCTTCCTCCCACCCATTTTAGAGATAAGGAAACTGTGGTCCAGAGAAGTTATGACTTACTTAAAAAGCTACTTAATAGGTAGTGAGTTATAATGACTCTAAATTCAGCAAGAGGAATTAGATTTCTTCCCTTTGACCTTAGAAGGCAGAAATAGGAACTATATATGGAATTTTCAGAAAGACAAATTTAGGCTTGATGTCATATGGCAGTGAGACATGCACTATGATAGTTTCTGCAGAAACAAAAATGAATTTCACACAGATAACAATGGAGAGGCATATTGTGAGTGTGAGGCAGCTGTAATAACTAATCAGTAAGGTGCTTTAAAGAGTAAGAATAAGTTCTCATCAAGGAAATGGATGATATAAGAAAAAAATGTGCTGATAACATGGTGAGGATTAAGGACTTCTTTTGAAGTCAGAAGAGAGAGGATTGCCTTGGGTTGGCTCCCTGTGGTGAACTCTGGGAGCACACCAGATAGAAAGTCATGGATGGATTGCAATTTGCATAATTAGAGGGAACTTTCAAATCAATGAGATCTTGGATCCATTTGAGTCAAGAAAAACCTCCTAATGATTAATTTTTAATTAATTAAGCCATCCTAAAGTAGAATGGCCTCCACCTCTTTGGAACTCTTCAAAGCAAAGGTTGGATAATCTCTTGTTGAGTAGGTTGTATTAAGGATTTGTTTTCAAGCATAGGTTGAACTAAATAGTCACTGAGGTATCTTCCACCTTTGAGATTCTGCAATTCTCTGTGTCGTTAATAACAACAATAAAAATAATGGCAATAGTGGATATCTATAAGGGTCTTTAAGGTTTGCAAAGTGCTTTACATAGGTTTTCTTATTTGATCCTCACTGTACTTAGCACAATATATAGCCTAGCACATAGTGGGAGCCTGTCGAATTAAGTTGAACTAAGTTTAGGGAAGCGCATCATTTGAAATATGGGATCATAGGTTCATACATTAGACCTGGAAGGGACTTTGGAGGCTTGTCATGGATTAGAGGTCAGTGTTTATAGAGGATGTAGAATAGAACCAGCAGTGTGGGTGCAGTGTAAACAATCCCAGATGTAGTTTTAGAGGACTTGAGCTCAGATTTTGTCTTTTGACCAAATGACTTTGGTTGAGTCACTTAGCCTGTATTCCTATCAGTTTTCTCATATGTAAAATGAAGAAGATAGAATGGATAACTTCTAAAGTTCCTACCAGTGCAAAGTTTATGAGTTAAAACATCTCTAACTTCTCTAGATTGGTCCTAAGACAGCAGTCTGTTGCTAGGCCTACACTTAGAGTCTTCTTTCCACAGCACCACTTTGCTTTCCTGCCATACAGTTTCTGCTCTGGGAATTTTAGGGATCAATTGAGAAAATGTTGAAATTCTAATTGCACAATTCATAAGCCTCTCAATAAAACAGTCAACTACTTCACCAACATTTGTTGAGTACCTAGCATATGCTGAGCTCTGAGAGCACAAAAACAAAAGGGAGATTATACCTTCCTACTGTCTTAGTAATATATATTTTCATTATATTACAGTGGAAAGCAAACTCCACGAAGCACAGAAATCTATCCAAAAGAAGTACTTGTTTGGAATATGAAAATTTTATTTCTTCAATTTTTCCCCATATGAATAATTTTATAAAACTTATATAATGACATGAATGACGTGAATGAAGAAAATGGGGCTTTGAGATTGATCATTAACATTTCCTGTGTTCCTGGTGAGGTATATGCTTTTATTACCAAGATGCAGTACAGACAAAGGCATTTGTTTGACATATTCCTCAAAATGAAGCTTAATCCCCAGGAGCCAGTCCATGGCAATTAATAATGGAGCATCTGTAGCCTTACAGTTCTTAGGCTGACAGCCCTTCAAAGAAAGGGGGGATTTTAATTAATCAAATCAAAGCTAGTAGCTCAGCTTACATAGGATTATAGATTGAGAGCTAGAAGGGAGCTTAGAGGTCATTAAATCCAACCCCTTCATTTTCCAGATAAGGAAACTGAGGCACAAAGAAGTTAGACAACTAGCGTCAGTTTATACAGGTAGGAGGTGGCAAAACCAAGATTTGAACCGAGTCCTCTGATTCTACTGCTCCCTCTTCTAAAGTAATGCTCAAGTCAACATTCAAAGAAAATATACAAACAAATGTCATTTGATTATGATCTGCCTAAGGATATCTTTATCTTGCCAGAGCAAAAATTAATTAAATAAATAAAAACTAAGAAACAAACCCAGAAAGCACTAAACCTTTTTTTTTTTCAATCACCATCAAAATGCCCTGATTTATTGCACTGGAATGTGAGGACAGAATGCCACTTTTTTAAAAAGTGCTCATACTTTTTAAATGATTGCTTTGGCCAAATATGTATAGCGGTATTTTTAAAAGATACCTTAAGAAAATTGTGAAGTCCATTTTCTAATAGATTCTGGCCCTATTACCCCAGAGTGTTAGGAACCCGTTATCAACCCTCATTATTTGGGCTGATTCTCTCAGCTCCACATGAGCGGGAGGTATTTGTTTCATGTTTATACTGGTTTGACACAAATCATGCTTTGAAGATATCACATATCCTGTTTCTCCATGAATAGTGGAGCTGCTATGGCAGACTTTAACAATGCCATTCATTCCCACAGGCTTATCCCTAAAAGACTATTCAGGCTAAACACACCCACACACCCACACACCCACACACACCATAAACAGACTTCGTAAGCCAAATCCCGTAAACAGCTACCTGAAGAGAGAAACATAGATGCACAGAAATCAATTTCACTTTTAACTTCATATGATGATTATTATTTCCATTTCTGACATTACTTTTCCTAATTAAATAGTCCATAAGCACAAACAAGGCATAAAAAGATGGAGGAAAAAAGTAAAGTAAATAAATGTGTAAATTTCAGTTGGTTTAAATATGTGGCGAAAGAAATAGATTGCATGTATCCAAGAGTTGAACATAAGATGCAATTATATATATATATATAATGTTACTTTCCTTCTAAAGGATTCCCTCTTGGGACCCTTAGTAATTTGCCAGTAAGGACAGCTAGTCAGTGCCACTGCTGCTGTTTCTTAATAACAAACACATTTTCATGATCTTCTAACAATGAAAAAAGCAAACTCCACACAAAGCTCAGAAGTTGAGCCGATAGACATACCTTATTTGAAGTGTGCAATATTTTCAAATTTTTTCCACCACACCGAAGGAATATCCTTTCCCCCCCAAGCGTCTCTGCATCCCAAATTCCAGCTAAATTATCTTAGAGAAGAAAGAAACAAAGTAGAGGTCTGAGCACCTTTTCTCTCTTCCTGAGAGCAGCTAATCAAACATTCCCCTTGGCCTCTCAGCACTTTGAAAGACACATTTTACACACACACACACACACACACACACACACACACACCACACACACACACACACACACACGCTGCTCCTCACCGTCATCTCACTGCTGAATTAGGCGGTCCTCTTTTAAATTTCCACTCCCACTGGGTTTTTTTGGGTAGGAATTTCTAAATATTCCCTTCTAGCCAAAAACACACATCTTGAGCCAGCATACTTTACAAGTTCCAAAACAATCAACGGGGGTGGAGGTGGGGGTGGGCAATGCAAAGATTAAATTTTTTAAAAATCAGGAAAATCTACACAACCATGGACTAAAGCAGCATTCAAAATTTTTGGACATTGTTTTGGGTACTGGTAAAATTCTCATGTTTTGAAAACATGAGAGAAAAAAGTGGGAGTAGCAGCCTATAAAAGAAGGATTTAGCTACCTCTGTAAAGGCTAATCAGTTGGACTCTTGTTTTTTCAGTGAAAGTATTTACTTGGACTACATGTTTTTTCTCCTTTTTGACTCTTCCTTCCTTCTTTTTTTCCCTTCCTTCCTTCCTTCCTTCCTTCTCTTTCTTTCTTTCTTTCTTTCTTTCTTTCTTTCTTTCTTTCTTTCTTTCTTTCTTTCTTTCTTTCTTTCTTTCCTTCTTTCTTTCCCTTTTTCTTTCTTTCTTTCTTATAACAATATTTCATAGGAAGATCTTGGCTTTTGCTTGCTAGTAATAGAACACTGAGTGGTTTATTAGTAGGTGGCAAATATGAGCTATCTTTGAAAGAATGTGGTGATGAATTTAACATGTCAGAAGCAAAATACTGCCCATTTCAGAATATTTACTAATTATTACTCCTGTTTGACTTGAAGGTCTATAAATAGCAAATGCTCATAATGTGCCATGACAAAACACTCCAATTTAAATCTGTTTCCATGTGACATTAGGCATCACTCTTTCAAAATGTGAAGGAGGCAGCAAAGAGTCATTTCTCCTCCTGCTGGGGAATTTGCACTTATACAGCTTGGTAGAAGTAGGGAATTCAGGGAATTATGGAACCTCCTAGCTGAAAGGGAATGAGAGTTCCCCTCATTTTGCAGATGAGGTAAACTGAGGAAAAATATGAAGTGACTTACCCTAGCCCACAGAGGGAGTGTCAGAGCCGGAACCCTGTGTTCCTGAGTCCCAGTCCATTGTTCTCCCTTCCTGGCCCCCTCCCCATACACATTTCTGCTTCTGTGGCCTTCCTTGAATGTTTCGCTTTGAGTGGGGTTAGAAAGAACATTATCTCTGGATTCAGAGGGCCTAGATAAAAACCCCAACTTCCGACACCACCTGTGTAGCCTTGGATAAGTATTTTAACTTCTAATGTAGAGATTGGACTGGATAGCTAGCTTTCAAGGTTGCTTCCAGACTAGATCTGTGTTCCTATGATCTTGGCCTTGAACTTATGTCTTATTCAACGTTTGGATTTTTGTTGCTATTATTGTTCAGGCCTCCGATTTCACTGGGGTAGGGAACTCCCAGTACAATTCAACATCTGCTCTGTAATTTAGTCTAAGAAAGTTTCCTGGAACACCAACAAGCTAAGTGACTTACTCAGTGTCATACAGACAGAATGAGTTAGAGATGGGACCTAAATCCATTTTGTTCTTGACCAGAAGCTCTATCCACAATGTCACTCTGTCTATTTAAGGTTAACTTTTTTTCTCTCTCCAGAGCTTTCCCTTCCTTTCTGTTTCAACATGGAGATTCTTCACATCAAACCAGTCAGTAAACACTATCTGCTAAACACCGTTCTAGGCCCTGAGAATACAAAGGCTAAATTAATACAGTCAGTCCCAGTCCTCAAGGGACTTCTATTCTGCTAGGGGGATACAACATGTTCACAGGTAAGTAAATACAATATAAATACATTGTGAATTGGGAAAGGGCTTTAACATCTGGGAGAAGCAGGTGAGGTGATACTTTAACTGAAGCTTGAAGGGAGCTAGGAGTTCCAAGAGACATAGGTGAAGAGAGAAAGCATTCCAGATGTGGAAGCCAGGCCAGGTAAAAGCAAAGAGGTAGGCGATGGGATGCTTTGTGTGGGAAACAGCAAGCAGACCAGTTTGGCTGCAGCATAGCGTTTGTGGGGGAGTAATATGTAATTGGCTTTGAAAGAGAGGTTGGAGCTAGATTGTGAAAGCCTTTCAATGCCAAACGAGAGTCTATACTTTATCCTAATGGCAATGAGAAGTCACCAAAGAGTCTTAGCAGGGGAATAGCATGGTAAGAATTGGAGAATATCTATCCTGTTGCTTCCATCAAAAAATCATGATTAGAATGGCATCAGAAGTAATAAAACTGAGGATCAACGGCCTCACAACTTCTGTTGTGACCAACACACATGTAATGAATGTCATAGCGTTTTTTTTATTGTAAGACTAAAACTGAGAGCTCTCTTTTTCCTTAATTTTGACTTTTTGGTTTATGCTGTATGAAGCAAAACCAAGCTTCAATGTATTGAGTGACTCAGAGTTTATAAAGGTTACCTTTCCAAACTAATTTATTCTCCTATTACAAGAGCTTTCCACTTTAGTCAGGAGCATAGATTTAGAGTTAGAAAGGACTTTAGAGGTCATCCAATCTCTTTATTTTACAGATGAAGGAACTTCAGTTATCCCCTCCACATCATGACTTTCCCTATCACAATTTCAATACATTGAGGATCAGCATAAAAAATTAAATTGGCATTTTTTGGGGGTGTTTTGCAGAAGCCACAGATGATATGCAAAGGCCAGAAGATAATGCAGAAAAAGTTTAGAAACTCAGAAATGCATAAAGTGTATGCATAATATTGTATAATATCAACCCAGATTTTGCAAAAAGGTACTGTAGACACCCCATGAAAGAAAAAGAAAAAATTCAGAGTTCTTCACTGCTACAAAGGGAGGGCCAAAACATTTCGTGCAGATTTTCCAGATTGTGGGGATGTCCATCCCCTCCAACCCTTGTGGTGTGAAAAGTATAAATGTAAAACCCAGCAAAGTAAAAGTGCTTTGTCCAAAGTCTCCCAGATAGTAAGGGCCAGATCCAAGATTTGAACCCAGGTCCTCTGAATCCAGAGCCAGTACTTCTATTACATGATGCTATTTGCTATCTCCTGATGTGCATTCCTACTTGTATAATTTTTCTTTCTTGATGCTTCCTTGTCTTGGCATTTTTGCTCCCTGCATACTCGTGGCTATCCATAGTCTACACATTCATTCTGCAGGGCCTACAAGAAGTATTTTCAAGACAGGTTTGATCTTATGGCTTTGGGTGAGATTAGAAAAGGAGATATAGTGTAAAGGATGTCATCGGAGAAATTTGCAACTTGAAAGAAAGATGGGCTGGTCACATAGCATGAATTAGAGATGATTGATAGGCCATATGCTTTGTTAGTGTCTGCCACAACATCAAGAAAACTTGAGCAAGGCCCCTGTCGCACTGTGTAGAGTATCTGGAGTGAACTTATGGACAAGGTTTCAGTGGATGGGCATAGATAGTTGAGGTCTATATCATTGGAAGGAATATTTTCATTGATGAGATAATGGCTCTAGTTCAAGATCTATCCAACAGGATCTCATTAGTCTTGGTACCCTGCCTCATCACTGTTGCCCTTTGTCTCTCTGATTGGAGGGTGGGGCCATGAACTACAAACCTCCATTTAAGGAGAGAGCTCAGCTCAGATATTTCATTTCTTGTCTGGCTACATTACTTTGGGACTTTGACTGACTTCACCCTGCCCCTACATCAGGTAACTTCTCCTCTCTCTCCTACCCTTTTCAACTTCATTTGGTGTGTTCTTCCATTAGATTGTAAGCTCATTGAGAGCAGGGACTGTCTTTTTTTTATATCTGTATATGAAATTGGTCATTTGAGTCAAGGGTTACATTTATTTCTTCAATATCTTCACCTTAAATGTTTCATGTTTCTATGTATCTTTTAAGAAACAAGGCTCAAACACTCAAATGAATTTGTGATCTCATCAATTGAGGAGTTCTCTTTGATAATATGGATCACAACCCATCCATGCTTGTCTATTCTGTGTTATTCTTGTCCATGTTTTGCTCACTTCAACAAAATCAGGTTTATTCAAATGGATTTGTGATCTCATCAGTTTGGGCATTCACTCTAATGATGCATACCATAATCCATCCACGCCTGCCTATCTTGTGTGACTCAACAATATTATTATAGAAGTTAAACACAGAGAGTCCACCCAAAGTGCTAGAGGTCTTCTGCACTTGCTCCTGACATCATGAGAATACCAACGGAGTACTTTGTTTACCTATAATGTTTCATCCTTGTCACATGACTTATCTGGTTTTTTTCCTATCATGCATTGCCTCAATGACAACCTTTACTCCTGTTTTCACTTCTTCTTCTCTGCCTATGCTTATTGTCTCAATTTCTTTTTCTTATTTTATTTATATAGCTAGCATTTCTAGCACTATATGAAATAGTAGTGATGATAATAGGCATCCTTACTTTACTCCAATTTTCCTTTATTGGAAAGGCCTCTAGCTTATCACCATTACATATAAGGCAGGATGTACATTTCTTTTGTTAGTAATTTAGCATAGTGGTTAGAGGTAACTGCTACTGAGACACCCTGGGGCCAAAGTTACCTGCTCCTCCCTGCTCTCTGCCCAGAATCACAGTCCTGTATCAGATTTATTGCTATGGAAGTACCTTACTTTTCAACAGAGGAAATAGGCTTTGAGATTCTCACATTCATTAGCTAAGTACCCCATGTTACAGAATATAGAGTAGCTAATTATAGAAAGTAATTATGGGTTCAAAATTCCAACAGTTGTCCCCAGAAAGGAGAACAGTATTTTTTTAAGTGCCCAACATGCAATAATAAATTCATTATGGAACCAGTTTATTTCCACTCAGAAAAGGTGATGCTTAACATGAAAGTATTCTAGTGTGCCTTTCAGAGTGGTTAGAATAAGATTCAGTAGTTTAATGTCGGTGAAGATATAATTGGTAAGGCTAACTAAGCCTCATTAACACATAAAGCAGTTTTTTTTTGTTTCAAAGCTGCTAATTAGGCATTTTACATTATGCCACTGTCATGCTATACTGACATTATGTAATCAAATAACAACCTTGATCTTCCTATTGGTTTCTCTTCCATACCAACTTTGGTGAGAGCCTCCTCAAGCCACTATTCAAATACTTCTCCTGAACATCCCCTTGACAGCCAGGGATGGGAAAGATGTTGGTTACAGACCTTACAATGCTCATAGGTCAATGTTAGAGGAAGTAAATATATTCTCAAGTCAAAAGTAGCCAGGAGATGCAGTGTAAGTTCAGGTAGCTGAGTCCGTATTCTATATGGTAAATGGACGTTATGTCAAAGCAAAGAAAGGCTGTCCTCTGCCTCTTACTGCTATCAAATTTTGCTACCTAGATGGCTATATCTAAGAGAACCTGGCAGGTGGAAGCTTCTACCAGGTATGGAAAATTGTATCATCAGTTGTTTTGTGTTTTTTTTTTCATTCAGCATCAGTCAGGATACTTGAAACTATGTGTCATACATGGCTAGAAGCCGAACTCCTTCATGGTCAGCCCAAATGGTGGCTATGCACACTTTGAGGGTAGGGAGACAGAAGCTTCTACATTACTGATTTAGAACTTTTTTTTTAAAAAACAGTGTTTTTGATAACTTGCTTTTCTTTTAAGAACTGCCTGTTCATATCCTTTGACCATTTATCTATTATTCTTATTGTCTTTGTTCATATAAATTTGAATCATTTCCCTAAATATCTTGGATATTACACCTTAAACAGAAAAATTTATTGAAAAGATTTTCTAAGTTCTAATTCTCAGTTGATTCTCTAATTTCTCAGTTCTTTCCCTTCTAATTTTAACTGCATTGATCTTGTGTAAGTTTTTCAATTTATGTAATCAAAATGTCCATTTTATGTAATCGTCTTTATCCCTTATTGAGTCAAGAACTCTTCCCCTGTCTATAGCTGTAAAAGTATTTCCTTTCCTGCTCCTCCAATTTGTTTATGATGTGACTATTTCTAAGTCATATATTCATTTGGGTCTAATTGTGTTACTTGGTGTGAGATGTTGGTCTAAACTTAGGCGAGACAGCTTTCCAGTTTTCCCAGCAATTTTTGTTTGCTAGTGACTTCTTACCCCAGTGGTTGGGGTCTTGAGTTTATTGAACACTAGGCTACCATGTTTATCTGCTTCTGGATCTTGTGTTCGCAATCTGGTCAACCAGTCAAATTTTCTATTTTTCAAACAGTATCAAATAGATTTGATGATTGCTGCTTGGTAGTATAGCTTGAGGTCTGCTAAGGGTAGGCTCTTTTCCTCGACACTTTTTTTTACATTGATATTCATGAAGATCATTAGTCTGTAGTTTTCTTTCAACTTTTTTTTTGTTGTTATTCCTTAGCTTGAGGATCAAGATTATTTTGCATCACAGAAGAAATAAGGGAGGATCTCTTCTCTTTCTGTTTTCATAAATAGTTTGTATAAAATAATTTGACTATTTGATAAAATTCATTTGTAAACCCATCTCTTATTCAGTTTTTTTCCCCTTTGAAAGCTCATTTGTGGTTTATTCAATGTTTTCTCTTTGAGATTAGATTATTCACATTCTCCATTTTTTTGTTCTATTAATTTAAATATTTTGTATTTTTAAAATGTTCTTTGAATTTATTTGTTACCAATTTTGTTTGCTTTTAGTTGGCTAAAAGTTTCTTATAATTTATTTTATTTTCTCTTCATTTAATATGATTTCTTTTTTTCCCCATTTTTAATGTTGCTAATTTGGTTTTCCTTTCTCCTTTAAAAAATCAAGTTAGCTAACTTTAATCTATTCTGTTAGTCCCCCTCTCCCCAATCATCTACTTATATTTATCATTTCAATAATTTTTGTTTGAAATTTCATTAAAATCCTCTGATTTTCATAATTTAAAATTTTTATGTAGTTGCTTTATTTATTTTTGATTTGTTGCTCTGTTAGGTTGGCTATTTTTTCAGTTGCATGTCCAACTCATTGATCTGTTCTTTCTATTTTTTGTCAATGTAAGTGTGTAGAAATATGAATTTTCCCCAAAGACAGACTGGGCTGCATCTCAAAAGTGTTGGTATATTGTCTCATTTTAATAATTTTCTTTAATGAAGATATTTGTTTAATTGACCCACTATTGCTTTAAGATTAAATTATTTTTTGTTCAAGTTTGAGTCCTTTCTTGTTTTCTACTTTAAAATAATTTTTATCGCCTTGTGGTCAATAAAGATGTATTTAATTTCAGCTTTTTGGAATCTGTTTACAAACTTTTTAATGCCCTAACAAATAGTAAATTTACATAAAGTTGCTATGTACAACTGAGAACCTATATATTCCTTTTTAGTCCCATTCAATAGTTGCCATAGATTTAACATATCTAACTTTTCTTGAGTTCTATTCATGGCCTTATTTTATTTCTTGTTTATTTTGTTAGGCATGTCTAGATCTGAAAGGGGTATACTGTGGCTCCCAACTATTATAGTGTTACTATCTATCTCTCCTTGTGATTTGATTAATTTTTCCTTCAAGTACTTAGATGTTATATTGTGTGTGTGTGTGTGTGTGCATGTGTGTAAAGTATTCATACTATTTCATTGTATATACATTTAGTGATGCAGTTTCCCTATTTATTTTAACTATCTCATTGTATGAGGTCATTAACTGCAACTTCTGATTTTTTTTTTTGGTTCACTTGAAGAATAATAAATTATGCCCCAGCTTCTCATTTCAATTCTATGTGTATCTGTGTTTCAAGTATGTTTCTTATTTTCAGTTCTATTCAAATATGATTCTGTTTTCTATTATATTCTGCTATGCTCTTCTGTTTTGTGAGTGAGTTTATCCCATTCATGTTCACAGATATAATTTTAATTGTGTATTTTCCTGTATCATCTCTTATATTTTTCCTTCTTTTTGTCTTATATACTCCTCTTTACAGAGCAGAAGAAGATAACAAAAGAGAAGGAATGTGGTCAACATCTGTAACTGAATATATCTCTTGTCACTCTACTGTTCCTTCTCTCTTCCCCTCATCCAGACCACAACCACTGATTCTTATACTCACTTTCCTTTTAATCTCCTGTTACAACTCACTGTTCAAAACTGAAGTTTCTTTTGCTATGAATATTTCATTTTTGACTCTATCTCTTTATTAAATGTTTTCTCCTCTTTCCCTATGTTTGCCCTTTTCTGTGTTGAATTTATGTATGATATATAATTATCTACCAAATTCTTTGTGTATGTGTGTGTGTTTAATCCTCCTTTGTCTTCAAATAAGAGTGAAATTCATGTAATAACCGCTTCCTGCCCTTATTCCTCCCTATTTGTATACTCTTCTCCATAAGTGTGCTTATTATGAGAAATAGTAAGTTTCATCTGTTCTTTCTCATTTCTTCTTTACTCTAGCTCTTTTTTTTCCTTTCTTAAGTCCATCTAAATAGTGCAAAACCATTACTAGTTGCTTTGTCTTTTTTGTTTAGTTTCTTCTGTGATCCTTGATGACATTAGGATTCTATAGAGACACCTATCTCTTCTTGCCCTATTAGAATGTAAACATTTCTTCATAATTTAGCCCCCTTCCAATTTCTCAAACATATTTACTTTTCTACATCCCTTTTGATTGCTGTGTTTGCATTTCAGAGTTTCTACGCACCTCTGATCTTCAGGAATGTTTAAAATCCTTTGTTCCTTTAAAGGTCCATTTTACCTTGCATTATTAGAATTAGTTTTGCAGGGTAAGTTATTCATTGATCGTTAGCCTTCATACTTTGCCCTTTGAAATATTATATTCCATAATTTTCTCTCTTTTGAAGTAGTTACTGCCAAATCTTATGTCATTCTGACTGTGGTTCCTAGGTACTCAAATTCATTCTTTCCAGCTACTTGTGGCATTCTTTCTTTGACCTGGAAGCTTCAATTTTTGCTATGATATTTCTGGGAATTTTCGGTTTGAAATTCTTTTTTCAGGAGGCAATAGATTATTTCAATTTTTACTTTGAACTCTAGTTCTAATAAATATAGGCAATTTCCATTTCTGCATTCTTGAAATATGATATCTAGGCCTTAATTTTTGGTCAAGGTTTTCAGGGAGTCTAATACTTGTTAAATAATCTGTCTTTAACCTTTTCCCATATGATTTTTTAAAAATGGGATACACCTTTTATTTTCTCCTATTCTTCAGTCTTTTGGTTTTGTTTTAATATTTCTTGTTGTCTCATAGAGTCATTGAGTTCTGTTTGGTGTATTCTAGTTTTTTGGGAATTCAGAACTTGGATAAAGTTCTAAGCTATATATTTCCTTCCACTTTTTTCCCCTCCAGAGCTCTTACTTCATGTTTTCTCTCTTATTTCATTTCTTTTAGGAACTCTTGTAATTCTTGTGGCTGAGATTTTTTTTCTCTCTGAAGCTTTTCTTGTAATTGTGAGTTTACATCTTGGGTAAACATTTTTAATGGTGTTTGGTGGCTTCTTTTTACTTATATATCCAGCCTAAATTCCTGATTTGGGACTTTCTACTCCTCCCATACTTTTGAATTGAGTGGTAAGGCCATTTTGGTTCTGATTCTGATTTTTTATATTCCTGCCACAGATGTCTACTTCCCTTTGCATATCTGTACTTGAAACATTGGCAGGCTCTAGAATCCCTCGTCAGAATTCTGTAATCTTCCAGCTCCCTGTCCCCACCCCAAGGAATATCCCAATTCAGGGCACCAAATCCCATGCCTTTCCTTCCCTCATTTGTTGACATGCACTTGTACTGGTTTCCCCGGAAGAACTCTGCTTCTAGCACCCATGGCTCATGACTGGCTGGCATAGTACTGGGCTGGATAGAGTTTCTTAACATTTCTCTTTCAACTTCCTGATTATTATTCAATCTGGTGCCTATTAAAGATAACTGTATGTGTAGGAGTATATGTGGGAGAACTGTGCTCATCTGTCATGTTTCACACTTTTACCCTAACTAGAAGTTTTTCCTTGCAAGCTTTCTCATAATTTTGAAAGCTGTGTTTTCAACTGAGATATTGGTCATGGTAAGCTTAGAGCATCATGCAAACATATTCCCAATGTGAGGACATTACAATCAAAAGGACTGAAGAAATCCCATCAAAAGTGTCTCTGGACCCTTTGTACAATATGAATCCCTGATACAAGGGTTACTGGTGATTTTTGCTTTCTCCATTTCACTTTTAAGGTGAATTACTGGTGAATTAAGGTGAATTACTTTCTCCATTCACTATTTCCTAGGGCAAAGTCCATGAACTGAAGTCTAATTTTCAGACAGCTGAGGCATAAATATTGCTTTAGACTGAATTGCCCAGAAAATCAAAGGAAAACTTACACTTGCATGACAACTAGATTATTCCTTTCATGCTCCACTTAAGTTGAAAAATCTTTGTTCGATTCTACTATTAAGAGATATGTTTTGGTTTTACTTGCTTTGTGGTTTTAAAAAATGTATAAACAGACTCATTAGCATAAAAGATTAATTATGAGGTGCTTGAACAAAATGAATGCTAATTACATTGCAAGTTGAACATGCCTGCCTCCTTAGCAGATTAAGGAAAACAAAAGGTAATAGAAATGAGAAAGTGTGATACTTCCACCCCTAATACACACGCAAAAGGATAGAAATATTATAGGCACATTGGTTTTTTTGGGGGGTCCATGTTAGAGGAAATGTTATAGTATAGTCTTTCTGACATTTAAAAAAGTAGTCCCTTTTGGGGACTAAGGATAGATTATTTGAAGTTGTGTCTGACTGATGCGTGGAGAAATCACTGCAAGTTAGTCTAGAGATGTTAGAGCATTCAAGTCTCCTGAAAAAAGAAAAGAAATATCCCACAGCTAGGAAAGAAAATATTGTCTTTTTTTTCTGTCCATTTTAGTGATTGAGAGAGAAGCTTAAGAATGTATTTGGAAGTGTCTATCCTGGGGGAAATGCTATTAATGGGTCTGACATCTGGGACCACTAAATTAGAGAGAAACAAATGCACTCTAAGAAGTTAAATAGTGGAGACTATTTTGGAATGTTAATCTATCATAGATATGAAAAATATTAGAAACTGGACATTTATATACCCTGTGGGGGATTTAATAAATACTTGTTAACCAACTGAAGACATTTTCTAAATGGGGGAGTATCTTTTTTATAAACTGCTGAGGGTTATAATTCATAAAATCTATTGTATAGCAGTGGTTTCATGTATATCGCACACACATATGTTTCTTGTAAGTTGTATGTGATCATATACTGGGGCGGCTAGATTGCTCAGTGGATAGAGTGCTGGGCCTGGAGTTAGGAAGACCTGAGTTCAAATGTGACCTCAGACATTTACTAGCTATGTGCCCCTCGGCAAGTCACTTAAGCTCTGCCTGAATCCACTGGAAAAGGAAATGGCAACCCACTGCAGTATTTTTGCCAAGAAAAGCCCATGGACAATATGGTTTATGGGTATAAAAAGTAGAATGTGACTGAATGACTAAATGAGAGCAACAATACGGATCATATGCTAATATTAAAATATATTGCCACTGAAATTGTTATTCCACATCCAAAATATGGTAGATGATGGAAATGTATGTCTTATATCCCTTACTGAATTGTTAACATTTTGAAGGCAGGAACCATATTTTACTAAACTTTGTATCTCTCCTGGTGCCTAGCACAGTGCCCTGGACATTAAAGATCGATGATTTCATTGACATAGAAAAACCTGTCACCCACGCAAGATATTATCTTCTATGATTTGTCAGCTAACTAATCAATCAGTAGACATTTATGAAGTTCTTAATTTGTGATGGGTACTGTGCTGGGTGCTGGGAATACAAAGACAAAAAATATGAAATAAGCTGTGAAGCCAAACAGAGGAATTTATACTTTATCCTAGAGTCAATAGGGAGCCACTCGAACTTAATGCGTATGAGTGTGACATTGTCATATTTGCATTTTATAAAGGAAATCACTTTGGCAGATCTGTGAAGGATGGATTCAACTGAGGAAGGCTTGAAGTAGGGATACCAATTAGGAGGCTAGGGTAACAGTTCAGATGAGAAGCAATGAGGGCCTTAATGAGGGTGATGCTGTGTGAATGAAGAAAAGGGGTTGAGTTGAGAGAGGTTGTGAAGGTATAAATGACAGCATTTGTCAATTGAGTAGATAAGTGGCATGAGGGAGAGTGATGAATCAAAGGTAATGCTGAGGGAGCAGATTTGAGTTATTAGAAGGACGGTGACAGAAATAGTTTGGTATAGGAGTATGTTTGTTTATTTATCTTTCTTTTTTTTGGGTGAGGCAATTGGGGTTAAGTGACTTGCCCAGGGTCACAGAGCTAGTAAGTATCAAGTGTCTGAGGTTGGATTTGAACTCAGGTCCCTCTGATTCCAAGGCCAGAGCTCTATCCACTGTGCCACCTAGCTGCCTCTGTAGGAGTATGTTTGGAGGGAAAGATGAGTTCTGTTTTGTACATGTTGAATTTGAGATATCTCTGGGACATATACTTTAAAATGTCTAATAGGCAGTTAGTAATATGGAACTGGAGCTCAGGAGAGAAACTAGAGGTAAATATACAAATACAGGAATCATTTGCATAGAGATGATAAATAAATCCATAAGAACTAAAGAAATCACTAATAGAGGGAATATAAAAGGAGAGAAAAAGGAGAGGAGCCAGGAGAGAGCTTTGGGAACATCTAAATTAGGAGGCATGGCATGTATGACAAACTGCCAAAAGGGGTGAAGTGAGAGTGGTCAGCAGTGTTACATGCAACAAAGATGTGAAGAAGAATGAGGAGGACTAAGAAGACATCATCATACTTGGAGATTAAGACATCAATGGTAACTTTGGAGAGAGCAGTCACAGTGGAATGACGAGGTAGGAGATCAGAGTGCAAAAGGCTGAGGAGTGAATGAAAGGAGAAGTGGAGGCAATGAGTGTATATAGCTTTTCCTAAGACTTTGGCTAAGAGAGACGATATGTAAGATGATATCTTGAGAGGATGGTAGGGTCTACTGAAGGTTTTTTTTTAAGGATGGAAAAGGCATGGGTAGGTTTGAAATCAGTTGGGAAGGAATGAATATATAGGGAGAGATTGAGAACTGGTAAGAGAGGGGACAGTAATGGAGACATCGTTTGGAGAAGATTGGAGAGGATGGAGTCGGGGCACATGTAGAGTGGTTGACTCCTTGCTAAGGAGAAGGGACACTTCTTCATCAGACACTGGGATAAAGGAAGAGATAGTGGGGTATGATACTGAGGAGATGCGAGATGAGGAGAGAGGAAGGAAAGGGAGCTCATGGAGAATGGCTGTGATTTTTTCCATAGAGTATGAGGTGAAGTCCTTGGTTGAGAGGGAAGAGGAAGGACACTATACAAAGCTTGAGGAGAGGAGGAAAAGTTTGGAATAGTTTCTGTGGGGGAGTGAGAAAGGAAATCAATTAACTATGAAAGAAAGGATTACTTGCATACAGTGAGGGACCAATTGAAGTTAGATATGTTATATACCTGGTTAACAAGATTTTGTGACTTCTTTCTACCCCATTCCATTGCATGTGAACATAGCAATGTTGATAAGAGGAATCCAGAGTTAAATTTTGAGCAAGGTGGTCAGAGATTTGAAAATAGAGGATAGTATGAAGTGAAAGTACTTAACTATAGGAATGAGATTGGGTAGCGAAGAAAGTGGAATGTGAGCAAGGGCTATGGCCTGAATAATTACTGAAGGGGAGAGGGATTGGGGGTTGTGATAAAGGCAAAGAGTAATTTTAGGAGGGATGAGGTATAGATAGACAGACAGATAGATAGATAGATAGATAGATAGATAGATAGATAGATAGATAGATAAAATGTTTAATAAGTGTTTACTATGTGCCAGACACATGCTAAACGTTAAGAATACAAATGTAATGGAAAAAAGTCTCTTCTTTCAATGAACTTATATTCTAATAGGGAAAACACAGAAAAGTGAATAGGAAAGGGAGGAGAGGAAGAATATCTGCACAGGGGCAAAGTTAAAAAGTACAGAGAGTCAGGAGCAGAGCTAGAAGAAAAGTGAGTTCGGATGGTCTGAGCATTCCCTGAAATGGTGGTTCCAGACAGGAACTCAACCACTTCCAGGAGGGAGTCAAAAGGTGGAAGCATCTCCAAAATGAAAAGGCTGCTGGTGTAGAGGTAGAAAAGTCTATAAAATCATAAGAGGAGCTGGGAGAGCACAGGAATGGAATGAGTAAAGAAAAAGGAATGTCAGAGTTTGGGTTTTTTTTTTTCTATTGAAGAAGTGGATGTCTTATGAGTAATGGTGACATTTAGAGTGTGAAAGTGGAGGAGTAGGACATGGGAACTATGAGGTTAGGGTGTTTGAGAGAGCATCTACATGAATGTTTAAGACCCCAACTCTGAGGACAGGAATTAGGGAGGAGAGGAAGAAAGTGAGCCAAGCACTGAAGTCCTTGATAAAGGAGGAAAAATGACCTGGAGGATGGTAGAAAACAGCCGCCATGTTCTATATAGAGTAAATATTTTGATAGACTAAACTTCAAAGGAGGAGAAATTGCTGAATATGTTTGGATGTGGCATTAGGGAGCAAGGTGTATTCTAACTCCTTTTCCAGGTGTCTCAAAATCTAAGAGTCTTAGGGAATAATTCGAGGCTCAGAGAGGTTAAGTGGCTTGCCCATAGTTGTATAGCTAGTAAATGTCTGAGACAGGATTTGAACCCAGTTCTTCTTGACTTCAAGTTAAGCACTATATTTGTTACATCGTGCTGCCCTCTACCCTGCACATAGTAGGCATTTAATATATTTCTTGAATGAATTGAATAAATGTGAGAAGTCAAAGGCATTGCTTTTAATTCTAATATGAAAGATGACAGAACTAGACAATATAGGAAGAATTCTAGACTTGGAGTCAGAAGAGATGGGTTCAGATGTTAACTTTGACTCTTACTATCTGTGACTGTGACTCAGTTTCCTTTTCTATAAAATGGGGACAATAATGCCTCTGATAACTATGCCATGGAATTGTAAGAAAAATTCTTGTAAACTTTAAAGCACTATGTAAATGTCAGCTCTTATTGAATGGTCAGGTTGGTAACAGTCATATACTCTGGGGTGGGCAGCGTTAAAGCATTTGCACAAGTTTTAAAAAAAAATTTCAACTCAGATAATTTGGCCGATTACAATAATGTCACATAGAGGGTACCCAGCAAGAACATAATCAAGACTTGAATCTGATTCCTGAAAAGCAATCTGTGTATGGATAGGCCCATTGCCAACAGGCTGACCATATGGTGAAGAATTCTTTGGCCATGGAAACCTTGAAACAAAGAACATGGAGAAGAGTCACACAGTATGTGAAGGTATGGGTTAATTATGTAATGATTTGCATCATTTGAGATAGTACTCATATCAATGACACCACAGATACATTTTAGTATATTGGAGTAATTCTATGTCTGTTAATATGAGAAGAATAGAATGAAGTATGGCCAACCTGGTCATTTGGATCATATGGCACAGTAGAAAAGAGATAAGGATTTGGAGTCAGAGGACCTGGGTTTGAATCCCAATTCTGCCCCTTAACACTTGTGTGACCTTGGACAAATTACTGTAGCTTTTTGAGCCTGATTTTCCTCATTTGTAAAAAGAGAGAATAAGCTTCTTTCCAGCCCTAGGTCTATGATCTTATGATCCTAATCATTAATATTCATATATTATGACTATTTCAGCTGTGACAGATGACATCCATCGTGAGAATGATTGCAGTAACCCGGCCAACCAGTCAGGATTGCAGCTATGGGAAAACTCAGCTATTGTCTTTGTAGTACTACAGGTATATGGTTCACCTTCAGAGGAACACCTTCAGTTGAACATCAGTAAACAAACATTTACCGAGCAAGCACTAACTGTAGATTAAGCAGTGTGCATTTAATATCTTGGGGGAATACATGGTGTATCTCTAAGGGAAATGGAGAGGTGAAGAATAGATATGATTATTTCAGAGAAAAAAACCAAGTAGGAGATCAGGGCGGAGGATGCACTTGGGGTACAAGTAGCCTGAGGAGAAAGTGTAAGCTGTCTAATATTCTTGCTAACTGTTAAGTTCAGTTGTATCTATGATGCTGAAGGAATACTGTCACCCACTAAATTTCTATGCTCTGCATAAAAGCCCCAGTTGCCTCATCCTAGTCATTTCTCTGACACTGGTTAATAATAATCTAAATTATCCAAATAGCTAAATTTGTCAACCAAATTCACTAGACAGCTACTCATGTGTATATTTCACTTTTTCTTTATACCTGTAACTCAAAGCTTTTTGAAAATTTGTTGTTTAACAGAGAAATGTAGCATATTACACTTAGGCTAAGCATGTGTTCACTGATTTGCGGTCA
Organism: Phascolarctos cinereus; assembly: GCF_003287225.1. Lineage (NCBI taxonomy): Eukaryota > Metazoa > Chordata > Mammalia > Diprotodontia > Phascolarctidae > Phascolarctos > Phascolarctos cinereus. The sequence continues at coordinate 208,548,805 of NW_027555625.1, forward strand.
ATTTTCTTTGGGGTATAAACAGAAAAAAACACTCAACGTTGAATATTAAATGCTGTCAGAAGTACATTGTATCATGGTAGTTAGGAAACCTGGATTTTAATTCTAGTTCTGCCGCTAAATATCTGGGTGCTTTTAAGCAAATCACTTCTCTGGACTAGAGTTTTTACATTTATATAATGGGAGCATTTGGATGTGATGACCATTAATTTGTTTTTCACACTATGTCTATGACATACATTTGAAGGGTGCTTGTTTATCATGCACTTTCCTCACAATAACTCTATAACATAGTTATAGTATTGAGAGGATTCTGGGAAGATGGTGGAGTAGATCAGAAAACTCTCCAAATTTCCTCCACAAAAAAAAAAGACAGAACATCACCTCACAGCAGCAGAAATAAATACAGGGTAAAGCAGTTGCCCTGCTAAGACAATTTGAGAAGACCTCAGGAAAGACCTGACCTCTAGGCATGGAGGTTTGGCCTGAGTGAAGTGCAGAACACCTCCAGGCTGATTTTGGGGAATCAACAACTTGCAACCCCTGGGGATAGCTAGATTGAGGGGCAGCTTTAGCCTTAGAAACTTTCATATTGCTGACAATGTTGGGGTCAGACTTCCAAGTAGGAGAAGATTGAAGGACCTTCCACTCTCGAGGGACACCAAGCATGGCTGTGCTGACCAGACTCTCCCAGTCTATGGCTTCGGGAAGAAGGAGCTACCACACACCTGGTTAGTGCAGGAGGGGCAGAAACCCTGTTGTCTGTGGGCACTTGAAGGAGAGCAGAGTCCCTGGTTTCAGTTCTGGGACAGAGAGGATAGCTGTAGTTTGCAGCCACTTGGAGGGACTGCGGGGGGGGGGCGCAAAATATCACTTGTGGGACAGTGTAGCTGGGGGCCCTAGCTGTGGCTTAGGAGCGGAGAGAGGAGCCCAAGGTTGGTCCCTGAGACAGACCTCAAAAATAACAGTAAGAAGGACCTGAGGCTTGGGGCATCATTTCTCATACTTCAGAACTACACTAATTGATTACACTAATAGCTATAATACTAATAGCTATAATGTAATATATTATGTACATGATATAACATATAATATTATATATTATATAACATATAATATATAATACACTAAAAACAAAACAAAAAATAAATAACTAAAATGAGGAAGCAAAAGAGAAAGAACCTCACCATAGATAGTTACTATGGGGATAGAGAAGATCTGGGTTTATATTCAGAGGAAGATAATGGAGGTAAAAAAGCCACTCCTTTTTCAGTGAGAAATGTCAAATCATTCCAAGCACAAGAAGAGTTCTTGGAAGAACTTCAAAAGGACTTTTAAAGTAGAATAAGAGAGATTAAGGAAAAATTAGAAAAAAATAAGAGCAATCCAAGAAAATTATGAAAAGAAAGTCAATGAACTGGAAATGCAGAATCAAAAACTTAAGGAAGAACATAATTCCTTGAAAATTAGAATTGGGCAAGGAGAAGCTAATGACATTCTAAGACACCAAGAAATCACAAAACAAAATCAAAAGAATGGAAAGATAGAAGAGAAAGTGAAACATCTCATCAGAAAAAAAACTGATCTGGAGAATAGATCAAGGAGAAATAATATAAGAATAGTTGGACTACCTGAAAATTATGATTAAAAAAAAGAATGTTGATACAATGTTATAAGAAATTATCAAGGAATATTGCCCTGAAGTTCTAGAACAAGAAGGCAAAATAAAAATACAAAAAATCCACCAATCACCACCTGAAAGAGATCCCAGGAGGAAAACTTACAGGAATATCACAGCCAAGTTTCAAAGGTCCCAGGTTAAGGAGAAAATATTGGAAGCAACAAGAAAAAAAAAACTTATATAAATATCATGGAGCTACAATAAGAATTACACAAGACCTAGCAGCTACTATGTTGAAGGACCATAGGTCTTGGAATACTATATTCCATAGAGCAAAAGAGCTGCAGGTAATTTATTCAGCAAAGTTAAGTATAATCCTGAATTTAAAAAAAGGACATTTAACAAACTCAAATATTTTCAGGTTTTTGTGACAAAAATCCCAGAACTTAAGGGAAAATTAGACATATAACATCTAGAAGAACTGTAAGGTAAACATTAAAGACAAATTATAAGGGACTCAATAAGGTCAAATTGTTTACTTCGTATATGTGAAAATATTGTCATCATTATTTGGGTAGTTTGAAGGAAAGGCATGTGCTGAGCTAAGTATGATGGGGTGATTCTAAAAAAATAAAACTGTGTAGGGAGTGATAAGAAGGAGTAATTATCTCATACAAATTAGGCATAAAAGGAAAACTTGATGCAGAAGAAGCTAGTAATGGGGAGGGCAAGTAGTGCTGCAACCTTACTCTCATCAGGAATGGGTTAAAGAGGGAACAACATATATAACTAGAAGGGTGTACAAGTCTTCTAAATTCAGAAAGAAATAAGAAGGCAAAAGGATAGGGTGGGGGGAGAGAATAAGGGAGAGACACTTAGAGGGGTAGGTAGGTTAAAGAATAGGAGGGCAAGGTAGTGGTTAAGAAATAAAGCAGAGGAGTGAGGAGGGATGGGGTAAATAGGGTGAGAAAGGTAGTGAGGAAATACAGGAAGAAGGAAAATACACCACAAATAATTGTAGCTTACAATGCGAATGGGATGAATTTACCCATACAATGGAAATTGATAGCAGATAAAAAATGTGAATTCTACAATATATTGCTTTCAGGAAACACTGTAAAAATGAGAGATACAAAGATAAAATCAAAGGCAAGAGTAGAATTTAGTATGTAAAAAAAAACAGGGATAGTAATCATGATCTCAGACAAAGTTAAAGTTAAAATACATTTAATTAAAAGTGAAAAGTACAGAAACTATATTATGTGTCAGCAATATTATTCAATATTGTTTTAGACTGTTTAAGATACCTGGACAGTATAAAATACCTGAGTGGTATTACCATGCCAAAACAGACACAGGAACTATATGAACATAAACATAAAATACTTTTTATACAAATAAACTCAGATCTAAATAATTGAAGTAATATTTATTCTTCATGGGTAGGTAAAACCAATATAATTTTTTTTAAAATAACAATTTTACCTAACTAATCTATTTATTCAATGTCATCCCAATTAAAATAATAAAAAATTATTTTCCTGAGTTAGAGAAAATAATAACAAAGTTCATTTGGAAGAACAAAAGGTCAGGAACTTCAAAGATACCAGGGAAAAAAGATGTAAAGGAAGTAGATTCAACAATATCAGACCTTAAACTACATTATAAGGTGAGAGCATTGTTGAAATATAAAAAGAATCATTTTTATTATTTTAAATTAAAATTTTCTTGTATAAATAAAACCTGTGTAGCCAAGAATAGAAGGAATACAAAAAATCGGGGGGGGGAAACCTTTCATAGACAATCTCTCAGATGGGATGTGGTTGGTTTGGAACATTGCTTTAGTGCAAGAAATGACGACCTTGTTGATTTAGAAAAACATGGAAAGACCTGGGCTTATGAAGGAAGATGTTGTACACCTTCAGAGAAAGATAGGAAGAAATAAGAATAGTACAGTCTTACATATATGTGTATGAGTATATATTTTATAGATGTTTATGCATATACATGTTTATAGAGATCTGGGTACACACACACACACACACACATACATACATACATACACACACATATATATCTCCATGCTTAATTGTAGCCTTCTTTAGGGTGGTGATGAAAGGGAAGGAAAAAAATAAAGTAAAAACTGCACAGCAGAGAACAGAAGAAAACCAACAATGAAGCAAAGAAAATTGGGCAGCTTTGGAAACAATATGTAATATTTATTGTATAGGTTTTTTTGAAATGGAAATATATTGTCTTATATTGAATCCTCGTTTGTGGTCTGCTGTGTATGTGGCAGTTTTTTTTTCTTTACTAATTTTGTATTTAAGTTTAAAATTTAAAAAAATTATAAAAAAATAGACCTAGTACAAGTATTATTTCTTCTATTTGACAGATGGGGAAACTGAGGCTCAGAGAGGCAAAACAACTAACTGGCCCAGGATTATACTGTAAGGAAGATTAGAAAGTTATTGAAGGCTGGGCCTCCCGATTTCCAATCCAGCTCTCACCAGTCTATAATTCTATGTATGGGTGTCAAACAGCTTATAGTCTACTATGTTCAGAATTAGGATCATCATATACTAAGTCCAAAGAATTCAAATTTACCACTTTATTCTTAGGAGGTACAGTATTAGTTGGATTCCTCATAACAAAATCTAGTGTTTTCACAGTCCAAAACTCTTTGCAACTCACTCGTTTCAGAAGAGAAAACTTTGGTTTATATTTCAGGTTTTTGAACCATCTTTGTTTCACAGGGCTCATACTGTCCCTAGTGTCCTGGGCAGCCAGATAAGAATGTTTTTTCCAGAATCTTTTATTCATGCCAAAATAAAAGACAGGGTTGTAGAAGTTGTCTGACTTTGCAAAGATACTGGCAAAGATGCTAGTGGAACTGGGCATGGGATAGTCATAAGCAGACCTATGAAGATACTGTTGCAGCAAGGATTGTATGTTTGACTGGACACTTAAAACACAAGGCAAGCATAAGAAGTGAGAATGCTATTAATAGCCAAAGCAAAGCAGAGGATTGCAGGGACATCCTGTAAATTGGAGAGGAGGGAATTTGGCTAATTCTAAATGTTCATTCTATACCTCTTTCCCCACCCTGCCCATCACACTCAACAAAAACTTCTCCAGAAATGGCCTCCTGCACCGTCAGAATTCAGTTCCAATCTATAGAATCATAAAATCATAGACTTGGAGCTGGGAGGGACCTTAGAGTAATCTAATCTTCTCACTTTTACAGATGAGGAAACTGAAGCCAATAGAAGTTAGATGAACTGCCCTGTGTCACAAAAGTAGTAAGTGGCAGAGCTGGGATTTTGAAATCACTCCCTCTCACTCTAAATCATGTGGTTTTCCCCACTACACTAGATGTAGTGCTTAATTTTTCCTTAGTTAAGGCAAAAATAAATGGGATTCAAGTCTGTTGGTTTTGCACTTTAAAATATCACCTATTACTTGTATGTGATTTGTGTATCAGAAATTTCCCTTTAACTGTCCCTCCCAATTCTTCTCTAGATCCTCTCCAGGGCCATTTTCAGCAATAACAACCATTGACATTTGTATATCACTTTTCTTATATTGACTCATTTGATTCTCATTACAACCCTTTGAGACTGAAACTGAAAAGGAAAAGGGAGGGACAAAACTGACTATATCGATCCACTTCCATGTATCCAAGCTTTGATATCACAGAGAGACGCTATAATGTAGGGGAAAATAGCAATAGAGACACCCAGAAATTCACAGAAGACAAAACCTGAGGAAGGAGATAGGATTAAAAGACATATAGCACATATGGGCTTTGGGTTCATTCTCCCAACCCACACTCTGACTAATAGGTAATGTCTGGAAAGTTTGGCTAGTTACATCTTCCCCTCAGTATTTTAGGGGTAATCCCAAGAGGTTGGGGTTCTCTTCATAGTGCTATAGCTCACAAGCTTGATATCATCATAAGATGATATCAATCTTCAATTAATATGTCCTCCAACATCAATTTGACTAATGTCTTTCTAATTATCTTTGTGATAATCAGTTGTTATCTCTTCAATATCAATTAACCTGTTAGCATTGATAAGCTTTTACAAAAGGAATTTACTGAGAAGATATAGTAAGATCCTAGGTATAAAAATCTCTGAAACCAGGATAACACTTGCCCCTCTTTACTTCAGTCCTCACCAAAAGTGGGCCCAAACTTAAAGTAACGGTTATAAAACATTTCCCTCATGTGTGTGTGTGTGTACCTCTTACCTCTGGGAGTCTTCTCCTCCCTTTGAGGTGTCCCCACCAACTTCAATTCTGGGTGATGAATAGGTGATGGATAAGTTGATCCCTTGCTTATAGAACTCAATGTTTTGACTGCTCTGTTGATTCCCTGCTAGGCTGGGTCAAAAAGGCTGCTCCTCATGGCTATACCGGCTCCTCACTAGATTCAGATGCTTCAGCTGCTGGCTGATTCTGCTATGGATTACTGTTGCTAGAACTCTGAAAATTCTTACAATGTTTCACAGCTTGTAAACTGGTTAATTCTATCAGTGATACCCATTCATCGAAGATCAGGGCGATGGAAACACAACAGAGATAAAAGAAACAAGAGGTGCCATGTGTTCATGGCCACATGGTAACCTAGGTGGGTAGATAAGAGAACTACAGCAGTGCCTACCACTGCTGCTGACATTACCTCTCTTTCTGTCTACCTGGAAGTCCACAGCATTTTTTCCTTTTCACTGAAGCTGAGAGAGAGAGAGAGAGAGAGAGAGAGAGAGAGAGAGAGAGAGAGAGAGAGAGGTTTCATCTCTTTATGTCCCATGCATGTACCCACAATTCTGGATCAAATAAAAGACTTTAGTCACTCTGTAGTGAGAAGACAGAAAAATTAAAAGCATGCGTGCATATTCTCTGAATCAGGGGCAAGGCTCTTCCAATATGAATCATCCATCATGTATTTCCACCAGTAAGCTCATCTAGCTCCTATATAGGTTGATACCAGCAGAGCATATTGTATATGCTCCTAAGGACTGGCATCTCATTAGCTAGTCTCATTATTACACACAAATGCATAAAGTATGAGCAAGAAGAAAAAAAGAACTAGACACTCTACTGCAAGGAGGCACATTAGAGCTTACAGGTATCCTTGAGACTTTGTAGGGTGAAATCCAACACTGGAATCTGGCTCTGTTGTGGTGGTTGTTGTTGTTTTAAAGTACTGGATAGGTAAAAGGGAAGAGGAGAGGAGAGGAGTAACATCATATGTGAAGATGCACTCAGCTGAGAAAATCCAGGAACCAGAATGGGGAAGAGTGATGGATAACACTGAGGTGAAAAGAAATAATATTCTTATTGGAGTATACTATAGACCACCAGGTCAAGAAGAAGCAGTAAAGAAGAAATCTAGGAAATACATCACAAGCTTGGCACAGAGATTTTTATATAGTAGTAAGAGACACTTCAGTTATCCTGATATTGGCTGGAGCTTCCTCTCTGCCCAAAGCAGGACAGCTAAGATTTATTGACTTATTTTAATGATATACATTTTAAAATTCTTCTAGATAATTTAAATCCTTGTAAATCCAGAAGAAGGAATTTTGAATACAATTCTCACCGAAAAGGAGCAGCTGGTTGCTGGAGTAGAAATGATGGGAACCCTGCATGGAAGTGACTACTCAACCTCAGAATTTGTGACAGAAAAGAAGCAAACAGCTAAGTATAGACTGGAATGCACTCTAGATTTTTTTTTTTGACTAGGCAATGGGGTTAAGTGGCTTGGCCAGAGTCACACAGCTAGTAAGTGTCAAGTGTCTGAGGCTGCATTTGAATTCAGACCGTCCTAACTCAGGCCCAATGCTCTAACCACAGCGCCAACTAGCTGCCCTGACTCTAGATTTTAAGAGAGCAATTTCCAAAGGTTCAGAGATAGGAAAGGTACAATGTCATGACATAATATTCTACAAAATTAGTCCAAAAAATATGAGAAGATCACAAGAATGAAATTCTGAAGACACAAAGGGAAACCATTCTGGTAAGAATTAAAAAAGAGTAGTTGTTTAAAAAGGCAGATAAAGATGCATAAAGAACTTGCCAACAACTTTAGTTTAGGAGAGACATATATCTAAGTTGGAACTACAGGCAGGTAATGGAAGATGAATACCAAAGTGTGTCATGATCCCACAAGAATAGTGCCAGGTGCTAAAGAATTAGCTGAACAGAACCAAAACCAAATTTTTTAAGAAAGCAATTTTGGGGAAAATAAGAACCACTGCCCAGGATATTGACAATGTTGATAATAGCAAATGGAGAGAAGAAAGAACTGCTTAACTCTTACTTCAGTTTTCTTTTCCAAGGAGAATGAACTTTGGACAGGCAAGGCCATAACAAAAATAGTGAGAAAGTTCCAAAATCATAAAGGAGATAGTAAGAGAACTCCTAGTTATCCTTGATGAGTTTAAATCATGTGGTCCAATTAAATTATGTCCTAAAGCTACTGAACACCCCAGCAAATGTGATTGCTGAGCCACTTCCATTGATCTTTGAAAGACTGTGGAGCACAGTAGAGATATAGAAGGTTTAGAGAAGGAAAGTGCCCCAATTTTTCAAAAAGAGAAGAGATTGGAGTCTGTAAACTATAGGCCAGTGAGCTTGACTTAAAATCCTGAAAAAAAAGATATGGAATGTATTCTTTAAGGCATGGTTAGCACACAGTTAGGAAGGAAGAGGTGACACCAAAGAACTAGTGTAGCTTTATCAAAAGCAATCATCAAACCTGCTAACTTCATTTCCTCTCCTGACATATTACAGAGAAAGTTTAATCAGATTTTACAAAGTTTCATGCTATTCTTGTGGAAAAGCTGGCCAGATGTGGGAGTGATTAGAGTGCAGTCAGATAGATTTAAAACTATTTGGTGTCAAATCAAAAGAAAATCTCTCAAGGAATGCCCTGGATTTGGTGATTGATACTGCACTGTTTAACATTTTGATGGACAACTACTTAGAGACAGTAAGTATGGCATAGCATATAGAGAGCCAGCCTTGGAGCCAGGAGTACTAGCTATATGACCCTGGGCAAATCGCTTAGGAATCTTTCTAAGCCTATAAGTTGCAGAGAAAGTACCAACTGGAAGTGGTGAGGAAACTTCATTATTGGGTTGTTCCCTATATCAATGAAGTCGCTGGTCCAGTCCCCATTCTTATCAATGACTTGGATAAAGGTATGGAGTGGTGAGAGCAATATAGTTGCCCCTCAACCCATGCAAATTTGGCTAATGTTTCCTTAAAAAGTATTGAAACTGTTCTCAAATCTTGGTTGTTTCAGGAGACTAAAGATTCAGGCTGTTGACATTGCTTCCTGATTGCCTTGGGCTAAAGCAGCCGTGGAGAGAACCAAGGATATTTGGTGCTCAGTTGGTGAAACACATTGGGTAACTTGGGCAAGGGGGCTTTCTTTAGCTGACAATTTAATTATCAGCTCTTCTGAGCTGGTTCCAGCAGACCCCTGTCAGTAGGGGATCAGTTTGTTTTCCTTGTCCTGCAACTGTTTTTACTTCTCTAAGTTTTGTGCACTGTGTGCTTATGAGGAGAGCTGATGACAACAGCCTGAGTGGTCTGGGCCTTTCAGGTCATGTGAACACAGACTTTCCAGTCGAAATTTCAGAAATGCTGAAAAATAGGTGGAAAAATTGTAAAGATTTTGTCTACTACTCCCTTTTACCTATCCTATGTTTCAGTCAAACTGTGCCATTTAGTTTTCTTTGGACAGCCTTTGTGTGTGATCACCTCCACATCTTCTTACCTCTATATCTTTGTTCATAAAATTCTTTCACCCCCTCTTTGTCCTTCCCATGAAGATTCCCTGTCTGATTCCTACCTATATTCAATACCCAGACAATTTCACGAAGCCTTCTCTGTTTCCACTCACCAAATGTTTCCTTGTTATTTAACATTTACATTCTACTTTGTATTATAGTTTGTGTATATGATATTTCTTCCCCCCCCCAACTAATTCCAAGAGAGAAAGAATTACAGTTTATTCTTCTCTGAATAAGAAGTCAAGCATGGAACTTTGCACACAGAAAAACTCAATAAAAATTCCCCTTCTAGCTAATGTTGATTCTATACTTTCTTCATATCCATAAAATGAAAAGCTATGAAGTGTGATGTTGTAGAAAGAGAGATGAACTCAGAGTCTAAGGAGACCTAGGTTCAAATCCTACCTCTAACCTTTATTAATGATATGATTCTGGAAAAATCATTTAACCTTTCTGAGGCTCAGTTTTCTCATCTGTTAAACTAAGATAGTAATACTTGTGGTTCTTATGCCAGAGCCCAGCAGAATGTGGGCTCCTTAAAAGCAGAAACTTTTTCATTTCATTTTTGTATCTTCTGTACCTAGAATAGTTCTTTGACTTCATAGGTGATAAATAAATACATGCTAGTTGGGTTGGACTGGAAGGGACTTCCCTTCTTACTTCAGCTCTCCATAGTTCCTACTAGGATACACCCATAGTCATTTCTCCTGCAACTCTGGGTGACTTCCAGCAGATGGTGCTCATCATCACTTCTCCTACAATTCTCGGCTGATCTAAGTTGGGTCAGTTGTTACTCTTCCCACACTGCTCTTGAGTTAATATAGTGATTCCTTTGCCTCTGATTCTTTGCAACTCCTAGCAGATGGTGTGGCTTACCTTGAATGTCCCTGGGTTAATGCAGTATGAATTCAGGCCGTGTCTTCATTTCCCTAAGCCACATCAACACTTTCCAAAAGTCTAGAAGCTTGACAAGCCAAATCCTAGCCCCCACAAAAATGCCCTCTAACAACACCTGAGGCATCTCTAATTTCTTGGTAACAGTTCCCTGAGAAACATATGGAAAACTGTCCTTCTGAAAATGCAAGGTCTCTGAACTCTCTATCCAAATGACAATAGTTTTTAGGAGAAGAATGATGATGTCACAGGGCCTAGGGAAGAAAAAAAGTGAGACTAGATAAGTGATGCATGTGGCAAGCATGCATTTAATAACAGTCTGGGCAAGAATCTTTTTCTACATAATACTCTTAATCTGTGCCACACAATCCAGACAATTACTAGATTTACATTTTTAAAGCTAGAAACAAACTTTAAAAATCACCCTTACAGAAGAAGAGCCTGGAACTAAAACCCAGAGACATAAAGAGACTTGCATCATATCACAGAATCCTAGGAATCATAGAATACTAAAGCTGGAAATGATGTTCAATAAATTCAGTATAATTTGATAAATGTTTATCAAATGCCTACAGTGCTGAGTGCTAGGGTAAAGGAAGATGGGTTACAGAATCTGCTCTGAAAGACAGAGCTTACTGTCTGCTAGGAGTAGAAACACAACTAGGGCTAAGTAATCTGAGCTTTGCCTCAGGGTGTTAAGTTTAGAGGGTGCTGTTAGCACTTGCAAAACTACTTAGCCAAAATAATTAGTTAAAATAGAAAGCTACCAAGTGAAACACTGGAGTGATGTTTTTTTCCTCCAACTCAGTTCAGTGGTACAAGGACTGCCCTAGTGTGTCATATTTCCAATGGGATGGTATCTTTCCCCTGGCTTCCTGCTCCCCCACCCCAGTCCCACACCGACGAATGAATACATACTTCATGCCACGTGCTCACATGCTGCAGGTATACTTTATGGTACTTGCTTCAGGTGCAAAAATTCCTGGTCATAACCACAGATGGACAAATTACAAAATTATATGTGGAAGTCTCCTAAAAAACTATTCTAAAATTGTTTTATTCAGAAGAGGGACAGATGGTTTCTGACTGAGGGGAGCAGAGGTTTAAAAACTTAAAATTCGAAGAGAAAGAAGTAGCATCTTGTTTTTGTTTTTATCTTTGCACCTAGAGACATGCCTTCCCCATAGCAGCTCACTGATAAAATGCTTGTTGGATTAGATTAGATCGGACTGGATTGCTAATGCTGATGGATTTGAGCCCCTTAGGGGCCAGTGGAGTTGCAGAGCTCTAGAGGGTATAGTCCAATACCCACCTCCCTTCCCATTTAAAAGGTGATAGAACAGAGGTTAAGGCCTACACTGTGCTAATCACTGAGGATACAAAAAGAGGCAAAAAATAGTCCCTGCTCACAAAAGCTCACAATCTAACAAGCATATTTACAAACAAGCTATATGCAGGATAAACCAGACTATTAATACTTGCAAAACTACTTAGCCAAAATAATTAGTTAAAATAGAAAGCTACCAAGTGAACGACTTGAGTTACGTTCTTTCCCACAAAACTCAGTGCAGTGGTACATGGAGACGAGAAAGGGTGTGAAGAAACAGAGAGAAGGCTGGTTTGGCTAGACTGCAGAATGTGAGACGGGAAATATTGTCCAATAAGACTAGAAATGTAAGTTGTGGAGGCTTTAAAAGCTAAATGGAGGACATATTTTATCCCAGACGCAGTAGGGAGCCACTGGAATTTACTGAGTAAAGGATTGACATTCAGATCTGAGCTTCAGGAAAATCACTTTGGCAGCAGTGTATAGGATGGATTAACATGGAGATACTTATAAGCAGGGAGAACTAGGAGGCTTTTGCAATAATCTAGGGGAGAGGTGATAAAGGCCTAAGTTAAGAAAGTAACTGCATGGACTGAGTGCAAGAGGTGTTATAGAAGTAATTATGGCAAGATTTGGCAAATGGCTGAATACATGGTTGAAGGAGAATAAGAGTCGAGGAGAATTCTGTGGTTTCAAACTTTGGAGGTAAAAGATAGTGGTACCTTTGACAGAAATAGTAAAGTTTAGAAGAGTGAAGAGTTTGGAGGGAAAGAAAACGAGTTTAGTTTTGGACCTTTGAGTTTGAGATGTCTCCAGGGCATTCCATTTACAATGTTCAATAGACAGTTGGTAATATAGATGGTCGCTCAGTGGAATTGGATATTGGGGCTGGATATATGAATGTGTAATTATCTGTATAGAGATGATAATTAAATCCATGTGATCTGATAGAGTTACCAAGGAAGAATACTGAGAAGAGAAGAGAGTGTAGGACAGGAAATTCACCCTTTGGGGCATGATTTGGATGGTAAGCCAGAGACAGAGAAGCAGCAGTCAGAAGGCGAAGGGTAGTGCCATAGTAACTCAGGTCCTTTGACTTTAAATTCAATAAATTTTCCATTTTCCACATTGCTTTTCCAAAAGATGGAAAGGTTCCAGTTTCATCTTTAATATGTGATATCATGTACCCCTTTATTTTTTCTTAATTTACATTTATGTTTGACTCTTCTTTCCTTGTAACCCCTTTGCTTCTTAAATCAGTACATTTTATGATTTCATTAGTCTAAAGATATATGCCTTATATTTTTGTATGGCTCAAAAAGTTTGATTTCTGAGAATTATTTCAGTGCTATTTGTATAGTTCTTAAAACATCAACAACACTTTGATCTCATCATGCTATTAAATCACATCTGATTTAGGCAACTTTCCATCTTCTTCTGAGACCCTTTTGCTCACTAAAGCTGATGTCCAGGATGATTATGCGTTTGATGATTGAGATTGCTAAGAGCTGGATCCACATGAAAGTTTTTGTGGAGATGGTTACCTGCCTACTAAGCTTGTACTTAAGCCAATGGTATTTGGAGAAAGCTGTGAGAATCATTTTTATTTCTTTTCCTTCCTGTGACTTCCATTTCCCTGGATTAGAGTTTGTGACATATGATACATGGGCTTAAAATGTCCTATTGCCAAGGTATCATTGCCTCTCAGGTGACTGGATTTAGCCCAGCTGCTGGAGCCCAAGCCTGAGCCTAGAGCACTTTGGGACATGTTGGAGGTACGCAACTATGTGCAACTATGCCATTTGGGAGTCAGGCTGTGGCTTGCATGTGGCATACAGGGAAGAGCAAGAACCTGGTTGTCTGCTCTAATCTGCTTCCTGACAGGTTTGCACAGAGAAAGCTAGGGTGGGTCTGTGGTTTCTTCTGTTGAGCTGCAAACTTCAAACTGTCCCATACCATTCACAGCATACCTCAGGCCTAGGAAAGATTATTAAGCTGGCAATTTGTTTTCTTGCCCCTAATCTGCTATTCATTTCCTTTTTTATTTTCTCCCTCTAGTATCCCCTACATCAGGTCCTTCTTAGGTTATCCAAATCTTTCATTCATGCTGAAAGTACAGATGACTGATAAGAGTTTCAAGCCTTTTCCCTCCTAGGAGCAGTTGCATTTTAACGGAGGTCAAAGCCTTAAACTAATAGGAACTGGCTTTTTAAAGGCAGAATTTCAAGCATCTGTCAGCCACTGTGCTACCCGTTATAGGTCAGCTACAGGCCAAGCCAGCACACCTAGGCTTAGCCTGAGCCCCTCTTAAGCTCCTGGACTGTAGTCAGTTGGGGAGGGGGGGGCCGAGGGGGTTGAGGAAAAGAGCAGAGCAGTGAAAAAAGATTCAGCAGCTAATATCTTGATCCTCATCCAGACTTATGATCAAGAGCACCCCCATTTTTATTGCAGATAGCAAACACCAAAGTACGCCTGAGTGAAATGGCTTGGTAGGAAGTCTGCACTGGGACTCAAGCTACCTGTAACACAGACCCCACCTGGTTGCTTCTCCCATGAAGATCTCTGATCCTCTTTTTTTTTGGTTGGTGCAATTGCATATGTTAACATTTTCTGTGGTAGTCAGTTTGGAGAAGTGAGAGAAGCTGGTCAAAACCTAGCCAATGTCTGATAGCCCTCCCTCAACTGTCTGTCTGTGGACCAGAGCAAATATTCAACTTCCACGCTTACTAACTTCTGGGGTATGAATTGGGGGCACCAAGATATCCCCCAAGAGAAGACCCACCCACCCCTTCTTAAAGCTCTGTGGGAGATGTTTCTTATTCATGGTGGAGGGGCAGAGTGAAGAGAAAACATTCTGCTGATTAAGCAGAGTGGCAGTAGTTTTTCTAAGTAGAAGGACAAAAGGCTACCTTCTTGTTATAGCTTTAACCCCATTAATTTGAATAAGTAATTATTATAGCATAAACCTTATAATTTACAAACTTTAGAGACAGCCAGATTGATCAGAAGATAGAGCCCTTGGCCTGCAGTCAGAAAGACCTGAGTTCAAATAGGATCTTAGACATTGGCTGAATGACCTAGAGCAAGTTACTTAACCTCTGTCTGCCTCAGTTTCCTCAAATGTAAAATGGGAATCATAATAGCACCTATGTCACAGAGTTGTGAGGATCAAACAAGATAGTTACACAGTAGGCAATTAAAAGTGCCTGTCACATAGTAGGCAATTAATACATGCTTATTCCCTTCCTTCCCCTAGAAGCTGAAAAAACCAAAACAGAGGGAGGGACATATCTTGCAGTAGGTTTGTGCATGGCTCTTGACCAGCTCTTGTCATCTATTCAGGGGGATCACCACAGAAACTGTCATTTCATAACATTTTATAAGCTAAAAATGGGAACATAGGTCTAGAACTCTGAAGGGAACCTCAGGGGGCAGATAGTGCAGCCCCTTATTTTACTGCTGAGGAAACCAATGCTCAGAGAGATTAAATATTTTGTCCAAGGTTTTAAGGTGGTAAATGTCAGGCAAGATTTGAACTGAGGCTTTCTGACTCCAATGCCAATACCCTTTCTGTTGTGCCTCACTGCTAGGCGGAACCTGCCTCTATATTGCTGCTTCTCAGAAGCCCTAAAAACAAATGTACTTCTGTGCTAACTAAATTATATCTCTCTGTTAAAGAATATTTCTCTTCATAAATCATGGAATCATTTTTGGCATAGGAAAGCTGATTCCCTACCTAAAATAGGTGAATGTTCTGCGATTTGTTTTGGTTTCAAACTTCCTGGCTCTAAATTTAAAATTGAACTGGAGCCCATCTGAGCTCAAATTCTACTTGTGTGACTTGGCCTTCTCTCCCCTCCCCTCCCCCTTAACTTTGTCATTGAAAACACCTGAAAAGAAAGATGGCAAAACGTGAACTGCTGTCTTATGAAATCTTGAACAAACCCAAGTTTCTAGCTACAGTGCACTTCAAATGAATCCCAGGAGGGAAACTGGGGGTAAGTAGGGAAAAAATGTCAAGGAACATGGACCAGTTAATAAAAATAGATGAGAAGGGTAGATGAGAGCTTACTAAAAAACAAAAACCCAACCAAAAAAAAAAACCCTCATCCATTTTGCTCCAGTGCCAAGATGAATTTTTAGCATCTCCAGGAATAGGTTGGCAACAACTCAGGGAAAAGGGCTCTCTCAGGCAAGAGTTATTGCATTTGTGGAATTCTATTTGATGAGAGAAATAGTTCACTTTTTTCTCCTTGGGACAATTGGTTCAGTCTCTCACTTAAAGCCCTTAGGAGGAAATACATGACTTTTCTCTTTAGCCAAGCTTCCCACTCAGCAAGGTTAAGTTATAGCTCAGCTTCACCCTTGCACACTTTCAAGGAGGGGAGTGGTTTTCTTCATGCTTTCCTTTTCTTCCCCCCACCCCCCATCTTAATTCTCATAGCTGTGGCTGGGTGCCTCATTAGTCCTTCGGAAAACTTGCAGAAATGTATCTTGGTAGAAAAATAAACAAAAAAATCTTGGAAGAACTAATAATAAATGACCCCTGGAGCTGGTTGAAGTTTAGGGGTGGAGGACTGGGAGCTAGGGAAGGAAGGTTGGCTACTGCAGCTCTAGGGCCTTATGTGCTAGAAGTCTGCTACTTCTTGATTGATTGATTTCTGTGCCCACAGCTTGTAAATGCCCAAACCCTACTTGTGGGAGAATTCTGAAGGTAGATTGTATTTACATGACACTGAAACAACCAACTGGTCAATTCATTTTAAAAAAATGGATCAATCAATCAAACTGGTGTCTTAGAGGCATAATCAGTGGGAAGAGGTCACGACCTTTGAGTGAAATGTAAATACAATAAAATACAATCTTTCCAGCATCCCCACAGACACTTGTATAAGGAAGCTGCGGTGGAAAGAAGGAGGTAAATTCCTTAAGTAGGGTAAATAACTGAAATGGGGATGGGGGTGGGGAACTGATGCGTTGAGATTGGGAATGTGGGGTTAGGAATGGGCAAATACGATTATGTAGTAAATGGGCAGAGGAAGATTGAGGTCAGAAAGACCGATAAAGGAGAGAGTAAAATGAGGATATTTGGTCAATGAATTTAACTACAAACTAATGAAATCAGCCAATGTGTATAATTAGGCAAGTGATAAAACTCTCAAGAAATTTAGGTTAGCACTCAGACCTGTGTTCTTATCCAAATTTTGTTATTAACTGATTATGTGAGTTTGAGAACGGCAGAAAAACTGCTTGACTTGGTGAGAAAGGACCCGGAGTAGGTCCAAATTCTTTGTTCGCCATTTATTCATAGCCACCTATGTGACCTTAGAAAAGTCATTTAACTTCTCGGGGCTCCAACAGGTTGGACACAGGCTGAGGAAATCCTTGAAAGCTCAGTTGATTTTAATACATACAGAATACAGACATGTTGTAGTCCTATCATAGTCTAGTCACTGCATACTCCAGCATAAGAGATCCTAAGGGACCTCAAAGATCATCTAGTAAAATCCAGCCACTTATTTTATAGAAGAGTGAAATCAGATCCAGAAAAGTAAATTGCTTTGCCTAAAGTGAATTTTCCTTCCTTCCTTCTCTTTCTTTCTTTCTTTCTTTCTTTCTTTCTTTCTTTCTTTCTTTCTTTCTTTCTTTCTTTCTTTCTTTCTTTCTTTCTGTCTGTCTTTCTTTCTTTCTGTATGTCTTTCTTTTTTCCTTTTCATTCCTTTTTCTTTCTTTCCTCCTTCCCTCCTTCCTTTTTTGTTTTCTTTCTTTCCTTCCTTCCTTCCTTCCTTCCTTCCTTCCTTCCTTCCTTCCTTCCTTCCTTCCTTCCTTCCTTCCTTCCTTCCTTCCTTCCTTCCTTCCTTTCTTTCTTTCTTTCTTTCTTTCTTTCTTTCTTTCTTTCCTCCTTCCTTCCTTCTTTCCTTCTTTTTTTCCTTCCTTCCTTCTCCAGAAAGATATATTTTTTGGTGATGCCTCTAGTAATTTTTCTTCTGATTCAAAGCCCTTTATTAGCTGTCAAGTGTCTTATGAGAATAAATTAAGAAGTAATTTTGACCAAGGTGCTTTTTTGTCCTGGATTTTTGAGTATCAAACTGGCCCAGTACTCTTCTAATACAATTGACTTCCTTCTGTTCAATTAAACAAATATTGCCCAAGCACCTATTATTTATGGTCTTAGGTGTTAGGGGAGGGATATGAAGATGGATAAAACACAGTTCCTGCCCTTGTGGAGTTTATAATCCATTAGGGAGGAGGATATGCTATCCTAACAGTAAAAGTAGAAAATGTTGTTTGTTGTTATTCAATTTAGTTGTGTCTGACTCTTTGTGACTCCATTTGGGATTTTCTTGGCAAAGAAACTGATGAGGAAACTGAAGCAAACAGGGTTAAGTGACTTGCCCAGGGTCACATAGTATCTGAGGCCAGATTTGAACTCAGGAAGAGGAGCCTTCCTGACTCCAGGCCTGGCACTCCATCTGCTGTGTCACCTAGCTTCCCCCAAAGTAGAATATACTAGGTGTATAATAATAACTGACAATTGTATGCACTTTAAAGTTTTCTTGCTTAAGTTCTGCAACAATCCTGTGATGCAGGTACTCTGGTAATTATCTCCATTTTTCAAAGGTAAGGAAATTAAGTGCTGTGTAAGAGTTGAGGACTGTAAGGCTACAAAACCAGAATCCTCCTTCAGGGTAACCTGAATATTC
The DNA here is from genome assembly GCF_003287225.1 of Phascolarctos cinereus. Taxonomy (NCBI): domain Eukaryota; kingdom Metazoa; phylum Chordata; class Mammalia; order Diprotodontia; family Phascolarctidae; genus Phascolarctos; species Phascolarctos cinereus. The sequence continues at coordinate 208,567,153 of NW_027555625.1, forward strand.
ACTTTAAAAAAACAAACAAGCAAGAAAAGAGAAATTGAGGTTCTCCTGGCATAATAACCCACATATGCACTGTGAATATCTTGCTGTTAGAGCGTCTCTTCCCTTTCCCTTGTTTCCTTTAACATTTCTGTAGCTTTTGATGCTGACTTTTTAAGTTTTTCTTTATTAAAAGAGAAGAACCATATTTAAAATGAAACACAAAGAAAGAAAAAATGGGAAAATCTAGCTTAGGTGTCAATAATACAATAATTCCACACTGGGGCACTATTGAGTTTTATAACTCTACTATTTTAGGAAGACTAGCACAAGCAAAATTCTACAGTACACAGGAACACTCTCAAAAACACTATACTGGTTTCTGATCAATTCATCATTTTCAAAAATTTCTTCTTTTCCCTGTGTCTCCTTCCCCTTTCCTTTCCTCTTCTCCTCTCCCCTTCCCTGCCCTCCCCTTCTCTTCTTTTCAGAATGGGTCTATCTGTCTCACCCAAGTTGAAAGTGCACTGGCAACTCATGACCCTATCCCACTACTGATTGGCATAGGAGTTTTAACTTGCCCAGATTATGACCTTTCCTTAAGTAGCCTTGTGGCCCTTCACTCTTAGAGCCTCACCATGTTGATTTCTGACTTATTGAGGATGCCCAATCAATCCAGCCCAGCCCACTATAACTCAGAACTCCTGAGATCAAGTGATCCAGCAACCTCAACCTTCCTCAGTAGCAGGGAATGTGCCACCTTGCCTGCAAAATAAATACATAAATAAATAAATAAAGCCTTTTAAAAATCCTTCCAAACACTGGCTATGTATTAGCACAGTTTCATATCAATGAAATATGATTGTGCAAAATGTCTGGAGACCACTATGCTATTTATTTCCTATGCCCGATTCTCTTATGCTTCTAAAATGCAATCAACTCAGACACTCAAAGCAAATCCCTTGGAGGATGAGACCCAGCATGCAGCAAAAACATGAAAGTGGTCTGTTGTAACAGGGTGCTGGAATTGGAAATCCCAAGGCTTGTTTGCTTTTATAAAAAGTAAAAGAATTATTTTTACTGCTCATTTTAAGGATAGCTTATAAGAACCATTAACTCGGAGAGATTCTTCAAAGACAATGATCTGCATTAGGCTACCTCTACCCGGTGCCAAAACAACAGATGCATGCAAGCAATTTAAAAAGACTTAATTAACTAATTCCTAACACTGTGTAGACCAACAGCTAACTTATTTATTTTATCTTTCCATTTTAGTTGGCTTTTTTAGCATCATTTGTAGGCAGCTGTAATTATTGTATAAAATATAGGTACCTATTTTTCTACACAATATTTTTTGTTTGTTTTTATAAAAAGTTCCTTGTATAATGGAGTCTGCTGCTTTTCCCATTATATCATACTGTCTCATAATCAGAACTTGGATCTGAGTCATGACACTGAGTCATGACAAACCTGTGTGACTTTTGACCAGTCATAAGGCTCTCTGTACATAATTTTCTTTGTCCTTTAAATGGAACCACACTTCTGTTCCCAATGCCACAAGGTTGTTAGAAAAGCACTTTGTTAAGCGTATAATTCAATGTACATATGAGTTATTCCATATCTGTGCCATTGAAGAGAAGGGAAGTATGAATGTATTTCATTTTTTTAAAGACTTCCATTTCCATTCATGACAGAGGAAAAATACACACCCTGGTGATATCCTATTCACACTATATCTGTCTGTGGCTGAGATCACACACTATAGCTAAGGAATGGATTGACTTGATAATTATGATGAGTACATAGGAGGAAAAAAATGATGAATACAGGTAGGAGGAAACAGATGAAAATAGAAATAATATAGACCTTCCAGGTAGAAAAATTTGCTTTAGCCTAATCCATTTCACAAGTTTATACATCTGATCTATAAAACAACATCTATGAATCAATTCAATTCAATTCAACAAACATTTACTTCTCAGGTACTATGTACAAGGCTCTGTGCCAGGTGTTAGATGTACTTTGATGGATATGTGACCTCACTGATGTGGGTACACCCTTCTACAATATGGATGGCAAGCTACCAGTACATGCCCAATTTATATGATTCTTAACCATGTGCTCCTAGAAATCTGCCAAACAGAGTAATCCAACATTCTGGGGCTCTTTCTCTAGATCTCTTGATATTGCGAGGCTACCTACCAGTGGAACATATGGTTTTCTATCAGTTATCACCAATTCTGATTGTGTTCCTGGACCACCATATTTTCTTTCATTTATTTATTTATTTATTTTTGGTGAGGCAATTGGGGTTAAGTTACTTGCCCAAGGTCACACAGCTAGTAAGTGTCAAGTATTTGGTCTGAGGCCGCATTTGAACTCAGGTCCTCCTGACTTCAGGGCAAGTGCTAGCTAGCGCCACCTAGCTGCCCCTTGGACCACCATCTTTTCTGGTCACATGTTTCTTTGATAACATCCTTTATTTGGCTCCTTATATA